>NC_140343.1:9067600-9783433 GCF_963514085.1 Chelon labrosus
ATCAAAGGGATGGGCTGAGATTTATTACCCTCTTGGTGTAAACGAGCAATCCGTCTCTGTCAGGGGCTAAACCGTCTCCTCTTCATGTCCCGGCGTCCCGTTGGTTCCCATTGTTGCGATGAGAAATCGATCCAGACGCCTTTAATGCGGTAATGAGCTCAAGCTGTTTAATGGAAGGACAATACCTTGGTAATTGAAGCTGGAGTGCGAGCGCCGGGGGCAGGCGCCGCAGATTAGCTGAGAATATGAATTAACGAGGAAGGATTAAGGTGACAGGTGGTTTCAATGCGTTTCCAGCGGGAAGCAGCCATTGGGCTGTAAGTAAGGGAGCCTGCTCTGAATCAACACGTGCCATGTTCTGTCTTGTAGTGTTATTCTTGCTGAATACTTTGCAGAGCATATAAAAAAAAAAGGACAGCGTTGTTCCTGCTAACGGGATCAAGCCTGGAGTCAAGATGAATCTGCTGCGTCAATGTGCGTCACGGTAATGAAAACAGGGCCAACACATTGGTTCAGAGGTTTCCATGACTACAGCTTGGGAAAGCATAGCCATTGTGTTGACATACGCAACAGACACACATACACAAGCTCCCTACTTTGAGGGCTTTCTGCGCTGGTTCGCTGGAGCCAATGACAATGAGGCCTGGTCCTCCCATGCTGCAGAAGCTCTTCAGGTGCAGTCCCTCCAGCACAGGCACGGTAGAAACAGCATAGTCCTGTAAAACACAATAGTTAATCGTCAGTTACTGATTAACAAAATACTTTATCCAACCAAATGTAGACAACGCAATATTGCTCAGTGCAAATTCTCCGACATTCTCTCTCTAAATTCTCTCTCAGATATAACAGTTCACAATCTTTAAAGCCACATTACGCTACAGCTCTACTCTGCAATATGCCGCCATTTCAAAAGATTCAAAGAGCACAGTGGCAATCTGTGCAGTATCATCGTATCATAGATGGGAGCTGAAGTGGCATTTAAATTGAGTAGTTCAGGGGCGGAAACAGCAGGAGTGTCTGAGAGGTGATGTCACTGGACTCGAGGCTCACGGGGAGATTACAGAGCAGCTAGAAGGAGCCTGATTTGTGACACTCTCCCTGGCTGCAGGATGTCTGCATACCAAATGTCTTCATTAAAAGTGTTATGAAAACACAGGTTATATAAAAACTGTGCTCTCAAACTTTGAATCGTCTCAGTAACACCTAACCATGGCTGCTGATTGTGGTTCAGAGAGCAACTACAACTAAATCTCTCTACAACGTTACATAACTGCTATTACAAGTCTCAAAAACACTGCAAAACATCCTCAGTTATTTATTATTTATTAACAATTGGGACTGTGTTGGTGAGGTTTGGTCAAATTTACAGCAATACATGCGTGAACCATTTAACTGCCATCACATTCACATACTTGTTGCTAAACTCTGACTGTTGCATGGATAACACTACATTTTCCTGGCCACTTCCAACCGGTGCGAAAAGTTGTATCAAAAAGACGAAAAAAAGACGTTTTATTAAATGACATGCACCATTGAAGCTCATGTAGCTACAGACTGCTCACTTCATTCTCCGGACCTGGAGGTAAAAACAGCATTCATCTCGCACACTGCATCCACGTTGACAGAAATACAGCTCGTATTTGCAGAACAGGGATCCTATAAATGGTACTCTCTGGGTCACATATTTAACTCCGGCCCCCAACAGTTGATCTTGGACTCACACCTTCATTAAAAACTTTTGTAAAAGCCACTGTCGTTGCGAGACTTAAAGCCTGGAGTCCATGTTCGAAGAATTACAGCAGAGCCTGTCGAAACAACATTATTTTGCCAAAGACTTTATTTTGTTTGTGGAATTTCTCACTTTTAAGAGAGCTGCAATTTGAATTATGATCAGATATGAGACTTATTTTCCAAGACCTTTCCCCCCCTGAATCCATGCAAACGCATTTTGCAAACCAACCACATAAATCCTAGTCCAAGCCTAAGAAAATATCTTTTGCGACGGACATCCATGTGTTTTCTTAATTGCATAATGTGTTTTGAATGTGTTTTTATAGCTTTGTAGCTTCATAAAACTTCATAAAGTGCTGTGTACATTTTCCGTCGTTACACTTCATTCCCGCATTTTGCATTCAACATGTCAACATATATACGTTAACACATTTCAGGTTAAAGTTTGCACTGCATCATTAGCTTAATAAAAGTGCCATGGTTTACTTAGATTAGTTACTGTGACTCAATAACAAAATAACAGATTGCACTTGGCAGTTTATCATGTAGGAAACTTAAATGACCCCCATACTTGATCTTTTGCTGAACTCTTTTCTTGGCACTTGTTTAGAAAGTCCAGTCTGCACAACTGGGAATAATGTGATCTGAAGTTTGTTCATTCCTTATCCATAAACAGGAAGTTGTTGTGTAAAATTAGAAATAGAAGTCATACTTTTCTCCTTATCAAGAGAAACCCTTAAGGGAATTAAGCGGGGGAGACAGTCGCTTTTCATCTGCACTAACAGGCTGATATTCTGCCATGCTGTGACCTGAGAAGACTCTATTTACTCCGGCAGAAGCAAAGCAGACTGAGCTTCACCGTTCAGGTGTCCGTGTTAATATCTTATTGGTAGAAATTAGGAGTCGACACTTCTGAGCTGCAACAGAAACAAAGTGGTTTGACTCCACCAAAAGCTCGATTCAATCAGTTACTCTGACCCCTGCAAGGACCGTAAAGAAAAGAACCTTAAACATCTGTGCGCAGTTGTTGAGTACTAAACAAACCTGGCAACAAAACGATCCTTAATTTGATAATGAAAGGAAAAAACAACAGTGACAGGAGGAATCAATCAGATAATAAATGGAAAAAACAATAACCGACGCTCAAGTGGTTTTTCCTACTGTCATTTGCCAGGGACGCATCATTAAGCCCCGTCTTATCAAAGATAACAGAAAACACAGAGGAATCCATAATGAGGAATTCGAATCAGACGCAGATGGCAGGATGGAAGCACTACAGTAAAGTCCATTCAGGTTACCGTAACGCGCTGAACCCTCAGCATCATGACCCACCTCTGAACTCGTATGTCAGCCAGATTTCCGGCTTTGTCACGGCTGCTCGGAGCGAGTCCAAGAGCGATACACCGCAAGTCAGCAGAATGAAACGTCTTCACTTTACAGCAGACACGACAGACGGGATCAGTCTGCGTTCGTGACCCCTGCCGTGACCCTGTTTGTAGGCTGCATGCTGAAATCCTCAAATGAGGCAAATCAGCTATGCTTGGGACATTTTTTTTTCTTTTTGTGGAACATTTTTTGTGGATATAGGAGTGGACAGGGGCGAAGTTAGTTGTGGTTATTAATGTCAAGCTGATGTGAGGGGAATTCGGTCGGAAAGGAGTATACGGCTGACATAAATAAGGACTGAAAAGAGACAGTGATGGGCCAAAACATATGACTAGCCCTGCCTAATAAGGTGTCGGTCCTCGGTGTGCCGCCAAAACAGCTGCTTTGCCAGGGCCAAGTCACGAACTCTAGACTGTTATACCACCACACAAGTCTTACTCTGACCCAGTTGTGTAGCCGTAACAGCTTGGTCCGATCAAAGTTGCTTAGGTCTGTATACTTGCCAAGAAATAACTTGATGTCTACTTTATTACAGAGTGCGTTATATACAGTTTTATGGAATGATTATTGTCATTCACTTCGTCTGTGTTATTGTCATTCACTTCAAACACTGATATATTATCACCTCAGACAGTTGATAATTAACATGTTAGCATGCTAACATGTACACCTCGGACTTCAAGTACAACACAGACTCATGTCATATGCAGAAGTTCTGAGATGACACTGCAGTTGTGGGGTGTTTCAGGGATGGACAAGAACAGGAGATGGAGACAAGAATCTGATGAACAACTTCTCAACGTCTCATGGTGCGGAGCGAACCACCTTCTGACACAATACAGCTAAAACCAAGGAGATGGTAGTGGATTTCCGGATGTCCAGGCTCCACCTGCAGCCTGTAACCATCGACGGGGAGTATGTAGAGGTGGTTCAGACCTATAAGTACATGGGTCTACAGCTGGATCACAAACTGGACTGGTCGGCTAACATAGACTGTGTATACAAAAAAGGTCAGAGCTGTCTCTGTTTCCTCAGGAGGCTAAGATCGTTTAATATCTGCCGGAAGCTGCTGGACATGTTCTACCAGACTATCATTGCCAGTGCCCTCTTCTACGCTGTGGTGTGCAGGGGAGGCAGCGATAAAAAGAAGGACACCTCACAGCTGGACAAGCTGATACAAAAACGGGCTCCGTGGTAGGGGCAGAGCTGGAGTCCCTGACGTCAGTGACAGATGCAAGAACCTTGAACAAAATAAGGACCGTGATGAAAAACATCCACCACCCTCTACGCGACACCATAGTCAGGCAGAGAAGCTCGTTCAGTGACAGGCTGCTGTCTCTGTCCTGCTCCATGGACAGGTTGAGGAGGTTGTTTGTCCCTCAGGTCATATAACGCCTCCCTGTGAGGATACAACTGGACTGTGCTCATTGCTGATACTACTGTATATCTTTTACAGCAGCAACTGTTTCTATGTGATGAAGCTGCTGGACACAGCATTTTGCACGGGATAAATAAAGTATCCATCTATCCACATTTATTCAGCATAAACAAATGCATTTACTCTAATGCTGTGTGTTCCAGTTCAGTTTTGCAGAGGTCAATACTCTGCTTTGAGGAGCAGCTTCTTGTGCCAACACGTTTCTGTTTGCAGCATCAGGGTCATCCGTGAAACACGTCAGTCTGATAACAGACTTGCTCAACATGATCCAAGTGACAGAAAGCCCTATTTCTATTTATTATAAATATTCATTCATTCCATCATCTTCTATACCCGTTTGGTCCTGTAGTCCTTGCAGGGCTAACACAGAGACAGACAATCATTCACACTCACACGCACACCTACGGCCAATTTAGAATCACAAATTAACCTAATGAGCATGTCTTTTTAATGGTGGGAGGAAGCCGGAGTACCCGGAGAGAACCCATGCAGACACAGGGAGAACATGCAAACTCCACACAGAAAGGCCAGCCGGCCCATGGATTCGAACCGGTGACCTTCCAATTTTTTGTTACCAAAAATCAGTCTGAGAAACCAAACCTGTACTTATATGTATTTTAATTCTGTAACAAATGTTTTGCTGCAAATACTTAAAGGTGACATAGAATGATTGAGCGGGGTATTTATCCTTGATCTGTGATGTGACATGCAGACAACAAAATTTTGGTTGGGTCTGTAATGCCTTAGAAGCTTCCTAAAAACCTCTCTCAGAAAGCTATATTAGGGTGGGGGATTTTAAACGCGTGGTTTTGCACCTATTTGGCGCCCCTTCGGGCTTAACTGGCAACCTCATTATGAAATGCAAGCACTTGACGCTGATTGGCTGCATTTGCTGCCACTCATGTAAACGTCGCTATCTGGCACATTCACAGATTCAGCCTTATATGTTTGAGCCCGAATCCGAAGAGGACACTGAATCGGAGGAAGAAGAACCAGTCCAGCAAAGGCTGGATTTAAACGTTTCTGAATGTTAAGTTTATTTGAATGGTTTTTTTTGTTTGTTTCAAGCGTAATACATTCCTTGCCCAAAGTGTCCTAACGAAGTTATAGCACGGGCCATTTGGACATTAGCCTAATCCTTTTGCAGCATTACATTGAGAGTAAATACTAATTCTACTCTACTGCATAAACCTGCCCGAGGCTATTTGGGTCTTGGGCTAACGGTAGCCTACCGTTCGAGCAGAACGAAAATAGAACCGTTTCAACTAGACTGTAACAATAGGAGCATCAAAATAGACAGAGGCTCGCTCAAAGGCGGATGCTTGTTCTGTATTAAAAGTTGAAAGTGTATAGAAAAGTTGGAATAGGTTCGGAGTGACACACAAACGAAGTAGCAGTCTGTGGTTGAATGTAGTTGGAATCCGATTATAAATGAACAGCAGCCACGCATCTCGTGCATTTCTTTCGGTGGGAATGTAATGGAAAGTTTGCACACCGCTTGCACAGCCTGGAAGAGCACACCTCGGAACGCGACTCGCCATTTCGCCTTGAACTCCGCAAGCACTGCTGCAATGTACTTCCCGTTGGAGGCGAGAGGGCGGATGTATGCAAATTATTTTGAAGGGGAGGGAATTGAATGAGAGTGGGGGGGCAGTTACGTAATATGTATCCGTTGTTCAGATTGGGCCATTTTCTGGCTGACATTTCTAAAGGAGGAATTTCTATGAAACGGAGATGTTCAGAATGTCTAGCACTTTTCGTATGTTCGTGAATGCGGGCAGACTACCGTTATTCAACTAAGACAAGGTAAAAACGTTTTTTCATTCTCTGTCACCTTTAATGACTGTATCATCCACACTCGATTTATTAGTTTAAAATGAAAACTAATTATAGTATCACTATCCGACGAGAAGTGCGAGAAACAATCAGTCTGCACAGCAGTCATAAGTGGACACTTTGATACAATTAGTTAATATTAAACATGTAGAGAAACTGCCCATAAATTAATTAATGAGAGAAAGGGTTAATCTGTGTCATCCGCTGCTTGCTGGCATCAATACTTGATTAAAAATGCCTCAAAGCCAGCTGAGTCCTGGACCCGGGCACTAACAGCTAATTGCCGCTGGGACTCTTTGCACCGATCAATAATTAGTGATGCAGTGCTACGCAATGCAAACTATTGACCCCCCTCATAGCAAAGCTATGGGGGTCAATAGTTTGCAGTGCGAAGCACTGCAAACTATTGTTCTTCACTACGTTTTTCTTCTTATTATTATTATTATTATTATTATTATTAAACTTTTTCCTACGCATTTTCGAAACCTTTCAACTCAAATACCGTTCGTCACACACAGACACAAAATACATCAAAACGTGCGTCTCGATCGGACTCGGTGTGCTTCTATACAGTTCTTTCAAACAAGATTTTTTCGCGACGTAGTCGCGAAAAAACTGCGACAAATTTCCCTATTGAAATGAATGGAGAAGCCCGAAAAAAAAAAAAAATTCAACAGACATTTTCAACAATGAACTGCTCTGGCATACTTTAACCGAGAGACTTCATTTAAACTTTAAAACGTAGGTACTCTTGCCTTCTCTTCAGAGATTCACTTCACTTAGCGACAACTTTTACCGTTTTTAAACTATGAAGCCTCAGAGTTGTGTAGGTTTTTACTCAAATTTCAGGGTTTATAATGGGTGTGTATTGCGCGGAATGTTTGTGCTAGAGTGGATGACATCATCAGCTAGAGTGAGGAGGGGAGAAGAAAGTTAGTCAAAAAACTTCACAGAAACTGCTCCCGTGGCCACAAATTTCACACGACAGACATAATTTATACATAGAAACGTAGGAAAATGTGTCTTCTCACTCAAATTCGTCTGCTAAAGCTGTAAGTCTTATAGTTTTGGCGTCAGACACAAAGATGCGCCAGCAACACCCACCCACAGCTCCATAGACTGCCATGTTAAAAAGGCAGGGAAATTTCTGGAGGAAAGCAGACGTAACCTTTCTTTGAATCGCTTTGAATAGGTCACATTTCTTCATTTTACCTACAAATTACACATCTAGACGTTCAGGAAAGCCTCAAGATGCCCAAAGTTAAGTCGGTTCAATGATTGGAAATACGGTTTGGCCACAAGTCCTTCCTGTTCGAGGCGATTTTTCAGCATTTTCTCTCTCTTTCCCCGTCTTCCAACTGACATTCTAACAGGAGCAGTTGACCCTGGTAGCCATGACAACCAGACCCCAACCAGCTTACACACGTTCACACACGCAGCTGCTGGGGACGAGAGGCGGGAAAAGAGCTCTCAGTGGAAAACATGATCTGCCAAAACATTAAAACCCCCCAAACCATTACTGCAGTACTGTAGGGGGCCAGAACCTGACATTATGACCTTTTCCTTTATTTTAAACACAAATTATATCTGGCTGCTTTGCTGAAACTCCTGACACAACATCCCTGACCCGTTTCCTTCATCTTATTAGGTCAGTGAATAGCTAAACTGGTAACAGACGCTAACGACTAGCCGCCCAGTGATTTAGCCGACGACTAGCCTTCCAGCATAGCTCATGTATGTTAGCAAGCTAGCGGAGCTAACGGAGCTAGCTAGCCGCTAGCTTAACGCCGCGGACTCAACCGCGGAGTTAGCCTCGAGCTAACCGCTAACTAACCGCTAGCTAACCGGGATTTAACCGCGGACCCGCGGGAGTTAAACACGAATTAGCCGCGGCAGTTCGCCGTGAGCTAACGCGGAGGCTAGTGGGGTTAGCCGCCGGCTAATTCGCCGCCTTGCTAGCGGGTGCTTATCACAGTAATAATGTTGAAGTTTTACAATTTAAAGGGAAGATATTTTTAAATTAAACTGTGTCAAACTGAAAAATATATTATTCCACCACATAAAGTAGGAAACATTTATGGCTTGCAACAACATTAATGACAGTATATATATATAATTGGAGTAATTTAATATAATATGATGTTTTTAATTAAATAAATAATGAGCTGTTGAACACTCATAAGAGTTATATTAAGTATGTTACATAACATTATTTGACATGTCTATTTGTCTGCCTATAGTTTTCCTCCAGCTGATCCAGACAGACTGCAGTGACGTCCAACATGAGACAAAGAGCTGGACTCGCAGGACAATTTGAAGGTCTTCACTTCATCGCTGATTCCTTGTTACAGCCTGGATGTGTTAAGTTTAATATTATTGTCTATCTAACTGTAAGACTGTGCCGTAAACTGTTAAACTACTGCTCAGGTAGGAGTAATGAGTTTTATTGTTAAAATTATTATGATTAACGATCAATTGTTACGATTTGCTCGTTCTTTGTCTGGGGATCCTAGTGAGATCCCTCCCACTCTCTTCCTTATTTGATGCTGGCTTTCAGGTGGAGCTGGGAGGGGTCTGCTGCCTGTACCTGCCCTTCAGTTTGTAGAAGGGCGTAAAGGACGACCATTTCTCAGTGTCTCTCTCTCTCAGCCAGGCCTACTGCATCCTCCTCATCCTGTTTGGTTTGTTGTACCCTGCATGACATCAAACTCACACCCATCCAGTCAGAAGGAACCAGGCCTTAAATGACTATTTGAGTTGTGCTTTTTGTTATAGCTGCTGCTCATGGTAGTAAAGACATGCTACTTAGTAAAGACATTCGCGACGTAAGTCGCGAATACTTTCATACCTGTCTTGACCTGACCATTACTTTTTGTAGTCAAACATGAAATTATTTGCAACGTTAGTCGCAAATATTTTCACCAGGATTATATTATGACTATATGAACAGGTGATCATTAAAGCATCATAGCATCTTAGTATAATTGCATTGTAGCATCTTAGCATCGTAGCAACATAGTATCTTAGCTTTGTAGCATCTTAGTATCATAGCATCTTAGTATCTTAGCATCATAGCATTGTAGTAGCATCTCGGCATAGTAGCATCATCATAGCATCGTAGCATCGTACTGTCGCAGCAATATAGCATGGTATCGCAGACTGCTGCGGCCACTGCATCACTCTCGCGATTTCCCGCAGGGGAATTGTCTAGTTTCAGAGTGCTCTGCTTCAGCGGTGCTGCATAACGAAGCAGAAACTTTTTAATGGTACTTTGCGCAAGTATTTCTATTTTTGGTTACCCCAACTTTATCTGAATTTATTGGAAATCTGAAGACCAACAGACATTAGTATGTATGTACAGCCAACAGGTTGCGTTGAAAGGTTTCTACATCACCTAGCAACAGTTCATATGTCTGCATATATCCAGAATGAGAGCGTGGCCTTGCAAATGCAGACTGTTAGCTGGACGTCGACAGAGAGAAAAGTGAATGCACCAACAAGAAGAAATGGAAGCAGGAGTGGACGGACAGAGGTAGGGACGAAAAGGCGGGGGAGGAGCGAGGCACAGATGGATGGAGAGTGGAATGAAATTAGAGCAAAAATGAAAAGAGCAAGATGAATGGAGTGATGATACTATGGCCTTCCTGGCTGAAAGCTTTTATGATTGATAACACATTTATCTGCTCTTCTCCTGTTTGTGATGTCTGATCGCTCAGAGAGAGAGAGAGAGAGAGAGAGAGAGAGAGAGTGTCTCAGGTCAGTTCGGAAAAGATACAAAGAAGAGGTAGAGTGCTGTTTGTGTATATCAAAAGTCGCATTGTTTCCTAAGGTTTGATGATGATTATATTATTTCACCGATTCACATTCATGGATTATGAATGTGCATCATAGTTATTTTAAGCTACAAGTCGTAAATACTTCAGGACTACAGTATTGCCTGTTGTGCAATGGGTCACTTTGTCTACTTTTCCAGCAACAGATCTTTATCTTTCCTGGACTAAACAATGTAAATGGACTGTATAACCACATATAACTACACAGTGTGCCCTGTCAATTGACTGTTGTTTCCATCACAGAGTACAGAGTAGTTTCCTGCCTTTCATTGTTTTGAGATTTGGTTCGCCCCCAGGAAATTTTAAATGCTTTATGTAAACGTCTTCTTGCACTTTCAATTGAGTAACTTTTCAGCAAGGCTTTTGTTTATTCACCCTAAAATCAACTGTTGTTAAATGTGTTTTTTACACCGCATGAACTCACCTTAAATGCATCTGCTAGAATCTCTGCTCCCCTCTGATTGGTCCGTTTGGAAAGCCCCACGAAGAACTCGCGACCTGTCGAAAGAACAGTTTAATTGATTTAATTACTGAGAATCAGTAAAACCAGCTGTGGTAAAGTCTAAAAGTCTTGAACACCGACATGTAGAGCGGCAATATCTGAACACTGCAGTCACCGCAGCGTGCACTCGCATGTGAGGAAGGCCAACTGCGGTAAGTATGGTGGGGCACAAACAGAAAAGAGACCCGAATGCCTGGCGAGGCTGCAGAGGCACACTGAGCTCGGGGATGGGCTCCTAATGTTGCTGCTGAGCCTTTACAATCTGAGCCATTAGCCGGGGCCCTGCCAACAGGAAATGTTTCTAGCCCTGCCATGTGAAACCGATTTCAGCTGGAAGGAACGACAGCACAGAGCCAACGTCTAGAAACCCAATTAGGTGTACTATGCTTTTTCCTAGTGGCCTGTGCAGCGCAGAAGACACTGACCCACATTTTGAGTCACGGCACGGCTGTAACAGAATGTACAGAAAATCAAACGAAGACCACCATGTTCTTGATTCTTTCC
This sequence comes from Chelon labrosus, assembly GCF_963514085.1. Classification (NCBI taxonomy): domain Eukaryota; kingdom Metazoa; phylum Chordata; class Actinopteri; order Mugiliformes; family Mugilidae; genus Chelon; species Chelon labrosus. The sequence goes on from NC_140343.1 coordinate 9,078,831, forward strand.
CGTCACCGCTTTTATTACTCGGTGCCAGAGGACTGTGGTAGCACGCGGTGAGTCTAGCGGATTTGTCGAATGGCACACAATGTTTTTGCCATCGATTTCTTTCATGGGAAAATCTGCTTGGTGCGCCGAGGCACCAGGTCACGGAGGGCGATCAGAGGAATGCTTGTGTGGAGGATCCCAAAAACACAGATGCACACTTAGTGCACCGTCCACGAGCTGCAGCAGCTCAGCTATTTCCACTGCTCTCTGCCGTTTCCTGTTTACAAGGCTGACAAGTACAGCAGCCCTCAGACGGAAGTGAACGCAGTAAAGCCCCAGGTTACATGTGGTTTATTAGTTATGGAAATTCTCCCTGATGCTTTACGACAGTTTTGACCAAGAGGGACACATTTGAAGAGTATTATTTAAGCAATAACAAACAACAAGAGGATACAAGGTGGAAGAGGAGAGGGCCGCAGCACAAAGAGTCCTCTGACACAGTTTAAATCACCTGCCAGAATTCGTCACAACATAAAATTTGCAAGATACGCAAGACATTTTCTTCTTTGGGACACATTTGTGGTCATTGGCTAAAACCTAAAGTGGGAAACACATCCTCCCGCCCTGACTTCCATGCATGAGAACTTTGACTCTTGTGGTTTTTATTTAGCTGTTGTATGAGGTTTCAGCAAATTGCTTAAATTTTGCAAGCCTTTCTGGAACTAAATGTGTCCCACCTTAAAAGTGATATTATACCATGTTATGAAATGGTGGGAGACCACATGTCACAACAGCAAAATCAATGCTTCAACAACCCAAAATCAATCCAATAAAGTTAAAGTTCAGCGTGCAAAACAATGGCAATGAGCACCTCCACAAAACCCACAGTTTGAAACAAATTGTATTTTAATTTGTATTCAGCTTGCCGTTAATTTAATTAAAGGGGTGCAAGAGATAAAACCTGAGGATGCATTTCCTTAGAGAGTTTAGAGCAGCAGGCTTCCACATTTATAGACAAGGTGCAGGTGATGGTTAAAAGCCTGAGTTCTCACCTTTTTGTTGTATAAAACAAAAAAGCAAAATGTGAGTACCCTTTGAGAGTTGCATTTCTTTTTTACACCCCTTTAAATCGATATGATTAACACATTAGGACGGCCTCAGACTGTTGCTGTGGCTGAGGCCGCACATTAACCTACCAGTAAAAAGGACATCTCCCCCATCCAGCGTCGCGTTCTCGTCAGTCATTTCCACGATGTTCAGATTCAGATCCTTCAGAGCCCCTTTCATAACCTCCGTCTGGAATAGATACAGGGACACACACAGACTTCAATCATCTGTGAACATTAAACAAAGGGATAAAGCAGCTGAGCCTTTGAATATCTCCAGAAATATTACGATGTGCTCCAGTTCTAATACTGTAAACAAGATGATGGAAATAATATTGGGGACCTTTGCTGGATTTCTCAAAGGCACAGTATTTACGAGGACCCAGGTTCATGAGATTGACTGCAATGAAACAGAGACTTTTTTTTCCTCCGGCAGGTTGCAATGACATCATTTCAATGAGCCGTGAAATGATGTCATTTTGTAGGAAGTATGTTAAAACTTTTACAAGGCAGTGGCTGAGGAAAATAGGTTCGCCGAAGGACCAGAACAAACTCTGCGAATACCTCTTCCTGACTTCCTGTTCTGGGTCGTCTGCCTTTCGTATATTTATAGGAAGGAAGTGCAAGGATGACTGCCTCCCGGATAGCATTAGCATATATTATGAAATGCATCAGCCATAGGAAAAGTATGGGGAATCCACATTTCACCTGGATGTGAACTCAAACCTGGGGAAAGAGCAGGTCTGTTTTTGGCTGAACTTCGGATGGTCCGCTCTCCTGTCTGCCCGCCCAGTACGATTTTTTACTGTCCTGTTCTTTTGGGGTTCCCGCGGGAGTCGTTTCCGAGGCCAGTCATGTTAGCGTAAGCATCAGTGTTTCCACGAGCCCTATCTCACTATGACCTCAGTCTGCTCACTGTGCCTCTTGGCGAACATAACGCTTCTGCTTCTCCTCATCTGCAGAAGGCTGAAACATGAGGTCATCCAGGTAGACTGCAGTCCACTTCCAACAGAGTGGAGGCCTGCAGACGGACGCACGAGCTTTCCTCTCACCAGCACCAACACACAGATGAGGCATAACATTATGACCACTGAGGGGTGAAGTAAATAACATTGACCATCTTGTGACAATACAATGTTCTGCTGGGAAACCTTTGGACCTGGCATTCATTCATGTGGAGGTTACTTAGACATGTAGCACCCATCTAGACCAGACCAGGCACCCAAACCCCATAACAATGACACTCCTTGATGGCGTCAGATGCAGCCTGACACAGGGACACACACAAAAACGCTTTAGGAACAACTCAAAAAAACATGAAGAACAGCACAAGGTGCTGACCTGGCCTCCAAATTCCCTAGATCCCAAACTGATCAAGTATCTGTGGGATAATCCACAGAGGCCCCTCCCCTCAACCCATAGGACCAATAGGGCCCCCACTAACAACATCCTGTTGCCAGACACCCCAGGACACCCTCAGAAGACCCATGTCCATTTTCTGATGAGTCAAAACTGTTTTGGAGGCACAAGGGAGACCTAGACAATGTTAGGAAGGTGGTCATAATGTTACGCCTGATCATGTGTACATACACAGTCGGACTTGCAGTAGTACAGGCTATTACTTTCCACATTAGTTAATGTTTATGACTATATCTTGAACTGGCCTTGTGACCCAGTTGCTCACAACCAGCATGGCATACTTTCAATCAGTGACTTTCCACAAGTAGGACGATGGAATCCCGCAGAAAAATCTAACTTTCCTCCTCCATGTTTCATCTTCACTGCAGGCATTCTGCTCGTCTTTCTGGTTGAGTTACTCAGGAGGAACACAGCGTACTACCAAGAAACCGGGCTCACAGATGCATTAGTGGTTTCTTAAAAGCTTTGACAGCAACAGCGTGCTGCATAGGTAACAGTTAATCCTGCCCGTTTTTTCTTTGTGCGTCGCCAAGCCGCTCTCTGCTTTTCATTTAGCTAGGTTCGTAGATATGTTTTGTGGGAATTAAAAGGTTGAGTCAGGTTCGGAGGAACGATCCAGATGGATGAGAGGGACCTTTTGATGTTTATTCAAGTCACGTGTTGGGTTGACTCTGCGTGTCACGGCAGCGGGATTGAAGCTGGTCCCAGCAAAGCGGTTCCTGCGCCATCACTGATTCATCATTTACGATGAAACTTCAGACAAATGATTCAGTTCAGACGTTTGTAAAAAAAAAAAAATACTGTGCGTATGTCTCTCTCTCTCTCCAAGTCAGTGATTCCAGATCTGTACAACAGAGCTGAAGAGTTTTACCGACTGAGCCTCACACGTCAGCCAGTATTTCCACTTTATTCCTCCTTAACTTGTCTCGGGCACACTGGAGCCTTCAGTATCACATTGGTCATCTTCCTAGGAACCTGCTAGACGGTATGAGGCAGCCCTTTACCTCAGCACTCCGGCATTTCCTCTGACATGACAGGAGGCGATGTGACCCAAAGGGCGCTCAGGCTTCGTCAGCCACCACATGAAACGTAATGGCCCCTAGACAGCAGTGTGGTGGCTGCATGTGGCATCATTCAAGTCTTTACACCTACACTCACTCATATGTCGCAGCTCAAATTTAGTACAAACAACATTCATGTCGAAAATAATACCATGCAGTGTAGTGCAGTGCAGAACGTGTGAACTGTAATCAAACACAAGCTGTTTAATGCCTTAAAGCTGAATATTACTGTGGTAATATTTAGTCCCATATGGCTTGATTCCACTCAGGCTCATCTGTCAAGTCGAGAGTTTGGCTGATTTCTCTGGATGTCGACTTGCTCAGATTATTGGCTGCGGATCAGCTTCACTTAGCAGCACTCTGGACTAGCTTTGGGGCTCTGGCACAAAGCGGACAGGTAAGTCTGGGATAGATTTAAGGCACTACTTTTGGGCTAATTTCTGGGGATATCTTGTGTAGAAGGAATTAGTCCAATTTACTGGACTAACCTGAGGTTAAGAGGCATTAAAAGACTGCCAGGCAACGAAGGCGGACCGTGACATCGTCTCAAGTAACCTGTGTCTGGGCAAATAAGTTGCACTTCCACACATCGCAATGACTACAGCCAGATGGCACCTACGTTCTGCACCTGCGTCAAAGGAAATAACTCTGCATAACAGCAGGTGCTAATAGTCTGTGTTCGCCAAGCAAAAGAGGAAACTGGAAGGGCTACTGTTAGCTGGGAGGCTAGGAAGAGCTACAAACCTACAAATCAAGCCTGCTCCTAGAAGGCCACGCACACACTGGACAATCACCACACAAACTGTAACATCTGTAATATCTGTGCTATAACTACGTTTGTTCCCATGTGCAATATACACTGATCATCCATAACATTAAAACCATGTAACTTAGTTACTTACAGCACAAGGTGTTGCCAAATTCACTAGATCCCAAACTGATCAAGTATCTTTGGGATACACTGGAACAAGCCTGATTCACAGAGGCCCCTAACATCAACCCATAGGACCCAAAGGCTCCCACTAATACCACAGGATGCCCTCAGAAGGTGCATGTCCATTCTCTGATGAGTCACAGCTGTTTTGGATGCACAAAGGAGTCCTACACAATATTAGGAAGGTGGGCATAATGTTATGCCTGACCGGTGTACATACGTTTGATATCTGCTATCTGGACCTGAGTCCCAAATAATCCAACAGGGATCCAGTCTCTGTAGCGTCACTCGGGCAGAAAAATAACATTTCGTCACATCTCAAATGATGCCCCCATTGTGTAAATGAATCCTGGGGCTATTGGAGCAAAGGCTTGTTATTCATATGAGAAGAAAGGCCAAAATCAGATGCACCTGTTCAGCTGCAGCGTCTCTATAGGGTGTGGTGCTTAAACTCTTCTCGCTTGGCAGCAGAAGGCCTCACACGAGTCAAGAAAACCTTCCTCCCACCTTCCACCTGTCTACATTTTCCATGCCGTTTAAAACATCCCTATGTTGCAACGGATACATTCAGGGTAAATAACCCATATACAGTTCCTGCCGGTTGTCACACATCAACTTTAAAGAGAAATTTGAGTTTTGTTCCGACTGGCCCCTCTTGTTTAAATCAGTTTGCAACTTTTCTTTAACCCACAAGATCATCACTTGTTTTTGACTGCGGCCAAGTACAGCAAAGTCCCAAGAGAATGGCATTTCAGAAATGTCAAAACTTAAATCACACGTCTAAACCTCTAATGTGTGATGAATATTCTTTGCTCCTGTCACAGCTAAATTATGCACAGCCACCTCACACGGGCGAGCTTCAACGTTAAAGCAGAGTGTAATGAATGAGATTTAATTCTCTGTTGTTCTTCAGCCAGCTTCACCTGTATCAGTCTAATTAAAGGAAAGGCAGCTTAAAGGTTTTGCTATGGGCCGCCTTAAAGAGCTGGTGGAGCTGTAATTATGACTGACAAAGCTGCTGCATAGTTGGAAAAATTAGCATACCGCTGCAGGTCCCACAACTCCCACAGATATACTGCCAATTAGACCGGATTCAGTTTGAAGTTAATGTTTTATTCCTCTGTTGACGTTTATTATTGCATAAGTTGGCATGCAGCAGATGTCTTTTTCTGCAGTAATTAGGCATCTTTAGAATAAAAAAAAACAACTCTGTGTGTTTGCTTTCCTGCTGAGACGCAGGCTGCACATGCATGGCAAACAGCGAGACCAACTGGGTTCAAAGGTTTAAAAACCTCCCATTACTAATCCCCTCAGGCTCACACTTTCACGTGTTATATCTTGTTCTATCCATACAAAAAGTGTAAAGTATAACAGCGACATGTTTTGGTGTTAGACAAAGTGCTATGCCAAGATATTGCTCGGTGCATAACCCTGTGTACGGCCGCGAGTAAAGGGAATTTAATGCGGAGATTAATGAGCCATGGAGCTGATGATAGGTGTTTTTCATTACCTTTGGACCGAGCCAGGTTAGGGGTTTCCCCTGCTTCTTCTAAGGTATTCTAGCATAAAGGCTGGTGGCGGTAGATTCATATTTACAGTACATCTCAAATAACCCTTGGCAAACAAAATGTCAAACTATTTCTTTCACGTTAAAACCACCATTTGATGATTTTTTATTTTTTTTTAAACATAATACCTCTCATTGAGTATCTCTGACTCTCCTCTCTGGGTCGTTCTCCTCATCCTCACATCCTCCTTCACTCTTTCTTTATCTCTCACATTCCCTCTATTCTCTCCAGACCCTCGTGGCAGGGTCAAGAATGCTCCTACAGCGACTTCTCATGCAGAGTGGCCTATTATCTCTCACGGTAAGGGACATCTAATACCCGACCCTGCCTAGGTGCCAACTCACTTTGCCAGTCCCTGTTCTCCTCCCCTCCCTCCAACCCTCCTATGCTCCTGTTTTTCTCCCCCCCCCCCCCGAGTGCTTGGCCAGGCGACATGCTGTTAGCCAGCACCCTGCTTTGAATGAAAAAGGCCTTTTAAAATTCATTAGAGGCTGAAGGCTCCGAGGGCCAGTCGGTCTGCCTGCCACATTCCTGCCGTTCCAGCACAGGACAAGGGAGATGGAGCAGAGAGAACGGCCTTTTATTTGGGGCTTTTTTATGGACCAATTCTCCCTTCTCTCGCCCCCGGTACCCGTGGATATCGCATTCTGCTAAAAAGGACCATCAGCCTGATAGAGCACGGTGCATTTGGGAAGGGAATAGAGTACGCAACAATAGCATTCCTGAGGGTCATCCTAGCCTCCATACACCAGGCAACAGAGTCCCACGCTCCAGTATAATGGGGATACAGCATTCCTCCGAGCCTCACACACAAGGAGGTTGACCTCTTTGAACGACAGTTATCTGCCATTGTTTGTCACTTTATAAAGTACGTGGCACAAAATGCCAAAGAGTTCGAGGTTTTAAATGATCGGTTCTCCTGGCTCGGATGAATTCATCAAGTTTTAGAGGTTCATTTAAACAGGCTATAAATTTAATTCAATTTTATTTATAACAATCCAAATTGTCTCAAGAAAGCTTTACAGAGCCAAGGGCCTGAATGCTCAGGAGCAAGCACTAAGGCAACAGTGGCAACAGAAAAACTCCCTTTTAACGGGAGGAAACTTTGAGGAGAACCCAGCTCATAATGTGCAAAGGGGCAACAATACTTCGATGTGCATTGATTTCTTTTTGGCTACGTGAACAACAAAGAAAGCTGTAAATACTACACTGACATTATCAATGTATATAGTTTGACATGACAAACAGAATTTTTTGTGTGTGTGTTTGTGTAAATTGTGTTTCTGGGGACTTGATGGACAAACTCTCCGACAGCATTGATAAACTTCTTGAGTGGTTTTGAAGCACAGATGTATTCTTTACAGTTTGTCACCAGTTTTTGGTTCTTAACATGTTTATATCTGCTGTAAAACTGGACATTTTAACATGGAGGTCTATGGGGATTGCACACTTAAGGCTCATTTAAGATACTGCGGGACATAGACACCGTAACCTACACCGGTGTGAGCCATTTATACTTGTGCGGTCATCAGTCTGGCTCGTTCTGTAAAAACACCACCCAAACGCTAGTCGGCACTGTGTCTTTTTTGCCAGTCGGGTTCACTTTTGTTTCAACTTCCTGCTTCACTTTAAACAATGGCAACAGAAACTGTTTCTACCTCCGAATCGCCTTGGTTAACCTTTCCTCGATGTGTTCCATCTTTATTGACCCAAAACAATCAATTCGAAAATTGCGGAGATGGAGAAGCAGCCGGAAATAGTGGAAGTGGAAACACGCTACTACGAAGCGGACCAATCACAGCTCTTGTAGTCTGTGTCACCACGACATGTAGTTACATTTTTGGGGAGGTACACATCAGGGTACAGCATTAGGGTCTGGGATGTTGCCGTAGCTATGATGTCAAATTGAAGCCTAAACCACCTGTTATGGAGACAGCCTTAACCACTTTTGCCTTTGCCTAATGTTTCAAACTTGTAGACTGAAGTTTGATTTAAGCCCAATTTTCTTCTACTGAAACGCTTTATTTGTTTCCACAGTCTACTGCAAGAAATATGTAGCTCTTGAGTAGGCACGTGATCCACTGAAAAGCTGGAAGTTTGGTTGATAAGACTTGGAAGTAGAACCAAAACCAAAACAATAAGCTTAAAGACACTAAAGTGTTGCAGATGTATACAGTGTGATGCACTTTGCACGATATAATGCCTACTGCAGCTTTAAGGCTGCCTAAAAAGACTTCATTAAAATGTAATAAACAAGCCGTCAAATGTCTCTGGTTCAAAGCACAAAGAAAAAAAAAAAGTTTAGTGCGATGGACACACAGTTTGAGCCTTGTGCGTCATTAGCTAAAGCTTTGGCTGGACATCCGGGACACAGATGATGATCGCAACAGATAGCAGAGGCCCAATACGGAGAAAAGTTCAAAGACCAGCGGAGTACAAAATGGGAATAATGACTGCATTTCAGGGCAATCGACTGAGCGGAATTTGAAATGAACGCGCAGATCTCATTAGCTATGCGACAACTAACCGGATAAGGCTATCTAACCCCTTTCAGGTATTAAGTCTCTGACGTCAAATAAGAAAACACAAAGATGGTTCCCTTTGTTTGCTGAGGGGAGCGAGTCCGATTAAATGGCTCAATTATAGGTTTGTCAAAAGCCAGCCACGTGCGGTGCTTCACGCTGAGTGTTCCTTCAGAACGAGCAGTTGAAGATTTGAATAAATGGCTGCCAGAAGCTGTAATAAGGTTCTGACAAGGCATTCATATACCTCTGACACCCTTTTTCACTCACAGACACAAACTAAACACACAGAGGAAATATTGAAGCAAAAAAGTTGTGATATTGAGAATCAGCACTTACTGATCTTTCCCCAGTTTCTCTTGTAGGAACAGTAACTAGAAAGGACACACAAAGCACTCATACATGAGTCACACAGGTGGTTGCATACATGGAAAAAGGCCCCAGTCTGATACTGCGATGGTGGTCAAATGGCACATTCCTGAAGGCAGCTAACGCCGAGGGTTAGCACTGTCGCAGCCTGTAACGGCCGTATGAAATGACAACAAGTCATTTAGTAGCAGCCAAGAGAAAACAAACCCTCCATGGCCTGTCCCTGCGCTATCCAAACAAATCCTTGGTGTATGTTTGAACATACCTGTGGTTAACCAAGCCATGACATTCCCCCTCTTTCGCAATCCCCCCCACATCAGCTTTAGGATTACATAAATGTTGAGAAGTAGGTCAATGTGAAGGCGTGCACAGTTAACAGTAGCAGATCTGGAGACCCGCGCACCACATCAACCACAAGGATCTGGCAGGGTGCCTCCGTAAAAGAGCTGCTTCAGCCAAACCTACCGAGCTGTTAGACTGCTTTCACTTGGGGCTCCCAGGATATCAGGGCTCCGAGGAGGAAAATGCCACACTGTAGTCCCATATGGACACATTTACAGCTATCTGAGTGGTTGGAGATAGCAGCAAGGCCAGTAGGATGTGAATAATTTGACAAAAAAAACGGTGAGGGAAAGTGCGTCTGGTTGTTCAATGGGGCGACTTCGGCTTTCTAAGGCATATGGTTTGTGTGAAAATAATTACAGCTCAGATGGTTGAGAAAGGCTGCCGTACTCCTCGTATAATTACACGTAAAAGGTGGGATGACAGCCCGGGTAGAGACTCATTAAACGGAAATAAAGACAGCTTGGTAATTTGTTTTATGTGAAGGTCGTAGAGGCTATTCCTCATCTACTCTGTTTATTATTTTTCAGACAGAAAACTGAAATTTGAAAGAGATTACCAAAATGACATTCTATTATGTTCATTATCTCCATTTGGCTTCTCATTGATGATTCAAAACTATCCTCCAAGAAACAGAAAAAGTATCTTATATTTCTAGAAACCAAAAGACATTATACAAACAATCCATCTGTCTACCCGTATCAGACTGAAGATTCAAGGATCTTTTCTCAACGGCAATTTTTAAAGCTGAAGCTTGAATTAGGAGGTCAACTTGATTTTGATATCAGATTTCTTTGGGTGCCCTTGGCCTTTTGTTCTTTTGTGTACTGGCGTCACTTTGATTTCTTTTCCTGTGGACTGGTTCTCTAAGCTGAACCACCAATCAGAATGATCTATGTGAGTGATTTTACATGTTAAATCGGACGAAAAGCCGGCCACAGGGGTCCGACTAATACCGGACCATAGACTGTATAAATATGGGTGGCGGAACTGCTCCTCAAAAGTGAAGATGATGACTGGCTGCAGTATAGGTCATAAGCTCCACCTTCTCAGTGTTAATGGATGAGGCTTTGGCCATTGCAAGGAAGTGGCGACACGTTGTCCATATTTATACAGTCTATGTAACGGATGCACCAGAAAATCTAGGGCCATCAGTCCAGCCCAACAGTCCAACACCATAAAACTGCCACCATCAGCGTGGTGTGTCCCAGCCCTTAAGGAGGAACTTCACACATATTCTTCTCACTAATTTTGAATCTGCATATAGTGTATGACAAGATTTTAAAATAATAGTCCAATGCACGCAGTACACGATGCACCGAATGCACCAACCTGTGATGTCACAGGGAAAAAGACTTAAAGCGGAACTACAGTTTTTTACAACCTGGACCTTATTTCTGGGATATAATACGATCGTTTACTCACCCATATAACATTGGTGTCGTTTTCACTCCATCGGAAGATATTTAGCTCCAGCGGAGCGCCGCATATACCCATACAGTGGGAGTGATTGGGGCACCGAAACGCAGCCTCTAAATAACGCATTATCTGCGTATTTTGTTATAATACGCTAGTGCTATTCCCCGTTGAGTCCGGAGTGACCTGTTATCTATTCCTGGATGTGCAGCGGTTTGTTGTTCTTTGGCCAGCTGTTCCTCTCTCTGTCTCCGCATCGTCCTTTCAACTAGCTCCTCAACCGTATACTCTGGCTCAAAACGGTAAGGACGTCCATCATAAACAAAGTCGTCGTCCACAACCTCAGAATCGGACTTAAAATGACACCAAAGTTATATGGGTGAGTAAACGATCGTATTTTATGCCAGAAATAAGGTCCAGGCTGTAAAAACGGTAGTTCCCCTTTAAAAGAAAACAGTTTGTGGTACCACTTTCTGTTAGTCTATTGACTTTCAATCCTACACAACAGGAAGAGGTGATCATTCCAACTAAGAAACATGTTTGTTATCAATCATGCCACAACATTTACAGATTGAGAGGTGAAGTGTGAACTGGGGGATAAACTGAGCCAAGACTCCTGTAGTGCGATTGCTTCTTAAGATGATCACACACTCCTTTAAGATTTTTTTCTGAGTTACTGTTGAATACTGAAAGCACAGATATTCCTAGAAATGATGAGATAAGTAGCACCTCTGTAGAATCACTTTTGGATGAGACTCATGATAACCCTTGAGATTATACGATATCAGGAAACAAAGCCAAGGACATTTCAAGTCGGAACAGAATCAGAAGAATAACAAGTCTGTCAAATATGTGGTTTAAAAGAGAAGTAAACGCTGAAAAGAAATGTCGCAAAACTTCCCCAACAACTGTGGATGGACTCAATTAACATTTTGTACTGTGGCACCAAGCCGCTTACAGTGTATGTTCATCGAGACGGACACTGAAGCAGAGCTGAGCACTGTGAAAATAAACAGAAATATGAGTCTGTTTGACAAGTCCAGTGTCTGTCCCAGAGAAAATAAAGTGCTCGCTGCAATCAGCAAGGCTGCAAAGAATGTGTACGCTGCCTACCTCTCACTGTGACGGCTCCACAAATACAGGAGAGCTGCAGGCTAGGAACTGTTGGAAAGCAGAGGGACGGAGGTGGTGAATGGACGTAAGCATCCACCGTGGGGAAAAACAGAAGGGGCTTCAGTAAATACATCTCCACTTGGCTCCGACTCCTCCATGTTTATTGGGTTTGACCCCCACAGATTGGACCTCTATGCCAAAACAAGGGGAAAAGCCAATAAACTCACCTACCTCGTGTTTAAATACATTTCACCCTCTCCAGGCTACACTGGTCTGATAACAGAACACTATACATAAAAAATCACAACACCTCGTAATCATGAAGCTACCACAGGAGGGGGAGATTTATCACACATCGCGTTCACAACTAAAAGCAACAATTCAATATGCTGATATCAGCATACTGTTTTTTTTAGAAGAAACGATCTCATAATTTCTGCAACTACTGCTGCTGCGCTGGGTGGTTGGACGTCAGCAGTGACTGTTTGTACTCGGGACGAACAGCATGCATGCCCTCCAGGTCACTCTGCTCTATACCACCAACAAGCAACGCCCATAAACCTCTTTTTACGACCGAGATTTCCTGCGCTGAATGACATCAATTGGAAAAAAGTGAAATATTCCAAACGTAACCTAAGCACCACAAGTGCTAGCTCATTGAGCGGGGCTATAAAGCTCCCATGCTTTTCTCTGACAAACCGTGATTTACTCTTAAGCGTTTACTTCGTATAATAAGTCGTGAAAATATTTCAAATTTACAGCGAGCACAGGTAACACTGAGAGCTGAAAACATACTGAGAAAATAAGCTGTACGGCCTTTTTCTTTTCCTTTTTTTTCCTCAAGGGAAACCCGAGTGGGAAACCCAACTCGCCGTCACCTTTCGCCTACCTGGGCTGACAGACATGGGACCACCCACATCTACAGAAAAGGGTGGGAGTCCAAGGTGAGCAGACTGTGTCAATCACATGCTACAGTACAGCTATAAAATGTGTGCACAGAGGGGCGTATAGGATTACAGTACCTAAAGGAAAATCTGAGAGACTTTGCATGGTTTAACACATTCAATCGCCAAACCTTCAGAAGCATATCACAGCTAATGCTGAAGACTATGAAAACATGTACAGTGTTTTATTTCTTACTATTTATGTCATCTATTGATTTCCTTTCATTTCTTAACATGAAAATAAATGAACATAAAGGGACAGAATCTAAGCATGGTTGTGTAATCCATCGCACCCACATCAAATCTGCTTTTGTTTTTGTGCAAGTCGTATAATCACTATGAGGTAATGAGCCTTTTTCAGTTAAATCATACTGTACAGTTATGGCTGAAGGGCAAAGGATTTATGGATAGGATGCAAAAAAGAAAATCTAAAACTGTATAAATGCTCAGCAAAATGTAGCATATACAAGATTAGTAGTTTATGGATGAATTTGCTCAATTAATACAAGTAGGGTTCTCAATTCCATTGTATTTACTTTATTTAAAAGGAAGTAGTTGCTTTGAAAGATGCTGCTGTGTTCATTAATTTATATGGAGAGCAAAGGGTGCACATCTCTGGATAAACACAGCTAGTTCAGCATTTTTTTTTTTCTTTTAATATGTTGTAATATTGAATCCCACAAACAAAATTCTTTTTGGGATTAGAGTGGCATCAGAGGATGCACAAACAAAACCATAAAAATAGGTCCTCTCCTTCCTGTAACTATTTAAAGGAGTAGTATACTTATTTTTGGCTGCAGGAACTGATTACACTTCTCAGAACTACATTTTTCAGCTCCTAGTTAGGGGCACATTCTTTCACAGCACAAGTGGACTAAGTGATGTTGGATTTAATGTCCAAGCCTTATCAAGCTTACTGCATATGCCATGTTGTAACACGAAAAAAATTGGCGTTGCTATAACAACCTACTGCACGAACACAAAATAGAGATATAACACAAGAAATAGCGAAAAAACAAGATGCTAAATAGAAAGGCATAAATAACTCCACCACCACAACCCATTAAGGAGCAAAAACTTGCAAGCACAGTGGTGTGGTTCTTTAACCAGCCGCGGGCTGGTGTGGGCAGCCTGAACTTTCTGAAAGCTGCTGTTTAACATTCAAATCAGACAGTCGTGAATGACATTCGGAAACAGTGAGCTGAATTATTATGGTAATGCGCTCCACTAGACATCTGCATGGGAGGTTTTGTGGAAGTACATATGGTTGAGGACCAAAAGCTGAATGGAAACTGGAATTCACTGGAATGCCTGACAACTGTCACCAGGAGTCGTTTCCCATAACCTGTCAGGCTTTCCGAGAGCTGCGGTTAACCGACGCTTATTACCCTTACAGAATCAAAACTTGGCATGCGTCTCACGTGTCCCAAAGATGATTCAATTGGGATGATTTGAGAAGGAATCCCCGTTGTGTTTGTTTTTGTTCCACAGGCTGAGGCCCCTGGAAAGCCAAAGTAAAAATACCCAAAGCTCCCACATATTTAAGCTGTTTCAACATTTGTGAGGCCCAAGGTGTGCCACAGAACGGAATGTCCAACAAAACACACCCTGCGAAGGGTTCGTCTGGATTTATGTGGCTCGGAGCCTGACCTACCATGGCCTTTTCCAGCGGAGGAGAAATATGTCTCGTGCTGAGCTACAGGAATGGTCAGGAACAGAGTCTGAAAGCTTGGGTGAGTCACGTTAAGATTTCTTGTTAAAGGCTTCCCTCTCCTTCTCTCTTCCCTCCCACGCAGGGAGTTCTCTTAGGGTATGGTGCAGGCTTGCTGAGAGAGAGAGAGGAAGCCCCAGCTAAGAGGTCAGGAAAGCCACATAAGTGAGGAGGGAGGACGAGGAGAGTCAGTGAATTTGAACCACGCTGCATATGAGGGCTATGAGTAACAAGTGCTATCCCTTTAAAACCCCTCCCACCATGTGCTCTGATGCATTTTTGTTCACGCTATTGATTAATACTTGCCAGAAAAACATCAGCATTTGGATACGGGCTTAATAACCACAGGATCTGACCACTTCACGAAGCCACGCATACTGTCTCAATTGTGAGAGACGTGTTTTCATATCTGCATTCTTTTCATTGTTGAGGTGTTCCAGCGGTTGTTCCTCTCCGCTCTGTCCAGAATACTAAAAAGACTCTGGAAATACTGTGTCCTGCAGTAAGAAAACACCATCATACCACATGGTTACACCCACACTTTCCAAAGAATGCAGTGGATGTGATCCCAAAGGGGAAAGAAATACAGTTTGCCAGGCAAAGTATGGACTTACTGCCCATTATGAGGGATTTCCCAAAACAGACACGTGAAGCTTAGACGTATGGGAGGGGCTGGTATGGAAAAAGGAGGAAAAGGAGTATGTGTTTTAATCTTTAGAAGAAAAAAAAAATGTGATGGGCCAAAAGGTTTCCCATAAATGTTAATGAAGGGCTTTCCCAGAAAGATTTTTTTTTTCCCCCTTTCAGCATGAAACAAGAGGTCAGGTGCTAATGTTAACCAGATCTGCCTTTCAAGTATAACAGAAGAAAACCATGTGGAATTAGCCGTACTGCAGGGAGCAGTGAGCTAGCTAACGTTGCATGATGATGTGTTAAAAGAACTGAGCAGTCCTTTGCCACAGAGGCACGCAAATCTAAGAAAACCCATGGTGATTGAGTCATTTTCTTTCATTTTTAGAAACTGCTGCATTTGCAATGCAAACTCTGCAACGCCTTGTGTTCGTGTGCTGGTTTGTGGTTCATTAGCTTAATCTGCTCCTTGCGTAGCACACTGCACGGTAGCCAAGAGCTGCAGGTATATTTACTGTTCAAGGCTTGCTGATAGAAATCGGTCCATGACTGCTGAGTCAATTCTGATCCAGTTTTTGTCAACACTTACTTCAGAAGTTACTTTAGCAGCAGTTAAATCACAACACAGGTGCAGTTTCAGGGGACTGATAGTGTCTCTCTGCTGTCAAGAGAAAGGTGCAACAAGTGCCGCAGGCTAAGTCCAAACTATCGACTGAGCTGCAAGGAACTTGTTAGATAACCTCAACGTATCTGTACTCACACGTGTGATCCTGTATGGGAGTGAGCGGTTGCACAAGTTTGTAAAGTCAAAACTGTCAGGAGCACTTGAGCTGAACCCACAAGGGTCCTCTACGTAGCTTCAACAGTCATCAGCTGTCCTGCGTGAGCATCTTTAAGCACTTGGCTGTTATGCTCACTTTTTACAGTCTTTAATAGACTGATAATCTGACTTATCTTTGTTGTGAGACGCCAGGGATTACATTAAAAGCACCGAGCGTGACTTAATAGTTATGTAACTTAGATGTAGGATGTATCTTCCAGATAAGTGTCTAGAAAGTGAGAAACAGCAGAGACAACTCATAAAATATTTCTTTTTGATATGCCATTAAGACAAAAACCGTTTCACAGCTCTACTCTCAGTCAATAAACTAGGGAGAGATATAACAAGGAAAGTGAATATTTTCTGTCAGGACAGTTTTACAACAACTGATATTTTGCATCACTGATGCAAGTTTCCAACTGCACCATTAAACTTTTGGGGCCAAGGCAGTCTCCATTGGTCCAGCTTATTAAAACGTACTACTCATGATATCATAGAGGCTACAGCTGCTCAGAGATGACTAAGCTGATAAACTGCTGAATAAAAATGTCCAAGATTTAACTGATGGAAGACTTGATGTAGCACTTCTAAACTAAAAGTCATGCACAAAATATGCAACTTCATGGTTGATGGTGTACTTTGCTCTCTCATATCACACCTGCCTGCTAGACTGACAGTAACTTTAATATTTAGACCAGTTGATCCTCTGGGCAGTCATCTAGCTAACTAGCTTGAACTCAGTCACTGGCAGCCTCCATCGGGTTTCCTGTCAATGATAACAGTCTGCCAGCAGTCAGACTGACTAGCTATGTCTTTGAAGCTCCACATGTAACCCATGTGTGTGTCTAGGAGGGCCACAGCACAGCCCCTCCCCGCTCCCACCTCGCACTCCTGAGGCCTGGGCTCATGAGGCCACATAGCGCGCCTCTTACTCCGGGGCCTCCATGCAAAAACATCGCCCCTGCCGCAGTGAAATGAGACAGACTGTAATGGAAACGGCACACTTTCCAGACACTTGAGGGAATAGCAAGCATCTCCGCCTGAGCTCCCCTCGAAAAAACATACAGGGCTACCAGCCCCGAGCCCACCATCACCACCACCACCACCACCTGCCTCTCAGCTTGTCTGGACAATGCGACATCTCATCTTTCAGGAAATAACTGGGCAGGTTTCATAATGATTATAATACATTACAGATAATAAACCTTCCAGTCTGAGGACTTTTTAAACATAACAAAAACAGAGAAAGAAAACTAATTCAAACTAATTCGTCAATAGCATTTGGTCGGTATGTACCTGCAGAGTTTTGTGATGAAGGTTTAGCCGTGTGGCAATCTTTACTTTTTTACGGACATTCCACAGACTCACATTTCAGTGTTTTGTGCTGCGTACTGATCATCCTGTTCTCCAGATTATCCAACGATGTCTAGACGTCCCAAAAGGTAACAGGATACTTTAAATAAAGTGTAATAAAATCTTAAAATCATTTGTTCACCAAACACTTATAGACAAAAAAAAACAAAAAAACATGTATGAATCTACTCAGCAGGTTATGACACAACTTTAAACCTGACATTTCACTTTCTTTATACCTCTCCTTCAGTTGAACAACATTTAAACGTCAACGCCAACATGCAGAGGAACCAAACCTGGGCAGTGTCCGTCACACTTCAAACCACACTGACCTCCAAAAGCTCTGGTCGCTGTGTTGACCTAAATCTCTTGTGTAATTCATTGGGAGGACGTTTTTATATATTCTCCTTGGTGTTGCAGACTTGATATCAGCCTTTTGCACTGTATGGAGACTCAGAACCTCTTCATGGATGCTTCCTAGGTTCTATTTCATCATGCTTCCTGGTGGCCACCATACACCAATCAGGCATACAATTATGACCACCTTCCTAATGTTGTGTAGGTCTCCCTTGTGCCTCCAAAAAAGTTGCGACTCATCAGAAAATGGACATGGACCTTCTGAGGGTGTCCTGTGGTGTCTGGCAACAGAATGCTGTTAGTTGGCTCCTATGGGTTGAGGGTGAGGGGCCTCTTTAGATCGAGCTTGTTCCAGTGCATCCCACGGATACTTGATCATTTGGGGATCTAGTGAATTTGGAGGCCAGGTCAACACCTTGCGCTGTTCTTCATGTTTCTTGAGCTGTTCCTAAACAGTTTTTTGTGTGTGTCTCTTTGCATCAAGGAGTGTCATTGCTATGGGGTGGGGGTGCCTGGTCTGGTCTAGGTGGGTGGTACACGTCCACACAAATGCCAGGTCCAAAAGTTTCCCAGCAGAACACTGGATTGTCACAAGATGGTCAATGTTATTTACTTCATCTGTCAGTGGTCATAATGTTTTGCCTGATGGGTGCATTCGTAACTTCTGTACAATAATTGATTAATCCACAATGAAAACTATTAATTGTTGTATATAGCCTGGTACTGTTTGTACACAGAAAAACAAGGAGGGACTTGCGCTACGAAGGTGTTGTATAGAATTAGACCAAATTTCACCTTGGAGAAAATACATCTGAATGATGTGACAGGTATGGGGCATCCCTGACATAGAACCTGGTACTGATTCAGAGTGCACTGACAGACAGCATCTTGCTCTTGGTGTCAGGATACTGTAATAATCTTCACATCAGATTTAGAGCAACAATGTAAATGAAGCGGTGTTGAAGTGAGGTCCTGGCATCTGCTGTAGGTTGACTGCAGATTAGAGAAGCAGGTATAAGGCGAAGAAGCGTGTCACTCCCTCCTCCCCCCCTTTGCTTCATTTCACCGTTATAGAAGTGGATCGCATTTCCACCCCCCCTCCTTCCATCTGATAACGTATAGCGTCGTTCAGGAGCTCTTAAACCTCGCCATTCTTCACATTCTCAAGATTCTGGATGGTGTGACCTCATTGGGTGAGCGAAGTTGGTAGGAAAATAGCCCCCGGCCGAGCCTTTGCTTCAACATGGAAACTTAAGCTAGCGAAGAATGCGTGACTATGTGCAAACTTGACTGAGGCTGCACTTGTGAGAGAAAACAACATGTTTTGCAAGCGTGTTTTCACTGCAACGTGTAGCTCATTCATTTAAGTACGAGCGTGATTATGTCTCATTTCTTGCAAATACAAGTTGACGCCACAGCTTTCAGATTAAAGCTCCATTTGATCTGGATTCATTTCCCTTTTATATCCTGTCCACGGGCTAATATGACGTGTGGATAAGTACCAATAAAAATTACAGCTGTAATTCTGTTTGTCAATTAACTGGCAGGTCCTTCCTGTAAGTGAAACCTGTCTGGAGCAAGGTCTTTATATTTTAAAGTAGATTCTTTTCTTTTTTTTTTGTCAGGATACCTACCTGTCATTCTAAGTTTCTTTGATAACCTGTTTCAAATATTTTTATTGAGAAGCACACAGTGTATCAAATATACATGCGTATTGGTTTATGCAATGCTTCAATATTTTGTAATATAAGTAACAAAAGTGTCCCACGAATGAGAAAATAAATAAAAAACAATAAATGGGAGAAAAAAAAAAAAAAAAAAAATACAAAAACAAGTAAGTAAATACATTAATTGAAATAAATAAATAATAATAACTCCCTCCCTGACCCACCCCATCCCACCCACCCAGTACTACTCAGGTTGTTCTATATCTTGTTTCAAAAAAGAGATAATCGGTTGCCATATCCTTTTGAAGTCTTCCAACCGACCACTAATAGAGTAACGAATCCTTTCAAGGTGTAACGTATCAGTCAGCGCCGTTAACCATTCTTTAAAAGTAGGTGTCTCCATTTTCTTCCAGTGGAGGAGAACAAGTTTTTTCCCACAGAGGAGACCATAAGATAGAAGGTGGCGCTGCGTATAATGCAGGTTCCCAATGTTCCCTGAAGCCCCTAGTATAACCAAGAGTGGATCTGGTTGTAATGTAGTCTTGAAGACTTTTGAAAAAAATGAAAACACTGCTGTCCAGAAATGTTCTAGTTTGGGACATAATGCATAGCTGTGTAATAGACTTGCCTCTGCTTGGTTACATTTTTCACACATGGGTGATATTTCTGGGAATATTCTATGTAATTTTACTCTTGAATAATGCAGCCTATGCAGAATTTTAAACTGGATCAGACAGTGTCTAGCATTTAGGGAGCAAGTGTTGATATATCTCAGGCTTTCCTTCCATACATCCTCCGTTATCCCCATACCCAATTCTTTTTCCCAGCCTTCCTTTATATATTCTGTATTTAACTGGTCTAGCTCCTGAAATGAATCATATATAACTGAAACTACATTCCTCTCCGTTGTGCAGTCTTTGAGACACCTGTCTAGCTTGTCAGGGGTGGCATTTTCAAAATGGTCCAGATGTGTCCTCACAAAATGTCGGATTTGGAGATATCTAAAAAAATCACTGTTTGGCAGGCCATATTTCTCCTGTAGTTGTTGAAATGACGCAAATGAACCACTAATATACAGATCCCCCACACTGTGCAGTCCGAGTTCTTTCCATCTGTCAAAGCCTCCATTTATAATGGAAGGAGTGAATGATGGATTTGCTGATATTGGGAGTGTGAAGGATAGTTTCCTAAGTTTGAGTTGTTTTGATATTTGTCTCCAGATTTGAATTGTGCTGTGTAACACTGGGTTATAGCTATAGTATGATTTTTTAAGATGAATGGGAGACATCACAATAGCACCAATGGAATAGGGAAAGCAATCCTCTCGCTCTATATCCAGCCAGCTGGCGAGCACAGCTGTCTCATCTAGCCAATATGAGATGCATCGGATATTTGCTGCCCAATAGTATTTGACAAAATCCGGGAGGGCCAGCCCACCATTTCTTTTACTTTTGCACAAATGCCCTTTTCTGATCCTATGTGTTTTGTAGTTCCAAATAAATGAAAGAATCATAGAATCTATTTTTTTAAAGTAGGTTTTACTAAGGAAGATGGGCAAGTTTTGAAAGAGGTACAGTAACTGAGGGAGACAGACCATTTTGACTGCGTTCACTCTACCTATCAAGGAAATAGGGAGGGTTTTCCAGAACTCCAGTTTGTTTTTAAACTTATTTAATATAGCCATATAGTTAGCGTCAAATAGTTTATTATATTTCTTTGTGATCTCTAACCCCAAATAAGTGAATTTCTCCTGTGCCAGTCTGAATGGGGTTTGTTCTAGTGCACCAGGGTCACTGCATCGCACTGGCATCAGTTCACTTTTTGTCCAGTTCACTCTGTATCCAGAAAAAGAGCTAAATAAATTAATCGTCTCTAATAAAACAGGCATTGACGTCTTTGGCTCCGTAATAAAGGTCAAAATGTCGTCCGCATAAAGCGATATTTTATTTGTGGTGTAATCTGTGTCATAACCATGAATCTCTTTGTTTGTACGAATGGTCGCCGCTAATGGCTCCAGTGCTAATGCAAACAACAAGGGGCTAAGAGGGCACCCCTGTCTAGTGCCTCTATATAGATTGATTGAGTCTGACATTGTCTGATTAGTGAGGACTCTGGCAGTAGGATTGGAGTAAAGTAATTTTATCCACGAGATAAATCCTGTTCCAAGTCCAAATCTTTCTAATACAGCATATAAATATGGGAATTCTACACAATCAAAAGCCTTTTCGGCATCCAAACTCAGAATGAAAAGATCTTCCTTTGGATGCCTGGGAGAATACAAAATATTAAGTAGTCGTCTAACATTATGAAATAAGTGCCTGCCTGGGATAAACCCGGTCTGATCTGGGTGTATCAGTTTGCTTATAAGAGGACTGAGTCTTGAAGCCAGAGTTTTAGCCAAGATTTTCAAGTCAGAATTCAGTAGTGACACTGGTCTATATGAGCCCACCTGTTCTAAGTCTTTCCCCTTCTTTGGGATAAGTGTTATTGTAGCCTCATTCAGTGTTGGTGGTAATTTGCCATCTTCCAAGGATTTTTTATACATCCTGATAAGAAATGGGGCTAATTTATTACTAAATTTTTTATAGAACTCGTTACATATCCCGTCTGGTCCTGGACTCTTTCCATTCTTCAGGGAACTAATTGTTTTCTTTATGTCTCCCTCTGTAATTTCCACTCCTAAGGAGTTCTGATCACTCTCTGACAATGTTGGTAGTTGACATGTATTTAGGAACTGTTTCATAGGCTCAGGGGCATGTGCTTGGGAGCTGTATAGAGCTTCATAATAATGGCGGAATGCGTTATTAATATCTTTGTGTGAAGTAACCGGGGTGCCAGTTCCTGAACTAATCTTATGAATAGCTCTATCACTTTCCCTTTTCCGCAATTGTCTTGCCAACAGCTTATGAGGTTTGTCCCCAAATTCAAAGAAAGTCTGCCTAGTAAAAGTAAATGCTTTAGAAATTTTTTCAGACAGAAGTGTATTGAGCTGATATTTGAGGACTGAGATTTTATTGTGTTTCTCTGCAGAGGGCTGGGCAGCATTTTCTGCATCTAGTTTTCGTATCTGCTCCTCTAAGTCTGTCTGTTTTTGATTGTTGCGTTTCTTTTGTGAGGACTGGTAAGAAATAATGCATCCTCTTAAATATGCTTTGAAAGATTCCCACAAAAGCACTGGGGAGATGTCATCTTTATCATTTGTTTCAAAAAATATTTCTATCTGAGTCCCCAAATATTCACAGAATTTTTTCCTTGTGAGCATCTGCGGATCAAGCCTCCAGGATCTAAAGTTCTTCCTCAGCTCAAGCAGCTTTAGTGAAACAGAAACCGGGCAATGATCTGAGATAATTATATTGTGATACTTAACATTATTTACCCCAGAAATAAGTTTGCTGTCTAACAGAAAAAAATCGATTCTTGAGTACACATTATGAGCTCGGGAATGAAACGAATACTCTCTACCGGTTGCATTTAAAATTCTCCACACATCTAACAAATTGGTATTTTTAATAAATGAATTCAGAAAACTAGAAGCATTGGATTGAGGTGATCGTGGTTTGATGATCTGTCTAGATAGAACAGATTGAAATCCCCACCGATAATGAGATTTGTACTTGAAATATCTGGGATCATACTAAAAGTCTTTCTGAAAAATTCTGGGTCATCCCAATTTGGTCCATACACATTCAATAACGTAATTGGTATGGAATGTATCTCTCCTGCGACCATAATGAATCTCCCATCTTTATCAGCTATGGTAGATTTATGCAAAAAGGGAACATTTTTACGGATTATTATGGCCGTTCCCCTTGCTTTGGCATTAAATTTGGAATGGTATACTTGGTGTATCCAACTGGCTCTAATTTTGTTGTGTGCTTCATTTTTCAGATGTGTCTCCTGTAGGAAAATCACATCCGCTTGGATCTGTCTCAAATGAGATAGTACCTTCCCTCGTTTTACCGGTTCATTAATTCCATTTACATTCCATGAGCAAAATGTTAGATTTCCTCCTGTTCTCATGTCTCCCCCTGCCATGTCAGTATGTGTAATCATGATGACACTTCTGTTCCATCTGTGATCCCTGACATGGCATCTCTATGTCTATGTATTTTGTTCTAAGTAGCACTTTTGCCCACCCTGCCCTTATCCCAATGCTCTCCGTAGAGAAAAACCCCAGCAAAAAGAAAAAACCTGTCTCCCAACAGGTCAACCTACAGTCAAAAACCTGGGAGTGAAACCCGGCCTCCTCCCAAGAGGACCGGTCTCCCCAACTCTTATCAAAAAAACTGTTCTTAATCATCATCCTAATCGTACAGTAACTGTGTAGCTCAGCAGTTATGTAAACAACAAAAAATCTGAATAAACAGTGTTTAGATTGAATCTAACTGGGAATATTCACGTTCAAATGATAAACAGAGAACCTTAGGACACAGTCATTAGATCCTCTCTTGATTTCACCCTCTAATCCGGGTTTAAATGTCCATATGAACATGAAAGGTTTTATGAACAAAACATGGAGTATGGAGAGGTTCTAACTTTTTTTTCCTCTCAGCAAGAGAGTTATGTCTCAGTCTATTAAACCAAAATGTAAAGGGAATCTCTTTTAACACACTATAATTGTGGCTTTAACTGTAAACAAAACGCCGGCAAATGCCGTGATTTCTGGTCACCTGTTGGAGTCCTACGATTCAGTTCATCTCAGGAAATGAGATTTACACATATCTGGACCGTTGCTGTAGTCTCACCATCGCCTCACTCTGATGACCCGAAATGGCGAGTTGCGTATTGGCGCGCTTCTTCTGGATCCGTGAAGAGCCTCTCTGACCCGTTGTGTGTCACCCGTAGCTTAGCAGGATACAGGAGTCCAAACTTGACCCCGGGTTTGTCGCGTAGTATCTTCCTGGCTGGGGTGAAGGCAGCTCGGCGTCTTGCGACTTCAGGTGGCAGGTCTCTGAAGATCAGTATCCGCTGGCCCCGGAACGTTAGATCTCTGGTGGACATCACCTTCTGCATTATATCCTCAAAAGCGTGGCAGTAATGCAGCCTTGCGATAAAGTGCCGGGGGGGTTCATCATTTCCAGGCCGTTTCCTCAGGGCTCGGTGGGCTCGGTCTATAACCGGTGCATCTGCGAGGTTTAACACTTCTTTTAACAGCTGAGCCACAAACTCTCTGGGCTTTTGACCATTTTCACTCCCCTCTTTAACTCCGGCCACTCTCAGATTTTGCCGCTTCGAGCGGCCTTCCAGGTCAAGGCATTTCTCTGTTAGCGCTTCAACTTGCCCCGAGAGTTTCTTAACTTTGTCTTCCAGCTCTTGTATCTTGTCTGAAGTGTCGTTAGCAGCATCGGCTAGCTCCTTCAGAGCTTGGTTTTGTGCGCCCATTTGGGTATTAAGCGCTGACAGGGCCGTGTCATTTTCTGTTCTCAGCGTAGCTATTTCCCCTCTCAAGGTGTACTTTACCTCGGAAATCTCCGCCTCGATCTTGTTGCAAATGTCCGACTTCACACGCGCTAGCTCTGTGTGGAGTGATGTTATGGCCTTTAGCACATCGCTGCTATCCGCCTGCTGGGCGCTCTCACCGGCTGCTTCATGCAGGCCCGTCTCCTCGTCCAAATCCTGCTTCGCATTATTTTTCCTTGGCATTTTCGACGTTCCCGTTCTCGTATCACGTTCTCAAACTGTTCCTGTGTAAATTTCCCAAAGTTTCGTTCGTATGGTTTTGTTGAAATGAAGTTTTAAACTTAAAATCTGCGAGAGCTACGGGAGAATGCTTCCTAATCGCTCATCGCTCAACCGGAACTCAGTTTCTTTGATAACCTAAGTGGAATTTAAAAAAATATTTCGTGAATTTGAGAGATTCAGCATTTTTAAAAAAAAATGAAAGCCGCCAGGACGACCTCCATAAATGCTCATCAAATGCACTACTGTATTGTGTGCTACAGGTGCTGCTCTTCTATTCAGAGATAATTTTTAGCCTGTATCCCTTTATATTCTTGAGAAATTGGCACCGTTAAAAGTAGGCTGAACTAGCCATTACCAGATCCTGTTTTCAGGGAACTGATGTACAGCTATCACTAAAAAGGATGCTTTAAAAGAGCATTTGAGCGTCAGACTTCACCCGTTTGATGCGACACGGAATCAATTAATTCAATGACAGCATCAGAAATATCACGTGCTACAGGTTCACGTGCCATCTGAGACCTAAAAGGAGAAGGATGGTGCAGGTGGATGCGTAAGATGAGGAGATAGAGGAGGATGAACAAGGGGTGGTGGCAGTTCTGACGGCAGAAAGCAATTATATGGCTCTCTGCTTTATAGAATTCGGTTGGAATACGGAGCAAAGCAATACATTAGTTTTGCCAATCAAGCTGAGTGTATGTCCCTTTGTGTGTGTGTGTGTGTGTGTGTGTGTGTATGCATATGGTGAGTGAGTTGCATGCCTCTCACTGGAGCACATAATTACTAGCTGGTGATAAAAAAGAGGAGAAGGGGGCATTGTGGGATAGCTGGGGCGTGAGTCGCTGCTTCTATCGGGGCTTATTGAATGAACGTCGGTGGACATGATTGACTACACAGCTGGGAGCGCAGGTATGCACCGACACACACACACAAACACAACACATGCACTTGCACATGACGGGCTGAAAAAAAACGGTGTACTTTGGTAAATAAATACAGAAATTTGCTGAGAAAACATGCACGCACCAAATGTCACGTCGCCTAAAATGTGCAGCACGAACCACAAATTTGAACTGAATGATGCTTATACTCATGACCAGGCTCTGAAAACATTCATTTAGGCAGGCTCTGCTGAATCATTTACCAAAAGTGAGGTGGAAAAAAATATATAAGCACGGACTCTGGCTTTTACGTAATGCCAGCAGCCAGTCAGTCAGAACCACAGGATGCATGCAGGGAAGCAGAGAAAACAAACACTGAAGGATGTCCTTTCTGCATACTTGATGCATTTCCCAGCCGCAAATACCAAAGTTAGCCTGGGACGCTGCAAAACAGATTCACTCTAAACCGACCTGCGATTTTACCTTATAAGGGTTTGAGCGCTTTGGGCCTTAGGTTGTGTGTATATGTGCATACGTGTCTGTCTGCGTGTAGGCGTGCTGAAGCAGCTAGGTTAAGTTCTGGGGGAGAATATTTCGCACAGCTGGTGAGTCTTTGTTATCATCTAGAGATGGTGTTTCTGGCAGCGTCAGCTGTGGTTTGGGAAAGCTTAAAGGAGATGAAGGAAAAAAAATATTCCACGGTTACCACTTGATCTAACATCGTTCCAGTCCGCCGATCCATGCCAGCAACACACACACACACACACACAGAGAACCTCCTGGTGGTAGGTCTGAAGTGGAACATTGTTGGAATTCTAGCAGCGTCCCATCCAAAGCCTCCTTTCCTCTGTAGTTCTTGAAGGTTCTGCACCATTAATGCTAATATATACTGTTGTCTGCTCCACCCCCGCTGCAGAAAAACTCTTTAGCACTCCACACATCCCAGGCAGTGAACCTCTCTGATCACTGCTCAGTTTGTACCATTAAAAGCGTGTCCTGTGGATTAGCAGGAACGCTGCTACCTGTAAGTTTAGGTTGAGTCTTTTTAAAAATGTGATATGAAATTCTCACTATACCTGTGAATATCAAAGCAGCTCTCAATTCTGACCAGAGACAATATGTATGTACAGAGCAAACTGACCAATCTATTGCTAGAGGAAAATTTTTTGATCATAAAACAAAAGCTACATCTTTCTTTAAGGCAGGATGTGTCATATCTGTGCTGCTGCAAAAGGAGGTGAAGGGAGGAAGTGATTCTCAGAACGTTAGATCTAATCACGGTGGTTCAGACACAGCTGCACGCCTGAAACCAGCCACAGATTAAGTCACTCAGACCCTTGAATAAACCCGACACATGAACACGCTACCTAAAGTGCCCTCATTATGGAAAACAAGCAGGGGCAAAGCACGTCGGAGTCCTGCCTTAAAGGGGCAAGGCTGCGAAAGTTCAACCTTGAGGGCACATGTAGCAGCTCCCGTAGACGGCACGCGCTCGCTCAGCCATGCATGCACATGAGCAGCAGCGAGGCAAGTGTCCGATCAACAGCTGCCGAGAAGCGCATACAAGTGTGCTGACTTCATGCCGGCGGTAAGAGCGATGCCTTACTTTGGAGTCACAGGTCACGGTCGGACATGATGACAAATACCTGTGTGAGCGCTGAACAAAGGCTGTTCATGTAGGGTCCCGTCTATGTTTAGCCCCCTGCTGCTGGACTGAAGTATCTCCATGAATGGCGTAAAGCACTTCACACACTTTTTGTGCCACCTCACCAGCAATGACACCAGGAGACAAAGTGACATGCTGTCTCTAGTTTCAAATGATTGGAGTGACAAAGAGGATTGGGGCAACAGCTGAAGAGAAACAGTGCACATTTATGCAAATGAGTAGTGACACGGTGTAGCATTAGACAGAAGAAGGACCAAAGTACTTTTACTTACTTATAAAACAGATTTTGACTTACTCGTCTATTCCTATCAGTTACAAAACGCTTCATGAAGCTTAAAGCAGAAGAAACAAGCTTCCCTTTATGACACAATATTTCCCCGTCTTCTCCTTTTTACAGGAATACACAGATTGGAGGCAGACTTCTGGCACTTTGAGGATCCATTTCAGATGTTAATTAATGACTTGAAACAACCAGAGCCGCCTGTGCTCCTTTTGCGTTTCCAAATACTTCCCACTATACATGAACATGCAACAGCGGCCGCCCCGGTCCAAAAAACAAAAATGTCTGGCGCTCTGCAACTTGGCGAGGCACAACAAAGTCAGCATCAGCAGGAGCGCAATATATGATGGATGATTATAGCTGTTTGGATGAGCAGCTCTCAAGAAGGCTGCAAGCCGCAATCAGCCCGTTCCAAACAGGCACGTTTTGAAAGGGGAACTGACTAGCACCTAGAAACACTAAATTGAAGTTGACAAGCATGAAAGTCAACACTGGCTTCCAAGGTGAATACGTTTCTCAGAGACGGCTATTACCGACACTCACCGTTCCAAAAGACATCCAAGAAAGCAGCTCTCCCAGACCTCACACTCAATATCAATGGCTACATTTACATGGACGATATTTTCTTTGCTTTGACTAAACTTATCCTGATCATTCATTCATTCATTCATTCATTTTCTGTAATCGCTTATCCTCTCGAGGGTCGCAGGGGGCTGGAGCCTATCCCAGCTGACATCGGGCGAGAGGCGAGGTACACCCTGGACAGGTTGCCGGTCTATTGATTGCACACTGTGTTGATACTAAATAAGATTATATGTATTTATTTACATGCATCTATCAGCAGAGAGCTTCTTTGACATGAGCAAAAGGGCTCTGATGCTGAGGAGCCATGTTTTCAAAGTTGCAGCCCACATCAATTCTGGCTTTCTGTTCTCATTGCTCTGCTACTGCCTTCCTTCTGTACCTCCTGGAAACTCATCACATCACCTGATGTTCACCCTATGTGACTGTATTTATTCCAACCGGAGAGAAACGATCAGATCATGCATTTACATAATGATCAGGTCCAAATATTTTGTCATTCAACGGTTTATTAGGGAAGTACTACCGACCGTGTAAACCAGATGTAGATGGGGCTCTGAGAGAAACAGTCCAGAAATGTCCCTGTTGAGGACAAGCTTAACACTTAGTGGCGAAGTCTTGACTATTTGTCACTTTCCGGAGCAGATACCTGGAGTAGTGCGGTGATCATATGACTGCCAGATGGAAGAAGGAGGAATCATAACTTTTAAAAGAGGCACAAATCGTGGACTCAGTCCAGAGGTGTCGTGATGATGACGGTAAGAAATACCTGCCTGTGCTCGTGCCCCGTCCTCTCCATGTTTAATTTATGATTCCTTTCCAGTTAAGCTCTCCGTTCAGGCAGCTGAAGCGATGAGTTCAGACCGTGGCTCATCTCTGTGACTAATCGTGACCCCGCTGGTTCGGTTCCACTTATTCCATCACTGTCTCCAAAGACACCAATAGCCCCCGCTGGACGGCTTGAAGAATCTCTTAAACTGTTGCATAACACAACAGATGACAAAGTGAAACCAAATGCGTGATGTAAACGGACCTATTTGTAGACAAAGTTTAAAATGCAATACGATTTAGATGACAGCAAATGAAAAACAAACAGTGGAAAGTTTCAGCAGTGACCAAGACTCTATGGTTAACTTGGGGGTGTACCACATTTACTCTAAATGAACTTCTGGGCAAAGCATGACCAGCTCTCTCCATTTTCTATAAGCATTGGAAACCAGGACCAAATGTTGTCATGCACAGAGTTGTACCATAAAGGAAAAAGATCTGACACAAACCATTTATTCGTACATCACTGCAAAACCTTTCCAAATCCTTTTAAACGTTGTTATGATTTTTGGCCAAATCTGTTTAGGAGTTTTCCCCAAGAGGCGGTCGCCTCTCATGTTGTTATCACCCGCATGATGTCATGGACCCAATCTGAGAGGATTACGCAGATGTCGGGGGAGATGAACTGTGTTTTAGCTCAAGGAAAATGTGGATTCCACTGAAACTATGGGAAGAATGACGAGGAATCTGGCTTCACATTAATCTCTCGCTTCTTACGATTGGACGGAGACCAAAACGCTCCATCGTAAACACTCAGCCTTGCGATTGTGTTTCCTATGACAAAAGTACATTCCTCCTAAAGGCAACAAAAAACAAACAGAACGAGTCTGAGACAATGGAGGGGCACGCATGCAAAGTGCCATTGCGTGTCAGAACAATCAACGCGGTGCCCTCGCTTTTCTTACGTTCCATTAGTCATCGTCCTTGAGCGGGAATCACAATCGAGGTGGAAGAATGTGGCGGTTTCAGGACTGCGGTTCCACTTCCACCAACATCAATAAACAACTAATCAAAAAATCTTTTCCAAGGACAAAAGTACAGTGGACGAGTGAGTAAGCGATCAAATATGGCGCAGTATGACAAACACCAGGAAGTACACCATCTTTAGCTCTAGCATATTTCACATTCTGTGTGTTTTATTTCAGTACACTGCAGCTGTCATGAAATAGCTGTTAAATAAGTCATTCTGTCCTCTTCCTGTCCCTTGCTCGCCGTGTCCATAAATGGCCAAACACTTCGTTCTTCCTTTTCACTCAAGGTTAATCTTTTTAGGGATACTTAAGTAAGCAAGCATTTAAATTTAAATTCTAGTCATTCGGATGGTACACGAACAGAAAACCAAAAGAATCACTCTTCGGAGTCAGCTGGGCAAAGCTGTTTACCCCCTGGTGCCTGTCTTTACGCCGCGAATATTAATCAACTCTTGGTCCGGCTTTTGTTTCAGGGCACGGTGAATATTCTCAGCAAGCAAAGGCCAATTTAACACAACTTTCTGCTGCACACGGTGTTTAACTTTCTCTGCAATCTCACCTCTAAGTCCATTTAGTAAACATTTTGGAGCTTTCAAATCAGCAGATCCCTTGATATGACAAAGAGACACATCAACCTTCATCTGCTGATTAAGATTACATGATGTGACTGAATGCTAATAACTGGACTTTGAGTTGAAGTGCTTGTTGATGCTTTATGGATTTACTGGTATTCTTAACGGTTGCGTTAATCAAAAGACAAAGAGGTTAGGAACCTCTGACCTAAAAAGATCAAGGAAGCAACAGGTGTCCTCGGGATCCATTCTTAATCTATGAGTCTGTACAATGAAGCCATAGATACAAGACTGAGTCATGATCCATACCGGCTCCACAGCCATACATGGCCAGTCTGTCCATTTACGCATCTGCCAGTCATGCTGACTAGTGCTGAGCAGGTGAAGGCCGAGAGCACTGTGACATTCCTTAGGAGACCTTGATGCTACACCACCATGACGAGAACATTCTTGTGGGCCCAGAGCGTGACTCTCCATCTGCGATGAGCCCGGCATGTTGACAAGCGTGATGTAACCGCAGAAATGTGGTGATCGGCGAGGGGACTCGTGACAAATCCCAGCTGTCATGCAAAGGTAATCTGTTCATAGTCATCTTATTGGAAAGGTCCTGTTAAGGGTTTCAAATGTAACTCTGAGTTTCTAACGTTCAAAAAGTCAAACTTAAATTTATTTGCAACTAATTTTTTGGTTCCATGGCGCCAATTAAGAGATTCAACTACTCCACCGCAAGTTGAATGAAGCACATCAAAGCCTTTATAGCCTACAAACATCAATACAAAATGTTAGAGAAGACATAGTGACTGTTGTGTATGGGCCTCACTGTGTTGTTCAGTTTGCATAACTTCTCGATGAATGTTTGACTCAATTAATACTAGAAATTTTGTGTTAGTTTCACAACCAGCTGAGCCATGACAGCTCCCGTAATCTCAGTGTTGTGTGGGTTGCAAATTAATCGAGCCTCTGGGATCTAGCTGGCACTAACAAGCTCTGTTTTATGTCTCCAGCCCCATAGCATATAAGCGGCACAATGGAGAGGTGGTTCGCACTGATGCCTCACAGCGGGAAGGTCCCGGGTTCGAATCCATGGGCCGACTGGGCCTTTCTGTGCGGAGTTTGCATGTTATCCCTGTGTCTGCGTGGGTTCTCTCCAGGTACTCCAGCTTCCTCCCACCATCAAAAGACATGCTCATTAGGTTAATTGGTGATTTTAAATTGGCCGTAGGTGTGGATGTGAGTGTGAATGGTTGTCTATCTCTCTGTGTTAGCCCTGCGATAGACTGGCGACCTGTCCAGGGTGTACCCCTGCCTCTCGCACGATGACAGCTGGGATAGGCTCCAGCAGACCCCGCGACCCTTCACAGGAATAAGCGGGTACAGAAGATGAGTGAATGAATGAATGAATGGTTCTACCCGCCGTGGAGTGTGAAATCTGACAGAAACATAACAGAAGATGTTATTGTCAACGCTGATTTACTTCAATAGAAGAAGGCAAAGAAGATGGGCACATGTTTTTGCTGGAAACTCATCACATCACCAACATGGGTCAAACAGGCACAGAGTGAATTCGTTTTTTTAAACCAAACAGAGAAAACCTACTGGATAAAGAAGCATTTCTATGGTTATTTGGTGTTTATTTTCCTACTGAACAAAGGTTTATACCACTTCTCTCAATCTAATTTTAAAATTTCCTTTGACAATGCCAGTCTGCGCCAATTGAGGCGCTTATATTGGGTAGTCTTGCCCCAGTTGGGAATTTAATCAGTCAGAACAAAAGTAAAACAACATTGCCCTTTTCTTTTTGAAACTTTAACCAAACAGACTCTTAACCAACGCCAAAGGCTGATACTAATTTTAACAAAAATGATTTAAACTTCCAATTCTCGTGTTTTCAGAGGACAGAAACGTGTGCGTACAACAAAATAAATCTTTGTGAACTAAATCAAATCCATGTAGAAAACATCACTCCGTTCTAGCAGACAAGCTACGTCGTTTTGCCCGCTCTGTCATTATACAAACCCATTCTGACTTGGACTATGCACTAAAAAGAGTCAAAACCAATTGAGCTCCGGTCTATAATGTGAAATTGTGCATTTAATTGCAGTTTATGATGCCTGTACTTTCCCCAGTTTTCCGTTCAGCCTGCGTATGATTTTATACGCGTGACAAAATGCCACCGAAGACGTAAAACAAGTTTAACAAGAATTCGGTCGTAAAACGGATCGATAGAAATTAACGGATGTCTCGTCGATGTGCGTGGCGGGCTGTGAAACGGTAACAACCTGGGAAGATCTGAAAAATGATCAGACACGTCAAACAAAAATAAACAAGTCTTTGGAACTGGAGGTGTATTTTTTTTTTTTTTAAATAAACCTTGAATATGATCATATAAAAGCAGACATGCTGTCAGAGGATTGGAATGTGAAATGGAGCACAGTGGGAATGTGTCTCAGCTCCTGGTGTGTGTCTGTGTGGGTTACTCTGCAGGTCTGGCACGGGACAGGTGTGCTTCTTGGGGTAGTTCAATTCCTGTAACGGCCCAGCCTGCCTTTTTATTACCGCTTCATACTCGACCAGTCTCATCCAGACACTGGTAAACAAGTAGACAAGAACAACCATCAATCACCGTGCATCGAGTCCTGACTCCTGCCTATTACACAAACACACGCACACACAAAAAAATATGCACTAGCAACACAAAGAGCAGAGTGTATTTTTGGAGGACAATCCTATTTTTCCAGGCATGTTTCTGTCATTATCATTCCTGGAGTAGCTCATGTTTGAAGTCAGCGGGCCATAGAACAGCACAGCTCTCACTCCGCACCGAGTGGGAAGGCTACGGAGAAATGATGGGGAAAGCAGGTGCTGTGATTGGGTCCGCTCTATTGCCAGAGAGTGAGAAAAGAGACGGAGGGGGGAGGCGAGGGGAGGGGAGGGAGCGGCTACGACAACAGTGAAAGCTTTCTGACCCCGTTTCCCTGACTGGACCCCAGCTCTGACTGATTAGTTTTCATTTCCACTTCCCTTTGCTGTCTGATCAGTCGGTTTAGTCTATCATGCCCCTGGCCTGTATATCCATCTGTCTGTTGAGCTGTTTTTTCTGCAGAAACGGTGCCAAAACCTCAAGGCAGCACAGACTGGGACTCTTGCTCATGGTTCAAATAATTTGAACTTTGACCTTGTTGGCTGAGAACCACAAGAAATAAATCTGGCGTGTTAAGACTTTGGATCCTAGCTAGTGTTGTTATGGTAACATTTTGATTAACAAAATTAAAAGTAAGATTCTTGAAAACGTCAACACTGCTCTGATAAAGTGTATGATGAAAGAACACCGGGTCACGCAAGGCTGCAAAGACAGCCGATATACTTTACAAATGATGGGTGAAGGTTCATTTAAATCTGTATGCGGCGCTCCGATACGCACTATCCGTCAGTAGCATGCACGAGAGACCTGTCAGTAATGTTGTCATCACATCAACTGTGTAATGTGTAAAAAATAATAAAAAAAAGCAAAACAGCCAGAGGGAATTAATGCAAAACGGGTGTTTCGACAGCTTGGCAGCAGCGTAGGACATCGCAACACCACAAATTTGATTAAACGCTCGCAGAAGTATTAAAGTTGCGCATCCATAAAAACAAATTAATAATTATCATTAACGGCTTAGTTGTTTAAGACAGGATCAGACTGGCGGATAGTCAAGTGGTCTTCTTTGCGTGGTTAATGCTCCTCCTCTGACCCGTTACTCACCCGAAACTCTCGAGACTCAAGGTGTGAACTGTTGTGAAACTGAATTGTGAGCGATGTTTCAGTCCACCTCCTCTGTTTAGAGAGTCTCGAGCATTTCTGGATGTTAATGGGCCGTTGGAGAACGAAATCATCCGACAAAGGAAAAGACTCCAAGACGCGACAAGCTCCCGACATGTTCTAAAGACGTAATGTTTGCTTCGCGAAGACCCATTGAAAGATGTGAAGACCCATTAAGACGAATGCGATTATGGGTGTGCGGTGCAATGACGGTCATGACTAGAGAAAATAAAACTAATTACAACAAAGTGGAATTATCTTTGAATACCGTGTGCATTAGTTTCCCCTTCAGTATGAATGTACTGTGCGTGGCAGATAAGCGGAGCTCTTGCCAACTTCGCTCAGACCGCTAATCGTGTGTAGGCACAGCAGGAGAGGATGGGGATATTTGGTCTGCGTGCAGAGAAAGTGTCTTCCAGCAGATATGGGACTGATGTCATCTTCCTCATTGACAGCAGGCTGGAGAAACAATCAACGTTTGAGTGAAGAGGAATGGAAATAGAAGGAGAAACAGACAGGGTGAAGGTGACGTCAACGGTCGGGCCGTCGTGGAGTTCAGAGGGCAAAGAGTGATGTTACTTTACCGATGACCCCGGCTAAATATACGCGCCAGGAGGAGCGCTATTTAAAGGGGATGACAGCATGCAGAGGACAAGCTGGTGCGTGTTTGAATGTGTGTGTATATGAGAGAAAGCACGTGAGTGAGTGTGTCAGTGGCTGATGTAATGTCTTCTCTTAGTTCAAAGCTCAGATAAGCGTTTTTTTCTTTTTACAGGGGACCTTTAATCCAAAAGGCATCACAGACAGCCTAACCGACATATTTACTCATTTACACCCACTTCATCATTAATTAGCAAGACAAAGGTTTACTGGCAACAAAACGCAGCAGTTTGACAACTCAATTACGACCAGATGGACGAAAGATACAGCAACGTGTGAGGAAAAACTCGCAGCATGACAAGCTTTAAAGTTTAGATGAACCACTGTGATAAAAAGGGGACATTATCATTGTCTTCTTTCCCGGTAATTTACATCAATCTGCAAGGGTCACATCTATTAACATCAGTAAATGAGTGGATCGTTTACAATCCCAGAGTCCTACAACCCCAGTTATGAAAAAGAAATTGTCAGGACAAGCAGCAAAACGCCGCTGGTTCTCATTTAGTATTCATGAATGCAAAGCCTGCGGTGGCAGAGAAGCTATTTGGTTTACACATTTTACTCTTGTGTGCTATAGTGGATTTGAAAAGTGAATAGTGACTGATGGGGCAAAGTCACATTGCGGGTTTTTAATCATGTTGTGATGAAAGGAAACCTGGCAGGACAACTCCTCAGAGGCCAAGACCAGGAAGAATAGAGCTGCAGTGGATGTTTGGGACCTGGGTTAGATTATTAATACACACTCGAGCATGGGTCTGATATTGGCTCTTTACTGTAAAGCACAAGCCCTGATGATACGACTGAAAATGCATGAAAAAATAAATCTGCATGATACCCTGATCACATGACACCAGCACAAAGTTGTGCACAGTTAAGAAGTCGCCTATGAGCAGACTTTTAGATCTGCTTGCAGAGCTTTCTGCACTAAATAGTTTATCCCTCACTTCAAATGTTATTAATTACAAAGTAAAACTGATAATGGTGATGTATCCTGCTGTGAACTTTATTTACAGGAAACTACAGTTCTCTATGGACCAAAATCTGAAAGCTTTTAGAACAGGGGTGCCCAATACGTCGATCGTGATTGGCCGGTAGATTGCGAAGGTAGTGTGGGTGGATCGCGTGCTATTGAAAACATTTTTTAGATGTTAGTCTTTCCTTTATCTCTTGCACCAACAGAACAAACAGCAAGACAAACTTTCATCTTTTTTTTTTTCTTCTTTTTATTGCAACATGCCCTCAGTTCAGTGGCACACATCCACAGCCATGCGCAACATCAACAACGACTCAAGACTACCTTCTTTGTTAAAGGGAGGGCGCTATTTTTCTAAACTGTAGATCACTTTGACTTGGTCACTGCAAAAGCAGCTCACAAGCCAAAAAAGTGCACTAACTGACCAACCAGAAGCCCCAACCCTAGAGGCCACACTGCATTGTGTAACGACTATAGTTTGTACAAGGCTGCACTCACCGTCATCGTCTATCACCATCCACCCATCCAAGTGCACCAAGCTCCAAAGGATGGCCAGTTGCCAGTGTTGGGCCATCAGTGAGCATTTGTGACAATAGTTTTTGCAGTGTGTCCTGCACCATTTCCACTATTCAGACTCCTGTCATCAACTTCCCAAACAGTTTGGCTGATTCACATATTCATCTAATCTTAACATTGAATGCACAAAATATTTTACATTGACATGATCAACTAGAACTGACTGCTTTCTGGCTTTCCAGCTAATAGCTTTTACGGTTTTCCCTTTTGAATGACAAACACAGACTATTGGTATGGAGAGTACTTTCCTTCTCACACAGACTTAAGCCGTGGCCTGTAGTCTTTTTGGTCCAGGCACACATGACGTCACAGTTCATTGCTGGTAGTTTGGTGTGTCCATAGTCCAGTCGTTCTGCACAAGACTGGCGCACATGTCCATGGTTTAGCTACATGTGCACCGTGGATTGTGATCACAGAAACCTTGAGACTCCAGCTGCTCCGTAAGGTAAACACTCCACAAAGATTAGAAGGTTAAAGTTACCGGTACGGTCCAATAAAATCTGCTGAAACCAATAAAGGTTTGACTTGTTCAGTCTTGCAGAAAAGCTACGGCAAACACCCTTCTCAAATCACTACAACACGTCCCGAGCCACGAGCGCCAAGCGAGCCGATCGGCGAATCCGTCTTCCGCCAGAAACATCATTGTTTTAATCAAACTTGCACACGGATGAAAGAAAAAGTCATTACAACTCCTGTTTATGTTCGCCTCAACGCATCCTGTAGCGGCATGTTCCGGCCTTTATATCGTAAAATCAGCATAATGTCAAGTTCTGCAGCAATAATTCCCTTGGTACAACAATGCTGTTACACATAGGCTGAATTTCTATTAGCATCAACCAAAAACATGCCAAGGTTTACATTTGTTCGATATAACTCAAACATGTATGTTAATTTTACAGAAGTTAACAGTCAGGACACGTTTGTCTGAATATTGTAACACTGTCTACGAAAGTGTGTTAGTTCTTGGTTTTGTTCCTTCTTCTCTACCACTATGTGAGCATTGACACTACAGTATATTTAACACTGTACGCAGCCTGAGTTAATGAGGCAGATGAATTAAGCAGCAGAGCATCAGCACTCCTGGCGCCTCAGGGCAGATCTGTAATAATCTATGACAAGAACATACAGAAAGCCAGTGATCGGATAAATTATTATTCAGGTTCACAGTGTAGCAGGATGTAGTGCAGACAACCATTTGGGCACAAAGCAGCAGCGGCAAGCACAGCTGACCTGACATGCCTTTAAAAAAAAAAAAAAAGGTCAATCAATAGCATCCCAGAGCAGAGCGAGCAGAGCACTAACAAGGAGGAACTGTGCCCTCTGTTATGGCTGGACACTGTATTCAGCTTCAAGCCAAAAGGAAACAGGCTGTCCACCGCTGAATGCTGGGACACATTGACCTGGAAGGGAGGTCCGTGTGTATTGCCGTGAATTTGCCATAAACGGGACATGCTTTTGAAAGTGTGTGTATTTTTTTTTCTCATCTGATTGTGTTCATATATCTGTCTGGTTCTTTTGTGGCTTGTGGCACCAAACACGTGAAGAAGGACTGGAGCTCGGCACGTTCTCATTACTTCCTTCCAGACTGCTTATGTCAGGATTGTTTGTGTAGTCTATAACAGGGTTTTTTTTTTAAGTCTGACACTGACAAAGGCCTCTCCTGAAATGAAATCAAGATAACTGCCTGCTCCGCCGACACCCGGCCACAAATTCAGATTGAGTGTTTTGTCTACAAATCGACGGGTTTCAACAAGTGGATCGGTAAATGAATAGATCCAGGGTGGTGTCACTGTTCCTGGGATATAAGAACCATGTGGATCTGAGTCTTAGTATTATCCAGAAATTGGAAAACTGGCCCCATTAAAAGTATTTCTGTACTAGAAATGCACAGACATCAACCACTTGGTTACTCCGACATTGAATAATGTGGTCATTTTCAGCATTGTCCTCTTCAAGGATTTTAGACTTTTAAACAAGATTGCCATTTAAGATAATTATATCCCTGGAGGTTGCACTTAATTTGAAATATGTTTATCTTTTTTTAAATGAACTGCAGCAGTCTTTGGTTTTAAAGCACTGTAATTGCCTCCATGAGCAGAGTAGCCAGTGCTGCAGCTCCAACTCCTAGTAATTGGACCAAATCCAGTCAAACTGCAGTATCAAACTCCCTGTGGTTTTCAGCAGAGAAGCGTACATTTGGTCCTTTCACCTTGAACAGAATCTTTGCCTCATGTCTCTCCCTTGAAGCCTTTTTTATTTCCAGGGTACAGTACATATAGTGTAGGTCAAAATATAATGGTTTTGTGTGTGTTTGGAGGCGTAGCGCAAACTTCTCTATCAAGGCGAGCAGTCTGAACGAGGGTTAGCATGGATTCGACCTTGCTTCTTTGTGTTGCTGTTCTATTTCTGCAGCTGCTGCTGCTGCAGGGCGACTTCTTACTGGGGTTTGTCCACATTATTCCTGGCAAACAAGACCCAAAACATGACTTGCACACTCCTCTCCATCACATGTTGTTCCCCCTCAACACACGTTCCACAGCGTAACGTGACAAATGACTTGAGACAACCGTTTGTGAACAGATTTTTCAATTTTCCACCTTAAATGAATAGATTTTGAAGCAGAGCTAGACGCTCGTACTCTGGACTGACCGCAACAGATGCCACCTTTTTTAAAGTTCCTTCTCTTTAACAGTGTCTGACACGTCAGTTTACGCTCAATTATTGCCAATGCATGCGCCAGTGTTATGTAATTATCCCGGGGCTGTCAAGCCGGCTCTCCTTGAGGAATCATACTATTTCCACAGGGTGACAACAGTGTAATCTCAGATTTATTTTACCCAATGGTTCCCATGTGCTTAAACTTTTGCAGCAGCGTGTGCTAAAAGGGAAATGGACCCATTACGACCAAGGAAAGGATGATAGATTCTTCCTAATAGCTCTGCTGTAATTACCCTGGCATCTGCAAGACATTGTACTGTCTCCAAAACATTACCGGAGCCACTTGGCCATCACTCAGCCTCACCAGGGCTTCGCTGAGGATTGTGATAAGGTGACCCCCGGGTTTAAAAGACAACAACAAGCCTGATGTAGTTCTTTCAGAGCTTATTTGGCTTCAGGATTTGCGAGTCATCACCAGCTCTGAAGTCATTAACAGATCCTCCTGAATCATCCAAGGCTTTTTTTTACCTCTGACAGTGAGCGATGTGACTCCATATCTCTTTCAACCACAGTGGTGATCCTGTATCCTATCCAACTATTTAGCACATCACTGAGCCAAATACTGTTAAATATTCTAAAGTAAATATCAAGACTTATGACTCATGTAATGCAATCGTGCATTTTAAAAACTGAAGGAAAAACTAAATGGAATTGTGATGGGCACTTTTCCTAAAATGTAATCAACTTAGCCGATTATTCAGTTAATAGTAATTTAATAATCATCCGGGCCTGGTAGCAAATCATATTTCAAGTTCATTTTAAAGCCTTTATGTTCTACTTGGTACTAACATGATTAACTGAAACAAGTAGAAGTGAGAGTCTTGAAGTTGAGTGGACTGGAGTAGAAAATTAACTTCCAAATTATACACAGAGTTGGAAGATTAAATAGAAAAAGATACATCATATACAAAAGAGAAGTGGAAGAAAGAGACTATTGTGTTATTTGGGGACACTAGAGGCCCTAGCAAGAATAGAAGAAAAAATTATTGAGACATTTTATAACACCGGCTAAAAAAGAGAAATAATAGATGCTGGAGAAAATGTGGAGGTAATAGAGGAGATCATTTCCATGTCATCTAGGGATGTCCCTCGCATTGTGAAATTTTGATGGTGGCAATTCCTTTTACGACTATTAAGAGGTATTATTCTTCGACGTCTGAATTACAAACTCCAGAGACATGTACGTGTTTAAGATTATAGTACGGTGTTACCAGAAAACTGTTCAAGATAGAGGAACCTAAAGCGGACTAGGTTTAAAAAGACAAACTTAATAGATTCTGGAATAGTTGGTTTGAATCAGGATCAGGCTTGTTCCAGTGCATCCCACAGCTACTTGATCACTTTGGGATCTAGTGAATTTAGAGGCCAGGTCAACACCTTGTGCTGTTCCTAAACCGTCTTATTGTGTGTGTGCCTGTGTCAGGCTGCATCCTGCTGGAGATGGCTGCTGCCATCAAGGAGTGTCATTGCTATGGGGTGGGGGTGTCTGGTCTGGTCTAGGTGGGTGCTACATCTCTAAGTAACATCCACATGAACGAGTGTCAGGTATAAAAGTTTCCCAGCAGAACATTGTATTGTCACAAGATGGTCAATGTTATTTACTTCTCCTATCGGTGGTCATAATGTTATGCCTGACTGGTGAATGGTGCAGATCGGTTTGGATTGAATACAATTTTTAAGTCTCTTAGGAAGTGTCTAACATTACCGCTTGTATAACCGCTTACTATCTTACTTCCTGATTCCTAATAGTGGACTGAAACACGGGTTAATTAGCTTTTTAAGGATGGTGAATCAGTTAAATTCTGCTAAAATTCTCTCTTCATTCAACAGTTAGTTATCTTTGGGATGAGGCCTGTGGACCTTGGACTCTGTGACATCTCACAGAGTCCAAAATAATAATTAACTGCAGCTTTTTATCTTCAACAAATCGCTACAAATATAAGAGAAACCACAACACTGAGCTAGCTGCGCTGGCTGGAGCGAGTACATAACCGCTCAATTATCGCTGCTGATGTAACTATGTGACCTTTAAAGCCGATACTGGCAATCAAGTTTCCTGGAGTGTTAATGTGCTGATCCAGTCTGCTAACCGGCTGATAAGAACATCCTCTAAAGGCCAGCGGGGTTCCAGTTCATCAGCCTGCCTCCCGACCCTGCAGCCCCTGACCTGTGATCACCTGCCAAGACTGTTTCCACCAGTGAGGCCGGACTGACTGAGCGACTGGCCAGACGGGTGTGATATCTCCCCTGCAGGGTTTTCATTACTAACCTGCTCTTGTGACAATATTACAGCTGCAGGCATACATAAATTCACATGCACTTACAGGGAGACGCACATGTTGCTTTGCACCGTGCTGAGGGGGAAAGCGATGTGCAGAATTGGCCAATAGCAAGTGTGGGTGTATCTGTGTACAAGAGGAAAAAGTCACATTTTGTCAAAGATAAACTTACAAGCACACCGTGTGCGCGCGTGTGTGTGTGTGCGGACATGTGTGAGCTTTTC
This sequence comes from Chelon labrosus, assembly GCF_963514085.1. Lineage (NCBI taxonomy): Eukaryota > Metazoa > Chordata > Actinopteri > Mugiliformes > Mugilidae > Chelon > Chelon labrosus. The sequence goes on from NC_140343.1 coordinate 9,120,833, forward strand.
TCCACTCTTTCCAATTTTCCGGAAGTCTCCTGGAGCCTCCCACTGCTCTGGGCCCCAGCGGATGAGTTCTTATTGTGGGTTTGGAGCCCCAGAGCAATTAGATGAGTTTATGGTAAGTGCTAAGAAGCGGAGAACCTTGTCATTCTGTCAGAGCTGATTTCCCCTTCACTCCAAACGCCGACCTCTCTGGGGCTGCCAAGGGTGGACGCAGGCCACAGGAGTGTTTAAAAAAAAAAAAAAAAAAAAGATGTGAGGGGAAGAGGAACGTTTTCGAACCCTGCGGAGATACAGTTTGTACTTCCTGTAACTACATTTTGTTCCTAAGTGATCTGAGAGAAAACAGAGACATTTGTGCATGAAAATAAAATGTATTAAAGACATGGGACTGAAGTGTGGAAACATGAACCCACAGCGGCTCTGTGAAGCAACCGGAGTCGCCCGCAGCTTCTCCTCTAAACAAACAATTCTCATCTCGGTTATATGTATAGTAGAGTGCATGCACTTTTGAACAGAAGTGGGCCAATTGCAATAAAAATCTCCAACCCTGAGCTTCCCGTCATATTCACTGACCTAAAGTGTCTATCATCACATGACCCAAGAGCTCCGGGAGGTTGCAAGGATTCAGAGGCTGCGGAGGGAGTCCGTGTAAACACACAGCAGCTTCAAAAAGTTACCAACAAAGGCAAATTAGGTTCAAACAATAGTAAGGTATTTGGCCACGGTTTGACACTGGAGTGAATTCTTTCCACGGGGAAAGTAAAAACATAAACAGTGAAAGCCCACCGCATAGCATTCTCTACATGAATGAAGAAAAAAAAAAAATCTATGTTGCACCTCCCCGTGCAGTCCCCTGAGCATTTCTCAACACTGTTGATGTCGTTTTTCCAAGTGCAGTGCCAACAAAATACTTCATGTGCTCCACCTCTGAGGCCTGCGTATCCTCCTGAGCCCCTCCGCGAGATTCACCTCTTTACCAGAGAATTTGCTGGGAAACTAAATAAACACAGTTACACAATGGAAAGGGGGGGTCTTACGTAACTAACACCCGGCCACGCTGTGGCCCAAATGTAACAACTTCCACGGCCCTGAACTCGAACAGACCCGCCGTCCACACATACTGGAGATACAAAATCAACCTGCTATGTAGCGTGTCGTGTTTTCTCTCTCTATCTGCAGGGATTAGAGAGTGATCCCTAGAAAAACAAGAGGAGGTGGGGAGACCTCTCTGAGCTGACAGTCAGCAAATGTTGCCGAGTCCAACATAAAGAACATTAAAGGTGCAGAGGAGTTCCCAAAAACATAATATGATCAATTACTGCAGGTTACAGTGGACTTAAAATATACATGTGCCCTTTTGTTTGTTGTTAGAAGTTTATCCGTGTAAAAGTTATAAATTGAGGTATCTGCTGTTTTTCGATTAGTTTTTCGATTACTTTATGAGCCCTGACAGTTTTACTAGTTGAGGCGAGAACACGATGTTATCATCTCGGGTCCTGCATCAAAATGTTTCTGTTGGCTCCGGCAGATAAAGAAGGATTCAAGGCACTGATAAATAGCGGGGCACATTCTGCGTCGCAGTAAAACCTAGCCTCGGGGAATCGATACCTGGGACTGAAACTGATAGAGTTTGCTTTCCAGAATTAAATTAAGATTAAAAATGATGGCCGAAGAGCGTCACTGGCTCAACTTCCAGCGTGTTTTCTTGTAAACAACCCTGACAGAGTATTGACGCTGGGAAATTAAGTGCATGAGAGACAGGAGAGAATATATGGTGTCAGTGAGAGGACGGCTTACACAAACACATGTGTGTTTTGCATTACATATCTATGCCTTAATTCTTTTTAATGTGCGTTTTTAAATGTTTGGGGTCGAAACTCCACCTACACATGAAGTATATTGCAATTATAGTACAATATTTCCATGCACTTTGGATGTAAGTGAAGTTGCACCAGAAAGACAACTCAACTTTTATACTGTTTTCGAATGTTTAAAAAGGATGCTTTCTAATTGAGTGCATTTTTATTGCAAACCTGCATCCACTGTATGGCTGCAACTAATGCTTCTTTTCATTTTGCAATCAAGCCTGTAACCTACAAATTATTAAAAAAAAAACAAAAAAAACTTAAAGGCAGATTCGTTGTTGACCAAACCTCATACACACGATGAAAAATCTTCAGGTTTATTTGCAAATTGCATGAATCGACAAACTGTTTCAGCGCCGACACGTTTCCGCCGCCTCTGCGGGTGCTCTGTGCGTGACTGAGGAGAATGGCTAGCAGAGAAGAAGTGTGTGTTTTCAGTGTGATCCTTGGCGTGAGAACAGACTGAGAGCGGACATCACACCACACTGTGACAGCCAAGGGCAGACAAGGGAGGCAACACACAGTGTGCCCAGTCCTGCTACCTGCCCTGCCCCTCTGGCCCTCCTCACAAATCCACACACGAATGCACGCACAAATTCCCACCGCCATGCACATGTGAACATAATACAACCACAGATATACATGCCATCTTCGCTGCTTTATGAAAGCAGTTGCAAAATTCATGGTGTGATAAATGCACGAAAGCAGTTTTGTGCAACTTGAGGCTAACTGTGAGCTGCAGATACTAACTGTTTTACTTTTAAACTCATTGCACAACTTCTCTGACATGCAGGAACTTCTAATAGGTTATTAACAAGTCTAAAGCTGCCAAATAGAAGGATCTCGAAGCTGCTGTCAGGCACATCAAGCACCTCTGACAACACACAATTAATGACAATACTTGATTATTTTGGCTTCAAGTCTGTCTTCGTTTTAATTAGATAAATACAGAGTGACATCAGAGGTGTTGGCAGACACACTCAACGAGACTGTGGACATAAAGGTTCATGCAGACATGCTTTTTGATAACCACATGCAGTTTCCTTGCAAAATAAAAATGTTGCAACAGCAGCAGGACAAAAAGCAAATGGTGGTATGTTTAAACTACTGCAAAACCGTGACGTGAATCATGTTTCCCAAAGTGTGAGATTTATTGGGACTACTACTTCTGTGGAAAACAATTCCAACGAAAACTGTTGACTGCAGAGTCTAAACTATCCAGAGATAAAGTGACTTGGAAAACAAGCTGCCGTGAAGGTTTTGTAATTTCTCCAAAGGCTTTCAGTGCCACGCACGAACATCCCATTACTCAGATCTTTTGGGGGATGGTGGCAAAAATCCTTGAAATACTGCAAAACTATAACTAAACATTCCTCGCAGCTTCAAACTATCAGACATAATGAGTACTTTTGCGGTCTGGTTGACGTCAGCAGCACGCACTGCAGATGCAGCTGAGACACGCTACTGTACCCATGCACAAATTACACGTAGGTGCCAGAGATGCAACAGGCGAGCAGCTCTCCTCGTGGCCTCCAGCCTCCTCCTGACTCTCCCAGAACATTTTGGCACCTGGTCGACACATACTGTCTGCTGACTCACCCTCATGTGGAAACTATACACCTGAGTCTCACCTCCTGTGTCTGAGAATGAATGGACTCGCATGCACACGCAGTAATCGTGTCTGTGTGAATGAACACATGCAAATTCATGCAAGGAAGAAGGTGAACTTAGTCACCACAGTCTGTTAAATCTATTACAGGCCCAGGTCCAGGCCCAGTCTATTAGATGACACATCTAACAGCATTAAAGTCAGAATACTGACTGATATATCTTCTTATTGTTGCTCTGACTCTGTGCAGACCAAGTACTGACATGACTCTTAGGCGATCGATCAGGTCTCACTTCAGCACTCTATATGCAAATACATAGGCAACATCATTTGGGGTTCAGTGTAATGTTGTGCAAATAGCTGCTGTCTCAAAACAATGGATTGCTATCTATTGTTGTGTCAGAACCATGAACAGTGCAGTTTGCCGTGTGTGCGCATGATAACATGGTAGAAAATGCAGAACATAATGAGTCATAATGAGTCATAATGAGTCGTGGAGTCACTCTCGTTCTCGAAAGTCTTCACATTACGATTTATTATTCCTCTCTTCCCTAAACTTAGTAATTTCATAGACCTGCACAGAGCTCAGGTTATAACTGGAAGCCTGGGAGCAGCCCCACACTCAGTATTGTCTACATTAACACTAGTGAAATTACAATGTTTGCTAATAAAGACAGATAAATAAAGACACTGGTCATTATTAAGGAAATGCGCTAACTCCACATGGCTACTTTGCATACATCACCATGAACATGAACACATTGGTAACTAAACACACGTCGATAAGTTTTTTTTTTAAATCACAGGAGTACACTTAACGTACTCATATTTAACCATTGTTAATACTTGTATGGATTTATTTACCATTTAGTTAGTTGACAGCTAAAGGGACAAAATGTGGCTCTAAATGACCCCTAAATGTGGCTGGACGCCTGTACTTCAGGACTGGCACTCATTGGATCACTCAGGATATATGTTAATATCAGGAGTTAGTTACCTGTCATGGCTAGTTTACGTCATATCTCTCTCACCACACAGATTTTGTCCAGCTTAAACACTTCAGACACGTCAGATCTCACCCTTCACCCGTCACCAGAGGAGTCCCTCAGGGCTCCCTCCTGGGTCCTCTACTGTTTATCATTTACCTTCTTCCTCATGGCAATATTTTCTGTATATACAAGGTACAATTTTCACTCCTACACAGATGACACCCAGCTCTACTCGTCTACAAAGCCGACTTAACCGAAATAAAATCCTGACTCTCCTGCAACTTCTTGCAAATTAGAAAAACAGAAGTCCTCCTCGTCGGCTCTAAATCCACTCCAGCCAAAGTTGACAGTTTCTCAGTAAACATCGTCACTCGTCCCGTTTACTCCCACGTCCGCAACATTAATCGACTCCGCCCATCCCTAGCACAAAATACCACCATCATACTTGTCCATGCCCCCATCACATCATGCATTGACCACTATATCTCTATTCTTTTTGGTCTACCTTCCAAATGTCTTCATAAACTTAAACTAGTCCAAAACGCTGCAGCTCGTATCATTGCCCGAACTCCCTCCACAGGCCACTTCACCCCAGTTCTTCAGCAGCTCCAGCAGCTTCCAATAAAATCCTGTATTGAGTACAAGATCCTGCTACTTACCTTCAAGGCCCTTCACAACCAAGCTCCATCATATTTATGTGAACTTCTCCAATTATTAACATCTCAGATCCTCCTCGGCCACCCAACTTATTGCACCACCTGCCCGGAGGCAAAAATCATCTTTTTAAAATAGCTTACTCCATTTAACACGCTCATTTCTATCTACTTTTCAAAGCTGTTTAATTTTATTGTATTGCATATCCTCTAAAAGTCTGCATCATTAACCCGACCTCTGTTAATCCCATTTACTTCCAACAGCTCACTGATTCAGCACTGTGATGTAATTTCTACTCTGGGAATAAGAGTGGCATAGAAACACACCATCCTGCTCAAACACATGAAAATAAAACACAAGAGTATTGTTCACCAGCTGAGATGCTCTCATTACGATGGCCAAGATTCACTGACTGTTAAATTCAATTTGAGAGGGCTCTGAACTGTGGCATAATTAAAAACTACTCTGCTAACGGCATTAGTCAAACTGAATAATGGTGCAAAGAAATATGCAAAATCAGAGAGGGTGGATCAGGAGCTAAAACGGCACCTGAGATATATCACTTTCATCAAAGAGCGATGAGCAGGCCTTTCCAACAAGGCAGGGAGCAGATGAAGTTCATATGGAGACAGGAATAGTTGCTCCACTCCGTGATGGATAGACCAAAAATTAAGAGAAGGCATGTGAGGCATGCATCAGTGACACAGTCATGATAAGTTATCACCAGTTTGTGATTAGCAGAAAAAAGTCAATAAATAAAAAAGATGCATTCCTTAACAGATCCATGACCTTTTTCAGAATCGGGTCAATCTGTGTGAATCTGCAGAACATGGGTCGTGGTGCAAGACAACTGAATGAGAGACATGACAAATAGGAATGAAGCAAAGAAAACGGGAGCGTGCTGCAGAAACAAATCACTTCATGTTCCCGTCAGAAAGGTAATTTTTAAAACAATATTGGCTCTGTGTTCTGAGAGTCGAGCAGATGTGAAAACAGTGTTTCTGCCTGGGCAGTGCTCTGGTGGATTTCATATTAGACAGACGTTGCTACAATGAAGCAAGAAAAAAGGACTGAGCCTTGCTTTAGCTTGTCCTCCCAGGACGCCATCCAACAACGAGACATGAAATTGAGACATGATTGAGTGCGTCTGTATCAGTGAGAAAAGACAAGTGAGGATAAAGGGCGTAATGCAGGTACATCTGCAAGAGAAGGTGCTTTATTTTTTTAAATGTGTTGAATTTAATACGCATTTAAATGCAGACCAGTTTATAGGTGTGTAAGTGTGGAAGGCGAGTCCATTTAAATGTGTGTAGAAACTAGAGTCTCTGGACTTAATCTTGACATAAATACATGTAAATGCAAAACGAATGCCCGCATGAGGGGTGAAGAATTTATAATTGCTTCAGTGACCGCAGGGCATCACATACACAGGTATTGACATGGAGGGCCTACGGTTGCAGTGGTACAAGTTAAGAAATCATAAAATTAATTTTCTACTCGTGCCTTATTCCCCTCGTTTTTACCATTAAGCTGCAATTGGTTACGTTCAGTATTTCGGCGCTTACTTCACTCTTGAAATAACTCCAACACGCCAGGAGCACTGCACTGTTTCACAAAGAGTCAGAGTGCCAAAACCCAAACAGTTTCAACCATGTTCTTTCAACACCGAGCCCGGCTTTCACGACATGTCTGCATGCTCCCGGCCCGATCGTGCGCAGAATGAGATTATTTCAGCTAAGGCATGATCTCACTGGAAAGAGGACCGCTTAAGTAAGTAGTCTGATGGAGGCTTCCTTTGATGTCCTGTCAGTTTAAACTGCTAACTGGGGAAAACCGCAATCACGTCAACCTCCTGGTGATAATTGCACATAGGCGACGAGACGCACTGTTGCAGGCTCACACGTGTAGACCCACTGTGGAAAAAGTTCAACTTCTTTTTACAGTAGAAGCCACTGTGCTTGACTGTCTTTAGTGCTAATTAGCATGCTAACACGCTAAAATAAAAAGAATGAAATTTATTCCTGCTTAAAAACGGCATGTTAGCACTGCCACTGTGTATCTGACTAACAATTTTAATGACCATCTGTCAACTAAGTAATCCATCATTTCAGCAATATTAAAATTACAGCGGCAAATGTATTTTCATTGTTTTCTAATATATTTTCTAGTTATTTCCTCAAATTATTTATTCATCCTTTGGTCAATAAAATGTCAGAAAACAATAGGACCAGTGAATATTTGAATAATTTGCCTTAAAAAATGCTTAACAATAAATTTGTAATCACTGTAAATATATTTTTAAAAAATGCCTCCTGTTGTGAGACAGTGGTAACGGGGTTTCGGAAACGGTGGAGCGCCAGCAGATTTTCTTCACTAAAGAGATGTGAAATAAACAATTCATTGACAAGTCCAGTCTGTGAGGTGCAGATAATGTCCATCACAGCAGGGTATTATCAACAAATGACTGTGCTTTAACGACAGGTAAGGACAGCAGGTGCATCACCTCCTCAGACAGTAGTATATTTCATCTTTACCACCAGTGCCGGAGGCGAAAATCCCATCAACGGGCCTCGAGATAAAAATGAAGGCTGTGAAGCCTGTAGCTGTTCGGTGGCGGCAGAGTAGAGCGGACATTTAACCACCACTGTCAACTGGACTGACAGGAGAGACTGACGTCTATAGCCTGCGAGACGTGAGATATTCCTTTTGGCTCCGCTTCTGCAGCAATCAATGGAGTTGATGTTGACGGTTTGTATCTCCCGGGGAGAGTGTAGTTGCGAGAATACAAGGGAGACGCTGAGAGTGAGAAGTCAAAGAGTGACAGAGAGAGAGAGAGAAAGATTGTAAAAGCTTACAGGGATTTATCTCAATTAGTCTTGACTGACTTCTACTGTGTTTACAGAGTGCAGCAAAATGTGGCAGGAGCAATCAAGCGAAGCATTTGTTTGGGTAAGCGAGGGCCACTGCTCAGTACATAAACACAATCTTACAGCTGTTTTCAGGAGTAGAGATGTATGTGTAGTAGAGAAAATGGGCCTCTTCTCTGTTTAAACAAAGGGAACAAGGCTGATGTCCACAAGCATCTATAAATGAACACATACACCTGGCTGTTTGTGTATGTGCATGAGAGTGAAAATGCATAAAAAAAGAGTATATTTCTTTAGTGAGGGTTAGAGTTAGCTTGAAGTACAGGTTTTAAGAGGCGATTATGCTGATCAGTGCTCTTGGAATCAAATGTCAGTGTGATTTCGCCCTTTAGATGTAATAACGCGACAAGGCTCTTCGCCACGACTAATCGTCAAATAAGTGGAGGAAATGTGAAATTAGGCCAGCCACTTTTCAGTAATAATTAAATATTCCATATAAAAAGAGCTTTTTTTTTAACGCCACTCACATCAGGTCTCTAGAAGCACTGGTATTGTAGATATTGTGTTACTACAACAAGCTACCTGACGTGCCTACCTGCCCGGAAACCTGTTTTAAATATGGTGTTTTACTCCAGTGGTCTTCATACATACGTGAACCTGTGTTGTACGGTACGATGTGGGGAATTTAAACACAGACAAGTATCATCTTTTTCTCCATTTTGCCCTCCATGTCTGGCTGGATGCTTTGTTTTGTGCATGGTTTAACGTTTGCACAGCACATCAACAAACTGTCACAGAGGGGAGATCATGGGTTTCGGAGCGCAGTGGTGCAGTTGACACGTTGTGTCTAAAGAAAACCTTTAAAAGCCTGAAAATACTTTCATTCATGTCTTTATCAGATGGTGGGTAAAAGCTAAAAAGTGTGTCATCATTTTTGGGGAAATAAACGGAAGTATTAATCCAAAAAAACAGAACTCCAGGAGAAAAAAAGGGCTTTTGTCTCCACTTCTGCTGCACCCTTCTTGACCTTAGCCAGAGTTTTCTCGACACCAACGTGCCTGGCCCACTTCCTGTGTCTTCCGGCGCTCGGTCTCACATACCAAGCCAGACATTCACACACCCACGGTGACGGCTGAGCGTGACCGGGTCATCCTGGTCTGAGGCTGAGAGGAGTTCCTGTTCAAGAGTCTCCCGCAGCTGTCTCACAGGCGGCTGCACAATGCCGGGTTGGCGGGGTGCTGCTGGTGGTGGTGGTGGTGGGTGAACCCGGGGCTAAAAAGGGGGCAGGGTCCAAGGTGACGGCAGGGTGGGGTGGGAAGAGAGCGGTCTGGTCTCTTCATGGAGTTTTGTCTTTACACAACACGCATGAGAGGCAAAGCCCTGGCACGTGTTGGCCGACCCGCACAGGAGACACTGTGACGATGCCAAAACAAAGACAGAAACTGACCCGGATCAGCTATTTTTAAACCCATCACTAACTAAAGGTGTCATTTTGACATTCTATGTGAGAAAAAAGCTAGTTTGTGATTTGGTAAATGAGTTTAGCGGTATTACCAACAGCTTAAAACATCTGTAGTGTTGCGTCTAAGGTGGAAAATAATCCAGTGTTAACTAAACTTAGCGCTCCATAAAAGTGTGAATGACTCTTTATGTATTCACACTGTCAGTAAGCTACCTAACAGCTAACGAGGGTAAGATAATAACTAATCGCTTTGTAAAAACCACCTCCTGCCTCTACTGAATTTCTGTAAAAGTTCCACTTTAAGCCTTTAAGACGTTTAGTCTGATTTAAGTGTGTCATTGCATTTTCATCCCAGTTCTCAATGTGTTTTCAATGTGAGTACATTCTCCTGCCAACAAAAGACATCTCAGTAGCAGAATAATTTACTATTATCCTAGTGCTGGAAATGTCATACAGTTTTTCTGTATTGAAAGTAGGCTAATCTATATTTCTCAGTCAAAGAGGGATTTATATATTTTCCCTAGATGTTGTGAAGCAGCTGTCCAAAGATGATCCCGAATGTCTGGCAGTTGATGTGTATGTAAGTATTTCTTCTGAATAAGACCTCAGAGGACCCTCAAGCTTCGACAATATCCTCTGGAAGACAATGACCGAGACGCAGAGGATAAGCAGAGGCAGCAGCACCGAGATGTTACGAATGAACCGGCCAGACGAGGACTCAGACAGGCAAACAGAAAGAGGAAGGGCAGGTTAAATGTGGAAAGAATGTGACAGACGGTTGGGGAAGGCGCACTGACCCCGTCCCACGAGCTACTTGGCGGGCTCCAGGTGTCTCACCCTCCTCCGCCGTTCGCACTCGGATGTCAAGTCTCCCTGAAGGAAACCAGGTCGGTTCCGTAAGGGAAGTCATAAGAGCGAGAGGGGCAGCGGGGATTCGGCATCTGCGGGCCGTCTAGTCAAAACAAGGGTTTTGTGCTGTCTGGTGTCAGTCTGGGTGTAGCTACGTGAGGCATGACCGGAAAGGGGCCCACATGGACGCATAAACTGCGAGGACTGAACCTAAATATTACGTCTATAAAAACATGACCTAAATATTGTGTCTGCAGAGCAGGATTTTCCATCCTGTCTCCAGCCCTAAAGACACCGAAGATTTTTTACACTTGTTAAGACAGATTTTAGCACTTTTTAACGACCGTTATTTTCCAGGCTCAGTTAGCTGAACTTACAGTAACTGCTCGCAGCAGTATACCATTATAAGATACAGTAAATATCAAGTGGCCCTTCCAAAACAGTTAGGTCATCGCAGTGTCTGGACACCGCTGGTAAAAAAGTGGCAAGTTTAGTCATCGCCTCTTGGAGGATTTCTGTTCATTTGTGATCTCAGGTCTCTTTGCTTCAGTAAAAACAGCGGCAGGGAGGTAAAAGGCAAGCGTACAGGATAAGAGAGGGATTTTATTTCTAGGTAATTAAGTTTGACTTCACTTTCAGACTGTGAGGCTGGCGGCACAAGCTCATGTTCAGAATATAAAGATGAAGCCACCCAGCTGCAGTCACCGGGAGACAGCTGAAATTATATGAAGTGGAGTCTCTCTCTCCAAGTCCATTTTTGACCAACTGTACTGTAAAATGCAAAAGTGCTGCATTTAATCCAATCTTAAATCAGGGCTTACAAAAAAAGCTTTTAGCTCGGCTAATTAAACCCTTGTAAACCTTGATATCAGATCAGAGCTATTCATCTGGGCTGATACTTGAATGGGCTTTGCAAAGGTTTAAAGGATTAAATCGGCAAACGTGAGGGAGGATCTAGTGAAGAGGCAGATAAAGTGCCATCAGTTACTTGGCAGCGGTTACTATTTGCTGAAGTGATGACGTTAGCTGAAAAATAGAGGCGTCACTTGGACCTGCACCATCTGATCAACCTGTCATACACAAGTTTTCAAGTACATCTCTCACTATAGAAGAAGAACAACAGTACTGCTCTTCAAGTACTTGAAGCACAACTCTACTGAAGCAAGACTCTAAAGAGCGGCTGAATCTGCAGCAAAACTTGACATTATCCATCTTTGGGTTCTACTATCATGCAACGCTGGCTTCAGCTGCAAGACATTTTTCCATTTTCGCCACGTGCTATGTGATTTCGAAGCTCTAAACAACCTGCTAGCATGACGGCAGGTTAAGTGGCACAGCTGATGTTGTGTTTGTGCACATTAGAAGATGCGGTGTAATTTTCTGCAGCCACGAAATTGCACTTCCACTTCTTGCAGCAAAAACAAGCAATCTAAACGCGCAGACGTCTCCAAAGACGCTTTTCACACGTGATCATTACTGTATCTTCCACTCCGGTATCTGTGCTGCCAGACACTCGGTCTCCGACGGCGAGGAAACATCTTTTGTGATTTACGTGAACTGGGTAATTTTACTGCCGGGTCTGCATGTGACGAGCAGCAAATTGACTGTGATTATTCAGCTCCTCGCTGCGTCGCAGAGAAATAACCTAGACATCCTGTGGGGGGGGGGGGGGACTCATTTATTTCAACTTGTGTCCAGAACCTCTTCGTTTCAGTCACACAAGCCTCTAATAGCAGTCTCAGCTACGCTTACACGAACAATAGTTCTGCAGAGAGCTTGTGGCACCAAAGAGTCCAACTTGTACATGGATGCTAAATAAAATCTGCCACAACACATTATTTAGAATAAAACTTTTCTAGAATAGGCGAGGTGGAGCGTCAAATCTGCCAGAAATACAACAGAAGAAGAGGAAAAAGATGGTTTGTTTTTTTAACCCAAGGTTTATTGACAGAAGATGATTACTCAAGATGGAGCCACGTTTTCAACATTGCTGTCCACATGGATTCTGGCTCCGTTCATCTTTCCAAACATTTGTTTCAACAATTTATCGTTCGCTACCTCCATGTTTCTGTCCCGCCTGAAAACTCATCATGTCTCCTGATGTTTACCCGATGTGGGTCAATCATGTGCAGAAAGAAGAGATTTATTCCAATGGGAAAAATGATATTATTGTGCGTTTATTGTTAAGAAGAGCAAATATTTCCCTACTAAACGGATAATCTAAGATTACACCGGCTCTCTGTCCATTTGAAACTGTCAAAGTCTGTTCTGATTGAGGCGGTTACATGTGGTGGTTATCATCTACTTATTTGCGGAATACTACTGTCCATGCAAACAAATCGATGGACAGTAAAGACTAAAGGAGAACGCTACTTCGAGGCTTAGCTCACAAAATTTGTACAAGTGACACCCATGTGCATGAAACCGTTTAATCAATTGGCATTATTGAGAAAGTCAAATAAATGACACTTCCTGTAGTGGTGCCCCTTTCACTGTTTGGTTTGACCCATAGACTGTATATAAATATGGACAATGCGTCCCCACTTCCTAGCATTGGCCACACTGATGCTATTTTCCCAGCGATACGGGCAGCGCCATCTTGGAGCCAGAGTTTGAACAGTATGGTCTAAGAGTTGCGATATTGATGACCCGACCACACTTCCTCTAGACGGTTGGCATGGCAACTGGTAGACTCCATTATGTCACATCCTGTTCCTACAGAGTCAAATAACTAACTAAAACAAAACCCATTAAAAAAACTGACCCTTGAACATGCATCAACATTATATTAACTACCTAAAATGATAGAATCCATCCTTGAAAAAAATGATTTGACGTGTATTTTAGAGTTTTAGTTTAGTGCAAGTCCCATCGACTACCATGGAGGAGGTGGAGCTTATGACCTATACTGCAGCCAGTCACCAAGGGACTGACTGGGGACTTGCTTTGGCTTCACTGAGGAGCAGTTCCGCGTCCATCTTTATACGTCCATGGACACGAACCCTTAGATGCACCACAAACATGGGGCCAAACTGCACCCTTCATTTCACTTTTTCTACCTAAACTCTGCACATCTGTGACTGTTGCGTAACCCTCCGGTAACTAGAGATGAACTCCATCGCCTGAGCAGGTGCTGAAAAACTACCAATAAAATATGTAAGCATGTGAAAACATGCAACAGGTTTCGGTTGGCAAGTGGAGAGCCAGCAGTTCAAAACCTGCATCGGAGAGCCGTCTCTGAGAGAAGTGACAACACTCTGTACAACACACTGTCTTCAACAATAATAATTAAAAAAAAACCTCCGTGAAGTTATCCACATCACGTCTGCACTGCAGTACCCAACGTAAATACCCAAGGACTTTTTTAATTAAAATATTTACAGTCTGCTGGATTCACGTCTCTTTAAATTCATAGAGAGGTAATTTTAAGTGAAGGTGAGAAGAAGCAAAGAACATCTGTGTCTCTGCAGCGGATACATGCAGTCAAGAGGGTGGGGGGATAATTTTTCTTTTTGAGTTGTTCTTTGTATACAAGGGTTTTGTGCACGAGGTGTCAACGCCTATCGAGGTTCAAGAGGACCGGGATGTTATATAGGACGTCACGTGCAACAGCTGCACTAATCACTGCCTCAGTGAAGCAGATACAACGGAGGCCAAGAAACTCAGTGAACTCCAGAAACAGACAAAACACACACACATATATGAGAAAAGGAGTTTCAGCTTTAATGCAATGCTAAGCTAATGCTCACCTGGCTCCATGAGATCCATTCAAAACTCTTATTAAAGTATTTTAGAAATGTGCTCCTTTCAACCATAAGAAACAAGTTTTGAAAATACTAATGGAAATCATTTGCTATCTCAACTCATTACACGCTAGCTAAAGCATAAAATAACACAGAGAGTCTTAAAGGGGTTAACAATAAGCAAGAAGGTCACATAGCGATCTGCAGATCTGTATCCGGCTCGGTGAATACTTTCAGCTTATCAGAGTAGTGTTTAGTATTAAGGGGGGAAATTAACTTTGGCTCTTTGGCTTATGCAGTGTTTTAGACAATGCAGTCTCCAATCTGCAGCACACAATAATGTAATCCATTATAGACGAGCATTTCCCTTAACAACAAAGCTTTTAAGCCATGGCCTAATGGATAAGATTCCTGCAACCTTCAAGAAACGTATCATAACTTACTCCCTTCCCTACTGAGCTGAACAGAACAGACCTCCACATAATGCATTAAATCAATCACAAGCAAAGAGAGGAGAAATACGAAATTGCTTGACCCGCTCGTTAATCTCGCCTGTAGCGACTTTACAAGACGATTATAAAGAACAGAACTAAAGTGAACTTGAAGCGGATTTGATGGAGGGGACCTAAATAAATAAATAAATAAATAAATAAGTAAACTATCCTGCAGCGTTCGGAAAAGACTAAAGCGATAAACAGCAAGCGATTCCTCTCAACTCAGATAAGCACACCTCTGAATTCCCACATCAATTCTCCTAATGCACTGCACACCTGCTCCTCTCTTCTACAGTGTCTTATCAAATGTTAGAAGTTGGCAAAGTCCAAACTTTCACTTGGATCATATAATAACTATCCTGGTTAATGATGAACTAACCTGAATCCATGTTTGCGTTTACTCATTCAAGATTGCCCCTGCAGTACAGTAATGTCTGCATGACTCCAAACTGATTAATACAACAAGCTCTTCCCTTCGAACCGCAACTGAAACCTAACGCGAGCTTCGGCTTGCAGTAAACAGGCGGCAGTGAAATAAACACGGATGAAAATATGAGAATTAGGCTGTTGTCATAGGAAATCAGAACAAAACCGGACAGAGCTTTGCTATAAAAGACATAAAACCCACGATTATTTGGGTACTTTGGTGATTCTGACAGTGTTTGAAATCACGCTGTATTTCATGCAACACCGGGAACACCAGGAATTATCCCACGGCGCTAGTTCTTCACTCAGGTGCCATTAAACCGATGAAACCATCAGATAACAGCATTAAAAGAACCACAGGAAAAATTGAAATGTATCGTGTTGTGCAGACACGTGTTTCTATTATTTTGGCAACCCATAGTAGTCAATGGGCTGGGCTGAATAACATATTGTGTTTAATCCAGCACCACAAACAACATCCTCATGCAGTTAAATTACCACCTTTCTGATGCTGGTTCAACGTAAACTGAACATTATGACAAGATTTAATGCAGGACTTTTTTATTATAACGCATTTGCTTGCACTAGTGTACCTAATAAAGCGGCCAGTGAATGTAGTGGTGGTCCCAGTTTTTAATAGATGATTAACAGACATCTGGCAACGAGGAAACGCCAGACCGAAAGTTACAAAACCCCATGACGCTGGAGAGGTTTGGTGATGCTGGCGGTGTCCGGACGTCCCATGTCTCTCCTCCATTATCCGGAATGAGGATCAAACTTAGTTGATGATTAACTTGTCAAAAAAAAAAAAAAATGATTAAGCGATTAAGTGTCAGACAAATGATTTCCAAATACTAGCTGCATCAAGGTTTTCAATCAACGTCCCCACTGCTGGTGAGGCTGGGAATCACGATGTTGGGGTACGTGGGTGATCCCCGCAGCATTTGGAAGCACTTCGTATCTCCCCGTATCACCGGGGATTAATTGGGTCTGTCAAGAAACGTTATTGTCTCCGTAAATCTTCTGCAGCATTTCTTTAACGCCTTGTTTTTCATCCACAGGTCCTTGGGCGGTAAACCGTCGCCATATTAGAAAACAGTTGGTGCCACTTAGTCTTAACTCCAGTGCCACTAAAGCAATTAAAAGATCAGATGCCGAGATTAAGAGAGCGCCCGTAAAGATGGTGGAAAAATTATGAAATGAAATAGTGGCTGTCACAATCGTCCAATTTAAGCTGACGACTGGGAATATGGCATTTGATGAGTTGTCATCCATGTGATTTTCAGAAGCCGTAAAACCTGTGAGGTTTGGCTACTTTGGTGATGCCGACAACGTCTGGAAGTACCTTGCATTTTTCATTTTCATTACTTGGAACTGAGGTCATCTGATCATGACATTTTAGCTGATGATCAACTGTTGTGCAAATGATTTCCAAAAGTTTTAAAGCTTTTCAGTCGACATCCCTGCCGCCAACAAGGCTGGGGATCATGATGACGTGATCCCGGAACAGAGATCAACTGGGTACGTCACCATCAGGAATTTTCAGCTGATGATTGTTATACAAGTGATAATGATTAACAGTTTTATTGTCTTTTTGAACCCTTCAGCAGCATTTCTTCCCATGGCTCTTTGGGCTATAAACCATCACCCTTTCAGAAGTTTAGCATCTGGAGATAAACAGTCGGTGGCACTAATTCTTCCCTCAGGGTGCCGTTAAACCAATAAAAGCGGCGAGATGACGTAAATTAAAAGAGCGTCGGCAAAAATGGTGGAAACAGCGATGGAAATTTGACATTTCTGTTCATCCAGCTGTTTTCACAAATGTGAATTACACAAAATGATTGTGGTCAGCTGATTATGTAGCGACTGTGGAAGGTCCAGGATCACTTTTATAGCTACTGTGTGATGCAAAAGATAAAAGAAAAAGAATAAAGATGCATTATGAAACCCTCGGTGGGCGTCCATCATCACTCACTGTCAGTCTGCCACATAACCTCAACTGTGGAACAAAAGCCTGTCGCTTCGATGTGAAATGTCACATGTTGATTTTTCACAGTGCATCCAGCAGCCCGCGGCGCTTTAACTCAACACAATGACAATGAAATGTCAGAAAATGATCTCTCATTATGAACAAAAGTGGCCAGTGCAGCTCAGCCGATTCCAGTGAATGACTTGTCGTGAATTCACTGGAATCCACGTTATTTATGCTCTTGTACCTCAGACTTTGCCAGTTTTCCTTTCTTCACGACAGCTGGCATCTGTCCTTGAGCGGCAATACGGGCGAGAAACCAAAACCGCTGCGGCAATATGAAAACTTTCACAATTTAAATGTGATAAAGGGTGTTAGCGCGCTGATGGAGAGCGTGCGCACACACGGGCGTGCAAGTAGAACTCGCCTGCTTCCGTGTTTGCCATAAATAAAATGGGGGTGGTTGGAGGTAGCGGCGGCGAGCTGTTCAATCAATATCCCTGCCGCCAGTGAGGCTGGGGACCATTAGCACTGGCGAGCCTGGTAAAGTGACTCTGATGTGAAATGACAGGGGCTTTCACAGAAGCCGTCCGACCGCTTCGCTCATTGTCATTCAGACACACAAATACCTCACACTGCAGCTACACTCACTTGGCAACCGAGTTGTTGTTTTGTTTGCCCCCCAAAAAATATCCAAATCGTTATTTTTTTTTCTTCTCAGCCTTGTCAAGATCATAATGAGCAAATAACTGTTTGAATTATGAAGTAGTATCTTTTAGCAATCTTAAACAGCATCCTATTAATAGCACTGATGGATAAATACCGCATAAAATACTAATTTAAGCGCATATACTTGCAAAAACTCTGTCAGTTTCAATCTCTCAGCCTTCTATAGTGCAGCACATATTGTTTAAAAAAAAAAAAAAAAAGCATTGTCTTGGAAATGGGCGTTGCCTCCTGCCTCTAATCACCATATCCTTTTGTAAAAGCTGGTGCACAGTGGTTAATGCCTGATTTCATTTGGTGCAGCTGGTGATATGCACAGCTTCCACAAACCCAGGCCTGGTGCTCCTAATTCTTTAACACGTTTCTGCACAGGATTTAATTAACAGCTACACAGAGCTTTAATGAAGTTGATTAAGAACTGACCCAGGCGTCGAGGAGAAATGCTGCTTTTAACTGGGAATGCACTTTTTAAAATGTTTAAAATCCCAAAGTCATTTATCAGCCAGTTTAATATTAACCAGTTTCCAGCACACGCCTCCAGCTCATTAATTGCATGCCAAGTGAAAAACAACAGATAAACGAGGTGGGAGGACGCCTCCCTTTCCACTTTGACATCAAACTTTTTTTTTTTTTTTTTTTTATATAATTTTCGTTGTTTTGAATCAAGCTGTCACTTCCCTACCTCTCCCCTCCTGCTCTCTGCCCCGGGTCTGGTGATGAGCGCCGTGTCACCGCACACCACGGCCGCGTCCTCCACGAACACGCAGTCGGGCAGCGACTCGTCCGCTGGGAGCTCCACCACCTCCAGCCCGAGCCTCGTCCGCAGGACCTCGACGTACGCATCGTGCTCCTTCCGCGCCCCGTCCAGGTCCACCTCCGCCTGGCTGCTCCGGAGCGCTTCTTTGGCCAGGGACGCGGGGATTCCCCGGACGACGGCGTGGGTGTAATGACCGAAACCTGCCATCAAACCAGCCATGTTTTGTTTCCCCTTTACTTGGCACGCTCAGATCTGGCACCCGGGAAAAGAAAAAAAAAAAAAGAAAAAAAAAAAGGACTGAAAAACACCCAAACAGGCAACTCGGCGAATGAATGAGAAAAACTACAATCAGCTGACCCGACGCTGCCCGGCTTGCTTATTTGTTCCCCGTTAGTTTAGTTGGGATATTATTCTTTATTTACAGTAGCCTGCTGCACACAGTGTCAGACAGCCCTGCTCCGGTCTCCAGGCGAGCGACAGCGCTTCGGTGACGCGCACCGACCATCACGTGTAGCCGACGAGTCTGTCTCAGCGAGGCGCTCAGCCCAACAAGTGACAGCAACACGCTGCAGCCAGGGCTCAGTCAGTTTCACACTGGACCTCCAAGTCAAGCTCTGTCATGCATTCAAATATATGATCATATATATTCCGTCATATATAGCCTATATACATATATATATGTATATATATTTACATATTTTACTATTTTTTGTCGATACTTGCGCGTACATTTACAGAAATCCATAAAAAAAAAAATCAGTTTTTCAGTTTTATTAAATAATTTCTTCCTTTATTTGCTAATAAACACTGTTTTGGGCTCTTGTTTGGAATATACGCTGACCAGGCAAAACATTATGACCACTCACAGGCGAAGTAAATTACATTGACCATCTTGTGACACTACAATGTTCTGCTGGGAGACTTTTGGACCTGGCATTCATGTGGATGTTACTTAGACATGTAGCACCCACCTAGACCAGACCAGGCACCCCCACCCCATAGCAATGACACTCCATGATGGCAGCAGCCATCCTCACACACACAAGCGGTTCGGGAACAACTAAAAAAAAAACAGCATTAAAAACAGCAAAAGGTGTTGACCTGGCCTCCAAATTCACTAGATCCCAAATTGATCAAGTATCTGTGAAGATGATCCACAGAGGCCCCTCCCCTCAACCCATAGGACCCAGAGGCCCCCCACTAACACCACAGGACACCCTCAGAAGGCCCATGTCCGTTCTGTGATGATTCACAACCGTTTTGGAGGCACAAGGGAGACCTACACAATATTAGGAAGGTGGTCATAATTTTATGCCTGATCGGTATTCAGAAAATGCGCTAAAACTAACAGACGTTGGTGTTTCCCCCCAATTTGTATCACTCTAATCTAATCGTGTACTGAACATGCACACATACAAGGAATTACTTCCCTGCATTTAAACTCATCCAGGTGAGCACACCACACTTGGAGCGGGGGGGGGGGGGGGGGGGGGGGGGGCATGCAAGACTGCCTGCGGTTCATTGGGTGCTTGCTCAAGGCACCTCTGCCACAGACATAGAGGGGATTGAACCAGTGGCCTCTTCTCTAACCACTCGTACTATTTAGAGAAAACTGTAAGAAACAGAGTTACATCCGCAACCAAATAATCACATTAATTAAATATAAAAAGTTAAATAATGTCATCGCCATATGGCGCTGGAGGCTGTGTGCACAGATAGATGCAAATTATTGAAGTTTGGCACATTTTGGGGAAAGAAATGTGACATTCTAGGATGTGACACCCATAAAAACATCTCAGTACTGTGTGTACTGTACATGTGCATGGACAGAATGAATGACCCTGGCTTCAAAGAACACATCTGGAGAAAGAACATGAAGACAGTAAAGAGTCCTATACTCCTACACTGATTTCCGAGTTAAAATACATTTCCAATACATTCCTGAACCTGAGCTTTTGAAGACGTGAGTCGGCTTTCCTCTTTGCAGACTTTAGGAAAGGAAAATCGACTCGAACTTCAAGGGCAAGGAATATATAAATAAGAAGATAAAAGGAGGGTTTTCCGTCCAGGACAAAGGGTGTGTGAAAGGAAGAGCGCCGTACAGAGTACATGTGTGTTGTGGAGGAATGCTGGGTGGTTATATTCCCCACGGTGCCATCTAAGGAAGGCTCTGGGCCCGGTGAAGCCGTCTAAATGGATGGAATGTTTCTTCAGACGTCCCAGAAGCACATTCTTCCACCGCAGGATCACGGTTTGTCTTTTCTTGTTCCAGATTCACTCAATTATCCCCCGACTGCTCTAAACATTCCAGTACATTCCAGCAGGAGCCCCACATTCCTGTTTCCACTCCAGCCAGGCTCACCGACCACCACCTCCACCTCCCAACACTAACACCTGCCCACACCCAGACTTCGTCTTCTTTTTTTTTTTCCATCATTCCTCATCACGCACAGGCCAAGAAAAGACCTTTCTCTTTTCTCTCCATGCTGAGGAATTTGGGTTACTTTGGATGAAGGAAAGCCCTCATACTTCAGGCACACCTGGCTGGTACACTGTGCAGCTATGAAATCAAATCAGTGAAAGCAGACACGGTCTTCCAGCTGCGGATGAAGCGGCGGCACCAGGAGCAGCGCCTCTCTTTATTTGTCCATTATGACCGGACCGGACTCGTACTGAGATCCGAGACGTCTGAAGTGACAGAGACGAGCCTGATTACACAGGTGCACGGAGCGCAGTGAACACGAGGCTGGAGGACAGTTTGATACTTACAGCCAAAAATAATAATAATGATAGATAAAATGAAATGAAAGGAGGCGTCTTTATCAGTAGATAGATAGATAGATAGATAAACAGACAGACAGACAGACAGACAGACAGACAGACGAAGTGATGAACAGATGGATGAATGGAAGAACAGACAGATAGATAGATAGATAGATAGATAGATAGATAGATAGATAGATAGATAGATAGATAGATGAACAAATAGATGAATGGATGGACAGCTGGACGGATGGACGAACAGACAGACAGATAGATAGATAGATAGATAGATAGATAGATAGATAGATAGATAGACGAAGTGATGAACAGATAGATGGATGGATGGATGAACAAGTAGATGAATGGAAGAACAGATAGATAGATAGATAGATAGATAGATGGACGGACGGACGGACGGACGGACAGATGGACAGATGGACGGATGGATGGACGGACAGACAGACAGATAGATGAATGGATGGATGGATAGACAGACGAAGTGATGAACAGATAGATGGATGGATGGACAGACAGACAGACAGACGGATGGACGAACAGACAGACAGACAGACAGACAGACAGACAGACAGACAGACAGACAGGTGGATGGGTGGAATATGTCCAACCACATCCTTCCTGTACTCTATTCATGCAGGAAGGACACAGTAAATAAAACTCGAGCAGACAGGTTGAGGAAAACGAGACATACCAAAAAAAGCAAAACTTCATCTCTTCATCACACAATACCTCCTGGAATGCACGGTACCTTAGAGACAGCTGGTGCTGCGGCCAAGTATCAAAGAGAGGGTTTTTCCTCAAACTCGACTTTACTGTAATTAATTTGGGCAGAAATGGCGGACGCGTTTTTATGTAATCAAAGCTGCCGATTACATGAGTCATTTCGCTGACAGGGCCAGGAGATTCCTCAGATTTTTATGGCGACGGCTTTTGGTTTGAGAACGTTAACTGACTGTATTTCACCAGGATTACTGTGTCTTCTTTGCCGGTTCACACCACATTTCACGTAACTGGAGCCCGTCTGGTTCAGCCTGTCTCAACGAGATATATTAAATCCAGAAAAGAAAAAGACAAACTGAGCATTCAGCCGTTTGAGACTGTTTGTTATTGGAGTTCTTTCTTAATGTCTTCTTCTATTGTTGTGGCTTTTAGTCGCAAAGTGACTCAGAGTGTTTCTTATATTGCAAATGTATCTGCATGCACTTAAGATCAGACTGAGATCGTCTGGGGAAGGAAAACCAATACAATGTTATGACGAAACTAATCAAGATTTATTTTGACCTTTCTTTTAAGTTTATATTCACTTTACAGCATCGTCCTGAAATGTGACGTTACAGAAAAAGATGGAGCTGAAACACATTTCGCACAAAAAAAAGACCTCCAGCTTCAACCTAAAAGACACAAAAAAGAACATATGCCAAAAAGCTATCACCAGGAGGTCTGCTACAGCCTTTTAACGATTCCGCGAAACCTTTTTATGCAACAAGCGCCACATGAACAGATCCCGCAAAATTCTTGTGAACCACGTGGCAGCTTCCTGCAGCATTTTCAGATCGATAGTTCTTCAGAACTTGACTCAGAGCTTTATTAGCCGGGCTCAGCAGCCGTATACACAGAAATAAGCTGTAACTCATCCGACTTCCTGCTGCTCCACGAGCAGACAGACAAAGGAAGTGTTCCAATTACGCACCGCATGCTAGTTATGACATCTATCTTGAATATACTACAATGGAATCTGTTGTTTAGACACGCTGTCCCGTCCTGTTCGGTTCCATCCGTCACTTTTAGACATAAACGGGGGAGGCCGGTGGCTGCAGGCTTCCTAGGGAACGGATCTGAGGGCCGCTGTCTCTTGAACTCTCAGTGCTCCTGGTGGGATCTGACAGTGGGTTTCCGTTACATTGAGCCGCAAGACAAGGCTCTGTGTTTCAAACTCTGATCAACAGTGAAATCGCTTTAACATCGCAGCTGGATGCCTCAGATATCCACGTTACAGAGGAATGAGAACAATTTAATTATCTATTCTGTGAGGGAGAAAGACCCCCTTCCTCATTATGAACAGGCAAAGGAGTTTACATTGTGTGTGTGTGTGTGTGTGTGTGAGTGGGGTTCCCAGATAGCCTCAGTGGAAACTATTATGCCAGGGCAATTACAACGCAGAGACGCATATCCAGCTTTTGGAATGTTTCCTGAACTCATGGGTAATTATGGAATGAATATTACTGCATGTTATTCTCCACTGACGTAAAACACCGTTTCCTACTGCTGGAACACAGGGGCGGATGCAGACACGGTGCCGTACACAGAGGCCGCGGGACAGTGCAACAGAGGACAATAAAACAAAGCGTGATATAATTCAGGCAGTAAAGGGCTGCTCCGGCAATTTACAGCTGCAGAAAGTCAGAGGAATTGAGAGGTTTTAGAGGTGGAGTTTTTGGCTTCTGGCGCCTAAGTCCAAAGTGCAAGGGGAGAGGAAAGAAATATGAAGTGGTCAACACTTCAGAATATGGAGCAACGTTATCAGACTTCCTGAATGTTATCAGCCACGGGCCAAAATGAGTCTTTAAACGCCTCATGTGGGCCAAGATCCCAACAATCGGAGCCTACTTTCCAAATGATGCAGCCGTGCTTGTGTTCAACCAGGTCTGGATAATGGTCGGCCTTCGTTTTTCAAACTCGGACCAAACTGCAACCTCGATTTTATGCTAACATTTCATCATTTTGACATAAGGTTCCCTTCAGAGACTTGGCAAAAGTTTGACAAATGTCTTCCAAGGACATGATGAGAAATGAACGTCCCTCTAAGGGTCATCAACTACAGCCAAATTAAGATATTTGAAATGTGATGAAAAAGCCTGTCTTAAAAATAACAATAAAAAAAGATTGTCAGGGCCAAGATCCCAACCCTTTGTTTGATGATAATTTTTATTCGTCTCTCTCCCCAGAGCCTTAGAAAAAGTTTTACAAATGTCCTCAGAGGCTTAACGGTGATAAATGTCACTTTAAACCCTTTAAAATTTGACTTCTTTATCAGCAGATTTACAGGTTCATTTGCATACCACAGCTTGGCAATACACATTAGAGCCAAACACATGTGCGCACATGGACACACCCCCTATCCAAATAGGCTGCACACACACAGGCACAGGCACTCCTCCAGTCCAACACAGACATGAGACATGTACGGATCAGGAGTGTAATCACATTTATATGACCTGGTCTATTTGAAGATGGAGTGACATACGGATTCCGGTCAGCCTTTAAATAATTAACATATCATCCACAGAGTTATTTTTTCTACACATCACCATCTAGTGTCGTGAAATGGAAATATATAGATAGGGGGGAAAAAATCAGAAATCACAGCTTTTAACACAGAGTAAACTAAGTAAACTAAGTATTCGGAGTCAACCTGTCCACCTAAGGTGCAGAATGACCCCCCAGCAAAACAACTCCAAATCGGGAGTTGATTTCTTTCACCCGATGATCTGTTAAGAATAATTCAGCTGCCATGATTCACATGAGGGCTGAAGTAAAGGTGGTGAATCAGGGTAAAAGCTGATTCATATGCCATCAAAGTCGACTACAGCTCCGTCGCACAAACCGCAAAACAAAAGAAGTCTCAAACTCACCGGAGGGGCTCTTCAGCCGTCCTGCTCAGTGCTGCTGTCTCACTGTATCGCTATGTCTAAGTCTACACATGAGCCTACCGGGGAGGGAGAAGTAATGTCCGATCCTTAAAACACAAACAAACACTCATGCAAAGTATCCTCTTTGGAATCTGCCAGCCCTTCATGGAAGTGATAACGGTTCATACTGCGTCTTTACGCATTTCGTGTCCCTCTGGTGAAGGTTTTCATAAATCGGAATCATTTCAAAACTCAGGTGGAGGGGACTTATTGAGACCCCTGTTGTAAAAAAAAGGAGACAAAGACCCAAGTATTTTGTCTCCCCCCACCAACACCACAACATCTCTTGTGGAAATTTGGATCAGTTCACCTACAACGGGACACTTTCTTCCCCTCACGGAACGTGATGGACAGATTGCGTGAAAAGTCAAAGTGCCTCAAGGAATGAAAGCGGAGGAATTTCCCTGCACGAAGAACATATTTAACAAGCCTTTAAGCTGTCAGGAATGCTGGCCAAAGGGGGAGAAATATGTTAATAATGTAGGCTACTGCCATACCAAATATGGCAATATTGTTACGTCTGAGCTCTGGTGCGCATCTGGAAATGCTTAGCTCCTCCGAATAAAGGCGCAGGAGAGCCAGAAATAGACGCTGTTAAACGTATTTCTGCCCACACCTTTAAGACTCAAACAAAACCACCTTCAGTTATTTTAAACCTGACCACTGCAACATGTTATAAAAGTGTATTTAATCCACAAAAGCAACCCCCAGTAGAGGAACACCCCTGACACTTTCTAGTCTCCTCATAAAACTTCCTGAACTATGGTGCCATTTTGGGTGTATTTAAACAATTTGATAAGTTTATTCCCACGACTGTCAAACTAGTTCAGATAAAAAGTATCCATAAAGCACCTAAACTCAGTTACTTTAACGGAAAAGTCCCCAGAAGCCGAGTTGATAGATGTGAGAAGCGAGCAGAGGAAGAAAATGAAAGGAGGGATAAACAAGAAGGGAAAAATGTGAGACGGAAAAGTGTGTTCAGATGGGATCCAGGGGGGAAAAATCCATTTGAGAAAGAGAAGAAAAAAAAAACGAGAGAGAGAGAGAGAGGGAGAAAGGTTTAGACAGGGTGGAGCTTAGGTCTTGGATGGAAAATGCGCCGAGAAACATTCCTGGCATAGTTTGGGAACAGTTCAGCAGGCAGCCCAGGAACGACGTCAGCTTCCCACTAGAGTATAAAAGTCCGGAGGTGGCCAGACCTCAGCAGACTGCAACCGCTTTACCGAGAGCTTCATCTACTCTAAAGGAGCCTCTGGCACTAGAGACTACCAGCAAACAAGTCAAGAGAGACAAAACGACTGAGCGAGGGAATACCTAAGGACTCCTCCGAAGACTTTTCATAAACCAGGAACAGGATTCCTCTTGAACGCGCACACGAAATTTATCCAAGATGCTGATGCTTACTGTTGTCGTTACCTTCCTCGGAAGCCTCAACCTGGTGAGTTTTCTTTCTATTTCACTACTGTATGGGTCTTATTTTAATATGGAGAAGCACACGTGTTTCTTTTAAATGGGGGGGACGTGTTGAGGTAGTTTTGATACAAGCATGGCTTTGAAAGACCCTAAATAAAAGGTTTTGTTTTCGCCTGTACAGGTCCTCTCCTCCTCCTCTTGCCCCTCCGTGTGCGAGTGCCCACTGGAGATGCCCAAGTGCGCACCCGGCGTGAGCGTCGTCCTGGACGGCTGCGGCTGTTGCAAAGTTTGCGCCAGGCAGCTGAACGAGGACTGCAGCCTGACCGAGCCTTGCGACCACACGAAAGGGCTGGAGTGTAACTTTGGGGCCAGTTTCGCTGGAGCTGCTACTCGTGGCATCTGCCGAGGTATGTATAAAGACCATCCAGCTCCAGATGTGCATGCCTTTGAATTAGTCTTCTTTCTTTTCTTTTTTTTCTTTTTAATAAGGGGAGGTTTTATTCAGGAGTATGGGAACCTATGTGATTTCAGCACTGTGGAATGCAGTTAGGAGGAAACTAGTCTAAACCTCAAAGCACAGACAGCCCACTGTGGAGGGAAAGAGACTCCTCAGGCAGCCTGAAGAATTTCACAGTTTAACTGATCCTTATCTGGCAGCCATGTGATGTCTTCAGCAGACGTCTTTGAGCAGAGCAGGAAAGAATAACATTCCTTTCGTCCTGTTTTTTCTCCTCGCTGCAGCCAAGTCAGAGGGCAGACCCTGCGAGTACAACAGCAGGATCTACCAGAACGGAGAGAGCTTCCAGCCAAACTGTAAACACCAGTGCACATGCATCGATGGGGCAGTGGGATGCGTGCCGCTGTGCCCGCAGGAGCTCTCCCTGCCCAACCTGGGCTGCGCCAACCCCAGACTGGTCAAGGTGGCAGGCCAGTGCTGCGAGGAGTGGGTGTGCGATGATGGCAAGGAGACAGACATCTTCGAGAAGATCTTTGGCAAAGACTCCTTGACTGATGAGCTGGAAAGAGACCTCACCAACAGGAATGAGCTCATTGCAATTGTGAAGGGAGGACTCAAATCCCTACCAGGTAAGAAAGCAGTCTTTCATTGTGAAGTTTATTCCGTGTCCTTTCTGGATACACATATCTGTGATCTCAACATATAAATCATTCTAGTTTGCTAATGTTTTTTTTTATTTCTTCTTCTTCAGCATTCAGACCACAGCCTGAAGTTCACATGTTTGACAGCCAGAAATGCATCGTCCAAACCACACCCTGGTCCCAGTGCTCCAAGAGCTGTGGAACTGGCATCTCCACCAGAGTCACCAACAACAACAGCGAGTGCAAGCTGGTCAAGGAGACAAGAATCTGTGAAGTGCGACCATGCACCCAGTCACCTTACTCCAGTCTGAAGGTAAGCCTGAGCCACCATGACTGGCTTCTACGGAAGCATGCACGATACTGGAAAAATAAACACAACAGTGCTGGCTCTGAGTGCTCAACTTATAACCATTTTGTTCAATCTTTTTGCAGAAAGGAAAGAAGTGCAGCAGAACCAAGAAGTCCAGCCAGCCTGTGAAGTTCACCTACGCCGGCTGCTCCAGCCTGAAGAAGTACAGGCCCAGGTACTGCGGAGCCTGCGTGGACGGCCGCTGCTGCAGCCCCCACGACACCAGAACCATCCGTGTCAAGTTCCGCTGCGAGGACGGCGAGACCTTCAACAAGAACATCATGATGATCGAGTCCTGCAAGTGCACCTACAACTGCCCCCATGCCAACGAAGCCTCCTACCCCTTCTACCGCCTCTCCAACGACATCCACAAATTCAGAGACTGATTGGTGAAGGGCATCCAAAACAAAAACCCCTCGGCGAGAGAGAGAGAGATCGGCAGCATCGTTGGCAGCCAATGGCAGCCTAGATGAACGCAGGGGTGTAAATAGACCACCAATCAACTACCAGCTTCTTGTTGTAACTAGATTCCCAAGGAATTGCGGGCTTACATCATGAGGACTCAATGAAGTGCACTGTTTGCTGTGACTACATCAGCATTCTTAATAGGAACTGCTTCGTATTAATGGAGCATCTGAAGTAGCTTCGTTATGGAGCAAGATGTAATTAATATTTGTACATTCATGTTAGTTGCTGATATCAATTCACTGTGTATATTTTGATCCTTTTCATCAGACATGACCCAGACTGTAGACTTGCATGTGTATATGTGGATATGCACACGCGCAACTTCAATTAGCATACCATCTCGTATCTTAAGGACAAGACAACGAAATGTAACCGCTCGGCTTGTTTGACAAGTGGATGGTTTCATTCCTTCCTGACGTGGGCATTACTGTTCATGTTTTGTGGCAGCTATTGAACTCCCTTCAATGAAAAAGACAAAGCGAAACATGTCAAAGGATGAATGAATGTTTTTATTATTGTTATTATTATTATTTATCGAAACAAATGTAGCTACTTTATTTGGATATTATGTGTCATACTGGAATAAATTGTAAAATGATTTAATTTTATATGCTACAATAAAACTGATTTATTTATGAAATACGACGACGTCTGAGTCCAATCTCTTCGAGCTGCTCTGCAGGACAGAACAAACTGTGCTCACATGCACAGAGCTGGTGGCTGGTGGCTGGTGGTGGGGGGGGGGGTAGTTAAAGCCATTGTTGAAAGAGAAAGTCCTCCTGTTATATCATTCTGTAGACCCAACAGATTCTCAGACAGACACCAAGCAGGGTCAGTCTGTTCTTATATAACACAACCTAGGAGGCTCTCTCCTGACTTTCTGGGCTCAGGAATGCCATTCTGCAGCGAGCTAGCTTGCTTTCATTTGATCTGGCTAAGCCATACACTTGACTGATTCTGAGAAGGGGGGAAAAAGATTAAGTCCATGAGTAGCAATGAGTATGGGAGTATGCCAAGAATCTTAAGTGCTGCTGTGAATGGGCTGGGATTAGACACCATGCAACGAGGACAATGACTATTATTGTATACAATGGACTATATAGCATGAATGCATTCCCGGGCATGCTTTCTGTTCTTTTTTTTTTTCGCACAGCTGAACGGCACTACCAAATTGACCGAATTCATTAGCAGCTGCCTTTAAAAGTAAATTAGTTGCATTGGTCTCTGCAGGCTCTTAAACTGCAGGGGTCTGCTAAACAGTTGTAAACAGCCATGCAGAGCAGGGAGGGCTGGAGTCGGTCGTCCAGGTTTCAGTTTAACAGGAATTAAGAAATACTATTATGAGATAGAAACAGGGGAGGAACAGGAAGTAGGGGAAACGTAGTTGCTTCTATGGTTATAGAGATTACAAACAGTTTTATTACTGTCATATGAACCCTCTTTGACACGCTCTCGTTTGTGTTTGTTGCATGTTTACCTGAGGGAATTTTTATGACCCCAGGGTTCATGAAACCCGTACAATATAAAATGTGTGATTAAAGAACACAGTAAGTACCTGTCTGATAAGCACCCTGTGTTGGTTTTCTTCCTCACAGGCTCTGATGTTTGCACCTGGTACAAATACCACCGGTGCAGTCTGAACTGGGGTACTAAGAGCAGAGCTCAGGGGCAACGACGGGGAAGGGTTTCTTTTTTTGATCCAGGTAGAGGGAGCGGCTCAGGAATGCAGCAGTGGCTCAGAAAGCAGACATCCTGATGGGCGGCAGATGTTGGAAAATATTTCAGAGCAACATGTTCACTTTAGCTGAAGAGATTTTCCAAATATACACAAACACTCCCAAGTACACTCTTGTATCCACAGGACATTTTATCTCCACGCAACTATAAAAACGTGTCTATCTGACACTACATGGCACTCCTGCGCGGCTTTTCCGCATAGCTGCTTGGAATAAGTCTTAATCGAGTGTGTTTAATAAGAGGTTGAGCAGGACACACAGCCTTTGATTGAGCTGAATACCGCACAGGATGTGCCCACTGAGGTTTTACAGATTGCTCACATGAAAGGCTTCTGAGGTTTACCTAATCACAAAGATGTGTGGCTGCCCCTTGCAGCCTGGGTTTACAGTCAAAACACTTTCAGGGAGCCCTGTTTTTACTCTTTCCCTTTCTGCTGCTTCCTAAAGAAGAAAATTTCCATCACAGTACAGAAGCTGTCGTGCAATCAGACTCCCATTTATCTTGATAACCGAATGCATCTTACACGGTTATGTAACGACATCTGTACGTCATGTGAGCAATGCTTTCGGTCATCCATAGCATTCCTTTATAATGTCCAGACAAGCACAGCGGCGAGGCTCACAATCCCTCGGCCTTAACTGTCTCCCCTAAAAAAAAAAATCCCTTTAAGAAATAAACTGCTTTATCCCAACAAACAGAACACAAACCTGTAAAAACTCTCAGACACACGGGCAAACAAGACTCTCACACACAGGCGCCCCTGCAATTAAATCACTCAACGACTACCTCATTCCCCGAACCCAAAGTGTGTTTATATGACAAAGACATTAGCATTAAAGCTTCATCAAGCCTTACGTAATGCAACCAGGAGCTAACAGGACGGCGAGCGGC
This sequence comes from Chelon labrosus, assembly GCF_963514085.1. Classification (NCBI taxonomy): domain Eukaryota; kingdom Metazoa; phylum Chordata; class Actinopteri; order Mugiliformes; family Mugilidae; genus Chelon; species Chelon labrosus. Next base: position 9,151,666 of record NC_140343.1, read on the forward strand.
CATTACAGCATGCTGGACGCTGCTGAGCACTGATGTCAACTATTTTATGGCCCCCTTGTCTATAACTTCAGGTTAATATTCACTGTTATAAGGAACACAGTGGCAAGGAGAAAGCAAGCAGGGTTAGAGGCTGGCCACAGAGCAGAAATGCAGAGCATGCTTCATAAAGTACCATCTGCTGGAGAAAAGAAGAAACAGCACCTCAGTGTGTGAGTTTCATCCCGACAAACACACCTGTTAACATTTGCACGTTTAAAATACTCACTGGCATTATAATGTGTTGTTCAAACTGACTAAACCGTTTTAATACGGGTAAATCTTTGCATACTGCACGTTAAATTTGAAAAGAGTGGCGTAAAAGACAACATACACATGCCAAATCCTGGCAGGGTGTGGGACTCTTTCATAGCAATAACCACGAACGCGCACACACACACAAGAGTGACAGTGATGCAAGTCTTCTCACACACCCATCTGATTCACATCTGCAATTACATAAGAATAACTGATGAGCAGGCTTAGGGGAAAATCAGACTCGGTTCCCTCCCAGGCTGTTGGATTGTTAGGGCCGTCCCCCGAGGGCTGCCGGCTACTGCAGTGATTACTTTCTCAAACAAGCTGCGCATTGATGGGAGAGGCAGCGCTCGGTCTCCGGGCGTCTCGGCCCAATGGAGGCAATGCTGGACCTAAAAAGCTCCAAAGGGGGGCACACATACGTCAGCTGAGCTATATGTCAGCTGGCATTTGACGCCTTTTCAATTGTTTAACGAGGGAAAAGAAATGAGGTCAAACGATAAAAAGCTGCGCTTGCGTCTTTGATTCCCTTGAAATATTAAAAAGTGGTTTAACACAGTGACTCCTTTTTAAAAAAAAAAAAAAAAAAAAGCTAAGTTTGCCTCCCAAATGTGGAACTGGGTAATTTAGGACTGAATGCAGAGATGATATTTAATGTCATCTTTCCATTTCTGGTTTCTTTGCTTCTCAAAAAAGTGAAATTAATGAAACAACATCCCGCAAAACATTGATTTATTTATTAATTTTTCAATTTATTCAATCAAATTGGTGAATCTGAAATGACATCCTTTAAAGTCAAGGAGAGTCTGCCCACCGAGTAACACAAAGTGGAGACACTTTTAAAAACCTTTTTAGCAAAGTTAGTCATCAGCTAACAAAGTGAAATACACAGAATTTGACCTACCTTTCCCAGGTACTTGGGTAAATGATCTTGTTTTATATATAGCGCTTGAATCAGTTAGTACTAGTAGTTACAGCCACAGTGACGCACACACACACATCCACATTGACACACCAGTGGCATGCACTGGGAGCAACTGGGCCTTCAGTGTCTTGCTCGAAGACATTTCAGCATGTGGCAAGTTCCGGGAATCGAGCCGGTTCCTCGATTCTCCGGTTCATGGACAACCCGATGTACCTACTGAGCCACAGCCACCCATGGGTTGTTCAAGGCATCTTTGAGAACATGCAGCCGTCTCCTCTTGTCAACTCTGACTCACCTGATGACGCACCTGTTGTACTCTTTACTATCTGTTTCAAGATTATTTTGCCTTCCCGCAGGCACCTCATGCTGAATAAAGTTCTGCCTGTAGGTTGCGCATGCGGACCCAAACCTTCAACCTTCACCATGCACCATTGTTGCTTGCTGATACTCACTGTTGTAGCACTCCACGTCCTTTTAACAAACAAACTGTTTTCTGTTAGAAGCACATATTTATAACGGCGAATCATTAGTCTATGACACCTTCTAACCATCCTGGTTCTCCTGGAAGTCGCCTTAGTTCCACATGGGAGGAACAGCTGTTTAGAAACAGGTCTTATAAAATGATTTCTGATGATAATTATCTACTACTGATAGATATACAAGGATCCTACTGACTACAGTCAGTTCTAAACTATTCATTAATTCATTCATTCATTCATTCATTCATCTTCTGTACCCGTTTATTCCTGTTAAGGGTCCCGGGGGTCTGCTGGAGCCTATCCCAGCTGTCATGGGGCGAGAGGCGGGGGTACACCCTGGACAGGTGGCCAGTCTATCGCAGGGCTAACACAGACACAGACAACCATTCACACTCACACCTACAGCCAATTTAGAATCACCAATTAACCTAATGAGCATGTCTTTGGATGGTGGGAGGAAGCCGGAGTACGCGGAGAGATCTAAACTATTAGAAATCTTTTAATTTATTCAGGCGACGTGTTTGGTGGACTGTCTTTGCCTATGTCTATGTCTGAAAACACATGGCTGCCATGATATTTCTGTTTAGATCTTGCAAATATTCTGTAGCAACCCCAGCATTCTAATATGGCTGTCTCGCCTTATTCCCTTAAACATCTGTTTCTGTTGAAGTACATACTGTTGTTCATTTGAACCTGCTAATCGTACTAATATTCCTGTTACATTCTTTAACAAAATGCAAATATCTCACTTGATATTATCATAATGCCCCACTGTTTCTAAAGTAAGTGTTATTTTGCAAGTACTACATAGATTATATAGAGTATTATATATCTACAGCAAAGTGACTCTCGTGGACACGTGGACAGCATGTGCTACAGCCTTTAATAATTCATACGGATATGCTCATAATCAACACTGAAACTTTTGGTAAGTGTGTGATGCATAATTGCACAGAAAATCTGTTTAATTTCTTCCAAACAATTTAAATCTCCACCACAATAATTGGAGTCCTAAAATACAATTTTCTTGGTTTGCATTTAAAGATGTGCTTTGAACTCCGGAGCTGGGCTGGGCCTCGGGGTTTTCGCCGATGTTCCTATGGAACACTAAGTGACAAGAGTGATGTATTTTCCAAGTATTTTGTCTCCCCCATGCTGGGTAATTGCAGCTTGGTTTCCACTATTGTGAAGGGATAAGGGCTAGTAAGCCCTGGTCATTATATCGCCACCCACTTTCCCCCTGTTATACAATTTCTGGGTCCTCCTGCATCTTGTGAACTCTGGGACTGACGACAGTTATACCATGGAAAAGTGGCTAATGAGTGGCAAGTATGACTTTGGGTTTTATGCACTAAAATGAGCTCCTTTTGTCACAAATTAGTAATTAAGAAAACTCATAAAAAGATATAAATGTAAGGAAAATGCACATAAGCCTGACCTTTTATTTTGTAGTGTAGTAGATGGAACAACACTTACTGATGATATTCAAGATGTTGCGGGAGAATTAATGACAGCGTGGTATTTTTATCTCGTAAAGGCATCGTAGTGCATTATTAAGAAAGGTGTAGAGGTTATTAGCATGTTATCAATGTGGCATATTTAAACCCTTTCAAAAACATCTAGATGTGCCAATGGGTGACAAGAACAGCTCCGTAGAGAGATGATCAAGAAGCACCCTGATTACTCACTTAAAACGCCTCGACTTTGAATGCAAACGGGCAGATGTTTCACGCTGGGATTCTTCACGATGCGTGAGCTTAACATACCATCACTGAATTCATGACTATAAATGAGCTTTGATATGTAGATAGATTTTAATAAAACACCAGCATCGCTGCCAGTGCCAACCGTGCACCAGTCTTCCTGTCAAACTCATGCTCCATCTTGCCTTCACTGACTTCCAAATATTTGATCAGAGAAGAAGTTGGGACACTGAGAGGTATTGAGACTCATACTCAGTCACACATTAATTCAGGGCATGACCAGACTCTCTGACTAAACCTCAACATCCACACCAGCCAAAAGGAGGATCAAACATGTCAAATCACATTATGCAACTATAAGCTAGTCACCAATGAATATCAATGAGTTTTGTCTTTTGGTAATGGAAGGTCCATGACCAACCAACCAACAACTTCTGCAGAACTACACACTGATCAGGCATAACATTATGACTACCTTCCTAATATTGTGTAGGTCTCCCTTGTGCCTCTAAAACAGTTGTGACTCATCAGAGAATGGACATGGGCCTTCTGAGGGTGTCCTTTGGTGTCTGGCAACAGAATGTTGTTAGTGGGGGCCTTTGAGTCCTATGGGTTGAGGGGATCATCCCACAGAGACTTGACCAGTTTGGGATCTAGTGAATTTGGAGGCCAGGTCAACACCTTGGGCTGTTTTTCATGTTTTTCTGAACTGTTCCTAAACCGTTTTTTTGTGTGTCAGGCTGCATCCTGCTGGGGATGGCTGCTGCCATCAAGGACTGTCATTGCTATGTGGTGGGGGTACCTGGTCTGGTCTTGGTGAGTGGTGCATGTCTAAGTAACATCCACACAAATGCCAGATCCAAAAGTTTTCCAGCAGAACAATGAATTGTCACAAGATGGTCAGTAATTTTGATGTTGTGGCTGATTGGTGTAGAGTCCCTAGTCGAGGCCCTCTCCAGGACTACCAACCAAAGCCTGCTAGGCCGCTATATACTTGGAACAGTTGAGTTGCACCTCCTCCAATACTGGACAGAGATGGAAAACTGCATCTCCTGAACCAGTTAATGGAAGTCTACTCTCAGGTAGTCAAACATGAGGACATGATTGATCTACTGTAGTCACTATTTCAAAGAATCATGAAGGTCCTTAACCTTTCTACATGTGTTGAACAACCTTTCTCTGTGATTTTTCTCAGTCATCCAGGTCATGGTATAGCCAAAACAAAGGCAAATGAACTTGTTGAGTTTACCTGAAAATGTTTCAACACTCAACAACATAGTTTTTTCAAATCTAAATAACTGGTGTGGAGTTCAGGTTTGGTATTTCTTCTTGAAAAGAAAAATCAGGAATACAGCAGGATAATGAGTCGAGGAAAACTCTTTGCTGAACTCAGACAGAATTCTTTTTAGCTAGACTAATGCTGAGAGAAAATCTGATCAGAAAGTACTCAACATGATTTCACCCCAATAACTGGAGCGTGAAAAGAATAACAGACAACAAGGAGGCTCTGTTAGTGCACACTGACAGAAGACAGACAGACAGAAGGGAGCAAGTGAATCATCTCCTTTACACAACTAACTGGGGATCAGTCTCCAGGGTGACTGCGGTGACAACATTGCTGACCTGTCTGTGTTGAAACATTTCTCGAGAAGCAGGTTGAGTTCAGTCACCTAAAGTCTGTGGAGCACTTGGCCTCAATCTCCACCAAAAAGTGATTTAATAAGTCAGTAAGAATTATTAACTGTGCAAATTGCACAGAGTAGTCGCACAAAAGAGTCCTTTTAACTATTGTGCAATGTTTATGCAACCTTAAAAGGTAATATTTTGTTGACTTGGGACAAGTTGTACTGTTAGGAGTATTTATCTATAATTGGAGAAGCAAGATGAGATAAATTTATCAGTTAAATGCCAATTCAGAATGTGAAATTGGAGACTTTGTTACAGATGGAGCGTTTGATTTTGAACATCATTTCCACATATTTTGGATGAATAATTCTCTTTGTGCCTAATGACAACCAGTCTGGGAAAATATGCTTTCGAAACACGATTTTGTGTTTCAGTACCTGCCTTTCCAGTTTCTGGCTAAGGCCACCACAGCTGAGCTTTGTCGCCGAAGCAGGTCTCATAAAAACCAGCTCCGCACGCAGCACAATTGAGTCCCGCCCGCCAAATTAAGACAAATTAAGTGTGAACCAACTTCAGAAATTTCAAAGAACAATTTAGTTAAATTGGAGGCATTTATTTCCAATGCGTGTGACTAAAAACAGCCGTGATTCACTTTTAACAGCAAACAGAAACAAAGGCGCAGCTTTTGTGTGGTCGCATTGAGCAACTTTATTGAGACAGAAAATTAAGAGACCCGCTAAAATAAAATGGGTGGTAATTCAACGCAGGCGAGGTAATGACAAAAGAAGGAACAGATGTGCAGCCACCAGAGGTTACTACTTTATGCTTTCATCCATTTGGTGACATGTTGCGTCAGCCTCTACAAGAGAAAAAGAGTGTTCTCTCAAGAGGTACCACTTGTTAAAGTAAAGTGTGGTTTTAAATCCTTTATAAAGTAGCTGTAAGATGGTGCACATAATATTACTAATGGATGAAATACAAGGAAACTGTAGACATTATAAGAAGGGCAGCACCACCATGGCCTAACGCTGGGTGAGGCATTGCTTTTGCTGCTTGTCAGCATCCATAAAATGACATTTTGCACGGTCTGATGCGAGACAGTTTCTGGTACTAGTGGGCGGATTTTGTCTCCAAGATGGCCATTTTCAGTAGGGAAGCTAAGCCAGTTAATAACAAGAGACTGATACTGATCTTTAGGGTGCAGTTTTGTTCTTTTGTCTAAAGATTGTACGTAAGGTCCAATTACTGCAAGAAAGATCGATTCTCAGACTACGCCCAGCTGGATGTGAGGGTATGGCGCACACATTTTAACACGGACGTTAAAATTGCATGCACTCATGTGGGACAAGCAGTGAGGGATGCGCAGTCCGATATGAGATCATCGCCCCCCGGCTGCAAAAGGATGGAAAATGCGTCACCACAGGCCAGACATCAAAGAGCGGGCCGTCCGTAGGGTTAACATCCAAAAGAGGTTAGCAGGGGTTATAAAAACACATCTATAAACACAGGCCCCACCAATGGGCTGCACTGTCAGTCATTGCTGGCACTCTGTTGTCGTAATAAACTAACATTAGGTAAGAGCATGCTACTTAGAGGCCCCCTGAATACGTAAGCATGTTCACACAGGGAGACACCCCAGAGGTGTCAGGGAAAAAAAAGAGCATGTCAACATGAATGTTTATTAGCTGATGGAAAAATGAGACTAATGATCTTAGTGGAGCTTGACAGAGAGGGGAACTCAGCAGGGTTTCAAAGGTGATGGAGGCGCAGGCAGTTCTGGGCTGGTTTCCATTAGTTTTCAATTAAAACAAAAAGTCAGGGTTAAACGGAAACTTTTGAGCGTTATGTTTTGGGAGCTCTCTTTTAAAAGTTTAGTTCACACTCGAACTATTTAGTAAAAAAACAAGTTCATGTCAAGATCGTTTATTAGCTAGATTTATTTGTTCCCGAGGTTTAGATCATATAACATAACCCTCATAAGCAGAAGCCATTGGTTTGAATCGTCTTAATTCAAATTTCCTTGTGCTTTATTTCACTTTTTTTGTTCCAATGTTGATCCAAATTAATTTTTTAGGTGTTCTGGGGCTTTAGATCATATCACATAATCTTTTTGAACGACGAGTAAATAGATACTCGTTCCCAGACATCATATTAACTGTGACAATCACATGGAAGGTTTCAAAGTTAGTACTTAATAGTAACAGATTTAACAGATGTGCAGAAGCATCATACAAACACAAAAACATTTCCAAACACTGATTTTATTAGAGAAAATAACAGACAAATAAACAACAATGAAATGATTCTGTATAAAATAACACATTTGGTAAAGAAGTCTCTATATAAATGCTGTTTAAAAAAAACAAAAAAACAACAGAAAACAAGTGTCGGCGCATTGTGACACATGATTGACGACTTCCCGTCAGATGTCCTGTCACTCACTTCATCTTCAACATCTGGCTATTATCATTCCACTCCGCAGCTGTCAGCATCGTCAGCTGACTCATTTTCATCTCGGCAGTGACGGGTAAGAACAGGCCCTGGCTCTTAAAGAGCATCCTCCCATGTCATACTGAACTCAGCACTTTCTCTGGCAGCTGAAAGAGCATCAGTGGAACCAATAATGTCTTCGCTTCTGCACTGATCCCTGCTGCCGTTATCTACATGTGCACCGCTGACTTGTCGTCCATCTTTAATCTACGTTACTACCAAGGCTTTTGGCAGCATCGCAGCTCTTATCAAATTGGCTAATTTCGTCAGTATTTGCGTCCTCCATCTCTTCATCACTACTGTCTGCAATCTCTCCCTCCTCTTGCTCTTCCTCCCCTGCTCCCCTCTTTGCCTTTTTCTGCTGCGGAGGTTCAGTTTCAGCAGTGGCCTCTCGGGTTCTTGTCCAGATGTTGGTTCCTGCTGTGGCGCAAGATCTTTGTAGTGATGATGCAACTTGGGTCCCAGCGTCCTCCTCCCCATGGGCCGACCCATCAGTCTTGGTTGCAAAACTAGCGCAGGCTGATGCAGGTTGAACTGAAACAATATGACCCCCGTTACCGGATAACATGATTAAAACGCGGCCGTTGCCAACAATAAAATTCTTACATGTCAAAACATTTGCCATCGGAGTGAGCGGCGCAAAAATGGTAAGAGCACAGCTGGGGTCATGCTTAAGAGAGGTGGTGAGAAAGAAAGCGACAGCGCAGACAGTTTGGGAGAGATGACGGTATGGTTTGGCTCCCATGCTGGTTCCCAGGATGAGGCAACGTGCCAAGCAATTAGTTATGCAATAAAGCTGGGTGGACATGTGTGAAAGAAAGGCAGGAGAATAAATGACTGTAAAACGATAATTGTGACTCAAGCAATTATTCCCCAGCATGATCTCCATGCAGTCTGGTGAGTTATAGAACACATGCAACTGTGTGCATAAGCTGCTTTAAAATGATCGCCTGTATCCTGAAATAATGGGTGATCTAATTGAGCCTTTATTGTGAGGGATTAATGTAATTTACCTTTTCCTCTGTGTGAAACACAATTAAAAGTTATGCCCGTCTCGTATTAGCACACTGTCTTTGGTACGGACCATTGACTTTAAAGACGGCACCGTTTTTAACATAAAAATCTGAGGGAGGTCCACATACATCACTTAAGAGTTAGAATGAACAGAGCTAAATATAAAGACATGTTTTATAATGTTGGCACGTTTTAACTGAGGTAGACAAACATTAAACATGAGAAAAGATAAATATATATATGTTTATATATGTTTAACTATGGTCTTTCTTGCATTTAAAGACCTTTCAAATGTTCTCATGGTTACATATGTAACCCTAGTTCTTTGAGTATAACGTGGGATTGGTTCTCCTGGGTTTTACACTTAAAAAACGTATTACATTACATCACCTGAGTGACTAGTTGTGACATATGGTGGACACTGTGACACGAATCATTAAAAAAACTCAGATGCCTTTTTAAGTATGGTCTTCAAACTAGCCTTACTGGCATCATATGAGAAAGGGCGCCTCAATAGCTGGACTTTAGTTTTTCTAGTCCAAAACTCAGGCTACACTAGCCAGTACTGTGTCTTGCCCGTTAGTATAGCTAACACTCAGAGAAGCCATCAGCGAACACTTCAGGGGGTGACTTAACCCTTTCTCTATTTGTAGGGCACAAATTATAAACAAACAAGTTGGATATTTTTGGCTCAGGAGCAATAGTTTATGAGTGAGACATCAAAAGGAGAAGTGTTATTACTGATATGTTGGCTCTGGGTCAGTTAGGCTACTAATAGTCAGACTTAACTGGTTGAAAGTAGTTTAAAACCGACTGGCTGCGTGCTTTAGAGCCTGCCAGACCCTCAACATTACTTTATCCTGAGCAGATATGCCGCTTCCACAGTGTCCGATTGCTTGTTATCACATCCTGCCCAGCTTCCCAGGCTGTGGCATGTGTAATTATCAGGATGTTTCTATGGCTAACATTATAGGAAAACAGTGTGGCACCAAGGCCTTATCTCTGAAAACACACATACACAGACTAAAATTACCTCATTCATCATTCAGCCAGTCTGGGTCTGACAGTGTATTGATACCGGGGCTGTGTGGTCTTTTGTGACCCTAGCACGCAGCGTACATCTGACCGGGAACAAATCGATGAGCATGCTTTTTGGTGATATGCTGAACACCCGACACTGGAAGAAACTAACAAACCAGTGGCATAAAGAACAGACTGATGTCTTGTTTTTTCATCCTCTGTCATTTCACAACTCATGAGGTCAATGTTCAACCGTGAGCCTTGTTTGATCCTCTTTTTGGCCACAGTTGCTGTCGAGGCTACGTTGGTGTGCGTGATGCTTAGCAGAACACACTAATTTCCGTTGGGGTAGCATGTTGCCATAGTGAAAAATAAGGGAAGAGAGCGTCTTTAAGTCTCAGCTGGAGAAAGCAGGACATGATACAACGGTGTTGCAATCGAGGGAGTGGAGAAAAGCTGGCGTTTGGGGGCTACGCGGAGTTTTGACTCATGTCATAGCTTCAGTTGATGGAAGGTTATGTTGGGAAATCAGCAGAAAAGTGTTAGTCTGAATGCATTGATTAAGGTTTTTTACCTGGGCCTTTCAGTGGATACTCCCTCCAGTGATCTCTGAGCACAACATGCAGCACAGGATATTCAATCAGTGTTTTGTAGCTCAGGTTATCCCTTAGGCTCTTCTGAATATCCAACTCATGGTACCTATTTCAGATGGCACAAAAAAAGACAAAAGAGGTGATTACAAAACAATTACACCATGCCGGGTAAATTATGTGGCATTAAGCTCATTATGGGCAATTTAAAGTCTACAAGTAGGTGCTCTGTAGCAACAAAGACAAAACATAAACTGTCACCGTCAGCGTGAATCTTAAATTGGCAACTGCAGCTTTTAATTTCTCACGCCTTTGGCACATTGATTGCCGAGAACGATTAAATGATTCATAGAGATTTGAGTCTTGGCAAAATGAGGCCGCTTCCTTGGAGTTTGTCTCAAGAGATGGAAACTGACTTTACCAAGAATCAAAAACATCAAGTAACTCTCTTGCCCCTCCTTCAGCTCTTTGTACAGGATGACATCAGTCTAGTCTTGTCTCAGAGTAGTCCTGTCATGCATTAGATATGGTCATAAATCACTACGCTAAATAGTTAAGTGGATTCTTGGGGGACACGGTCCACCTCCGCACTTACCACCCAAGCCTAAGCTGCCACCTTCAAATTACAAGACATCATACATGTATTTTGGATACGTACAGTAACTGGCACCGACCCCACTAGCCGTCACACCCCTGACAGAATTACTGCGCCATTGTTTGTTTTGCTAAAAGCACAAGGAGACCGAGAACCACCCGGGAAGACAACCACTCGGAGCCAATCGTAGCGCTCCGCATTAATGTGACAGTTACAGGTTTTCACAGGAGGAACAGCTTTTAAGAAGTCATCCCTCATGGAAGAGTTTCACTTAGGTGGGCTCAAGCTCACAACAATGAGAGATGAGACAAAACAAAGGAAGGAAATTGGTGAGGAATATCCCTAACTATTTGACAGAAGGGTTCTGGGGATATAAACTGCAAACTGAATAGAGAAAGTCAAACAAACGTAGCGTATTCTTGCAGACAAATGCGGCTTCCGTGTCGTTTCTTTTTATGTCGATGAATGTTCTCAGATGGTTTTTGTGGATTTAAAAGCTAAACTAAAACATACGGGTTTGTAAACAACAGTTAAGGAAAGGGTACATGGCGAGGCAGACTGCGGCTCCCTGCTGTGTCGATTGGACTGTTTATTAACAAAAAAAAAGAAAAGAAAGAACTTTGGCCATTTCTAGAAACACCACCGGCTCGCTCAGCCAAGAACACGCACACATCTGGTCTCTATATAATGTTCTTGTGAATGAACAGAACAGAGGGCAAGACTGATGTTCTCTTCAGGGAGGTTCCCATTGTTCCCATTCCTCTCCGCTGCTGAGACCAATCAGCGGGGAGATGTAAAAAAATGGAGGGTCAGAAACACGGTGTATACTCTAAATGTACTGTGACAACAGTATGTCTAAAACGTGGATGAATATCGTGTATAAAATGAACTGGACATGTCAACAGCCGTCTAATAGTTGTTTTATGGAACTAGCTCTAGACTAGACTAGAGCTCATGCTGCTCACTGCAAAAACATTTCCAGGATTATTTGGTATTTTTTAACGCAAGCAATGAATATGCACATTTTGAATAGAAATACTGAAACTAATATTGAAACTAAGTGAAAAGTTACAATGACATTGCTAATTGCATGAACCTTTCTGAAAATATAGAATGGATAACAGGCTGTTACTGATAGAGATGCATTGGATATAGGAAATGGAAAAGTGCCCATATTTTTGTCTCAGAATTTCATGATTAATTGTGATTTTTACATGTGATGCTAATGATTTATATTATAAAAAATGTTCTTCCACCAGTACCCTCCATAATATTGTTGGCTTGTTTGTCTTAGCCCTTTCTATGAACTATAATCACAGCGTAAAACTCGTAAAAGAGAGTTTTATCTCAGTGGAACTACCTTGTTTAAATAAAAGGTTGAAGAAGATGATGACTCTTGAGATGCTCTACATGAAAAGACGTGCTGCTACAGATCACATAAATGTTCAGCTTTTTACAAGCAAGGAACGCCAACAGATCCGCAAACCAATGTGGTAATACTTTCCTGTTAGCTAGCTTCGGGAAAGTCACTGTGGTTCGATTACACGGCAACGAGAATCCACAGAAACCGGTTTCAGTACAAACTTGAGGTCAAGTAGGGCCCCTGGTGCCTAATCGTGATTTTTACTTGTGATGCAAATGATTGATAGATAGATAGATAGACAGATAGACAGATAGATAGATAGATAGATAGACAGATAGATAGATAGATTTTTCCAACCAGTACACTCCAAAATGTAATTGGCATGCTTGTCTTAGTCCTTTCTATGAACTTTAATCGCAGCGTCCTCCTAAAAGAGAGCTGTATCTCAGTGGTACTACCTTGTTTTAATAAAGGTTGATGATGATTCTTGGGATGGACATAGGAAATTAGCAATAGCTCTAAATGAGGAGATGCACTACATGAAGTGACGTGCTTCTCCAGATCACATAAATATTCAACTTGTGACAGTAATCATGAGAACCAAGGTACGCCAACAAATCCGCAAACAAAGCTTCTTCATGTGGTAATCCAGAACTCTCCTTTATATTATTTGTTGTTCCGTCAAGGACTCCACCAAGACGAGGGGTCACAACCAACAAAAACAGACCAACAAAATTTATAAATGAATACACAGTTGAATTTGCAGGCCCTTTGACAAAGATAAAAGGGCTATAAAGGTTTTTCCAATGACTACCAACGCTCCACCACACTCCACACTTTTCCAGCAGAGCAGCAGGGATGCACCAGCTTCTCATGTTTGGTTATCTCTCACTACCAGCTCTCTATTACTGCCCAAGCTACATTAAGTCACAGTAAGTTTGACTCCCTGGACTGCCCATGAGTTCTTTCCTTTTAGCTAGCTTCGGAAACATTACCAAGGCTCGGTTACGCAGCAACAAGAAGCCACAGAAACCAGTTTCAATACAAACTTGAGGTCGAGCAGGGCCCCGGCCTTAAGTGACACTTGTTTGCCCATAAGGAGCACAGACCTCTCCACACTCTCTCCCAAAATAAATAAATAAATAACTCTACAGACTTCAGACTCTTCAGATCTGCACAATTTCCCAAAGGTGGTATATTTTTCAACACCTGGTTTTACCAGAAGGCGACACGTTCGACTGACTTTTGAGATGCAGCTAAACACACTGCTATTTGACATGTTCAGATAGTTTTTGGAGAATACGCCGGGACTTCAAAACACCGCACAGCATTGGCAAATAAAATAAGGTTGACCAGAACACACAAAGCATGTTATGCAATATCGTCCGCCGCTATTAATGTGCTATTCTAGTAACAATACCCTAAACCAGTCCAGCGCTGCAGGAGACCTGAGGAAGCATCTGTTTTGCAGAAACAAACTTGAACACAGCTTGAGGGGCGAGTTGAGAGAGTGCAGATCGATGGGCTCAGGACGAAGGAAAGGGTTTGCCACAAATATGTAGGAGAGAGCACAGTTTGGACTGGACAGAAACTGTCACTGTCCAACGAGGCCACAACACTGGTTAACAAATCACAGAACTCACGCACAGACTGTTCCTTTTCCGGCTAAACATGTAAAAAAAATAAAAAATAAATAGCATCTCTACATGTGACACATCAAAAGGCGTAGATGTTCTGTGGGATTTGGCCGGCTGAGGGGAAACTTGGAGGTAAGGGAAAAGAGGTGAGGGCATCCTCAGGATCACAGGAGTGGAAGGAATAAAAAACAAACATTAAAAAAAATAACACAAACAAACAGGCAGAAATGTGTAAAAGGCTCTCTTGATGCACAGCCTCCCTTCCAGTAAGAGGATGCTGGTTACACAGAAGCTATGTTTAGTTTAGAACAAGAACTCTTTTACTGGAGCCGGGCTGATATTCCAGCAGTAAACATGCAGTCACAGCTTTTGTGTAAGGTACGTGGCAAATGACCTCTGTGTAGCCATGACTGCTGCTAGCCATGACTTCATAGCATTAATAATTAGGGGTTTATTCAAAAAAAGCAGAGGCCTGGTTGAAATGCTGCGATCTTTTTCGGGACCCCTAAAATCAGATGTGACCTCGTATATTATATAACTGTTCCTAGTTAATTTAAGGTCAAGCATGTTAATTTTGCTCCAATTATCCGCCTTTATGGTAATGTTGACAGTAAACAGTTTGCTAAAGACTGAAATGAACTGTAATTTAGTTTTTTGGGAAAGCCATAGAAGCAGCTATTTAGGTACGACAGGAAAAGCCATAATGAGGGGGGAAAAAAAAAATGGGGCAATGTGAGACTGATTTATCCCGATGAATTACTCATTACCAAAGGCTTGACAAGACAGAGTCAACAAATTCCTTCCACGCTTGTCTGATTTACAGCGATGACTGAATCAGGTTTATAGCCGTTTCGCTTCACTTATAAAAACCTTTCGCCAAAAATGGACAGCGCTGTTATATGCAAATTATATCAGCTTGGAGGAAGGAGGAAATTCCTGTGGTTACGCAACTCCTCACCTTGACACGACTGTTTTTATGTGACATAACTCCACCCCACCTGGACTGAATGCCCCCAACAAAAAAAGAAAAGAAAAGAAACTTGAATTACCTGCGCCAACCTGTTTCAGTCTACATCCTTCTCTCTAGATTTCAAATATATATGCAAATGGTGATGGCAGACTGGTTTTGGATATACACCGATCAGCCACAACATTATGAGTATGACAGGTGGAGTAAATAACATTTGACCATCTTGTGACAATACAATGTTCTGCTGGGAAACTTTTGGACCTGGCATTCATTCATGTGGATGTTACTTAGACATGTAGAACAGACCCACCTAGAACAGACCAGGCACCCCCACCCCATAGCAATGACACTCCTTGATAGCAGCAGCCATCCCCAGCAGGATGCAGCCTGACACAAAAACGGTTTAGGAACAACTAAAAAAAAACATGAAGAACAGCACAAGGTGTTGACCTGGCCTCCAAATTCACTAGATCCCAAACTGATCAGGTATCTGTGGGATGCACTGCAACAAGCCTGATCCATAGAGGACCCTCTACCCAACCTGTAAAGCCCCCACTTACACCACAGGACACCCTCAGAAGACCCATGTCCATTCTCTGATGAGTCACAACATCAGGAAGGTGGTCATAATGTTACGCCTGATCAGTGTATAATGTCTTGATCGTCATATTTCGTGATTGCTGGTCCATGGACTCTTGTGTAACAGGCTTGAAGTCACAGTAATCTGTGACATTGAAAACCATGTTTCACTATAATGGACGTGAACGAATGATAAACAGAATTTCTCAACCTGTAATTATTCAGTAATATAAATTAGCTTGTAATAACCATCATTACAGAGGTGACATTGTAAAGGTGCGTGTGGCATAAGAGATAATGCACATTTTAAGGCAACATCCTGACAGCTCATGGTAAATCTGGGCACATTTCCACCCTCCGTCTTTCAGTAATTCCCATCTATATGCTGTCATAAAGTATAATTTATATGCTTAAATAAAAGTGCGTAGCCCATCCCCTTGGGCTAAACGGGAGGGAGCACGTGCGTGTTACAAGGATGAAGGATGGGATGGGAGGTTTCATGATGCTTCATCTGGGCTGGGGGGGTAATGATTATGAGCCCCGAGGGACATCATTCGCTTCCATGAGTAAGCGGAAATGGAAGACAGCCAAAGAATTCAAAAGCAGGCGAGGTAAATGCTTGCTATCATCGCCACCCCGCTCCCCCCAACCCCCTCCCCCCAAAATCCTCTCAAAAACATGTCAGTGAGATAGGTGAGAAGAGAAATCACACAGGAAACGATGACAACGTCAGAGAAGGAAAGTGAAAGAAAACAGGGGTGGATGATGATGCTGGGACCAAAGTCAAAAGAGGAGGAGGAGGAGGAGGAGGAGGAGGAGGAGGAAAATTGACATTGAGGCCTCGTTGGCAAACGTCCACTTGCAGGTTTGCAGGAATTAACAAGCCGGTGATGTCAAGCTCATAAACAAGTTTCACAAACACGGAATAAATCACTCATCGGACGGTCAAAGCGGTCACACCAACAGCATGACAAGACTCTGACACACTTTTGGTGATTGCAAAACTTATGTACTGAGGAAAGACATCTTAGGCAGAGCGGGAACTACGATCTGATTGCGGCCTTAGTTGCTCAACAGAAAACACGACAACTGTTAATTAATGACAGTCCCTTTTCAACCAAAACAACACGATCTAGTTCCAACTTTTCCAGTGTGAGGACTATGCAAAGATAAACAGACTTTCTTGGAAACAATCGTAACAGCTGTTACACCTATTTTCCCAAAAACCAGACCAACAGAAGGGCAAAGCTAAAAACAAGGTGAGTAAGTCTGTAAGGCTGTTAAGGTTCTCTGTTGTCCAGTTCATATTATATCCAAAAGAATACACATACACCAATCAGGCATTACATTATGACCACCTTCCTAATATTGTGTAGGTCTCCCTTGTGCCTCTGAAACAGTTGTGACTCATCAGAGAATAGACATGGGCCTTCTGACGGCGTCCTGGGTTGAGGGGAGGGGCCTCTGTGGATCATCCCACAGATACTTGATCAGTTTAGGATCTAGTGAATTTGGAGGCCATGGTCATGTTTTTTTGTGTTGTTCCTAAAGCATTTTTGTGTGTGTATCTGTGTCAGGCTGCATCCTGCTGGGGATGGCTGCTGCCATTAAGGAGTGTCATTGCTATGGGGTGGGGGGGTGCCTGGTCTGGTCTAGGTGGGTGCTACATGTCTAAGTAAGAACCACATGAATGAATGCCAGGTCCTAAAGTTTCCCAGCAGAACACTGAATTGTGTCAAGATGATCAATGTTATTTACTTTTCCTGTCAGTGGTTTTAATGTTGTGGCTGATCTGTATATGTTGGTCATGTTGAATAAAAAGTAGGAAGAGGCCAATACTTGTATTCATTGTTGAATAAAATTAGAGAGTTCCTTGTTCCATTTTCCTCATTAGTTCTCTGATAATGTCTAATGTCATACCAAAGCAAAACTGCTATTATAACTTAGATATTATTTCTGTGTATTCAAATCCAAGATCTAAATGTCAATCAAAACTGAAACCTGAAAATCAAGAAAGTGTAATCTCACCGCACTGAGTTAGCCTTTCTTCCCTCTGCTTTCATGAAGACTTTCACGTGGTCAAACGGAGCCTGGACATACATCTTCAACCTGAAAGAGAAAATTCACGTCAACACAAGAGACTCAGGAAAATCACATTGGTGGCAGTTTTTAAGGTGGTCACTGTTAGGGTCAAAACACAAAGAGGCTACTGATTGAGTGCAGCACAGCAGAGACCCTGATGTACACTACTACGCTGAGTGATGTACGCAGAGGCTCTGACTGAGGTTTAAGTGCAGAGAACAATCATCCATGCTCCTGCTGTAAACATCTAGCCAACGGGCCGTGGAGAGTTAAACCTCACTCGCTTGAATCTGGACAGAGCCTGTGTCTAAAAGCCTGGCACAGCACCAAGTCTATTTAAAGTGGTACACCTGCTGACTGCTATCAGCATAAAGCTTAGGTCAGCGGAGTCAGGTCGCCGTTCTGTTAGACGTTCAGATTAGAAATCCGGGGCGTTCTGCAATCAAAGAACCTGCCTTGTTAAAGGACTGCCGTTGGCGTTGGGAGAAACATGAGCCTGGGGTATAAAAAAAGAAAGTGAAGCAAGAGCAAAATTAAAAAGATAAATAAAGTGGGATTTACAGGGAACACGGAGAGACCGCAAACATATCCCGTGTGACTCAAACTGGGATTGATATGGGCGATAAGAAAGGATACAAGATTATGTTTGAACAACTACATTCACTAAATAAATGTTCTCCTTAGTGGCACTGAGATAAATTAAACCTATTAAACTTATCTGCACCGGGGAAAAAACATGAGCACAGTTGTGGCAAAGTGCACTGGCAGAGCTCTTTAATGAAAGCAAGCACAGTCACACCTGACACTTGCTGTGTCGAGCAGAAGAGAAGCAAAATAAAACACTTAACGTGACTCTATTAGAGCTGCTATATTTGCAGCTTGATTTATTCCTCCGTGCGCATTCACACTCATCTGTACTCCGTCGAATACTTGCTGCCAAAATCACAATTACGAGAGCTCTGGTCGGTCGTGTCGGTGACAGCAGGACTCGCCACAGGTCGTTATGACCCAAACCTGTGATCATGGAGACGGATGGCTGATATTTTTATGGAACCGAGTCGTGGGCCAAGAGCATAACTCTTTTTAGATCAACAGCCCATTGTGTTATAGTGCCGTAGCCAAGTCAGATGCTCAATATGTTTTCATACAAGACAATTTCAGTCAGTACAAAAAGCCTGCGGAGTAAGCAGTGTGCTGTACAAGAAGGTGTTGTTTTGTGAGTCCAGATGGTAGCATTACAAGTATGTCCTTGCAAACAGAAAGGGAGCGGGTAGGAGGAGGAATATGTGCAGAACACTGAAAGACTGGTGGTTATGAGTTTACATTTGGTTGTAAGAAAAGGGTGAAGGGCTAAATCTAGTAGGGGGTATGGAAGACAGTAGCAGGGATATAGGTAGGAGACACCAAGGAAGTAGCTAAGACATCTAACCCCTTAGACAACGCCAACAATAATGGACATGGCTTTTACTTCCGCTAGTCGAGGATGAAATCTCCTGCGACTAATCCAACATGCACCACGGATCTTTATCGTGGCAGCCATCTTGACTTGTTGCAAGTGGAATTAAAGATGGCTCAGCACTAGTAAGTGTCCCAGGAAGGGACTGAGAGTGAACCAGCATGGAAAAGCACCTTCAACCTTTCCTACCATGACAAGTCAAGACGTTTGACGTAAAAAAAAAGGTGTATTCGCTCAAATTCATCAATGTGTAATTGCTCCAGGGACGTGCGGTCAGGGAATTGTGGAACTGTGATGGCAAACTCACGTTCTTTGACATTGTTCCTTTGGCCAAATATGTACCTTATAGCCATATGTGTGTAAAGAATGCTTATTTGACATACGAAACTTAACCACTTGGTGTGGAAGTAGCCAATTGAACGGTGAATTTAAGTTATTCCACTGGGTTCATAACTGTAAATCTGTGCCTCACCACCCACGAACCTCACCGCACGTCACTGAATTGCACTCCAAGGATTAGGGATGTTTGGGTGTTCCTGTTGGGATGGGACAGGGCTTGGTATAAACATATTACGTGGGCTGTAGTGTTTAACCGGGACAAAACTCACTTTTGACGCTTCACAGGGTCCGACTCTGTTGGGTGAATATAAGCTGTCAAGATCTGTTCCAAGGTTTGCTTGTCAGGCACCCTACAACAACAACAGAGAGATTGTGAAGCAGGAGGCAAATGTGAGACAAAACGTGACATATTCTACTTTCAGTAGACATTTAAAGAGTGGAGGTTCAGCAGAAATCCGTAATATTGTTGTGCAACTCACCTCCTCTGACTGAACTCTGAGCTGCTCTGAGGAAATATGAGCTTCAGGTGCCACAGGAAGAGTTTTTCCCTAAATGACACACAGAGAGAAGCATATTTTAAAGTTTCAGCTTATCAAAAAATGTAATTGCTTGTTTGATCCGGTCACCAGGGCTCTCACAGTATTCCCTTCACAGACAAACACAAATGCCATTGTTCGAATTCAGACCATAAAATGGATTCGGTCTTAATCTGTCCAAGACAACACGCCTGGCTGCTCCCGAGATCTTGTCCATCTGTGTGACTCTGTGTGCATGTGCAAATGAGAAAAGAAAAAGGCAACAGTGTAGTCATGGAGACGTCTTGACATATACACTCAATAGTAGGACAGCAGCTGGTGGATATCACATTATAATCACTTCGTCTGGGGTAATGCTTTGGGCCGTAACTGTTAAACGTGGTTGGGTTTTCTGGGTTGCTGGGCGTGCTCCACAACCAAACAGTTATTCCCTAAACAGCTGCAGTGTTCATACTGTATCTACTACCGTCGTCAGAAATAGCCAAGAAAATGTAATAAATACAACAAAAAGGTTTGGGAGATAAAAACAGCAAGAGGTAATTCAGCCTTTGTTCTGCTTTAATAGAAACCCTGCGTCTTACTGGACCTTTGAACTGTGGCAGCCCATACACCAATTCATCATGTAAAACATTCTTTTAAAACTACAGAGGAAAAATTCTTACAGTGAAGACAAAACCAAGAAGCAAAGACAACTTTTAGCTTTGCATAAGGCCAGCTCCTCTGAGGGCTGAACATGACTGCAAGAACTTGCATTGACCAAAACCACTGAATTTACCATACACAGGGTGGAGCTGATTCATCAATCCCCTCTACAGCAGAGTAGAAGAACAGAGGCCTTGATGGCTCTTATGGGTGAAGATGAAATGTGCCCTCAGAAAGACGCAAAGCATAATTGTAAGGCAGATCCAAGAGACCTTGTCATTAGGGCTTTGGTGCTGACGAGAGAGATATTCAAAGCACAGCTTGGAAGTTTATTTTGATATCCGTAATATAAAGATTCTTTGTGCCTTTTTTTGTGCACTTATCTACAATCAAAGTTTTGCATTTCAAACAGGGCTAAAAATCAATGCTCTCCCAGATAAACTGATCAGGCATAACATTATGACCACCTCCCGAATATCGTGTAGGTCTCCAAAACTGTTGTGACTCATCAGAGAATGGACATGGGTCTTCTGAGGGTGTCCTGTGGTGTCTGGCTACAGAACGTAGTTAGTGGGGGGGCTTTAGGTCCTATGGGTTGAGGGGAGTGGCCTCTGTGGATCATCCCACAGATACTTGATCAGTTTGGGATCTAGTGAATTTGGAGGCCAGGTCAACACCTCGGGTTGTTTTCATGTTTTTTTTTTTTTAGTTGTTCCTAAACCGTTTCTGTGTGTTTGTATCAGGCTGCATCCCAATGGGGGTGGCTTCTGCCATCGAGGAGTTTCTGGTCTGGTCTGGTCTGGTCTAGGTGGGTGGTACATGTCTAAGTAACTTCCACATAAATGCTAGGTCCAAACGTTTCCCAGCAGAACATTGGATTGTCACAAGACGGTCAATGTTATTCACTCCTCCTGTCAGAGGTCATAATATTATGCCCTATTGGTGTAAACAGCGCTAATTATATGGAGGGAACAGCATATGTCAGGGTCTGGCATATTTTAGACTGAAAGTGAAAAGCTGCTTTTTCTTCCTTCTTGCAGTCATTAAGGATGAAGGAATAAATGGTTGCGCTTGGACAACTCGGGTTGTGATTGGGAGATGCTTCCAATCAGCTGCGATCAAAGCATGGACAAACTATGCACTGGTCCTAGGGTCTTAGGGCACTGGCGATATCCCATCTGGTTCAAACAGAAACAAGTGGCAGAGGCTGCAGATTGCTGTATGTTGTTTTCTGGGGGAAACTGTCCGGTGTTGCCTTGGCCTCGGTGTCGTCTAGAATATCACGCCAACATCTCTGGGCCACAAAACATTGGGTTCTTCCAAAGATCCTGTAGAGTCTATGCTTTGTTGGCATACGAAGACCATGGAGGGTCACAATATTGTCTTACAACACTCACTGTAAATTAACGCTGCGAAATTCTTGTCAAATACATTAAAGTTGCGAGGTTAAAAATACATGTGTCTTTTGTCAACAGGCACATTTATGATGCTTGTGGTGTTGATTCTGCGACTCCAGATGGTAGCATCACAATTATCTCCTTACAAAGGGTAGGAGGAGTTCAGAAGTGAACAAATGTGTGCAGAGCACCCAATGAAATGTAAGTTTCCCCTTGGTCGTAAGGAGAGGATGGGAGAAGGGTAAATCTATAAGTAGAAAAGATAGCAGCAAGCAAGGGAGGGGATTCCCTGTGTAGGAGGTACCTTACACTTCTAACCCCTTAGTCAGAGAAATTCTTGTGTTTGCTTAGATTTGGTTTCGTCTTCGGTGCGTCAGTGTATGATCATGTATACATGTGCCGGTATGTATGCGTTTGTACGTGTAAGCGAGTGAGGGTGGAGCGCCAGGTGGGATGCCATTATTCTGTCATTACAGCACATGGAAACTATGTCTTTGAATGGAAAAAAGGGCTTGCCCAAAGATGCATGCAATCATTTCAAACAAGGCCACAGTGCATACCTGGGACAAGTGCCATCATTCATTGTCAGGGGAAAAGAAGGCGGGAGCAGCATAAATAAAAGTCAAAACAGGAGCTTCAGCAGTGGAAGATGAGTGGTGTAAATACCAGCTAAACACTACTAGGTGACACTGCCTAGTACTTCAACAGTTTTAGCTGAAGGGCCTTCAGTGAGGTATTTCAGCTCTAAAAGAGAACAGCGGGAAACTGCAGAAAAGCTACTTGAGCTTTTACAGCTATATACTGTAACACGTCTGTTACAAGAAGATTACGCACTTAAACTTTGCAAAGATTATGTTGAAAGGTTTATAACGTCAACAGGATTCCATGCAATAAGCAATCGGCTACCTTATATGGCCTGCATTAAAGGGCATATTTCTTTTTTGAGGGATTATGATGAAATAGGATTGATGCAAAGCCAGAAAAGACTGACTGAAAAGACAAATCTAAACACGCTTCTATGTTAATACTGGAAAAATGACTAAATGTTTGTCTCCCGGAATAAAATCATCCTTTTTTTTTTTTCTTTTTCTTTTTTTTCTCGTGACTAATATACTGAAGACTCCTGGTTTTCTAGCCAGGGCAGTTCATAAGCAGATCCAAAAATAATTCTGTAAACTCATAATTCGCATTCTGTTTATTATTGTCTCATTCTGAAACCCTCGCAGCCTTGGCCAAACACTCTTGGGGTTTTGAATTGTGAGTTTTAAAGAGGATGGAAGTGGTCGCCTCTTGCTTTTTCCCAAGCGGCTAATGTTTCTGCTTTCTCAAATTGGCAGCACAAGAGTATTCTGTTACCCTTCTTAGCGCCGCACAATATTTACACAATAAAAATAGCTACTTATGCAACGCCTGAGTCAAAGTTTATCAGTTTCAAAACCGCTGAGGTAATTTTGAAGACAGCACCACCTTAAGGGACAGAGTGAAAATTAAAGCTGCAATATCCCAGGCAATCAACGTAAAGACAGATGTTAGCATGCAAACTAAACTGAAAAGAGTTGACTGATGATTCAAGACAAAGTTTTCTCTTTAGGATTAAGAGAAAAGTAGTGATTCCAACAAATCGCTAAATGCGTCATCCTTGGCTTGAAGCGCTCCATAAATACAAAGCCTGGTGTTTAGGCTTCGGTGAGCACTATATCCCACAGATATGAATACAAAGCTGG
Source organism: Chelon labrosus (assembly GCF_963514085.1). Taxonomy (NCBI): domain Eukaryota; kingdom Metazoa; phylum Chordata; class Actinopteri; order Mugiliformes; family Mugilidae; genus Chelon; species Chelon labrosus. The sequence goes on from NC_140343.1 coordinate 9,175,127, forward strand.
AAGTGAACAAAAGGTGACATTTAGTTTAAAATACATAACAAAACGAGCATTACTCCCATTGGAGTTTGTCATTATTCATGATATTCATGAATGTCAATATTTATATTCAGCCTCCATCACTCCGACCTTTTTATTCCACTCAACTCTACATATTTAACTTTGGCTGGTTTCTCAGCAAACTGTAAGTTAGTTAGATACTCACGCGATTTGGACACTTAATACATTTACTCGTATATAGTTTATTCTATTTTTTTATCTAACTTGACTTGCCATTGTATATCAGGAAAAGACTGCACATCAATGGGACTCAATATTCCTGTCACAAAGAAGCTGACAGGAAGTCTAACCTTCTGTCCAACGGCAAAATGGTGGAAACTTAATCCAGAGTTCAGACAAAGTGGAGAAAAGAGGACCTAAAAAATCGTATCCGTTGACTTCTAGCTCACATTTATACAAATGCTGCCCATTTGATAGTTTGGCAAGGGACTGAATATGAGAAGTTACTTATTTGAGCGGTTTTAAAAATGCAATCACAATGTTCCATTGTTCTGGACATTTGCCGGCCCTATTTTGTCATCCAACAAGACGTTTGACTGACGAGACATGCTCATTAATACAAGGCATGCAAATCAGAGGACAGCTTTTACACCACGTTTAGCGTAAATCTGCATTTTCATCTCTAAATTTTACCAAGACAATAATGACACCATTTATTCACCATTAAACACATTGACAGACTAGATATGTAAAGAAAGGCAGGGTTTCACTCCTCACACACAACTATACCAGTCTGTACTCGTGTACAAGGATATATAACACTCTTGTCTTTCGACGCAATCAGACGACACGGCGCACAAACTGTTTTTTTTTTTTTTTAAGCAAACTGAACCCGTCAACCTTCCTGGATGCAACTTTAGCCGTCTTTATAAAAAATTTTTAAAGAAAACGAATCTGAACAACTGTCTGTGACGGAGACGTAAAGCAGACTCGGAGAAAGATGGATGAATTCATTAACGAGAACATACACCGTTGATTAAGTAAGCGATTGGTGTTGCTTGTGCCATCAACACTAGACATCAGACAGACAGACTGACTGGAAGTCTGGCAGTCGGAGCTGAAATCCATCTGGATGGATTAAGAACTGGACAGGTCCAACAAAGAAATTACGCTAGAAATGAAACCTTGCGTCCTGCGTTTCTGCTCACGAGAGACAGATGCCAGGATTTGGGTGGCAAGATTTTGGGGCCCCTCTGCTGAAAAATAAATTCAGAATCCGAAGCCGTGTTTGGATCCACAAGCTCGGAGGGTGGAGTGGCAGAGAAGCTGATGGAAGAAACGGGGAAATAAGAGACAGATTACAGGCAGCTGCATCTTAAGACTTCTTATTCAAGTTCTGGCTTAAACACTAGTTGTTGGAGAGATCTTGCAATCTGCAGTCATGGGCCTGCTTGTCCTGAAAACAAAGATGCTAACATGAGACATGAGCAGGTTTAAGTGTGTGTGTGAATGCAGAAGATGACGACTTGTCTACAGCTGTGAAAAATTCTCCATGGGGATGTAACGACCCTTGAATTTGAGAGGAAGAAATTGTTGAAAGGCTGACAAATGGGGAGATATGTTTTCTAGTTTTAGATTAATACCACTAATGGGACAAAAAAATGTTAATTTTGGCCAGTTCCAGCATGTCTGGTCCTTAGCTTTAGGTTTGTCACGTGTTGGACCACTGGAAAGTAGAATCTGCCTGTTGTGCTAGATGAGAAGTCATGGGATAACCCAAGTCGTAAGAAGCAATATTCTGGGAAGCATTAATGTCTGTACCAAATTATATGGTTATCTAAATATAGTTGTTGATATATTTCTTTCAGTGTAGTCACCTCGAGAGCCAAAGTATTCCTGCAGCTTTAAAGCGATGAGAAGCCGAGCCATTTCGAGTCACGCTAAGGCTTAAGTTCGTCTGGCAGAGAACGAGACCATGAAATTAATTTTGAACAACACATGGAAACCTAATTACTAAAGTTTAGTCAACCAAATACAACACATGGCCAGTTTGTGTTCTTGCTACTCCATGCGGCACCATCAGGTTTCTGGTTAATTTACAGTTTGAAATTTCACTCAGAGCCAGAGAGCGGCGTGTTGGCGCAACCGTTATGCGACCGATTGTGATGACAGCGTGTGCAACACTGATGCAACTGCCGCTTGTCATTCTGACGTGAATGAGGTTCGCCTCGGACGGCAGCAGACGCAGACCCCTGCTCTGCATCAGCAGGGGTTAATCACGCCAGATGCATCCAGGGGTCCGTCTGTCGGAGTCTAAAAAACTAAACTTGAGTAAAGCTGCTGCTGATTGTTTCCTTTGAACCTAATTTCTGGAAAGCAGAAGTGATCCTGCACATGAGCGTGAAGTGATGAATATTCGCCGCCCCCGACACAAAACCTGGGGTGAAATATGGCTCTCTCCGCTTTAATCCATTTGTGCATCCATTCATCACACGCAATAGCTCATAAGCCACTCGGATTTCTGCAAACCTGTGATGAATGCCATTGCTACATTACAGCATTTTCAAAATTGCATTAATTGATCTAATGATCTAATTACACCACTTTTCCATGGTCTCAGAGAGGCAGGCTTTAGCTGTGGCATGCTCTGCATTTCTATTGCACCTTCATGGCAAATGTTGTCAGTGGTATTTTCATTGTGTATTTAGCAAGGCCAAACAGCACATGCTTCAATGGCACACCTTCTCCTACCTCCTTGGCCATGATGTTAGAGCTGTAATGAAAGTTATTCGCAAGCAAATAAGAGGAAGAAGTTAATAATGATGGTATTAAAAGAATGTCAGAGTCAATGTGGAGCATCCACATATTTAACACTTTTCAAATATTTTTATTTGCATCTTGAACCCACTTTCCAACAGATGTTGGGAGGAGAAGGAGAACTATTAACTCCACCCTTAGTCATAAGGTTTAAAATTTTTAATGGTAACGCTCTGTTTTGAGTTATGGTCAGAAGTAATCATTAGGTGTTGCAAATCAGCACAGGGTCACTAACAAAAAAAAAAAAAAAGACTAAGAACATATGTTTTCTCCAAGCAGCAGCCTCCTGGGCTGAAAACAAAGCCAACGTGGCCAAAATAGACAAAAACCGTAGTTACTCAAACGGCCTCGAGGCTGGCTCCAAAAACAAGTCAGTCCCATAGACTGTAAAAAAAGATAAGTGGAAGCATGACTGCTCCTTAAAAAGTGAAGCCAAAGCAAGTAGAGCTCCCCCTGGTGGCTGGATACAGTATAGGTCATAAGCTCCACCTGCTACATGTTAGAAAAACATCTTTGGAAATTATTTTGTGTTTTCCCCTGTCATTTTAGGATTAGGTAATATAATGTTGTTGTATGTTTGTGTCCAAGTTTGTTTTTGTTAGTTAACTGACGCTATACAAAAAAAAAAAACAGGATGTGACATCGTGATGATTGACAGATGTTGCATTTTAGGTTTGTGACATTGTAAGTGAATTCATGTAATTAACTCGCTAGCTAAAACAACGCTCCAACATAAGTCAGCAATTGGTAGTTTTATAAAGTCTGAATCCATAATGGTGCTTTAAAAAATATATAATAAGTACAGTGTATGTATAGTTTTATTATATACATATGTTCTTCGTCATTTCTTTGAAACAGTGGAGGTAGAGCACAGCACAGTCCTTGATAACCAGAGGTGGGAAGTACTTAAATAGATTTTTCATGTATCTGTACGTTACTTGAGTATTTCTTTTTCTGACTTTTTACTTTGACTCCCTACATTTGTACACAAATATCTGTACTTTCTACTCATTACATTGGAAAAAATGGCTTGTTCCTGTGTACTTCTTCTACAGGCAGCCTATTGATTAGCTCTAGCTCTGCTGCCACCTAGTGACTGGAGGCTTGTTTATCGTTCAACCATGAATAAAGACACTAGTACTGAAAGTCCACGCTGCCGCTCTGGCTCCAAATTTGCAAGATAGCGCCAATTGTGAGGAAGTGGAGACGCATCGTCCATTTTTTTCTACAGTCTATGGTCAGTCCCCATTGACCTCCACGTTAAAATGCCCAGATGTACGACAGAGTTAAACATGTTTGCAAGTCAGTACAAGTTTTTTTTGTCTCTGTGGTTAATTCATTTACTCCTGCACATCCAACAACAGTACCTGGGTAAATGTTGACATAACTAAAATGCTGAAATTATACCAAGGCTTAAAGTTGTGCGTAATTAAGGACCTGGCTGCTTTGAGCAACAGGTGGGTGCCCTCTCAGTTTCTCAGCATCAGCCGCCCACCTCAGCTTCACCTCCTTGACAATTTTCTTTATAAGCCCGGAGTTAAGTCGGGTCTGGCACTGCCAAGATGGCGACACTGAGCTTCTAAATCCGCTCTTTAGGAAAGTGACGTCTTGGAGGGTTCTTCCATTTTTACATATAATCTGTGGTGTTCTCAGATAACTACTGTAAAAAGAAATGCTTTTACGGACTGAGCAGCTGCTTCAAGGACCAGCGGGTGACAACGAGGATTCGGTCGACGAGTTCTTGATTCTTCTGTGGCCCTATCAAAGTTTTTTTTTTAACCACATGGAGCCTTTTCTACTCAGTTTGCAGAGACTATAGAATCTGTATGTGGGTTATTAAAACTTTTATCCTGCTACTATCAACAAGTAGCACTTCATTTTGGAGCTCGCTGTTCAACACCTGTCAATAACTGGAAACTCAGCTCTCCTCCAACCCAGAAAGCTGGGTTAATTGAGGCTGAAAGTGATATATGGGGCACAAAACCACACCGGCTCATGTTACTAATTATCTCAAGTTATTATAGAAATATGTTCAGTTATTACCCACAGTAAATGCCCCTGCAACGTGTTGTCCAGTCCACTCAAGCTGTCTACGAGGAAAATGCCCCGCCATGCCAGGCTGAGGCTGTAGAAAACATAATTCCACCCCAACACAGCTACTCTCAATGTTCTGCCAAATGCCAGCTATTATATACTTACCCTCCAAGGGCTGGACTGAGAGGCAGCCTGTAATTTTTTGTCAGTCTCCTTACTGTTCGTGCCTTGTTTTTTAAATTAGCCTTCGGTTAGAAGGTGGAAAGAAGGAAAGAAAGAAGCTGCGCGGCCATTATTTTGCGTACAAACATTTAATCAGAGAGACACGTGCTCGTGGACTCACATTCGCGCACGAACACACACACGCACCTACACACCATCGCCAGGCATGAAAGCCCTCCAGTCAGCTGTCTGCCAGTAATGATCCTTCTCTGGCAGCGCGAGTGCGTAGCATGAATATGTCGCTAACCAGCTGCAGTCACACTGCTCACACATCTGCTTTTTATATTATGTACTTGGTACATTCTGAAGCACATTCTCTCCCGATCCCTCGCTATTTTATTGTATACCTTTCATCCCATCCCCTGTGTCCATTCGCCGCTACGCGAACGGGACACTGCTGCGGCTAGTTGAAAAATCTTCACAGTGAGATTAACCAGACTAAACAAAGAAAGGCTGCGCAGCTGGCCGATGACTCTTCCACAAATACCACAATAACAAAAGAATCTTGTATCTCGGTGCAGTTGGGGGAATTCAACATATTTCCCAGGTGGCGAAGCGATCTGACAACCTGCAAAACTTTCTGTCACCGTCCCGACGACCGCTGAGCCGAGAACAGGGGAGTGGGCGCGCGGGGCGGGAGCGTGCTATTACAACCTGACATGAAGGCGCCTCATCCCCGAGATGTGGGCATTTAAATCACCACCTGCAGGACGCCAGAGACAGACATGACAGAATGGTGGACTTTAAGGATGGAAAACAGGGTGGTGAGAGTTGAGAGTGACAACATAAAACCCAGCTGGAGGACCGACAAAGGTTTCTTTTAGTGGCAATCCTGATTGGCATCTAATGTTGTCCCTGGGCATTTCAGGCTCGTAAAAATGTAATATGCAGTTCAATATAACCGTCTCCCCTCCCCACCCTCTTCTATTCTTCCACTGTGGGATTAGAGTGGCAGAGCTCGGTAAAATGAGCGGCAGAAAGTTGTGAGAAAAGCTATTTAGCAAATCAGAGGTAAAAAGTCTTAATGAAGTAATGAGCCTTAGTCTCTAAATTGCTGCAAGGCTGCAATGCTGACTCAACAGAACCTTTTCTGAAAGGTCATTTCAAACTTATCAGCAAGTCACTGGCACAATGCATTTGGTCAACAGAGTGATATTATATGCCATTCTCTTTGTGGCGAGAGGAAAATACACCGACACGTCGCACAAGGGCCAACAGAAACGGCTACAACTCATGAGTTTTATATCTCAGACGTACAGTAAAAAAGAGGAATAACACCCTGGATATCTTCTGCAACATCATCTCAGTTCGTCTCAGGCCGGTGTGAATGCCGGCGATATCTAAACCTGCATTAGGTGCGTTGTATTTCATCGTGAGACGTCCATGTTTCATCACCAAGCACGAGACCGTGCCCGTGAGACAACCTGGAGAAAAGCCTGCACTGCATACGACTGCTGTTAGGGCTTCGCAAGAGTGCCATCCTGTGGCAAAGCGAACCGTCACTAACCAGAAGCTCTTTTTTTTTTTTCTCTTCTCCTGTAGGTTTAAGCCCTATTTGCACGGGACTAGTTTTATCTGGGGACCTCCGGTAGTTGAGATCTTAATCCCGGTGCAAATCGGCCTTTGTAAAGTAAAAATTACACCGCAAATTACCTACCCTGTTTCTCCTAACACAGACGTCCTGAGATAATACTAATCCAGTGTGAATCGGCATCTCTGTGATCTGACCCATTCACCCACTTAGACGGATGAAACCATTAAGTCAGGGGTGTCAAACTCTTTGTAGTTCAGGGCCATATTCAGCCCAATTTCCTTTCAAGCGGACCAGACTAGTAAAATAATAGCATAATAACCTCAAAATAATTAATAACTCCAGATTTTTCTGGAGTAAATTAGGAGAATGTTTACATTTAATAAACTTTCCTTTAAGAAAAAATTGAAATTTTGCTGTTTAGTTCTGGGTCTCACTGGTGTGTCCTGTCCACTGTAATTTTCGCACTTTGCAAATTCATGCTGCAGGCCAGATTGGACCGGGCCGGTTCTGGCCCACGGGCCGTATGGTTGACACCTGTGCATTAAGAATGAATGTGTCCATCGGCATTAAAATTTGCAAAGTAATTAAAGCTGTCAAAATGTGTAAACTGTCCTCTGACACACAGCGGAGTGAGGCGGAAAGTAGCAGAGCGGCGGAAATTCTGAATCACCAGACGTCCCCAGGTAAAACTAATCCCATGTGAATAGGGCTTAAGCAGAACTTAACTGTTAATTAATGACCAAGTATGATCAGCAGTGTCATCATGTTTGGGTAAGACTTATATTGGTGGTGCTCTGATGGAAATTCACGTGTTGTTGTGCTTCAAATACACGTTTCTTTTCTAAGATAGTGTATATATATACTCAAAACAATAATTACGTAGATATTATTATCATATAATCACAATTATCTCAAGACGGTGAGAGCAAATTAAAATTACTTGTTTTTCTTTTTAAGATAATACAGACATTAATGTTACATATTTCACTTATTTTCAAGAGGATGCTGAGGTTAATTACAGTCAATTAAAGCAATAAATTCCTCTGCTCCAATATCAACAACAGGAATGTCCCGATCAGTATCAGGAGATTGGCATTGCCCCCACCAAAACCACATCCATGTAGTGTCAACACGTCTTCTTCCTCTTCGTTTGCTAATGTCAAAGGTGCCAAAAAAGATGAAGAATACGAGAAGACGACGACTTGATCTTCTGTTTTAGTGGCGGTTGGCAAACGTCAAACCTGCCAAGAATCTAAGAAGAAGAGCCTAAATTTTATGCCCATTTCTGGAGCAGAGGACAAAAGCCTTTAAGAATCTCCAGGGAAGGAAAGTTTGTTTATTTAAGATCGGATCAGGACCTGGATCGACCAATACACCGGGGGGCAAATAAACTTCATCAGGACATCCCTAATCAACATGTACCAGGGTGCATTGTGTGTAAGTGCCTGAAGCTCGATACCCAAATATTTTTTAAAACCGGCGCAGCTCGTGGAGGTGGGATTTTCAAACCGGGTCAGCTGTGTGCACAAAAATTTAAAGCATCTAAGACAATGCTACCTCTTTGATTGACAGACTCAATAACCAAGCAAGAACTGCAAACTACTGACAAAAACATTGCTGATATTTATGATCATATGACTTCTTGACGTTGCCGCTATCTTTGGAACCTTAAAGCACACCGCTCTCCAATTTGGCTCCCTCGGAGTTAGCGTTAGCGACAGCGTCCAACAAAAACAGGCCATGCTGAAAGAGTGGAAGAGTGAAGAATGATTCACTTTCTCTACAGTCCCTGGCGGCTGTATCCTCTTGCAAGGCTGATGCAGCTGCAGCCTCAGCCTCTCTCCATTGGACTACTAAATGCCCCTTTGCAGCACATCACCAGAAAGACTCAACTTCTACTCTTGAGAATTTAGTTCTTTAGTTACTTTGCATTATGAGAGAGCGGCCGATTTTGAGCGGCATCTAGCAGAGACGAGGAATCCAAGATCAAAACGGCTTGTCGTCCTTCTGAGAACCACTGAGGTCACTGGTTCCAGGAAGAGCAACAGTCGGCAGGCGCAGAACATTAAAAAATAGTTATTGTTATTCACACTATATCCCCATTAGGATAAATGGAAGTGATTAATGAGTTACCTTTTGCTAAGGACGGGACAAATAATATAGCACATCATTTTGTCAGTGTTTGAGAAACTGTTTTTCTTACTTTGTGAGGAAGAAGGTGGAGTTTTCTCTGCTCTTAGTGAACGTGACGGGGAGGAACCTCAGCGTGATGTTCATCTTCCTGGCGCTGGCTGCTAGCTTCTTAGTCTGGATGACAGAAAATTCAAAGACGGTTTTAGAACAGAAATGATTCTTTCATTTATTAAGTAGTAAATGGACAGAAAACCAGCCGGCACCAAGTTCAAAAACAGTACAAACCCAGTGATTTTATCTTCAAACATGAAAGTGAGTGTTTGTCTTAATCTTCTGTGATAATCAATGAAACACATACAGGTTTTGGACTGACAAATACTTTTGTAAAAGCTTGTTAAACGAGAATAACCTTAGTAACAGCCCTCTACAGTTGGTGCACGATTAATGAGATACATTCAGGCTACGGTCGCGTCACAGACAAACAACCAGGAGACCTTTGCCAAATATCTCACAGCAGCATACTTCAAACGAAACAACAGGATGTAGCAGGAAGCTTCTATTCTTAGCCCTGAGCAGATTTGTTGGGACCACAGACTGGCTGACATCTCAGCCCAGTGGAAAAGTCAGTGGGGGGAGATCTTCCCAAAGAACAAATACGTCTAAATACCAGACATCTGTTCTGCATTAATAAAACTGGCTGTGCAAGTTTCATTAACAATTAAATCAAAGGCGGCCTGAACTTACTCCCTTCATCAAAATTTGAAAGGACGAGGGCCGTTTCTTTCTGGCTCCTTTATAACTTCAGACTGGGAGCGGGAGACGGTAAAAGAGATTTATTAAAAAGGTAGGACTATACAGGGCTAATAACAGATTACTGCACTTGCCACGTCCTGGAGGAAACCCAAATCCCAAAGCTCATCATGCGCCAGGCCTTTATCTCCCTGAGAATAAACCTCATTATTTTGATTGATTTGCGATCGCTGAAGCAGGCGCTGCCTCTAAAAATTCCCATAAAAGAACATGAATAACTCCAAACTATGAAATGCCATTTGGGTTTTGTTGCAGTAACGTCACAGGTAATGGCTGCTATGAGGTCTCGCGCAAATGAATGTCTGTGGTTTGGAGCGGCGGCGGTACGCATTACATAACTGCAGCCGCAAATTACACAAGAGAAGCTATAAAAAGAGAAAAATACTCAAGATGATGATGATGATTTCTTCTATTTCTTTTACTAATATGAAGCCCACCACAGATCTGCAATATCTGAACATCACATTTAACATTATAAAGCAAATTCTGATAAGAAATTAAGATTTTATCATTTATATGATCGATCAATGACATGATCTGATAAAGATATAAGTGGCTCTGCTCACTTTCCCAACTTTATTGTCAACAATAACATCATTTAATAGAAGAAAATGACCAAGATAGACCCAAGTTTTCAACAAGGCAGCCCCTGTTGATTCTTATCTGACATTATTGGCCCCTATCGTTTATTTCTGCAGTATTTCTTAAGAGATGACGTTGCAGTTTTGTTTAAACCGTACTACACCTTTAATTCATTCTCACATCAGTCTAAAACTTTCAGCATATAGTCTTTGTAAAGCTACCCAACAATAGGCAACTAGTAAGTAACGGCCCTTACTTTTAAAGTGATACGAGGAACCTGGATGAGGTTGTCTCTGGTGGTGCCGTCCGCAAATCGTCCGGTATCCTCCAGAAACCTGTAATCTACAGCACAAAGGATAAACACTTTCATTGTACCAGCCACTGCTAATGAAATACCCCACAAATTCAACTATTTTTTTTATGCTTTAACAAATACAAAACATAAAGCAGAGAGAAAAAGGAGGCGCTCACCACTGAGAAGATTCATTTCATCAAAGTGGGACAGGGTCACAAACGCAGTTTTGTTTCTAACTCCACTGCATCCTGAATCTTCCTTGTGTTTCTTCACACACAGCAAGCTGGAAAATATAAACACAACATGTTTTTTTATTATGATTATGACGCCTCATTTTCTTTTTAACGGGAATTTGAGTCGGTGGCGTTTCAGCTTTGGCCCCGACAGCACCGGAAGAACTCGGAGAAAACAATTGACAATTTATACATCTGTGAACAAGATCCACAGTACAGCCGACAGTATTTGTACTCCATCTTCTTTCCCCACTCTGATTGAAACTCTTTTACTGTCTCAAAGTATTCAAATGAAGCAACTGGGGGAAAAAGAGAAAACAGCACTGGCGAAAAGAAAAAGAGAGCAGAAAATTATGTAATATTTAGGGATGGATTAATAAAAACATGCTACTTGCACGTAGTCTTGTCTAAATGTCCTCCAGGATGGAAAGCTGGAATGTTTTACAACACACTACTATCGCACTGGCAACAGTGAACCAGAAGTCTCTTTAAAAACAGCCACCCGCCTTCAGAGATTATGTTGGTTATAAATCGTAACCCCAGGTTCTATGAGTATAGGGGTAGTACGTTGCGTAAAGTGGTATCAGTAGTTGTATTTCATGTGTATAAGTGCATTAGCAAAATATTGGACAACTTCCCACCACTCATATTGATGCCCCCTTCACAATGACTTTTAAAAAGCGAAAGTTTCAGCAAAGTGTAGAATAACCTCTCTCAAGTCATTCCTGATATTATCACAGTCACTAGCATGAGATGGACAACTCTGCCGAGGCATAAAAACACACACTTAAAACAAAAAAACCTTTGGATTTAATCTAGGCCCAAAAAGGTTGATTCTCAGACTCTCGCTGAGCGACAGGTATTTGGCCGGGCTCAGACCGTAGCCTTGAAACTATGCAGGAGGAATGCTTGAATGGTGCCCAAAACAACAGGCAACAATGAGGGAAAAGGGGGAAGGACATTAACTCATGACTGTTGATAGGTTTTCACAGAATTTTCCAGTTATGACCTTTATTGTGCCATTTAGTAGCTGAAGGTTAAGCTGTAAAGAAACAGGCCTCAGGCTGCTGAGATTTCCAGTGGCATGTTGTTTCTGGCCATGAACGTAATGTAAAGTTTAGTCAAAAAAATAACAAAAACACGATCGCGAGTCGATCATAAATAAGTTTTTGCACGAAAAGGTTGGAGGAAAGAAAATATCCGCGCATAAATCTTAAGTGTTTATTGCTTTTCTTCTGCAAAAACAGAACTGTTTCTCTGCTTTGGATGCGATAACAGCTTTTATGGACAAGTATTTGAGGCAGATGTGGTGTGGTGGTTTGAAAAGAGACTCGAGGTTCAAATTCCAGGACTGATGGGAAGAAATGTGCAAGCGTGGAGTGAATGAGCAACAGTTTCTCCTTAACATCACAACACAAAGTCATCGTGAATGCACGAAGAGGCCTCCGCGGATTGGACTTGTTTGTCCAGCACATCCCACTGACGTTCGACTGGATTGAGATCTGGGGAATTTGGAGGCCAGAGGTCAACACCTTAAACTCATTGTTGTGCTCACTGAACCATTACTGTGCCATCTGTGCTTCGTGGCAGGGTGCAATATCCAGCTGAAAGAGGCTACTGCCATCGAGGAATACCGTTTTCATGGAAGGATGTACACGGTCTGCTACAACGCTTAGGCACATAATACATATTAAAGCAACATCCCTATGGACAGCAGGACCCAAGCACTATCAGCAGGACGTCGCCCAAAGCATCACACTCCCTGTACTGGCTTTCCTTCTTCCAATAATGCATCCTGGTTCGATGTTTCCCAAGTACACAGTCATATATGAGATGTTCAAGAAAACCTGACTAATCAGACCATGCCACCATGTCCATCCTGTCACCAGTACACCGCCTTACCTGCTTCTAACATCAGCTTTGATGACAAAAAGTTCTCCTGCTGCCTAATACAGTATATTCACAGACAGGTGCAGTGACAACCAGGTAATCAGAGTAATTCACCTGACCTGTCAGTGTCCATAATGTGATGGCTGATCGGTGTATTTGTCATTAAGATTTTTATATCTATGTCTTTATATTTGATATAGTAAATGACCTGAGATAATCTTACCTGCAGGAATGCTTGAGGCACGCAGGACACCTGTACTTCGCCTCCTCTGAGCCACAAACACCACAGCTGCGGGACAGACAACAAGTCAGACTGTGGGTTTTTATCACAGTTAACATGTGATAAATATTAACACGGGAACACACGGGAAATAAACAAGCTCTTCAACTGAAATACTGCTGCACAGAAACACATCTGGACTTAAAAATGACCTGAAGCTAGCTAAGTAACATGGTGCTAACTTCGAAGCTAACATAAACACAATACAGCCCTATTTGTATTTGGGATATCTGTTTATTTACAAATACTGTAAGCAGAAAAAAATATGAAAACAGTAATTAGGCAAGCAGGCAGGAGGCAAACATGAACACGTTAGCTACACTTTTCTACCCTACGTCTGTTTAAATGACTCACCTGGAGAGAGAAATCTTCCTCTTCGTGCCTTTCTGCTCTTCGTCTTCCTCGCCGCTGTCGACTCGGTTCTCCGCAGAAGACATTATACGAGCTGTCGGCACAATTATTGAGGACATAACCAGAGACTATAGGGACAGCTCCACGTTTGTCAAAGCGACCGGCGGCACCAAAACAAACCCGTCTTCCGCCTGTGACAGCACGTGGAGACGACTTCCGGTTAGACGCCTGCTCGTTGGCGCCCCCTAGTGTCCGAATATGAGAACTACAGCGCTCTGCACCAGAAATACCTCTATTGATGAAAGTGATGAGGTTAAAAAAAAATTAAAAAAATAATAAATGCAGGCCAGGTGTAGCTTTCTGTATGCTCAACTAACCCTACTTTATTTCCATCCTGTGTGAAAGAATGTAAAAAGAGGACGACACAGTGCCAGAGCCTCCCCCTGGCCCATGTATATTAAACACGGGAACATGTGAGGTGTGTTTATAGACATTTTAACATGTCATAGCAGGAAAGGTGTAGGTGTATTAATGATGTCTGAATTCCAATTGCTGATTTTCTTTCATGGCTTACTGGGACACCAAAGGAAATTCAGCCATTATTTATGTTGGTGCTTTTGCTGTAACAAATCCAAGCGTCTGCTGTGAAGAAGGAACTATTGTAGAGAAGAGTGGTAGAAGTCATAGCAGATTTCTTTGAGACATATATTTTTTTACCAATATACACACATTGATCAGCAGTTTATATGCTTTAGCTTAGTCTGGGAGTAAGTTTTCTTTCTTTTGTTTAAGTGTGTAATCACGTTCATGCACTTTCAAACCTTTAAACAGCCCTGTCTTTAACTATTGGTTTACTCAGAGCAAATTAAAATGTGGGGTTAGATAAAAAGCCGTGCTCAAGAGTACTACAGTGGTGGTAGTGAGTGGAGTGGGTGGGTGGGTGACTTTCACTTTGCCCTTTTTAATTTATCTGCATCCAGGTAGCCTTTCATTGTACATTTAGTTAAATTACATTTGATTTTATTTAAATAGCACCACTAATAATCAAAATACTCTCTGGATGCTTTACAGAACCCAGAGTCTGAATCCTCCAGAGCAAAACCTAAGCAGACGGTGGTAAGAAACCTCAAGCAGAATCCGGCTCATATGGGAGGACTCGTCTGCTTGAGGCTGGATGGGTAGAGACAGAAACTAGAGGGAGGAGGAGAAAAACAAGTACCAAACCATTTGTGGATAAAATGTTCCATTTATTTGTTTGTAAAATTATTTATTATTTACACATTTGCATCCCACCCTATCCTCCACAGACTTTATATAATGACAATTTTCTGAAATTTAACTTAAAGAGTATGACGATTGTTTTCTGTTTTTGTCAGACTCCGGCCTAGCGCCAGTCCTTTGAATGAACTGAGAAAACGGTATGATGAACACAGTCACAGGTATGAAACTCCTTTTAAACATAAATACTGTTGTTAGACTGAGTTGTGGTTGAGTTCTCTGAGAGTACAACTTACTGTGTTACAGTAATGCAAACAAAAAAAAAAGGTTATAAATAAACATACAGTATGCTGTCAAAATATACACAGGAAATGTCACTGATGACTCATTCTTTGTTGCAGCACCAATGATAGGTTTCCCCTGAGGAACCCACCACATAGAAGGAAAAGCTACAAAAATATGTAGTGTATCAAAAAATGGTTCATAAATTAGAAATGACCAAATCAACATAAGTACTTATACAACATAACAAATCTCGATGTAACCGGTACATACAACACAAATGACTAACTTGACATTAGCAACTATTCTAGAAAGTAAATAAGCAGGTAGAGGTAGAGGACCATCTGTCAAGATGTACGGGCCCGACTGAGACGAAGACAAAAACATCATGACAACAATGTCAAATAAAGCCTCTGATGGGAAAATGAAGTATTAAAGCAGTCACACATTACCCACATGCTATTGCACTCATATTAACCTTTAGTTAGACAGTGCCTTATGCAGAGGCTTGGCACGATCCTTCGGGTTGGGCTCCTGCTCAGGATGGCCTGGGTGTGTTTGGGGTGAGGGGGAAGGGAGGACTGAGTTTGGATAGGCTGCTGCACCATGAAGCCTTACCCTGTGATCAGGGAGTACTATGGGTCCATGGGCAGGGAACCTAACCACTGTTTGACTAAAATCAATCTAAACACATTACACATTTATTTGATAAATATCTGCATACACTGTTCTCCTCTGGCCTCTCTGGGCTGGATGTTCCACAAAGTTCTTCCACGTTAGTCTTGCACGCAACTGGACATTGGGCATTTGTTACTCTCTCAAAGTCCCAGCCAACACAAACTCTGAAGGACACTCACTCAGGCTTGCTGTGCAAGGCTCTTTGGTAGGAAGGCATTTTTAAATGTCTGTAAGTGGTTTATGTAAGTGGGTTATAGGAGGGTGAGGTTGGTGTCAGAGGAAGCAGACCGGACCAGTTTCTATGTGAAGCTGACTTTTGAGCTGTGAAGTGGGAAACTCCTGTAGGTCTACGATAGGGAGCTGACAACTGTCCTGAGTGTGGAAGAAGAAACGTGACTGGTGCCAGCTGCCATCTTGGATCTGAAACATGAAAAGTCCAGGAGAGGAAAACAAACAGTGATTGATGTATTCCTCATCCAAACAGTTAATAAATTCAGAAATCTAAAATGATCTCATCTGTTTAAAAACAACCCACTGAGTTTATCAGCTGACATCTTGTGTGATGTAATAAAAACCAATGCATCTCAGTTTTCTAAGCATGTACTGGGTTGTATAGTAGAACTGTCAAATAACTTTTTTCATGTAGTCAACAATGACTGATAACAGTCATAACCACTTCCTTCTAAAAGCCAACAAGACAAATGTTTCACCACGCCAGTTCAGTTCTGTTTCATTCAGACAATAAGTGCTGTGAAGTAAAGTGATGACATCTCTGCTGTCCTGCTCGTTACCTTGCACTCATCTTGTAGCACATGTGGTTCAAGTAGTGTGTCTTTCTCAAACATCTGTTTGTTCCAGCCACGAAACCGAATCCTGGTGTTCTCTCCGTGTACTGGTCCGGAGCTGAAGCCGTCTGTGGTACCGTAGGGTGGATCACTCAGGCAGTGGAGCGTGATGTTTTGGCTCGCCTCTGTGCTTAGTAAATGGAGAAACTTCATTTGGACTTTCCCTACACCAAACACCATCTGTGGGAGAGAGAACAGACAGTCTGTACTCGGACTATGGAGTCATCATAACCACACAGGAATAAAGATCTTTCTAAGATATTTCTTACTGAATGTCTCCGGAATGTGAGCAAAGTGCAAATCATTGTTGAATTTAAAAGTTTAGGTCATAACTAATACTTTATTCTTCCGGATTAAATATCTAGGCTTGCTTTTGCCTACTTCAGTATTACCTTATCAGATGTCACTGGATGTAAACAAGTCTGTCCCCCTGCAGTGAAGTTGCAGAATACTTTAAAAGCATCAGAAGTACAGCCCAGGTTTGGATCAATCCAGAACCAACCTAAAAGACAACATTTAAACAGACAGAGGGAGGCCGAGAGTGAGACAATCTACTCAACGACAGCAGAATCCCGTCATCCCATCGATGCAGTGTAATGGTGACAAAACTCACCGTCTTTCATCTTGTGCTGACAGTCCAGAAGGTCTTTACAGACACGAGCCGGGTTCTCCCTCGTACCGAGAGGCTTCTTGATGCTCTCAATCACACTACTCAGGTAATGCAAGGTCTTAAGGATATCTGTGTTCTGCTCTGGCAGGCCCATCTCCATGTTCTGGAAACTCTAGTTAAGGAAGGAAAGACAACACAGTCAGCTGTCAAATAAGCTGTAGATGCCTCCGTTACAGTTCCAACAAGTACTGGACTCAGTAAGAACTCTACCTCTGTCCTGAGGGCGCCACTGGAGTCAGATAGACCGTAGACTGCTGAGATATCATATATCTGCCTCTGTGGATTCACAAGCCACATATTACATTCAATGAATAACAGATTCAGTTCCTCGTTCATTATTAAAGTAAAAGATTTTAATCTGTAGGCTTGTTCACTGGTTATAGAAAACATAACAGTGTCAATACACGTCCAGTTTAAAGAGAAAATTTTAACAGAATCAGAAAACATATTAATTCCTGCGAATAACAGTAAAATAAGCCTTGTGTCAATAAACCGCCACATTCCTGACTTCAGTAGGGGGAAGAATAACACGTTCAACTCAGTGTAAACACCCCAGCTATCACGTAATGTGGGTAAACATAGTTGTTTTTCTGCGTTCTTAGAATTGTTCAAACAGGAAAAAATTGTTCAGAAAGTGACGCCTTATCAAATAGTTACAACAGCTACTGAAAAGGATCAACGTTCCATTGTGCCAGTTTTCTTATCACTTAAACAGATGATTTGTTTTCTCATCTACAGCAAGAAAGGAAACAGAAGCTTGGCCTGTTTTTATCATATCCTGGAGGATTTGACCTTTTTCTCTGGAAGTCTATTAAAGCTCGGAACGGCGCATATCTTAGGTTTCAGGAAAGAACAGAAATTTAACACACCAGCCAGAATGATATAAAAACATATAACTGGGTCAGGACACTGGGCTGCGTGAAAGAAGATATCTTTTTTTAAATTACGCAAGTGCTGTATATTTTTAGTATTTCTGGTCCAAATCCTCTGTATTTGACATAAAAACAAAGACTCCACCGTGAGGCTGATCCTGTCTGTCTCTCTATGTTATTGACACTAAGTACTTACTGTTGGACCGGGAGCACCAGGGGGTCCCTATGGCGGGAGCAAAGAAAAAGACAAAATGAGTGACACAGTGAAAAATTATCCTGCTGTGGTCAGTTCACTTCCTGGTCTGTCATGTACAGTATGTGTCAGTGGGCTCTGTGAAGCTATACTGCTGGGAGATGTTAGAGTGTGCAACCTCTGAACTGCCTTATCCTGGCTGAATGAAATTGGAATGAAGTAGTTTCTTAAGCCTGGTTTTTACTTCTGCAACAGATCTGCCCAACCAGATGCTGGTGCGTTGGCATCATTCTGTAAATTAGTTTTTCTGTGTACTTCCAGCAGAGGTGACTAGAACTGAGAGGTTTGAGGTGGAGCGTATAAATTATGAACAACCTTTACTGAAATCACCGCAACAAGGAAAAGATGTCTGAGTCGGTGGTGCATGGGAGGCGAAAGGAGGGAATTTTTTTTTTTTATGTGGCTGCTGAGATGTTCAACCGGAATATTAATTTCAGAGTAATTACAGCTGTTGTGGTTTGAGTTGGTGTGACGTGTAGTTACATTTCTGGGGAAGTGCGTGGAAGAACTGAAGCAGAATCATAAATCTAGCTCTAGACTTACAACTGTATAATATATATCATGACAGCATACAGTTACATGCTTGCCCAAAATTTAAAAAATAGTCCTGAACTGGACTGAAAGGGACCTCACGCATAAGTCTTTACTGTTAAAAATTCTTTGTTACATTTTATTGGTATAATTCTGAAATGTGATAGTGAAGTTGACACTTACTCTGGGTCCTGGACTTCCCTGTGGCCCTTGAGGCCCCTGAAAGTGAAAGAAAAGTAAAAAAAAAAAATGTGTTCAAATTATTCATAAATTATGTTTTCTTTCATCCTGGTGAAGACTCTACTGCTGCAATATGGTATTTACTAGACCATACATAAATACACACTACAAGTAAAGCTGAGAGCTTAAACATTTCAATGCACACTATTCTTTAAGTGAAGCACCACAGTGAGCAGAATGGGATTTAACCTTCCCTCTTATGTTATGTTGTGAAGTGCAGCAGTAGTATTCTTCAGTATGTAGTTACCTACTGCCCCCTCTGGCTGCCCAGGCACCAAACACTTTTCTTTATTGGCTACCAGGGGCAGCTGGACTTTATTAAGTCTGTTGGTGGGATTTCATGAAGTTCAGGTCCATAAATGTGAAAGTATGCACATATTTGACAACATCAATGTTTGAGAGAAAGGGTAGAATTAGGGGCCCACTCAGTGAGTGTGTGGCAGTGTGAACTGTGTAGGGATTTCAGGCTGAACTAAGAACCTAACTATAGTTTAAGTTTACAGACTAGGAACAGGGATATAGAAGTGACTATGAGGATTGCTCTGTGGTTTGCCATGCTAACATTTTGACTAGGCATTTCCTCAACAATGTTTACACAAGAAGGTCTGAAAGTACCAGAAGGCCACACAGCAAGCTCCAGGAGATGGAACAGCTGTTACTCATCCAAAGTGATCAACAGATCACATAAACAGAACTACCACTGGACCCCAGCTTGAAGTCATGCATTTTTTAAGCACAGTTTGCGTCATCTACAGTGTCTTTTCTTACACCCACAACCCGGCTGATAACCAGCTCAGCAATCCTTTCTCAGTAAGTCAGTCTAATTGTGATATAATTATGAAGTACATCCGTATGTAGTCACACATATGGGAAATTATTGTGGTAATCTTAACAGACGTTTTGTTTCTGACTGCTGGTTTGAATTACATCTTACCATTTCGCCATTGTTTCCTTTTGGTCCCCTCGGCCCCTGCAGAAAAGAAAAAGAAAATATTAAGACATTATATCCCATAATAACCGCCTTGTCATATAATTCTCACCGGCAGACACATGGAAACCTACAGGTTTTCCCACTGGACCCATCGTTCCTTCAGGGCCTACAGGTCCAGTGAATCCCTGAAACAAACAAACAGTAAGATTGAGGATCAACAGACAAGTTTAAATTTACACCTTTTTAACATGGACGTTGGTAAGATAGTTACAGTATGTATAATCCCAAGTGTTCTAAGCTAATAAATAACGCTATTAAATAAAGTCAGTTTGGGGTGTTCAATTACAGCAAACTATCTGTTTTCTGACATCGTCAATTCCAATGAGTCCCAAGTCCCTGTTCTTTGAATTCATCTGCTCCACCATCACCAGCGTCTAGCGTCCTGTCCCTTTCTGTCCCAATGAAGTTGATTCTCATTGGAGTCTAAGCACCAAAATGTGTATTCACACAAACTCTTGATATGTGTGAGTCTTCTTCGTATTTTTTGCATCTTCATGTGCACTTAGACAACTGGATACTGGAAAAGAACTTTTCGTGTCTGAAAGTTATCACATGACTGTGGTTTGACTTCCAGTTGTCCATCTAAAGAAAGTACCTTGGTGTGTCTATCTAATACTATTTTGAATTGTAATAAACCTACCAGAATCCCCACGGGGCCTTTAGGGCCAGGGAAGCCTCTCAGTCCCAAATCACCGTTTGGCCCCTGTTTGAACATAAAGAGTTTTTGTAAATTGGCTGGGATTAAATATATATGAAAATAATGTTCATATCTCATTCTGTCATGTTTTATCATCTTTTACACTTTAAACAGTGGTTTGCTATTCAGTCTCTTACCTTTGGCCCTGGAAAGCCCTGCAAACCAACCATTCCCAGATCTCCAGATTCCCCCTAAAAGCAGAAAACAAGATCACATCAGGGCAACAGAGGGGTCTTCAGTTAATAAGAGGATGCAGTGTATGTGTTTTATTTTACAGCTCCAGACACACCAAGACAGAGGACTAAGGTATAGTGGCCTTTTTTAAAGAACTGGGACGCGCACAAAGGTTTATGTGTGAATCTACAGTAGCCCCAGTACACACTCACATAGACGAACATTTTGTTGGGATGGATGTCTGGTCTTTATTCTGTGTCTGAGCGCTGTCTGCGGTTTAGAGTGGCAGACACTGTGTTTGTACAGCTAGTCATTCACGTCCTTTAGACAGGTCCACTTTCAAACCAGTGACTTTGGCTGAGAAACTCTATTCACTGCAAAGTGTAAAGGGATCCGACCCAAGGGCCTGAGTCTCCTCTCTGTTTCACGAGCATCAATGGAGATGACTAGAGGAGGGAGGTGAGAGTGAGGCACTGAATGTATTTTCTTTTTTCTCATTCTTTGAGCAGTTACATAAGTAAAGTGGAGCACCTCTTTTCCAGGTCCCTGGAGTGTGAGGATCTTACATAACTTGGCCTTAACAGGCAGAATGTTTCCATTCCAGGTCTCGCCCAGATAATTTGTTACTCCACTCATGGTGGAAAAGTGTCAGACACTCACATTTCAACCCCACCACAGATTGCCTACATGGGCCCCTGAAGCTATATTTAGAGATGTATTCAAGAATGAATAGAAGATTATGAAACCGTATTTTAACAAGAACATTCTCAGGGATGAAAAAGAGAAAAGTAGTGACCTCCAGTGTTATGACTTCGATAATTAAAAAAAAACATGTGAAAGACACAACATTTTAAAAACCATTAACAAAAAATGTACCGGTCTAAGGACAAAACAGGGACAGAACAGAAAGACAGCATTACATCAAAAGGAAGATTTTTACATAACGCACTCTGCCTTTTTATATTGCAATAAAATCCAACGGGACTACCTAATGTTTTACTGCTGACGCACAGTTTAGTTAAAACGTTACAAATGCTGCTAACAAATCTGAACTGAACCTCAAAGAGTTCCTATAAAAAACACCTGCCACAGTGTTCACAGCACTCTTACAGGCTATAGATAAAAAGTCGATTCCCATTTTAAGACGGACATTTGCTCTAAATCACAAATGCCTGTATTTACTGAACTCACTGGTTGTCCTTTAGGTCCTGGGTCACCTTTTCTGCCCTGGTCACCCGTAGCTCCCTCCATGCCTTTTATTCCAGAGGCTCCCCTGTCCCCTGGCAGGCCGAGTTCTCCCTGAACCAACAAGGACAGAGGATTAAAAATATTAATAAAATGTTTTTTCAGCTGAGATGGTTTTTGTCTGTTAAAACACACTGCAACAACATAAAAGAGATTAGGTCATTTCCACCTTCTGGCCAGGAGGTCCTCTTTCTCCAGGTGGTCCAGGAAGTCCGGGCTCTCCCCTGGGACCTGGACGTGCAGCAGGTCCCTCCTCTCCCACCAAACCTCTCTGGCCCTGGATGGAACAAAAACATATTATTATAAAAAAGTTATATATACATACAATTTCTTTTAGCAACAATAGTTAGTCAATTTAATAATCTGAGGAGATAAATAACCTCCTTTGAGGCTATTTGAGGCCAAGGTTTTTCATCGGCTTGAATCCACAAGAAATGTGCAAGGGTGGAGTGAATACATCCATGGCTGAACTGGGCTTGAGCAATGGACCGAAACCCCTGAGCTACCAGGGCGCTGCATGTGACCCATTGGTCCAAGTCAGCTCACTACCTCGCAGTGACAATACTGTGTAGAAATGGATGGGTAAAATGCTGTGGAAAAAATTACAACCATACAGAACTTTCCTTAATCCACCAACAAGGAAACGTTTCCAATAAACAGTGACACACTATATTATATGTAGGTTACACCTATGCAATAAGCTAAGTAATAAAAAACAAACAAAAAAGGAAAGTAAACAAATGTGTAAATCTATTTTGGAAAATTGGAAATGTAATTTTAGTGGAGGCCATTGTTTACTTGATGACAAATAGTTCTAGATGTAATATAGCTGTGTTTACGTTGGCCTTTCCTACTAAAAACAGGCTGTGAATCTGTGTTATATGTCTCCATTGCAAAGTGTATTTCAGTATGTGAAAACAAATCTAAATTTGCAGCTCTTGACGGCCTGCTCTTAAAGTGTATCCATACAGCTCACTGCCTGTTACTGAATGACTGTCTCTCATCGAAGATCTCAGCAGTTTTCTACTCCATCAGCAGTGCAGTGAGGCAGAAGGGAGTAAGTGATATTAGAATAACAGACTGAGGATGTCGCCTCACATATAGCTTCTGTTCCTTGATGTCAGTGAGGAGAGGAGAGGAACCAAGTTGAAATTACACCACTGTAGGTTTACAAGGTGAAACTAGCAACAATCTGCCGGTGCTGAGAAACTCAAGACTATCAACCCTCACACAGGTTCTAACAAACGAGAGTTTGACGTTAGACGTTAAAGGGGTACAGAACTGCTATACAGTAGATATGGATCCTAATTAAATATTGTCAGACTTGATGCTGAGATGTTGTTTGAAACACCTGCGTGATGCCTGAATTACAAAACAACAGTGTGGATCTTAAAATGCAGCTGGAACTTAGTATGTCTGAATCCAGGGAGTGATTTCGTTGCTCGCTATTTTTACACAGTCCAAAAGGGGAAAAGAATGAATGAAATGACTATTGTTATGGGAATAATAACCATTAAGGACAGAAAGGCTAAGGGCTGTGAAAGCTTCTGGTTTGGGAGTAACAATATAATTTCTGCCCAGCTGAAAAACATGAGTCGCCAAAACTGTTTGACTTTTATACAAAATTATGTAAATGAAAGACCTTAGCTTTCCAACTCTTGGCAGAAAAGGACAGAGACATTTATGCAGGAAATCCCAGTTCATTCTGGCTTACTTGAATAAACTGACTGTGTTGCAACCAGAAGAAGCCAGACAAATTAAACAAAGCATTTAATGGTTAGTCAAACTTGGACTCAGTCTAAAAACAACAGATCGAAACAGCTGAAGAAAAGTTTTTGGGCAATCGGGCTACGTCAAATGAAATACCTGTGCTAAGGGGACAATGTGGTAAAGGTCAGCATGATGAATGAATGTTTAGTAAGGTTTGTATAGTTTCTCCTGAGACATTAGTGCGTTGCTGCACTAGCCTCCCTAAATCTTTCCAATACAGACCACAAGTCTGCTATGGAGATTTAACGAAATGTCGTGTTGACAGTTTAGTTATGTAAGTAAAGCCCTAACTCCTTCTGTGGCTTACATTTATGATGGTGAGACAAACCCTATCAGAAACTTTTGCCCTTTATATTTGTAATAAATGTGTCGTAGCCAAAAATGGAAAGCAAATCAGACAAAAGTCACATAAACGAAGAATTCTTTTAAATGATGCACTTCTGCTGATGAAATAATGTCACTGATTACCTGTCGTCCTTTTATTCCTGGTAGTCCTGGTAAGCCAGTCAGTCCTGGGGGACCGTCTGGCCCTGGATAACCCCTCAGTCCCATGAGTCCAGGTAAACCAGTCAGACCCTGGAAGATGACAATGTCACTCCAACTCAATCTTGCAAATATGGCTTAAGCTTATCTTATCCTTAAACTTTTTTTCTTATTCAACTTTATCTCAGTTAACTTGTTATTTACACAACTATTTACACTTTTCATTTTAAAATCTTATTTAACTTTAAATTATTTGCTAATTTGGAGTCAGAAGATGCTGCAGTTTCATTTGATTGCTGCAGTCCCAGTGATAACGCATATGACAATTAAAAACCTTCAATCTACAGACATGACCAGCTCTACTCTTACTACTATATCAGGTTTTTACACGCAGCTTCTGTGTTTGACACTGATAATGAGGCGCCAAACGAGAACATCTGGAATTCTGAGATTGAAAACATAAGATTTATTGTCCTTTTCCTGACCTTAACCTACAGATGAAGTTGTGTTGCAAAGGTATATGTATTATACTGCAGTATGTGACAAACATTTTCTTGTATATATTTAACTTTTAAAGTCAAAACATTTAATTTGACTTGTTCAAATGCAATCAAACCTCAAGCATAACTATGTTGGTCAGGTTTTTAAAAACAGTGAGATTAGTGTTAAATGCTACAGAACAGCAATTTAGCTACTACTTATCCTGAATACAACATTATTAAATCAATCAGTTATTATTTTTTTTTTAATTGCACTTTTTAGTAGCTCCATTGCATCTCTCTCCCTTTTATCTGCAGTACTGGTAAATTGTAAACAGGCAATACGTTGGTGAAGCTGAAGTTACTCAGCTAACTATGCTGAAATGTTGCTCTTTGAATCTTCCGTTTTTCTCCAAGTCATGCATTTAGTTGAGGTGATGTGATACTCACTTCAGGGCCAGGTGCTCCAGTCAGACCCCTTGCTCCTTTCTTTCCAGCTGTACCCTAAAACACAGAAAGGATAAAACATACATGGGTATTCACAAAAAAAAACACTAAAGACTATATATCTCATTTTCCGCTTAAATTTTAAAGGCAATGTCTAATACAAGTCTTATGGAGATTCCACATTCAGGAATGTTACTCAGACCAGACAGTCAAAGAGATATACTGTACACATCTGTTACTGTATATATGCAACACCTCAAAAGGGATTCAGTTAAATAACAGCGAGGATCCAGAGGCTTTAAAAAAAAGCGTGGTGTAAAAGTATCGCAGGAAACTTCCACCATATGTACAATTATATAAATGTGCATGCTTCAAAGACATAACAGAAAATTAAAAAACTGTCTATGTTTGGATGGTTATTTATGTACAGTCCCAAACAGATATCTTTCAAGGCACACTTTATTGAAGCCATCAGTCTGAAACAGGAATACTGCAGATCCAAAACATTTCCAGTGTTTCCTTGCAGGCTACAAATGTTTCTGAACAGATGGGTGTACATGCTGCCTGTGAAGACATCCTGCGCAAGATGAGTAAAATTGTTAGATAATATTATTCAATACTGTGATTACAATGTGACTTACATATTTACACATTTTCTTGCTTTTCTCTCTTTCTTTAGCCATCATGCTAGCTAACTTCACTGCCAAATTGACACCAATTAATCTGAGGGCAGCTGATGGACAGCTGGGGCTTTGCCTTTCAGGATAGATGTTCCCATTGCAAATGATAAATTAAACGATTTTTCTCATTTATTGCATTTCAAGCAGTCTTTTGTGGTCTGTTTATTGTCCATATACGTGCTAACAAAGAACATATATATTTTTTTGAATGTGAACTAATAATATACTCACTGATTGATACAATCTGTTTCATATGTGAAGGAATGTCAGAGATAACTATCTGTTTCTTCACTATGAAGGCTATATAGACCCTTGGAGGAGGCTCAAAGTTATTTCACAGGGGAAATAAAGGTATTCAAAAAGCCTGAGACAAGTCTGAGGACTCAAAAGAATGACAGCTAAGACAAAGAACCTATTAGTTCAAGACAGCACATATTGCAGAAAGATGATATCTAAGGACCAAAGAACAAAAGGAACATGTCCCTGATAACATCAACAGAAACAAAGCCATGGAAATTTTATCTCCAGAGTTGCTGCCAAGTTCAAAGCCTTGAACTTAGCTTAGCAAAAAATCATCAAACATGACGTGATGATAAATTAACACAATGAACAGTGGTGCATTGGTAACATGTCCGTGGTTGGTCTCATTCTGGCAGCAAACAGAGACATTTCTTTTCACTTGTGTTAAGTACGAACGCAGCTGTACAACTCATTTGCAGAGAGATATGTTATACTCTTTTATCTTTTCTACACATGAGTGAAAAGATGAACATATACTGTTTACAGTGACTCACCGGAGCTCCTATTTCTCCTTTTGGGCCTGGCTCTCCTGGGAAGCCTGGAGATCCCTGCACAACAAAAGAACAAATAAGAAACATACAAAAACAAACAATATCACAAAAACGTTAATGAATCTACAATCTGTTTACATGATAATCTATAAAACTGAACATTAAGAAAGGATAAAAACGTCTACATATATACAACCGAATGAATGAGAATTACACTTTACACTTTCCCATACTGTAGCAATTGACCTTTGGCTAAGCCCCGCCCCCCTTAGTTACTGTTGCTACGTCCGACATTCTCTTCTGGGCTGTGGTTTTCTGGTTATCTATAAGGCTCTGGTATCAATATCAAGGAGCAACACTGTACATGCAAAGCTGGGTACGTCTCTATTCACTTCTATAATCGTTATTACGAAGCAAACGGACTAACGTTACGCACGTATAACGTTGTATTTCTTCAGCGTGTGCTAGCGTATCAACAACTATGCAACTTAAGCTGTAACGGTGATTCAATTCAATTCAATTCAATTTTATTTATATAGCGTCAATAACAATACAAATCGTCTCAAGACGCTTTACAAAAACCCGGCCTGAAACCCCCAGAGCAAGCCTGAAGGCAACGGTGGCAAGGAAAAACTCCCTTTTAACAGGAAGAAACCTCGAGCAGAACCCAGCTCATATGGAGGGACCCATCTGCCTAAGGCCAGCCGGGTACAGACAGAAGAAAGAGAGAAGAGAACAGCAAAGAGAGAAGAGAAGAGAACAGCAAGATAAACATACATCTGTCATAGATACACATATCTGACTAAAGTGTACATGTGGAATCTTATGATACAAACTGATGATGTTACATGACAGTTTGAAAATGTAAGAGGAATCATAGGCAGGTTGGAGAATTGTTCATTCAGGTAGGAGTGGATAACTGCAGGATTCCATGAAGACTGGGCAGGCTGATGAGACCACGACAACAGATGTAGTATAGAGCTCCACAGGAAACACACCACTCCAGGCCAGAGATACTCACAAGAAGAGGGGGGAAGGGGGGGAAGGGGGGGGAAGGGGGGTGGGACACACACAGCAGTAAACATTCTACATAGTAATAGCTCAGAATTGTATGACTAGTAGTATATAGGAAATTAGAGGGCAAGAGCTCTGTGCCAGAGAAAAGAAAGTGGAGGATGCGAGAGAGGAGACAGAAGAAAGAAGGAGGACATGTGTTTGGTGCATCGTCCCCCAGCAGCCTAGGCCTATAGCAGCATAACTAAGGGATGGTTTAGTCCAGCCCTAACTATAAGCCTGATCAAAAAGGAAAGTCTTAAGCCTGACCTTAAAAATAGAGAGAGTGTCTGCCTCCCGAACCCAAACTGGGAGCTGGTTCCATAGGAGAGGAGCCTGATAGCTGAAAGCTCTACCTCCCATTCTACTTTTTGAAATTCTAGGAACCACAAGTAGGCCTGCACTTTCAGACCGAAGTGATCTGCTGGGATGATATGGTACAATAAGGTCTTTAAGATACGATGGAGCTAGGCCTTTAAGGGCCTTGTATGTAAGGAGGAGGATTTTAAATTCTATTCTAGACTTTAAAGGGAGCCAGTGAAGAGAAGCTAAAACTGGAGTAATATGATCTCTCTTGCTAATTCCTGTCAATGCTCTTGCTGCGGCATTTTGAATCAACTGGAGGCTTTTTAAAGAGCTATTTGGACAGCCAGACAGTAATGAATTACAATAATCCAGTCTGGACGACACAAATGCATGAACTAGTTTTTCAGCATCACTCTGAGACAGGATGTTCCTAATTTTGACGATATTACGCAGGTGAAAGAAGGCAGTCCTGGTCACTTGCTTTATGTGACATTTAAAGGACATATCCTCATCAAATATAACACCAAGGTTTTTTACAGTAGTACTGGAGGCCAAGGTAATGCCATCCAAAGACACCATGTGATTAGATAATGAATCTCTGAGATGCTTAGGACCGAATACAATAACTTCTGTTTTGTCTGAGTTTAAGAGTAGGAAATTACAGGTCATCCAAGCCTTTATGTCTTTAAGGCATGCTTGGAGTTTAACCAACTGATTAGTTTCATCTGGTTTCATAGATAAATATAGCTGGGTGTCGTCTGCATAGCAATGAAAGTTTATGCCATGTTTTCTAATAATCTTGCCTAATGGCAACATGTATAACGTGAAGAGTATTGGTCCTAGCACAGAACCCTGAGGAACTCCATAACTTACTTTTGTATAAGTAGAGGAATCATTATTGACATGAACAAACTGGAATCTGTCAGATAGATAGGATTCAAACCAGTCTAATGCAGTTCCTTTAATCTTGACCTCACTTTCAAGTCTCTGTAGTAAAATATTATGATCAATAGTGTCAAATGCAGCACTAAGATCTAGCAGAACAAGTATAGAGACAAGTCCACTGTCTGAAGCCATGAGGAGATCATTGGTAACTTTAACCAGAGCTGTTTCTGTACTATGATGAACTCTAAAACCTGACTGAAACTCTTCAAACAGACCATTCTTGTTTAAGTGGTCACACAACTGATTGGCAACAACTTTTTCTAGAATTTTGGAAATAAAGGGAAGGTTGGAGATTGGTCTATAGTTGGCTAAAACATCTGGATCTAAAGTGGCTTTCTTAAGTAAGGGCTTAATTACAGCAATCTTAAAAGACTGAGGCACATATCCTGTTAATAAAGATAAATTTATCTGGTTCAATATGGAGGTGTTAATTAATGGAAAAACTTCTTTGAGCAATTTAGTTGGGATTGGATCTAGAAGACAGGTTGATGGTTTAGATGCTGTAATTGTTGAAGAGAGCTCAAGAAGATCTACTGGGGAGAAGGATTCCAGATATTGATAAGGTCGTACAAAAGTTTCTAATGTCGCTGTACTTGCATCTTTAACAGCTGTTGGAAGGATGCCTTGAATATTTTCTCTAATGCCGACAATTTTATTAGTAAAGAAGCTCATGAAGTCATTGCTACTGAGGGCTAAAGGAATAGATGGCTCAACAGAGCTGTGGCTCTTTGTCAGCCTGGCTACAGTGCTGAAAAGAAATCTGGGGTTGTTCTTGTTTTCTTCTATTAATGATGAATAATATGCTGTTCTAATACTACTGAGAGCTTTTTTATAAGTTGTTAAACTATCTTTCCAGGCTATGCGAGCTTCTTCAGAATTAGTGGAATGCCAAATTCTTTCTAGCTTTCGGACTGCCTGTTTTAAACAGCGCAACTGTGAATTATACCATGGAGCTAGCCTCCTCCTATTTATGACCTTCTTTTTCAGAGGAGCAACTAAGTTTAAAGTTGAACTAAGCGATGCTGCAGTGCCATCGACAAAATAATCTATTAGTGCAGGGGTTAAATTGTGGTTGCTGTCGTCCACAACATTGGTACATGGCACTGAGGTAAATAAAGAAGGAATTAATTCTTTATATCTAGTTACAGCATTGTCAGACAAACATCTACTGTAATGAAATGTCTTTTCAGTTCCTGTGTAATCCATTATTGTAAATTCAAAGGTTATGAGGAAATGATCAGACAAAAGAGGGTTATGAGTAAATACTGTTAAACCTTCAGTTTCTATGCCATATGTTAGGACAAGATCTAAGGTGTGATTAAAACTGTGAGTTGATCCGTTTACATTCTGAGAAAAGCCAATTGAATCTAATAATGATGTAAATGAGGAGCTAAGGCTGTCACTGACAACATCAACATGGATGTTAAAGTCACCTACTATAATGACTTTATCTGTTCTAAGAACTAAATCACATAAAAACTCAGAGAATTCAGCTAAAAACTCAGAATAAGGAGCAGGTGGGCGATACACCACAACAAAAAGAATTGGTTTTTGTATTTTCTGGCTTGGATGGGGAAGACTAAGAGTAAGACTTTCAAATGAATTAAAGCTCTCCTTAGGTCTAGGATTAATAGATAAATCAGAGTGGAAGATTGCTGCCACTCCTCCTCCTCTACCTGTGCTTCTAGGAATATGATAATTACTATGACTGGGTGGAGTAGACTCATTTAAACTAACATATTCATCATCCTGTAGCCATGTTTCAGTCAAACTAAAAAGATCAATCTGATGATCAGTTATCAGATCATTCACTAAAAGAGATTTAGATGAGAGAGATCTGACATTTAAAAGACCACATTTAATTTTCCTATTCTTCTGTTCTACCAATGAACTTGTACTGATTTGAATAAGGTTCCTATGAGAAACTCCTCTTTTGTTATTTATTGGTTTAAATAATCTGGGAGCAGACAGAACATCTATAGAGTTTATAGAGTTTAGGGTGTGAGACAGTCCTTGAGAAGCGGCAGAGAAGTGTGTAAGACTACAACTCCGCCTCCTGGCCTGATGTTTTGGTTAGCTCCACAGGGTTTTGCGCGCACATCATTGGGCTTATCCATACCCTGGATGCTGTATATATACCGACAGTATAGCCTGCCGAAACTGAAAATATGAGACGCCTGCGTTAAAGTCAATGGAGCGCTGTGGAAAAAGTGTCGGACCCCTGTGGGAGCTCTCTTGGCTGTGATTGGTCAATCTACATTCTAGGGCGGGGCTTAGCCAAAGGTCAATTGTATTGGGGACATTGACTGACTCACCGGGGGGCCTTGTGGTCCAACAGCCCCACGAGATCCAGTGGTACCAACATGGCCCTGGAATATAATTTTAATATATGGTTATACACACCTGTCACTCTCCTGTGTTTCACTAAACTAGCAGGATCGTACTCAAAGCCAAGTGACTGCATGTGTATTCTCAGGAGCACTATTTTCACATGAAGTAAAGGACTCAATTACAAGCTCGACAGCTCTGAAACAATATACAACGGTTTCCAAGGCAGGTTTTTATGTATACCATTAAGATAGGCCACTGGTGGCTCTTACTAAGACACCAATAAATTTACTAACAGAAAGCCAAAAGTGACCTATTATGGTGTTTAATTTAAGTGTGCAGGGAAATGATGAAACAAATGCCAAGCTAAGTATTAGTTTTTATGGCTTTAACCTCCACTGGAGTTGGAAATCGGCTGAGAATAACTTCTAGTGATTCCTTACAGGACTGTACTTACAATAGTCATACAACTACTAGACAACTGCACTGTGGTATGAGGTACAGACTCAATTCTGGAACATCAAGTGAGTCTTACGTCAATTGTCTTATTTATAAAATGAATCAAAAGAAGAACAACAAATTAAGAAGAACTTACACATTAATGTATCAAAAGACACGTGTACTCAAAACCAAACATGCCTTTGCCAATTCAACATGTTGCAGCCTCACACGCTGGCAGATTAGAATAACATCATAAATGCCAACTAGTCAAAATAAAATAATTAAAATACAAACTTGCTTGCACAGTGAACATTTGATTTGCGTGTGTCTTTGAGAGCCAAGAGTCCATGGCCTGGAAGGCATGAAGCAACAAAAACACCAGATTTTCCCAGCCTTTTTGCTGGGGATCTGGTAATCCTCTCCGACATGTGTGGTCTGCCCTTATCTGAGCAGAGCACTGTTTCAGTAGAGCATCAAAAGCTCCCTGAGTGGTGTCTGTGCGATATGCCTGATGTTGACTTAATGGTTTTGTCTACCTGATATCCTTCATCCCCTGGCTCTCCACGGTCTCCTCGTTCACCTGGAGGCCCCTGTGCAGACACAAACGAAACGCACACACATGAATACACATCCTGTATATGCATGGCTTCCTTTCACCTACCTAGAGCTGCGACTTAAAGACAGTTATTCCTCAGGCCAACACAAATAAAACATATTCTATAGATGTGACCTACGAGTCTCAGTCGGGGCTGCAACAACACAGAGGCTGTCATTGTATTGCTCATACTTTGTACTGTAATTCTGTGCCAACTTGATAATCTAATACTACTCATATGGGAGGTTGCTTTCTATACCTGTGCATGCAGCCAGTAAACCTGACTGTGCCTGCAGTGTAGGGCAGTCTCAGTGGCCACATCCAGTGCTGGGACCTGGGCCTCAAAGAGTATTATGGTCATGTTACTGTATGGCTGTGAGCTTTCCCAAGCTGCTACAACTCTTTGATATGTCCTGATCCTCTTTTGATATTAGTCTAAGACTTTGGTTTCTTGGTCACAGCAGAATAATTCTTGAGGTAATTTGGGGTGAATAATCACCTTCACTGGCACTTGTGCTCTTGTCAAAGACTAAAATGTTTAAAACTTAGAGTAATGAAGCTTGTTTCAGTTTTATCAACATTCATGTTTATCACAGTGTTGTGATAAGACCTCAAACAAAGCTGTTTAATTGTTCTGTCTGTAAGTGCGACACACAGGCTGATAATTGGATCCTTGTGCATGACAAATGAGGAAAAGAAACACTGACACAAAAAAAGAGCACATTTGGTGCTGAGCTCAAGAGCTAATAGGATTAACTTTTACTTCCAGCGTCAATCTGGTATTTAAATGTCTTGGGTTAAACAGAGCGAGGAGTGTTCAGAAAGGAGAGTTTAAAGGAAAGCAAGACCTACTGGTTCACCTAAGGGCCCTGGTGGTCCTGGGGTCTTATTGTCCTCGCCTGGATACCCCTGGAATGTACCAAAACACACACAATCACACACACACAATCACAAGTAACCAGACTGTACTTTGAAGCACTCTGCATTAATATACCAAATCCAAGTATGCAGATATTTCTCTTTCAAACACTACTTCGGGTATCATATTACCTTTTCACCTTTGGGCCCTGGTGGTCCAATGGGCCCAGGCTTGCCAAGGTGACCCTTAAAAAAAGAAAGACATTTGATAACTGTACAGAATGCCTGCCGTGCTTCTGCTGGCTACAGCATGTTTCTTTGAGGAACATGAGTTCCACTGTGAAGGCTGTTAACATAGTAATCAGAGCTGTTTGATGTAAACAAAATTCCATGTAGAGAAGATCTTCTAATCTGTCACTTGAGGATTTATGTTTCTGGCACAGACTCAGAAATCACTCTGCAATCTGAGTCAAGAATGAATGAGAATAAAAGCTCTAACATACACACATTCACAAAAAGGGACAAAATGAACTGTTCAAGTTATGCAACATAAACTCTGTAGTGTTGGCATGACCATGCTGTGAACCTGTCTGGAACAATACATACATAGACTACAAGTTCAGCTCCACCTGCTTTGTGGAGTATTTACAAAGGTTTTTAATTCGTTCCTTGGATGGCAAGGAAGGGTAATGGGAGCTATTAAAATGTCTGGAGCTTCACACTCAGGATGTCCTCCACACATATAACATTTATGGCATAAAGCTAGAGAGGAAGGCAACTTTAAGATCTGTCTCTGAAGCTTTATGAAGAAGAATTAAGTCTGATCAATAAACAGTCCTTTATACTTCTTGATGTTCTTGATTTTAGGGAGAACCCATATTTTTCTATACTTACTTATCTAAGGCCCTGTTCTGAACTGGTATAAACATGCATCCTGAGTGATACGATTATAAGTGGCTTGTTTTAAGTAGGAACAAATCCAGAACATATGAGCAGACATTTGAGATCCAATCACTTATATCACATTTGCAGTATAAACAGCAGTGTAAACACACAATGTGTTCTGTCCACACTGATGGACTGGTCACTCAGCTGATGTCCTCTACATAAGCCTCATTTATTCAGAAAAACAAAACACACAACCACACACAAAAGCAGAGAATGTGTTGTCAGTTCATTAGTAATGCCAACACTGTTTATGGTTTTGAAACAGTGGTTGGTATAGATCCAGATTGTTTTGATACGGCAGCTGTTTGCATAATAATCTACTACGCGCCAAAATGTTTCGCCGTTTATTTGTGTACAGAGTGTGAAACTTGGATCCCAAGTTGTAGTTTGAGACATATGTGGACAAGTATTTTTATGCTGTGTGTTTATGCCATGTTTTAGGCCAATATGGATGCATGTGCGCATGTATTTGCCAATTGCCATGATAAAACCATAAACTGCAGAAACTCACTGGGTATCCTGCCAGTCCTGGTTGTCCTTCTACCCCCATGACTCCAGGTCGACCCTAGAAGCAATGAAAAATATGCACACAAAATTAGGTGGTGAATCAGTCTTGGTGCTTTAGCCAGCTTTTCTCTCTGGTTCAGATAAATATAACCTTGGTTTCAAACAGGCACATCAAGTGTGATGAGAGTTGTTTCATGACATGGATATAATCCTTTCTCCACAGCTATAACAGTGGTTAAGCTGGCTTTCTATGTAAAGAAGGAAAAATGATGTCTTATTGTTGGCTGTCCCTTCTCTGGACTTGGCCATTCTCAGAACCAAAAGACAAGCATGTGTTGTTTTGGTTTTAAAGTTTCAAGAACTAAATCTGACTTGACTTCAGTCCAGCTGTGTCCATGGGTCAGTTACTAATTACGACACAGAAATCATTGACACTTTCACAGCGACTTTCACATTTTTCTCTTTGTGTTTTTTCATCATAAAAATCATATAGAATGGGAACTAACAGGTGTGCCTCGAGTTCCTCTGGCGCCTTTCAGCCCCGCTTCGCCCGGCAGGCCAATGTCTCCTCGAGTGCCAATCTCACCAGCAATACCCGGAGGACCCCTTTCTCCCTGGAAAGATACAAAAAGTCATTAACGAATGACAAACAACACTAGAAAGCAAGCATTTAAGCCCTTTGACAGCTATGGAGCATCAGTTCAGTTGAACTGTCCTTAATGCTTGATCCGGTTATTTGATATCTTTCTTAAAATGTTGAACAAAGGACTTTTCAGACCATTTAAACAAGACCACTCAGCTTTGTTCTATGGGAAAACACAGTGTCCTGAAAAAGTGATGATGAACAAGGTTCCTACCTTCTTTCCGTGCCGTCCTCTATTCCCTGGAGGTCCCAGTTTTCCTTCTGGCCCCTGAAAAACAAGACACATCTATTTTATACTGAAAGGATTTGATTACTGTAACTGTAAAGTGCTGAATATTGAATCCTGACTCTCACTGACTTTCTCACATTACCAGATCTTACGTTTCCTGCTGAGGACACCAACCAGCAGATCCTGACACTGCAAGATCTTTTCCCGGCCTTATCAGTTGGCCCATGTGTACGCTGAAGTAAATATCTTGTAGTGTACAATGTTGTTCAAAAGCTTTATCACGTTTATCAGCTTACACTTTTAGGACAACTGGACTAAGCTTCTCTGCGCAAACAGAGCTCTCTATCTGTGCCCTGAAGTGTCCCTCCTTCCTGACACCGGTGACCTTCTAGCCGCTCTACACCCAAGGCTACACCTGAATCTGTATCCCAAAACAAACAAGCACTAAGAGAAGGCTGACAGCCATCAGGCAATACTGAACATCCAAAATCTGACATGGTACCTTTTACTGACTTAATAAAAAGTCTTTGTTGAAGAGAAGGCTGACCCCTACTGGGATACATGGGCATTTATTTAAGAGAACTGCCAGTTCCAGATATTTAAAACTGTAATCTAAAAAGCAAGAAATAATCAACATAAGACTGTTTTGTTATCTGGCAATAAGAAAACAAACTTACACGGAAGCCCTGTTTCCCAGGTTCTCCAGGAGGTCCTGGGGGTCCAGGGTCTCCTTCTGTCCCTTTGTCCCCAGGCTCCCCAAATGGGCCACGCTCACCAGGCTCACCCTAACAGTGTGATAGAGGCAGAGAGACACAAACAAAATGTGTCAAACAAATCAAAACATGGCAAGAGCTTGACTTTACTTATTTTATTAAACCTTGAATCAGATTCAAATGTAGTGTACAAGTGAGAAAGACAGTGTGTTGTGGCAAGATTCAGTGCACGATCCAGGCCAACATTTTGTTGAAAAGGTGTAAAAATAAGTCAACAACAAAAAGGAGTTTTCTTGTTTACCTTGGCTCCGTCTTTCCCTTGCGGGCCGTCTTCACCAGGGGGACCAGGAGGACCCTATTAACACAGTTTACAACAAAACGTCTTCACTGAGGTAGAAAGTGACAAATCAACACAGAAACCGTTTTGTTTGAAAATAACTTTGAAATCACTAAAGTCTGCTATAGCAGACTGTTTTAGCTCTCCTGAAGTGCACTCTGTTGCACCTATAACCACAACCAACAGTAAAGTCAGCACATCCTCAATTTCACCTGCGCATTAGCAGTCTGCTAAAAATGGCATTTCAGATCCATCTAGATCAAAAAGGTTGCGCGAATAAATCGTTGGCATTTGACACTTGGTTGACATACAGTACAATGTCGGCTTGACAAGTGGCCCCTCTGAGGTCTCCAAACGCGTGTGCAGTCTAACACGAAACGGCTGCAAAACGCCAGCAAGCTAAATAGCTAAGGCTTGCAATTTACCTCGACTAAAGGAAAGCTATACAGTTGAGTGAGAAACCTGTGCAGTGCAAGTCCTCAGAGTATGCAGTTATGCAAGGTGTGCCAAATATATATTTATATATATATATAGATATATATAAAAAGATATATAGATATATAAATAGATATATTGATGCCTTCTGCCTCCAACACACCAAAACTCAACACAGCTGACTAGTGTTTTAGACGAGTAATTACGGAACAAAAGCTTCAGTGTTGGTTGAAAATTACATTAAGACCAATTACTTTATGAAAAACAAGAATCCTGTAACACTATCTAAAACTAAATGTATGTTTTGATATAAAATACATTTCTGAAGAGACAAGACTCTTTTGTAGAACATCCATATTAAGGAGACTATACATACAGTCAGAGTGACAAACTCCAGTGTTTCTTCGACCCAGATATGTCAGATATGACCCAGACAGTCAAACAAGATGACAGAATTCCAATGGAGAGCATTGGCTATCCATTCAGATGAAGGAAGTACAAAATGTACTGTGTCTGTATAACCTTGTTAAAGAATGTTCCATCTAATTCTGTAGAAAGATGAGACACCAGCAGTCCAAGTTCTGTTTGTTTAGTTCATCAAACAAAAGCAAATTCATCGTTCTTTTTTCTGGCCCGACAGATTCAACATCATTGTCAGAATGAGTGGGAGCATATGTAACAACTGGGTTATGTCTACCCAAACACAGGAAAGCAAGGGATTAGTGGATTGTTTGCTGTCACTCACTCGGATTCCCTCCTGTCCTTGCTCCCCTTCAGCTCCTGGAGGTCCAATGTCACCCTATAGGAGAGAAAGTACATTTACATTTGCATCCTGCTTTTAACTACGGTTTAGTCTACAGTTATGTCATATACAAACTGGCTGAGCATGTCCATGGATTTCCACATTTCTACAGGGTAAGTTTACTAAGGGCAAATGTAGCGGCGGTTGTTGCAAACAAATGCAGTGAGGTTGTACTGACCTTTAACCCTGGCTCTCCGATTGCACCTGGTTCCCCCTCTACACCTGGCGCACCCTACAAAGATTGGAATGAGCAGTAAGCAATGTTTAATTAGGAACCTATTAGGAACCAATCTATTAACCGACATGTAGTTCTGAATATTTAATGTAAAGTACTTCAGTTCCTTGCTCCCCATCAGGTCCAGCCTCTCCAGGAGGTCCTTTGGGTCCCTGAAAGGAAAATAACCAACATTTCTTAATATAAAGATACAGCGCTCTCAATATTCTAACCAGAACAGACAAAATAGACCACTCAGGCATATGATGACAAAACAAACACACAATTAAATGTTTAAATCTGTAGTTGAGAGCAAAGGATGTTGGAAGGAAGAATTGGAAATAAAAAATGGGTCTCAGACAAACACAAGATGAGACCCATAACATAAACTGTGCCTCTGGCATTGTTGAAAGCTCTCGCCCAAATAAAAATCTGGATCTGATTGTTTTACATTCTCTATGTCCCTGAGGGGTTGGCTGGTTTCCAGGAAAATCAAGAATTTGAAGACTAATCTAAGAAAGGAGGCGCAAGGCAGGTGTGTGAGGAATGTGAAGGAACAAAATCTAAAACAGCTTACTTTGTGGTAATGATCAACATGATAATGAGCAGCTGAAGTGATTGTTAAATAATTCATTCCTGACAGCTACTATCTCATGGAACTTTTGTAAGCAATTATCATTCTGTATATTTTCCCCCACCACAGACATGACAGAATCAAAACTGGTCTGTTTTCACAATAAGATGTTTGCTTGCAGTTTCCAGTCAGAACGCATCATACTTACTGGTCCACCTTGGGGCCCCCTCTCCCCTGTGCCCCCTGGCGTTCCCGGTTTACCCTGGAAACACAAACACAAGCCTGATGTTGCTTCAGCCATTCATTTGTGTAATCACAGAAAGTACAAGAAAGCATGAGAATGAGAAACAACATCATTATTAGCAGCGTAACCACAAACATGATGAGCAAGTGTAGCGTTCCAGCATTCCTTCAAACAAGACATAGAAACTCTTTGATGTAGTACCAACAGATTAGATTTCCTGCAAAGTCAGGACTCTTTGTTATAATCCAAACACTGTGTGCTAAGTTTAGACATGACTCCTAACAGCAGACTTAATTCACCTGGGTAATGCTTAGGTGCAGCCGGCCAGTTGACGTACTGTACAGTATAACATTAAAACTCATGATGATTAAAGCTCAAATAAGTTTTGTTTCTATTCACCGAGTAGATTTAACATAAACGAAAAGAAATTAGTATTTTAATGTCTCAAGCTCTGAGCAGGGAATCAGAACTAAAAGGAAAAAAAAAAAGGTATGTGAAAACTAGGCTTAATGGGTTCCAAGATCATAGCTAATATTGTTTTCACGCAATGATTTTTAACTGAAGAGCAAAGAGGTATAAGGAATTAGTCATGATCAGTTTTGAGGAGATTTTATTGGACACAAGATGGCACTATGACTCCAGAATGGACAGTGGAAAAGTTGTTGCCTTCAGCAGCCAAATATGCAGTATTTACAAATCATAGAGTGGGTTTCTCTGTCTTTGATGATCGTGGGCAAGTTCTGAGTTTGGGCAGATGTTCTTCATTTAACATCAGCCAGCAACAGAGGATCAACAGCTGCTCTAAGGATTAAGATCAAAAGTCTGAAACTTACTTCAGCATTAACTAATGCAAAAGGTCTCAGTGAATGACACACAGGTCACAACTAGCCCCAAGTGCATGTTGATATGTCCAAAAAGAGCATGATATACTGTAAATGTTTGGGTATACAGATGGATGTCTGAGAGTGAGAGCACAGGCCTGCGCGTGTCTCTGTGCGTCAGTTGAGAGTAATTACCAGCAATCTTGAAACATCAAATGGTTAGCCAATACATGGTGACTGAAAATGGAAAGAAGCTCATTTGTCAGTGGAAAACAAGACAAGCCAAACAACTGTGTGAGAGTCCAACAAGCATGCATGTGAAAGATCATCTGTAAATCCGGCCTTAAAAGAAAGAAACAAACTGCACTTTAAGAAATATACTGTGGATATACTGAAATGATCATCACATGACTATTAGATGACCTACACGGATCAGCTTTTGAATCTGGCTTTGATCTGTTTTTGTTTGCATGTTTCTACCATCTGTGCAGCATCAGTTATTTTATCCATTCGCTGCTCAAAAGCATTTCAGAACGATGATCCATCATTTCCTTAATGGCAAAGACAGAAAAAACAAACATTTGCTGCCAAAACAGAGCGTCAAAGCTGCCAAGATTCTGTCTATGCAGTGGCACTAAAACATGACACTGCAGTTAGTGAGCTGTTGTCTTTATTATTACTATTATTATTGGCTGCTGAAAGACAAAATTTCTCCTCTGAGGCTTTTAAAGTTTCAAGTGGACCAATAAATCCTCCAGCCAGTATCATCCAGCATTATCAGCAAAATACATGGATATTGGTATTGGCTCATATGTCAACAAATAAGTAGACAAACATAGATGTAGACAAAAATGCAGACCCAGAAGTATAATAAATTTTCCATTATATATCCTGTTTAAGGAACGCGGGGGACTGGAGGGTATGACAGGCACAGAATGATGACACTAGCTTAGCTTAGCTTAGCTCTATATCTTTGGACCGTGGAAGCAAGCACTTAGAGAACACAAGCTCCACACAGAAAGGCCTGCAGCAGATATGCTCGTGGTAATGTAGAAACTTGTTGCAGATTACTGGCTCATCTAAACTCAAAGTGAACGGTTTTCAAATTATACACAAAGGAGTTGAGGAATTACTATGTGCTCATCCAAACTAAAATCATAAACTGAATTTATTGCCACATTAGATGAAAAAAGCCTCACTCCGTTTTTTTCTTTTATGCATGACAACTTCCTCTTGGGTGACTTTATTGGTTTATATTATATATATTACAGTTGGAAAAAAGGAAGTGAAAATCTTTTACAAGTCTGTGTATTTTGCTGTAGCCAAAGTGATGCTTCTTGGTGAAGTGAAGATGATAATTAAAACTGTGAAGTTTAAACGTTACTTACAGGCTTTCCACGGGGGCCTCTCTCTCCTGGACTGCCAGCCTTGCCCTTAAAAGAGAAAAATCAGTATTTCAATAATTAACCAACTCGACTTATTTACATTTTTATGTGAAGAATACTGACCACACATTACATATTAAAAATGTGTAACCCTGGGTTACAATGATATGACAATATCGTTTGCTGCACATATGCACATCAACAGGAGTGAACAGCAAAGGTAGTAACCTGAATTTATTGGCATCATTGGCAAACCCTTCAAACAAAGCTTTTTGGCAGTTTTTCTGAGATGAATACAAATTGCAACGATTATAAATGGAGGTTGAAAGGCTAATGTTGATGATGTGTCTTGAAGTAATATAGTACTAGAGCATACATGCTATTTGTGACAAAAAGCAGGGTGCAGATCTATGAGATTAGTATTATGTAATAAACTCATAGCTTGAAAGCTTGCAATTTACTTTAAAAAGGTTTAATGTATTGGTTGATGTACTGGTTACACACTGCTGGAGTTCAGCCAACTCACATGTCATATTTACTGGGTTAGTTGAGACTGACAAGACCATGGCATCAATGGCTTTCAACAAGCGCATTCAGCAGACTTGGGGAGTATTTTCATCTCGTGTTTTCTAGGTGTCACTTGAACCTATCAGTCACTACTGTCATCACTTAAACACACCATTTTCAAGATTAGTTACGATTAGCCTGTTTGTTAGCAACACTCTGGGCCAGCAGAAAATAGAATTACACGGCCAATTCAATGCTTATTATAATGCAAGTTACATTTACATCTCCACATTAGAGCACCAAGGTATCAATAGCATCAATTACACTTATTCCTTTAACTAGTCAACCTAACTGAGCATCACACAAACACATGAGCATACAATTGAAATCACATAACAGCTCCAAAATGATCGTGTTTGGTAAATCAGTGTACTTTTTGAAAAGAAGTGAAAAGAAGTGATGCCAAATCCTTTATCAGAACAGATCTGCAGACTCCATTTCACTCAGCTATATCAGTTAAACACTTTGATCCTGCTATTCCTAAGCTTATTTACTCAGGTTTGCTTTTCTTTCCTTTCCTGCAGTAATCCTTACTGAAAGCAGGCAGCACTGCTTACGAATTGCATTTGGGTTTCACCTGAAACAGAGGCAAAAAGACAAAGGCCTCCGGCGCAAATAAAAACTGATTAAAGACCAAGCTTTTACAGAGGCCAGAGGGTTGCTGGCGAGATGTCTGAAATCACATGTGGGAATTACTTTTCCATGAGGTGAATGAGGCACATCTTCAAAGTGGATGTATGCACTTGTTAATGCCTTGCAGCTGGATGATGCCTTTTTTTAAATTTTTTTTATGAGAGATTATTTTTGGCTTGGGATAAATGAGGCAACATATAAATGTTCCTTCGCATCAGAACCTGAAGCATTCATCCACAACAAGTATGTGTTAGATATAAAACAGTTGAAGCGTCTAGATTATAAATGGGCTGCACTGATTTAAATACTACTTACTATGAATCCTGGCTCTCCATTTTGTCCAGTCTCACCCTTTTCACCCTGCAAAGAAAAACAATACATTACAACACATTATTAATTCAGCTCTAATACCATGGGAAGTAGTTTATTTCATGCAAAAGCTCTGTATTTATTCTATCATCATTTACACATAGCAATGTTTTCCACAAAATGATGTGAATGTTCACCTTGGTGCCCTCAGGACCTGGTTCTCCCAGAGGGCCATCTGGACCTCGGGGCCCCTGTTCAACAGCAACATAACAACACACCTCTTAACAACAAAGACCGAACAGTACATTTTTTTTTTTTATTCAATCTGACATGCCTATAGTTAACGTGAAATGAAAAACAACAATTAGTCTGTATCTTTCCTGCTTGAGGAGTTTTCGGCCCTGATGATGCAGTCTATCACCCCCACACATCGGTGATAAAGATCTGTAAATACCACTGCACACCCCCCCCCTTTGCATCCTCGTCTATTCTTTCAAGACTTTTTCATTTTCAGTCTGTGGCTTCCATCTCATCTTTCCTCTTTTATAGCTCTTCCTCTGATGACTGGTCAGCTCCTTCAGTCAGACCACCATGCCTCTAATGTCACTCTGCTTCCTTCAAGCTTCCAGACAAAGAAGTCTTTATCTTTCTAGTCTTTATCTTTCTATTTGTTCCTTCCTCTGACTTTGATTTAAAGGTCACTGTGGCAATTATTTCTGCCATACTTTTAAGATGAACAATGCCACTATAACTTGTGGTCCATCTTTTCAACTAATGGATCTTAAATAGCTTCTGGTCATAGGCTGGGAATGCTCAGTTCATCAGAGAGTACGTCAGCTTTTCCAAAACAGACTCCAAATAATGACTCTTGAAAAGGCAACATAGTGTTTGCGTGTGTATTAAATAAACAGAGTATTTCCAATATGATAACCACTGCACTGTGATCACTCATTTTAAATGTCAGTACCGAGCATCATATCAGCTGCATGGCCTGTTTGACTCTCACCAGATGCTGGCTGTAACAGCAATGTTGGGAAAAAAAGAGGTCGATGAATCAAATCAATATCAGACTATAATTCAGGATAAAGTTGCTACTTTCATGTTATTTAGACGTTTCACTGTGAGCTTGCGTCAAAACAAGAACAGTGTATTACAATTTAGATGGTTTACCTCAGACATAACAAACAAAGAGGCAAATTATAACAACAAATAACGTTTAGCTACAGACCACTAAATGCAGAAAGACAGCCAATCAAACCAAAGCTCATCTAAAAACACTGACACTCATATTTACACATGATTATCTACATGAATATCTCTGCAGTAGATGAGGAGCATTACACTATGAGTGATCATTAAAATGGTGGTGAAAAACTAGACAGGTTAAATATGGGGGCGGAAACTTATGATCAAAGGACACGCTACCTGTCTTCCCACAATGACAACTAGTTTTAAAACTAATGCAGGTATATACCAGCTAGACTCATACATAATTCAGCTCCAGGTCATAAATCTGGTGTTGTATTCGGAAGTTAATCTCTTTATGAAGAAAACACAAGAAAGTACGCCTACTGATTTCTGACATTTTCTGCAATAGCAGCTAGAATGGGATTATAAGACTTGGGCTCAAATTATTAGCTTTTGCATTTCCCACTGGCCCATGACGGGTCATACGCCTTGACAATCGAGCCAAAGCATGGATGAGGAACGAGGGCGGATTTAAGGATATCTGCGGTATATCTTACCTCAGCAACAAAGGAAATGCAACCACAAACTGACACACGTGGATTACAGTAAACAACAAAGCCAGAA
Source organism: Chelon labrosus (assembly GCF_963514085.1). Lineage (NCBI taxonomy): Eukaryota > Metazoa > Chordata > Actinopteri > Mugiliformes > Mugilidae > Chelon > Chelon labrosus. The sequence goes on from NC_140343.1 coordinate 9,219,350, forward strand.
CATGTTAACTGCTGCCATATGTTTTTCTTGGCAAAATGCTGAGCTGGAGAAAAGTAAGTGAACAGATGATAATAGGAGATGATTACAGATTAGTGATGGTGTGTGGGAAGCAGAGCGGACTTGACTGATTTATTAGTGCTTCTCACCCATTTTTTTTGAATGACCTGAAATGGACAGATTCAAGTAGAGGGCTTTGTCTGCCAGTGTTGTTACTTTAACAGATTAACATTGTGTCGTATTATTAGCATCAATAGTCAAGAAAAAATGGATTTCATATTGTAGCAACAAAAAGCAAACAATTCTGATAATGATAAATGTAGGGTGCTGCTGCTTTTTCATTGCCTGATATTTAGTGATTAAATTAATAATGAAATCATTAATGATCTATATCAACAGCACTGCATGCAGTGTTCTTATTAAATATAATTATCACGGTGACATGCAGACGCCTCAAATTGGTTCAGAATCCATTTTAGTTATATCCCTTTATTTACGCTGATATTATATATCTTTGCTTCTTCTGTTTCTGCTAGTTACATAAAAAAAAAAAAAAAAAACAACACACATTTCAAATCAGAATTCTATCTTTGCCTCTTCAGCTGGTGGTGTCATTCTTCTCGTAGCCACACGGTGTCCCACCAGTATCACCACACCGCATCCATTTGACATTATATGAGGATCTTAGGGCTCATGAAACAGTTGTAACTGCATCTATAAAGAGCCTCAGGCCAAGTGGAAACACAGACATGTGTCTTTTAATTGCTTTAATCTCTGGTTTATGGGAATGGAGTTGTGATGTGAAACAGACCAAAGGTCTGATAAATTAAGTCTTCATGGTTGCTATTGAAGTAAAGTAGGCTCACATACAAGAGACGGGTAGAAATGATGCTCAATAGCAGAGACAGCTCTTACCATTCTACCCTTTGGCCCAGCAATCCCCGGCCCACCCCTCTGTCCTTGAGGACCCTGTGAGAAAAAAACAATACGAACACGAGACAGAAGACAAAACAGAAAATAAGGATTATGAAGAGTTTGATCCACTATATCAGTTAGAATATTTAAACAAAATTAAACAGGGCCTAAGAAGGTTCCATCGGCCGACTGGGGCCCTTCTGTGTGGAGTTTGCATGTTCTCCCTGTACTCCGGTTTCCTCCCACCATCCAAAGACATTCTCGTTAGGTTCATTGGTGATTCTAAATTGGCTGTAGGTGTGAGTGTGAATGGTTGTCTGTCTCTCTGTGTTAGCCCTGTGATAGACTGGTGACAAGCGGTTAAAATGAATGAATGAATGAATGAATAAGCAGGGCCTGATCTCACTGTGCATCAACATACATCACCAGTCATGTGATCTAAAGTACTCAAAGGATTCAGCCAGTTAAGAGATGCACTGCTCACAGAAGTCTAGCTTAATCGAGGAAAACAGGACCACTGAATTTCATGTAAATTTTAGTGTTTGCAAAAAATAATTTTCCTCTTAACCAGTTTCAAGTCAATTTTTGAATTTATAATATCTAGTGAAAAAACTGAGTACCGAAGATGAGGTTTAATGCACCCAAGCTTCTCAAGTGTGCGCGTATGACTCATTCTAAAATGCAGAGTGAGCAAAAGCTTCAGCAGAGAAGACAATATGCATATGAAGGGGTAAACGTGTATCTTTTCAACTCATGCTGAAACTATAGTTACAGGTCGTCTTATCATCTCAGTGCAAAGAAGAACCATTATTTGGCATTACATGGTGGCAACAAGAGTACGACACTTACAGGTGCTCCTTGCAGGCCGAAGTCCCCTGGACCTCCTGGCAACCCTGGATAACCCTTATACCAAAAAATAAAATGACAAAAAATAATGTCAATTATTAATACTATCTGTAACACATGAAACAAAGTAGAAGTGGTTCAATTTTAAATGACCAAACTATGCTGCATTCAGTACTTCTGGATTTAATAGTGACTAATGTGGAACACCAGTGCAGCAGCAGTGAAAGACTGTGAAGTAAAAAAATGTTCACATCTGCAACTAGAAAGCATTCGGAGTGTCTTGTAGAGTTGTGTTTTATATTAGAATGTGCCCCAGGCCTTCAAGAAAAAAAGCTGGGTTCTCATCACCTCTACTCTCCATTCTCCTCCTATATTAATCTATAAAGGAATCACGGCACAATGACAAAGAAAGACAGAAAATGCTCATCCCCGAAAACCATCTTTAAACAGAAACAGAACTTTAGGATCTGATCATTGTAATCTGTGATGTAACAGCCCAAAGTATTCACATTAAACTGCCAATCCTGCCAAATCCTCCCTAAAGTGTCCTTCTCTCTCTCTCTCTCTCCCTCTGCCAGACACACACACTGGCAGTGATTCAATCATCTAACTATTTAGCCAGCCACCAAATTAGTCATCCTCTCTTCTAGCCAGCCAATCAGTCAGCCTGCTTGCCACTCTGTCAGCCAGTTAGGTCAGGAATGAAGCCCAAATCCACAGACATGGAGCTAATCCAAGGCCCTGGGACAGTGAGTGATCCAGGCCAGCCTCTCTCTAAGACTCATGCAGCACTACATCACTACAGCAGACAGCGGAAACACTGCTGAACTGGACAGCAGCACTTTTCTCAGGAGAATTAACGATGTCAAAAATGATGCTTATGCAAGCACATCTTCTACAGTAGAATGTATAACAATGTTTTAATGCATAAATTAACTTGTAGATATGTATTCATAAATAGTTTTGAGACTCAGCTGTTGGAATGACAACAAAATAGAAGGTATCGGTTTGTAGAGGATATAGTCATGATCTTATTCACCCTGGCTCTAAGACTTGACTGATGGGCTTTTCCTGTTCCTGTTAAACATCTCAACTGATGACACATTGAGCAATCCAATAGCTGCGGGGGAAAAAAGTTTTTAAATTCCAATTCCCAGCATAACCGTGGAAAAATCAATTTGGCTGAATTTTGTAAAGATTTAAAAAAGTTACAACATTCAGGAGTCTGGAAACTAAGGCCTCTAGTGCTTTTGCTTTCATTTTCATCAACTAAACCATACAACTATAAATGATATCTGCCAAAACATACAAACGTTGCTCAGTGGTTCAGGTTTGCATTCATTATCCCTAGACATTAGTTTACTTAACAATGTATTCACGCTCTGAATGGTAGATCGATGTAGCATTGCACATTTCTTGTTTTTAGTGTACACTGTGGCGCTGAGGTTTACTAACACTCAGAGCTCTGCACAATATCCGGAGTGAATGAACTTACCCTCGGCCCCTTCTCTCCAGCTGGACCTGTTGGACCCGGTGGTCCACGGTCGCCCTGGAGAAGAACAGTAAAACAGAAAGAGAGAGAGAGAGCTGATCATTAAAATGTGACCTCAAACCTCAACGCCTAAAACCCCAGCACAGCTTCACATATGCTTTTTCTAATAAAAGCCAGGTAATTGGAGAGCAGCTTCTTAAATGTAAAAGGTTAGAGTGACAGCTGGCTGAGTGGAGTTTACAGCAAGCAGGTACTTTGAAACCACTTTGGTGGCACACTGCACAGTGTGTTAAAGGCAAAGGTAACCTTGGGTAAGCTGAATGATGCATTAATCCTCCTTGACTGTACAGACTGAAGTGTGAGAAACATAGTTTTAAGGCACTGTATTGGAAACACCAGAATCAGGGGATGGCACTGAATTAAATTGTGTGGCTGGTGCTGACAGATTGAACCAGGAGGAGGACTGTGTGAAAGAGGAGTAAGAGCACAAGCAAGAATCTGACAAGCAGATGACTTCCCATCACAAGAACATGTTCTGACAAAAATTACAGGTGGATGTTTTTTTTTTTTGTCAATAATCAATGACCAGTCAGTCTGTCAGTCAAATAATTTCACGTGTATTGTAATTTTTAATTACATTGAGAAGTAATAGATTTAATTATAGAAAATGCATCATCAAGAGTAATTTAATCTGAGTGCATCTGCATTGGAAAAAACAATGGTATAATGTCCAAAGAGGTTGGTCAGCAGCTTAATTGAAATTCTCTCCTGAAATGCCTATATCAGCAGAGATGTGAAGAGTGAGAGGCAGTCATGGTAACGTGACTTTGACAATATTGTTGTTTATGTGGACGTGAGAGTGCTGAGTTCTTATACAATGATGTTTTCCGGGGCCTCAAGCCTTGGCTGTTAAACATAGGTTTAATTACAGTGGAGTGTCGCTGACGAGCCAGCAGCTGATGATGTCTGACAGCCTAATGACAGAGAAACACACTCCTTACCTTTTCACCGGGAACTCCAATCACCCCAGCTATCCCAATCAGGCCTACCGGACCCTGGAGAGGAGAGGAAGTAGTTAGTAAGACCTGGTATGATTTTCCTCGTCACTGAGTTACTTCCCCACCTGCCATGACACCTGGAATGTAAGAGGTCACACTCCACTATGTAATGCACACGTAAAACGAAAGGAAGGGATTCTGATTTGAGGAGAAACCAGTAGAGATTCACATGTTGAGTTTCATTGCTAAAAGTATTCTTAACCAGCTCTCAACGGAGGCGGACGCATCTCTTTCTCTCTCCCTATCTCCCCTATCCCTTATCTTTCCTGCTTTGCTTCTCACGTCTCGTCCTGTTGTGTCTCAAACTTTAAGAGCCTCTCTCCGCACTGCTCTCTAAATTTTAAATCATGGAATTGGTCAACTGGTCTCTCAATGCAACTGACAGAATCTTCTCGACGAGAGGACTGGGTTCGGGGGAACCTGCCTGCCCTGACGGAACGTTTGCTGCTGGATACATGATGGACTCCTGGGAGAAGTGGAGGGTCGTGTGCCTGGCCATTCTTTACATAGAGGACGTCGAGGATCTTTACATATTCGGAACCATGATAACAGGCTTTCTGATGATTGGATTAGGCATTGCCCTGGTGTATCGGAAAATCCGGAAGACGGTGTCAGCAGTCCAAAGCCCCATGAAGCTGCCCGACATGATTGATGGAGTGACCAGGGCTGTTAGCGCTCAGACTGTGGTCAGTAACCGCAACATGGAAAACTCCATGGAGAGAGCTATGAGCGCACTGACTGTGGTTATAAACCGCAACATGGATAACACCTTGGAGAGACTGACTGTGGTTATAAACCGCAACATGGATAACACCTTGGACAGGGCTGTTCGTGCTCTGACTGTGGTCAGTAACCGCAACATGGAAAACATCTTGGAGAAGATTTCGGCTTTGCAAAGGCGAATGAATGGATGTGAAGACCAGAATGGACAAACAGAGTAAGTCGTGTCTATTGAAATGCGACTACTCGCCCTAACCCAAACAATCATATTCTAATCTGCATTCCGGACCCGGCCGGCCTTGGCCAAGGCCGCTGCTGGAACAACCCCCCCACGAGATCGCTGCAGTGAGACGCTCTGTCCTATCCCTCCCTCCCTTCCTTCACGGACACCTGTTGATAGTTGACTCTGTCTGGGACCCGATCAGGGACATCTCCATGGCAACCTGCTGTGTTATCGCGATGACATCCTGCGAACTGAGGCACTGATTGGGAGGCTAGACGAAGCGACTCTCAAGGCTTATTTACACACGCACAACACACTGTACTTCCCCAGAGGAGTGTAGTCTGGGAGCTGCTTTTTTTTAATCCTCCCCTCTCCTCTTGTTTTTCTCCCCTTTTCCTCCCCCCACTATTACCTAACACTCATCCTGTATGTCTGTCTTATTGTATGTATTGTCTGTATATGTACGGACGGGTTGAGTGCTGTAATTTCGCTGTACTTGTTATAGTGACAAATAAAGTTAATTCAAGTCATAAAATGTATAGAATGATTTTATACTTAACAAAAGAGTAAGTCAGTATACTACTATTGATTCCTAATATTTTTTCCAGCTCATATAATATAATATAATAATGGAAAAGAGTCACATGGTAATAATTTAGATGTGGTCAGTAACCGCAACATGGAAAACATCTGCTACTACTACTACTAGTAGTTGGCGAGAATTGTATTGATAATTGGGTGACTGGTCCAATGTGACCTGAAAGTGGCATGATTGTTTTATCATCCACAACATTTTTTTAATTCTGCACTTTAGATAGCACTAACATGGGGCAGAGCATTTACCTGCTGCTGTGACTGAACCTCAAATTTTACAAAATAGTAAGCTACGAAATCAACCTCCATGACGTGATCTACAGAATACAGAGTGTAGAGGCTCGGCCATCTTGGCAATAATTAAGTCCATCTAACTCTTAGCTGATTAAAAAAAATAGGAAAAGAGGTAGAGCTGAGGCATGCATCCACTTGTCATTTCCTTAATTTAGTATAACTTTAAGCCTCAATACAGTTTAAACATTTGAGTAAAAATTCACACCCCACCATGAACCTGGAGATAAGCTAACGTTTATGTTTGCCGGTTGGACATTTTAACATAGAGATCTATAAGAACTGACTCGCTTTTGAAGCCTCAACTGGCCAATGGGAAGCTGCAGGTTTTGGTACTTGCTCCAATATTGTTGCTAAGTCAATAAAAGTGACCCTCACCATCCCAGACACCTCAGAACTTGTGGAATATTCAATATCCTATTTGGACACCCACTTGGTACGCAGAGTGCTTGAACAAGGAAGAATTTTCAAAAATATATTCAGTGGCTTGAGTGTCTTTTGCCAAAGGCTATAGAGCCAACGACAAACAAGTGATGATTGATTTTGGACATATACTTGGCCCATGTGTGTAAAATGTGGCTCCTAACTTGGAGACATCCTAGATCCACTCCTGCTGTAGAGGACTCCTTGTGGGAAAAACACTCACTAATGTAAACGTAGGAGTTATCAGAAGAGTTTAATCACTACCAGACCAGTCATCTGGGCTGGAGGCTGTGGTTTGGACCAGCGCCAGACCCTCCACTGGACAGTCTGAAGTTCAGGACCAACAGCAAGATTTATGGGTAACTAGTTAGACACTTAACCAGAAACCCCAGCTGTATTTTTTAAACTCTGTCACTTTGTTTACTTTCACAGGTAAAATATGAAACTTGACAAAAAAAATACAATGTCAGTATCCAGACTAAAGCAACATAATAATACTGTAGTGGTAATGTGGTTCTAGAAGTAGTAGTAGTAGTAGTAGTAGCAGTAGCAGTATTTTCTGTAGTACTAAATGCACTAAGCTCCATGCAGAACCTAAGTGTAATAATTCATATGACTGCCTGATGCAGACCACAGCGGTCAACCACTAAATCCAGTGTGGTCAGGCTGCTGCCGTCTTAGTTGTCTAGGCCAAATTCCAGTGTTGCATTTGATATATTGACTTTTATTATAGATAACAAGTTCTAAGACTACTTTTACTTGCACCACATTATCATTTAGTGTAGATTCGTATTTACTTTTATTCTTCACGCAAGCGTAAATGTGAGACAAAGTTAAAGACAAGAAGCAGACCACTAAGATAAACACAATGAGACTCTGTTCCATTCGCCATTTCCAGCTCAGCTAGCAAAGCTGACAGCCTGAAAGTGTTACTCATGTATCATCACCTTAAAGAGTATTATCCTGCTGAATGTAAGTAAAGCAGTTGTGTGTAAAGCAGTGGAAGGATGCAGCCTGCAGGCATGGGAACGGGAGCTCGAAATTGACCTCAAATCCCTTAATTGGGAATAGAAGTGGTACCCTGTATAGTTTAACAGAGGGAAGGGGTTTAAAGGGTTTTCCACATGACAGGGTCTTGACATGGGAGCTTTAACAGTAATGTTTCGAAGGTGGTCTGGATTCTCAGACAGCACGGGTCGGGTAGGGAAACTATTAACCATTAACCTTAATGTCATGGAGGAAATACAGCCCAGGTCACATATTGTTATGAGGTTCTCCCTCATGCATGCATGTAAGTACACAGCATATAGACATGTGAACTACATTTAAAGCCCGTCCATAGGTGACTTTGGTCACTGAGGACCAATAAATGTTTTATTAGACGTGAACTGCAGGGTGACACAAAAATGGAACACTCAGCAGCTAATCCAATCAGCTAAAATACACAATGCCCTTTAAACCTCCAGTAAAATTTCAGTTGGAACAGTTTATGAGAGGCCTCACGGTGACAACCAGGCACTACGTGAAGACAGGTGGACTAAGTCCTCATTGCAGCAACCCCATGTTAACTGCCTTTCTCAGTTTCTTGCACATTTAATTTATCTAGAAAGTGATGTAATGGTATTCATTAGAGTCTCCATATGTTTAGAGTTTTTTTTTTTCTCTGCACAGCCCCATGGTTCCTGTTTGGCTTCAAAGGCCTCTACTCAGTAACTGCTTAATGCCTCTCATATGTGCACTGCAGCAACACAGTCCAACATGGCCCACTTTGTTGCCTCTACTATTCACAGAATGCAAATATTAACATTAAGGGGCCTCCGGGAAGCACAGACCTACTTTGGATCTTCACAGCAGTTGTGTACATCTATGGATTTTACAAAGAGGAAACACATGCAAGCAACTTTTTAGGGTAAATGTGCTGGGTATAAAGAAATAACTCAAGCATAAAACAGACATATAAATACATTTGTTTTGGGATGCTTGCAAAATCACTTGACGGACACAGACCAGCATCTTTTTGGATCACTACTTCTCATTTAGTGACATGCAACATGAGCGCAAGTCTTGGGAAACAACAGACATCTAACAAACTTTCTGCAGAAATTGAGCCAAGAGGAGGTAACTTCCAAAAATCCCTGATTTGTGTTGCTTCTGTTTTACAGTGGACTTCTGATAATGTTGAGAAGAGGATCCAAACATTTCTAAGGATTAAAAGTGGGTCAGGAAAAAAATAACAGTCCACCAGACAGTGCTACTGTAACTTCCTCCACAGTTGCCACACTGGAGCTATTCATACCATTTGTGGTCTATGCATCTCTCTCTTAATGTAGTTAATCAGTAATAAAAGCTAAGGCTCAGACTCAACGCTGACACTCTTAAAGAGGGATTTAATGAAAAGCTACTAAGCCACACCATTATGGCCGTCAGTTGGTGAAGTGTGAAAGCAACTTACTTGTGGTCCAATTTTTCCAACATTTCCCATGTCGCCTTTCTCTCCCTGCAAGCAGTAAACATCAAACAGCGTGCTGGTTAGCTTCCTGTAATTAAACAGATCTCAACCACCATCATGCCCTGCTACTCAGGATATTAAGTGTAAAAAGGAACACACACACACAGACTGCATAGGACTGTGACTAACTTTGTGGTTTGCCATCATGTATGATGATGGAGCTGGAAGAAATAATATCCCCTCTAATTAAGAGCATGTTTACAACACAGTAAGTCCAGACAACACTGGAAAACACAGAGCCAATGGCACTCAGATGTAAGCACTAGACCATAATTAAGATTAATAAAATCCAGAAACACGTGATATGATGATTATGGCGCTGTAAATGTGGTGGGTTCAAAATCTAATTACAGCCAATAAAACAAGAAGAGAAACAAGCAATGAATGCTAAAGTAAACACATTGACTGACACTGAAGGCAAGCAATAAGGTTATTACTGTGTCCCAAAGATGAAGGTATTCAGTAATGTACACTGTATATAAAAAGTGGTCTTAGTGCAATGTGATAACACACATGCAAAGAGACTTCTCAATTTCTTTTAGTCATTTTGATCACACAGCCCAAATAGTCCTACTCTGGTCTGTTATAAAAACACAAAACATCTCTGAAAAAACATTATGTTTACTACTGAGTGATCTATTCACAAATAATCTTCAGAATGACAAAAAACTATGAGTGTAAAAATGGCCTAACTTCTTTCTACTGAGTACAACTTAAGGCATCCAGAGATATAAAACTGTTCCTGACACAAATGTATACATCTGTAATTGTAGTGATAATGCAGTCACAGCAAAGCCGTAACACAACAGTAAATACATATTGAAGGTAAACCCACCTCCAAACCCTCAGGGCCAGGTTCACCTATGTAGCCTTTCCTTCCAGATCTTCCCTACAAAGATATGCAGAGACACACGTGCACACACATACAAGTACTGATCAAGAGATAGTAAAGCTCTTAACGTGTATATCACATCAAATCACAGCTGCTTCCTAAAAGAACATCCAATTAAATTGTTTCATTCCAACCACCTGTAAATGTGAGTCTTTGTGTGTGTGCATATTCAAATTGTGAGTTCTTACAGTGGGTCCAATGCTGCCGGGTGGGCCGAGAGGTCCTTCATCACCCTGAGGAAACACAGCATAGTTTATAGAACACAAATATTCACAAAGATACACTCTCATGCAACAGAACCCTGTCATGTAATCACATAACAAACATGAACAACAAATGCATACATGAAAATGTTGATCTACAAAAAGCTCATTGTTTACAGAGACCATATATTTAGAAACGGGACTTCCTGCCTCTGTACGACATGAATTTTAAACGACACAGCACAGTAGCAGTTAGAATTAATTAATTTGTTATGAAGTGTAAGTCACACTTAACTAACGTGATAAAAAAGAAATGTATTTGTCATCAGAAAATTTAACTTTCCACACATGTTTAAGTATTAAAAGGGGCACCTGGTAGCTTTAGCTTAGTGTTAATAAAAATATTTGCTGTACTCCTCTAGTTTCTGAAGTCACAGAAAAATGCTGACTACAGTCACATGAAATAAAAAATAAATAATGTACTCTTATGTGACTCAAGTATGTGTCAGTTCACGGCCAGCTCTACACCTTTGTGAATGGGTGCCAGGTTTTTGCTGTAACGTTCAGCACAATGGAAAACTGTATGTCTTGTGCACCATTTAAAGGGATCAGTTCTTCTTTCCAGAGCAGGAAAAATATCAGTCCTGTTTTTTCAAGCACGCAACGGTGAATCATGACTTCACCTGGTGGAACGTGCCTCAAGAGATATCACACAGGAAAAAAAAAAAAACTCCGACTTGGATCTGAGCTGCAACAGTTTGAAATATGACTTGATGCTACCTGAGAGGCACGAGGCAATGTGTTGACAGATCTTGATCAAATGAAGCCACATTTTCCACCTCCAAGTATCAGTGAATCTAAAACCTGAGCACACGTGTTGAACTCAGGTGTTAAACTGCCTCACCTGCGTTCCTTTCGGACCTGGTGGGCCTTGGGGACCTCTTGCACCCTGCAAACCCTGAAATGCAGTTGGATGCATGAATTCAGCTGGATGGACAGAGTGGAAGAGTGCATGGAAATAAAGGGAGACAAAGAAGACTTACCTTTGGTCCAGGTGGACCATTGGGCCCTGGCACTCCAATGTCTCCAGGAAATCCCTTAGAAAATCAAGAGAGAGATGCTATTATTAAAATAAATATATATATATAGTTATTGTGTCAACAGAGTTGTATAATACCAAGCATTAATCCAACTCATTGCATCTCTGGGTGTAACACAGGACACTACATTTTACATTCCAGTTATGGTCCCACTAGGTCTGACAGTTGTGGGCCTTTTATGTGCTGATGTACTACAGCAACGCCTCCTTGCAACTAACTGCAGGTGTCCTGCATAAATCTGCATCAGACAGACACAGGGGCAGCGTCTTTCTTGAGCGTAGGCGGGCTTATAGAAAACTGATGTAAAAACAGTGACAACTGCTACTGAGCTGAATACCTCCAGGCATACCTGCGATGACACAATCACTCATTTAAGAAGATATGCCTGCTGGCTGTGGCCTATGTGACCTTGACTCATGTAGCACTCCTGAATGCTGCATGTGTCTATGACATTTCCATGCTTTTCACATGCTGTGCAGCATCAACAATGACTCTTTGACAAAAAGTGAAGTATCCAACATCCAAAACACAGGCTGCTTGAAGACTATTCAAGAAACAGAAAAACAAACGTCTAAATGTTGTTTTAATGCTGTAAAGGGAAGATGACTGGTGTCTTAAATGCTTGCAATCAAACAATCATTGCACAACTGAAGAGTGAATAAGTAAAGCGCAAAACAGGGAATCAGAGTGAAATCTATTATCTGATCTTATTATGATATACTGCAGAAGGCTCAGTAGTCACCATGGCAGGGGCTGCAATCATTGTTTCTACTAGACTACCACACTATCTAATTTATAAGTGAAACTGTTGATGTTAGAGTGTGAAGGAAACAAAGGACAATACAATCATCAAAAAGTCATCTTTGAAATCTCGTATTTCCCATAACATCATTTCAATGTAAGAAGATCACCTAAAACTCCATTAGTTTTCAAGACATCAGGTCATAGATCAAAGTGAAGATCAGCAGAAACACCACACAATCACACATTCATTACTAATTAACAGTGACCATGAATGTCTAGCAATCTTGTAAAACATATGTGTCTATGTTGGAAATGCCAATTACAACTGTTTTACTACACCAAGTAATCTGTAGATTGCTGTCTCAACATATTACTGAAACTGTAATAACAATATGCACTTGACAATATTTTAGAGTTCAAGGTGTCATGCCACTTGTATCAGTACAGTGTGAGTGTTTATCCCTCAGGTCGGTTCCTTTTTGCTGCTGTGAACACAGCAATCACATTTGTGAAACCAGTGAACCAAGCTGAGCCAGACTAGAGAGGGCTTTCTTACCCCGACTGCAAAAGCTCCCCAGAGCAGTTCTTTCACCATGTGAACACATGTTGCCCAAGGAGTAAGGCGCCTACCAAGTTTCTGCGCTCACTGTGGCATAAATAATCCCACATTGGGATCATTTCTTATTGTCTCATCTTATCCAAGTCTGAAAACTGCTGCTCCAGTAGAGGTGTGTGGCAGCACACTGCTGCTCCTTGGGAGGTGTGTGGCAGCAGCAGGGCATTGTCTCATCATATACACTTAAACCTTGTTTTCTACACGCAGCCTAGTTGCTTGATCCGAACATATTGTTTATACACAGAATACTAGTACATGAACCAGAGAGCACAGTTAACACCATGGCCCAACTAGCTGCCTCTGCTCCTCTTTATTTAATTATTTCTTAAAAAATTTTATTTTATTTTTTTTTTGCAAAATTATGACCAATTACAAACTGATTGCAAGAACATAGCGTTGAGGGACTGTCAAAACTTTGTCTCAATTGCTCTGTAAAACACAAACTGAACCAAGGTTAAATGCAACACTGTAACAATACCGTATCAATTACTCCCTGTATTCAGACAAAATATAGGTGTGAAAACACCCTTATGCTACCTTCTGTCTTTTTCTTACTCATGTTTCTGTGCATTTAGTTTACAAGCCTGAAAACAAAAGATGGAATCTGTCCTAAACAGCTGATAACTGGCTTCCATTAAAGCTCATCTAACTAATATTAAGTGCAAATCAATGAATGGGTGCAGTGACTTGAATTCAGGTTGTTACACTTGAATTGCTTATAAAACTGCACAGCAAAATGATTGTTCAGATGTTCAGAATGTTCAGATTGTGTGATCGTGTGTTCATTTCATATGGCTTGTTTTATGCATACAGACCTCATTGTACGCAGAGACAAATATTTTACATAATAATAATACTACTTCAAAAAGAAAAAGAAAACTTGATAACATCCTACCTCTGGTCCTGGAGGCCCAGATGGTCCTTGTGCCCCAATTTCTCCAATTCTACCCTGTTTAAAATACAGAAAAGAAAACCAGAGACAATAGTTTAAAAAAATAAATAAAAAAAACACAGCATGAAAATGTGGAATCAAAAAAATCACTTTTACTCTGTGTAAGTGACGTTACATTATTTTCTGACAACAATTTGATACTATTCAATAACCCTTCTCTTCTGTCACCTTGTCAGCTCCACTTTGCCACTGACAATAAAATATTTGGCTCTGAGGAACTTACACTAGGAGGAGGCTGGAGCCAGTGTGGACTGAATGGATGAAACACTTCAGTAGCACTTACCCTAGTTAATCTGCAGCTCTTTTGGCAAATGTATGTGTAAAAAAGTTTACATACTTCTCCTTCTTATTACACTGGTTCAACTATGTGATTATTCTCATTACTCTAGACCACCATGAATTGTTCACCTTGTTCCTTGCAGGGGAGCTTTTAATGTTTCATATTTCTTCTTTAAAAGAGTCTTTTGACAAGCAAACAAATTATGTGGTAAACCATGCTTACTCTGCTTTGTCAAGTTTAACAAAAATGGAACAAACACGCCAAGGCACTAATAAATACACATTCAGTAATTTCTACACATGCACCCATATATGCACAGACACATACACACTCACACGAACATACCGGCGGTCCTGGTTTCCCTCTGGGTCCAGGAACACCTGGTGCACCAGAAGCACCCTGAAAGATACAGACACAGTTCTCTTAAACTGGTCATACACACCCTTTGTGTGTGTTTCCATACAACACAGTGCATGTCTGGATGTGCCTCCCTCATCCACATGGAAAAAGCCTTATGTGATGACTTCATATGATTAATGAATCATCATCTGCATGTATTTAAACTCACACCATGTATTTCTGAATATATGGAAGTGCTTTACTTTTTTCCTGATTTAGAAGACAACTGTTCTTTCATAGTTATTGTCCAGTTATTTGTAACAGCTGAAAAACAAAGCTCACATCAGCATGTTTAAAAAACCTGAAACAGAATGCATTAATCGTAGACGTATTATCAGGTCATATGTGTCTCTGTGTGCTGGGGTTGTAGAAAGTGACATCATGTCCGATAAAAGTTACTGATTGTTGTGTTAGATGCCAAGTGGTATGTAATTCTTGTGACACAGAAGACCTACCTTATCACCTTGGTACCCCATCTCTCCTGGCTCGCCCCTATGTCCTACTTCACCCTAGATTTCATGGTATCATACAGAGATATAACACAACACCACCCTGCAACAGTAATCCTAACACAACCATAGATAACAAATAGATTGAAAAAAACCAGTGCACATTGTACAGTATATTGTAAAACATATACACATTACATTGTGTAGGAACACGTTAAAACCATCAAAATCCATTGACCAGATTGTAAGAAGTTATATAGCAGCAATAGCAATATTTAACATAAAGAATTGCTTATACATACTGTCGTTATATTGAACTTTATATTGAGTTCAAATTAGTGACTGTGTTACAAAAATGTCCGCAGGGTCTCTCATAATATGTCAAATTATGTCAGCTAAGCTAGTGACACATTACACACAGATGCACTGCAATAATATAAATATTTAGATCACCTTATCACCTTTCAATCCAGGCAGGCCGGCTCGTCCTGCTGGGCCCTGCCACGGAGTGAAGAGAGGAGGGGGGAGGGAAAGTTGAAAAATCAGTCAGACAGAATGAAAGAAAAGCAAGGACGCTGATCATTATGTTTATACATGTCAACAAGGGGTGCAACGGTATTTGTATTCGTCCCGTGGTGTCACGGTTCGGTGCACGCAGTCATACAGTAAATACGTCTGAGTGAGTAGCCTATTAAAAAAAAAGTCCTCACTTCAATCCAGGTGGCGGTAATGAGTCTAAAAGCTGCCAGCAAACGTTATTAGCCTACAGAAGAAGAAAAACAGACGAAGAAGAACAGTAACTGACAGTGTGGAGCACGGATGGATGTACTAAGAGAAGTGTGGAGTTGGAAGAGCCGTCGGCTTCATTTAAAACACCAGTGTGGGAACACTTTGGTTTCCCGGTGCAACATAACGGCGATGGCACGCCCTCAGTTTATCTCTACAAGAAATTGTGCTTTTTCTTTTCCTCTATATGAACAAAATGAATGAATGGTATGAGAACCCTCCTAATGCATCTGTTTTATGTTTTATTCAAATTTTTACTTTTACTTTTTACTTTTATAACAGGTGGTGGTTTTTATTTTTTCAGTCTATTGGTGTCAAAATAAATGAAAAAAGTTAGTTTTATACGTGTGAGTTTTTGTTGCTTTTTTCCCGTTGTACCAAACCCATACCGAACCGTGACCCCCACACCGAGGTACGTACCGAACCGTGACTTGTGTGTACCGTTACACCCCTAATGTCAACATATGTACATGTTAAGTCTAGATTTATGCCTTTCATTATTAATTAATAAACTAACAGTATTGTACAGTGTTTTCCTAAAATTTAGAGCATTAGCAGCAGCCAATATCTAGCCTACCTGAGGTCCCACCAAACCAGGCAGTCCTCGTGGTCCCTCAGGCCCTGGATCCCCCTGTGGAGAGAATGACATAATATTTATGTATCACAAATGCACAGAGCCATTAATACTACTTGTACTGGACTAACACTGAGTAACATTATTTACACAAAATATTTCTGATCCCTTCTTGACATGAGCGTTCCTTTTAAGCAGTGCTGACAGTGTATTCTGTAGACTTGTATTGGTCTGGGCTCGGCCCTGCTCACCTCTACTGGCCCACAACATCCACTCTTAATTGACAGAGGTGAGGTGAGAATGGCCAGAAAGTGTGATCAGGTGGTTTTCGCTGTGTTTTTGAGTTGTGGTGACAACAGTAAGTGTGTGCATGTGTGTCTAGGTTCAAAAGAGCACATGCACATTGTTCCACTGACAAAGAGTAATTAATGGCAGATTTCTGTGCCTGTGTATGGACATGGATTCCTTTGGTATTGTAGTAAAGGTTTTATTTATTAAGAAAACCAGTACCCTGCCTAATTAAGTTTTTATTCATGCTTGAGACAGAGTGAAGGCTTGAAAGTGACTGGAGTAAGTGTAAAACAATGTCTTTGGCAGAATTTGTTCCTAGAAAGCCACGAGTAAAGTCAAGGTCTGTAAACGATCAAATCATAGAATGAATGTCAATGATTATAAAACAACTGAGAATCCAACATTTCTACCACTTCTTTGCAGCAAATCTCGACATTAAAAAAGTTAGTATAACAAATCTGACATTGTACCAACTGACCAATGTCAGATATAAATACAAAAACAAAATAAAAGCTGTAAGTGAGAGGTGAGTGAGAGAACATGGCCTATGGTGTGTCATTCGGACATGTGGCTTAAACTAGAAGTCCATCTGGACCCTGTAAGATCTGCGTTTGATGCTGCAGCTTCACTGTCGTACTGCGACACGCCAAACACAAATCACATGTTCCACCAAAAGAGGCTTTCAATAGCGAAAACATAAAAAAAAAAAAAAAAAAAAAAAGATCAACAGAAAAGAGAACAGAAACCTCTGGTGTCCACCAATCCAGCTGTAGTGATCTGGTGCATCAACATACCTCACTAAGCCTTTGCTCTAACTGCTGTCAAGAGGAGGCCTGACTGCCAGGTGGTTAGAGATCATCCAAACCACTATCTGCCAGCCACACGGGAAGACAAGTGATTCAAGACCAGATGAAAACCAGATTGTTGCATTCCTGTTCTTCTTGTTTCAACACAACCATGGTAGCCTCAAAATCCAATCAAATATTAAATGCTTCTGCACACAGGGCTGTCATGTCAAGTGTTTCATATCTAGATACAATCCAAATCAGATTAAAGTTTTTTTTAATTTACACTTGGCTACATATACAACATGTACCTCGTAGCCACAAATTTAACTGGCTGCATACCAGCCAGGGTTGGCCTTCCTCCAATCCTAATGCACACTGGAAGAATTACTTACGCACTTAAACAGTTTAAATAAATCATTGTAAGCATAAGAAAAAAAAGTTCTTCACAGGCAAAACAAGGCTCTCTCACCCACACCTATGCAGAAGTCACTGGGCTAGTTTTCAATTGCTTCTTTAGTGAGGTCTAAATGGTTTGGCTGCAAACTACAAACCCCTGTGTTTCCTATCTGACTAGACTGACTGTAAATAGGGTCTATCACATTCCCAAAATGTAAAACACCAGTGGGAAAAATTAATTTAGATTACAGTGTTTGAGTGGATAAAGCCTTTCTATGTGCTGTCCACATGTCTGCAGGATAAAGTGGGATAATGGAACTGTCATATGAATGAAGCATACATTACATGCATGCACACTTTTCTTTGCAGCTACAGCATTTTGGAAATCTGTCGCAATAAATCATTACATAAAGATCATAGTCCTATCATCAGCTCCATCAGCTTATTAATGGTGCATAGTGTTTATTCAGTCACATACCACTAAAGCTCAAAGTCAAGCCAAAATACATTGTAAACACACTTGCATCAGAAATTATGCTCAACATCACTGAACGAGGTCAAGTGTGGTTCACTAGCCGTGAGGCACAAAGTGTGTGGCACCTTAACAGAGACTTAAGAAGTATAATGTAAACCCAGGAAAGGAAAAGAAAGGGCTTAAGAGAATGACAGACTCTGACAACGTGAGGTTTTATTACCACTGTGGCTTCTGACTTATGATTCTGTTTAAATTACAACCAAAGCTCACAATTTGTGGCAAAATACTCTTTCCATACATCAACATTAATCTTATCTTAAGAAAATGGACTGACAGCAAGTCAGCACCGACCCCCTTTGACCATTTTGGTGGGTTTTATATGGTGACGGACAGAGGAGTAACAGTGATGTAGTCATACAAGTCATCTGAGTACTGTGGAGTTGAATTTGCTGAAATGGCTCTGATGGTTGCAGGACAATCAAATTGTGTCCAGGTGTATTTTTTCCTCTTCATTTCCATATTGAAATCTCAGTGGCATGTTACCACACTCTGGTACCATATTCTGATGAGAATTGAAATTCAAATTTAAGAAAAACTGTTTTATTTTAAAGCCTTTGTGTTCTCTGTATATATTTTTTTATCTGTAACCATCTGCTAGATGAAAGCATTGTTTAAGTAAAAACAAAATACTTAAACATGTGTCTGAATATTTCATGGCTGACTGTGTTAGTATTAAAGCTGATTTACAGCCAGAAGCTGAGGTGAAGGTTGAGGAAACCCCATCCCTCCAGATGTGTCTAGTGCCACATAATGATCCCCTCAAACACCCCTATAAATCTGCTCAGAGGACAGCGAACTAGCATAAATGAAGCTTGAAAGGGTGGCACAGGGAAGGTGTTGTTTCCAGCTGTATTCATTTTGTTGACATTAACATCTAGATGTTTAAGCGGCCTCTGTGAACTCACGCTGTACTACATTCTGCCGTAAAAAAGAAAAAGAAAAAAAATATTCTCTATTAGACCTATGACTGGAGTGTAATGAGAACCTCCCAGGTTCTCTCTCACCATTACGGTGGGAGTGTTTTTCTCAAACACCATGTTGATTTGTAAAATTAAGTGAGACAGTTCTAAATAGTTTTTGCAGTGGTGTCTAGGTATGTTTTCAACAGTCCTATTGTTATGATGAAATTATTAAAATGTGTTGCTTGTGACATGACAAGTTATCCGTTTTACTAACACTAATTAATGCTGCAATATCTTAACTGGAATGATGCACATTTTTATGCAGAGTCGCAGACCCATTTGTTTGATTAATGATAAAGATAAGAGATATGTCAAGATTAGACAAAAAAGGTCGCCCCAGTGGTACAGCTGTAATGCAAGCTCCACTGTCTGTACACCTGCCCTACTATCCACACAGGACATCTTCATAATCTGAAGTTGAATTCCTTCATTTCCTCTGTACCTCATAGCTGCACTTCCTCAACAGTTTCCAACATCTGGACCTTTTAAACATGCTAAGCCCATGTTAAGGTCTGAAGCTTTTCATATTTACATTCTATTTGTTTGAATCCCTCAGGATTACTTAAAGCCTTAACAGTGGCCAAACTCTAAACACACAGGAAATAACTTTTGGCAGTCACTCTGTCAGTAGAGGCAGTTGTTAACAGTGAGACTCATAATACATCTATACAAAAGAAGAAGCAATATTGCAAGTCTAATCAAGAAATAGCTGGCAGCAAGAAAATCATCCTGCCGTCAATCAACCAAACCTCACTGTAATCATTACAGACAGGCAAGCAGAATAAAAAAACGACAGACGAGGACAGACAGACGCACAATTGTGAGCCAAGTGAAGATACATCTAACAAAGTGCCGATGAGACACTGGGAAATGTAACATTAAAAATTACCTCTGCTAAATATAAACTCACCCTCAGACCAGGGAAGCCACTGATGCCAATCCCACCAACAGGGCCCTGTGAAACATCACAGCAACATCCTAAGTACACAGGACAGGAAATTTACAGTACAGAAAATTTCTCATTCTCAAGGCTACTGTACAATGGGCAAATCTAACCTCCTAAATGACAAAGCATCTCAACACACATATTTATGTCTGAAACCCAGGACTGCTCAGTAAAATTGAAAAAAAGTTTAAAAAAAACTAAACTTTGCTCAAAAAGCTGTTTCCAAATGTACTATAATATTAGCTATTTATAAAGTTGTACAGTTGAACAGATTAATATGGTTTCTGTTCATCCACTGTGTTGCAGAATGACTTGTTAATGCAGGAAACAACAAGATAGGACTGAATAGGAGGAAAACGGCATTCACCAGGAGGCAGATACGAGTTCTCACCTCATTGCCATCTGGGCCAGGAGGCCCCCTCTCTCCTGCATCACCCACCACACCCTGGCAGAGAAGTACACTCACGTCATGCATGTCATGTAGCGTTCAGTTTCAAACTTACAGTTAGCATTTACGACACAGTTTCCTCTAACTATTGCTCAACGTTAACTTTACATGAAATAAAAATGGTGCAAGATCTGTCAGTATGTTAACTAGATAAAACACTGGGCCCACTTGGCGACTTCAACACAGTAGCATAGTTTTAAAATACTGCATTTGCAATATGGCTCTCTTGTCTTAGCTCTCTCTGCACCATTTAACCTGTGGTCCTCAGTGTCCTTTTTACATAATTTTCCACACAAGAATATCTTTGCTGTTCAGCAAACTAGGAATTGTGGCTGAAAAAATAAAAATAAATAGATTCATTATTACGTGTCTTCCTTTGGGGCCAGGTTTTCCAACAGGACCGGGAATGCCCTAGAAAATAAAAACAAGTTGATGCATTACTACTATAAAAATTTAATCAATGGAATCATGACCAAAAGGACTCCGACATGACGTGCACTTAAAACAAATAAACATCACTCACTTTCTCTCCCTCCAGTCCTGGCGGCCCAGCAACACCAGGAGGTCCAATGAAACCCTGAAAATGAGCAATATTTCATTTCGGTGTTCTGTGTTCCAACACCACAAAAACACATCTACAGTGTGAAAGAGAATTTAATTTGGTAAATCACTCCACTGTGCTTCTATTAAACCTGGCACCAAAAAAGCTGGTATAGTGGTAACACAGCATGTTGAAGGAAGCAGCACGTCAGTCTCATAAGGTTGGGAGTTCGAGCCTCACACAGGGCACACATTTTACAGAATTTCCCATGGGATGCCATGATGAATCAATCTTGTACTGAGCTCTTGTGTCTGTGAACTCACACAGTACTACAACATCATTTAGAATTAAGTATTTTCTGCATTTCTATGACTGAAATAATATTTGGCGTCGCTGGCTAGATGCTTGATATGTCACACTCTTTTTACATTTGTTGGCTGGGTAAGTACAATGAGGTGACATGAAAATCTCGAGTAATTTCAGTAAGAGGCAGGATCAGTGTTGCTGCCTTTCCATTCAACACAAAACACAGCTGCAGCAAAGAACTACTTTTGCTGTATTCCGGTTTTTAGTTGGTTAGTTGGTGTACGCTAAAGGTGATGTGTATGAGTCATTTGTGCATTCTTGTCCCACCATTTCATTCCTTTTCTCTTTCACACATTCACACTCCAGCCTTGTCTGTCTGTGAGGCTCCTTTTCCTCAGTCTGACACAGTAATCCCGGATATCCTCTTTCTCTGAGCAGCAATGCTGCACTTAAGTCCCTTCTCTCACTAGCTCATTTGACCCCTTTACCTTTGCTTTCATACTTTCTCCCATCTGTTTCTTTTCCATCCCCTTTTCTTTTCCTACATTCTCCTGTCTTGCAGCATTCCTTACAGAGGAATGAACTGTAGTAAGAAGAAAATGTCAGCCTTCGTGGTGACAACACAGAGTTTGACCAGCCCCCACAAGCAGATTCAGATTCAAGGCAGTATGTCAGAAATACAAGTCAGACCTTGACCAGTCTCTCTGGAGGAAGGCAGATGGTCTGACACTGTCCTAATCCTTTCAGAAAATAAAGTATTCAATCGAGAACTGCCAGAAAATTAGGCAAAATGACTGAAGAGATATACTTGTACTTACACGGACACCTTTAGGTCCAGGACTACCTTGTGGCCCAGCTGAGCCCTGCAAGAAACAATAATAAAAACTCTGATGAGAAGGCTCTATTGTCACAGTAAAATCAGCCACATCGATTTCACATGGTGAAACTCTGAAAGGAGCTTAGAAGAGAAATGCAGTTGGCTGTAGACAGTTGACTGCAAATACATTCTGTTTATACTTTAAGTCGCACTTTATATTTTCTCATCCCTACTGCTGGCAAATGAAAACAAAGGAAATAAAGACCATTTATGTCTGCATTTCATTGTAAGCTACAGTACATTTTCAAGGGGAAACAGCAAATGTTTATCACTTATGTCCAAATCCAAAATGAGCATGTAATGTGCACATTGCAGCAGAAATCAGTGTGCGTTTGGCAGTTATGATTATTATGGTTATGTACTCTGTTGGGTTCTCAGTAAAGCAATGAAGAATCTTAAAGGATTCATGAAGAAGCTATTTTTGTGTTTTTCACTGCACCTGCCTGCCAGGGTAACCTGCAGCTCCAGCTTCCCCAGAAGGTCCTGGTATGCCCTGCAGCAAACACAGAGAATGAATGAATGAACAGTGAATAGGGAGATTAGGTGAATGGATAAAGTGAAAGAAGAGAAACACTGACTTCTACCAGCTCTGCCAGCAGGAATAAAACAAGCACTGTTCATTCCAGACAACCCTGTCTACTAACTGCACTTTTCTGCACCCCTCCAACCCACCCCTCCCTCACTGTCTCACTTTGCTGTTGTGCCAGCCCACTGTAGGGCTTGTTACCTGTACTTTGACAAGCTGGAAATGTTTTGCATCAAGGTAACAGGAAGAAACAGAAGATAAAAGGAAACAGCTGAATGACTGGTGTAACTGGTTTACAACATATGCAAGCTGTGGTTGTATATCTGTACAGTATATGGACCACTCCAGTTTGTGTATACTGTATACGTTTGCGTACGCATGCTGTGACACAGACAACCAGCATCAGTCCATCTACTGACTTAGACTTTAAACCTTTAAAGAAATGCAGTGATGGACTTCCGGCGATATAAAACTGCTGTTTACGAACACACACATACTGTACGCACGGGACTACTTACTTGTTCTCCTGGCATTCCAGGTGGACCTGGATAACCTTTGGGACCCTTAAAAATGAATTAAACAAGTATTTTGAGTATTTCTGAAGCATAAACACAGGACAAAGAATTCACAGTCATTCCAGTTGCTCTAACAACTAATCATGCACTAATTAAAGCTCAATACTAAAGGAGGTCTACCGTGTATCATGTTCACTGAGGTAGTTTAACACAAAGCACAAATTGAGGCCAATGTTGATGCCCAAAGGCCGTGTCATGAATCAAAGCACTGGACAAATTCAAGTGCAGTCAAGGGACTGCCAGAGTGATTGCAATTCACTGGGGGGCAGTGGTGAGGGGACACGTGAATGTCTGCACCAAGTCATCCTGACTTTGTCTGTCCAAAATCACACAGCAAGTCTGGCACAACATGGTGGACCAACCAACTGCCCAAACAAAAGCTACATCAGTAGGAAAACAGTCTAGCAGTAGTGGTTTGTGGACAGTGTGCATGGGATTGTCCTGAGGAAGAAGGTGATGATTCAAGATGTGATGTGTTTGTCTCAAAATGGGACAGCTTCTTTAAAACAAAACAAGCTCTTTTGCAGAATACAGCACGGGTGAGGTTTAAAAAGGAAAAGGACACAATTAAAATATAAAGAGCTGTGGAATTAAAAAGCAGTAAATGATACAACTGGAGAAGTTGGCTCATTCTGATCCAACGCTAGTTCTGTGCTCCAGCCAAATCCCACATTTAGTTAAATAAGCACATCTTCTTTGAAAATTAAACAGGATTTATTGTTCAGTAAATCAGAGCTTTTCTTTTTCCCTTTGGAGTGATAATCAACAACAGATGTTTGCAGCTACAAAACACAAGGTCAGGGCCAGGTCAGTATCTTTTTGGGGCAGTGACAGACGTTCTTGAAGAGTCCCACCGACTCTGTTGTGCACTTCACAGGTTGTGACACATGAGCCTTCACACTCAATAATAGGCCCACATAGGGGTAAGGAGCATAGGCCTCGAGCCAGTCATTTCCTCTGAAAATATCTGTTGGGGCACAGTTCATGTGCTGGGTATATTAGGTTCAGCTACTGCAAACAGTGGTGTGGCCTCCTGGGAGGAAGGTTAAGGCCAGCTATGTGAAGACCAGACTCAAGAGATTCAATAAGAGCCTACTTAGACAACTGTGTAGACATAGCCATGTCAGCGGCAGGATGATTACGTCTATTGATGATTACAACGTGGCCCTTAAAGCGAGACAATGAACACACTAAAGAATCTGAATTAACTATTGCACAATCATCAATGGCTGTGTGAAGGATGGATAAAGGGAGAATGCCAGTGTCCTTTAATTTATTGATAGCAGCACCCATGATTTCTTTTTTTATAGGCATGACGATTGCTGATCTAGGACCTGAGGAGGCGTGGGATATGACCACCTGACCCGTCGAAGAGTGCTTTTCCTCTTTCAGATGACCTCTGACCTTGACTTCAAGGACTATTAGATTTAAGCAAGGCAGCAGCACATCCTAATACAGAGATCACAAACCCAAAATGAGAGAAGGGCAGACTGGCATATAAGTTATATGAAGTGAAGAGGCAGGTAGATGAAGTTATACATATGCTGTATACATTTCCTCCTACTGAGACAACGATGGACTGAAGACAGACAGCATGATTAGGTGAAGAAGACAGTGGGTATGCAAATACACAGGATTTAAAGAAAATTAAAACAAAAAAACATCCTCCCTTCAAACTAAAATACAGTCCCACACATTTCATTAAAATATAAAAAACAAACTTAAGTACTGCCACACACACACAAACATATTTTCAGACAGGTCTGTAGTTTCTAAGGAGTTAAACATATTATATCTTACCAGTGGACCTGGGAATCCATCCGGTCCTGGTAGACCTGGTGGACCTCGGTCACCCTAATGAAACAAATGGAAGATCTTTGTCATTTAAGAGAATAAGACCATAAGACAAGATATTGATCGGATCCCATTGCTAAAACTTTATAAAGGTAATGTAACAATGACTGGCAGTGCACTAAAATATAACCAATATTTTAATGCATTTAGTTAGAGAAAATTATTAAATATGACTAATAACTTAACCTTCTTACTTTCTCAAATGATTAATGAACTGATTCACTGATTCAACAGACTATTCATTATTTAAGATAAAGAAAGTAGTATTGAATTTTTCACAGGTTAATGAGATGGACAGCTCAAACGAGATGAGCGCCTCAGAAAGTGTCTACCATGTTTTTATAAGAAAGATGGCTGCCTCTAAACCAAAACCATATGTTGCGAGATTTTCAGCTATTCTGAAAAATTAGGAAGGACGTCAGGTGAGAGGGTGAAAGGAGATTAGACAAATTATGCTCATTTTTGTGTCTGAACAGCTCATACAGAGTACAGAGCACAGAGTACAATGCACAGTCATTCGGTAGGTTAAATTTTTGCCATTATAACATTTCTTTTCAGTGCAGTATATAATTCAGCATACATTTCTTTTGATCATTCAGTTAGGTACTGTGCAAAACCCTTTGGTGCTGCTCATAGAGGACAGCAGCAAGACAGTTTTTTTTAAGTCTTAAGTTTTATGGAGGTTTTATGGCAGGAAAACCCCTTGGGTGAGACTACAGGTCCACAACAATTTGTCTGACATGACAATGAAGTCACTATAATGCTGGTTTTAAGAGAACTTTAATATTTATCTGGGGGAATTTCTATAAGTACGCGGAGTGTTGAATTTTCATGCAGAGAGTTCAGGTCAAGAGATTTAGCAGCACTGCTCAGGAAAATCATTATTATAAGAATGTCTGGAAGAAAAAGAGACGATGATGGAATGAAACCAGATGTGTTGACACAACATGAGATATGGCCAGTTATCATACATCATAGTAAATAGAATTAACAAAAGAACATTAGGGGAAGTTGTTGAATGCATTAAATCGGATGCAGAAAACCAGACCCTCAAATGCATTTTACATTTGAATTGAACGTATTTTATTAGATTAAAGTCAAAGATCTGTTTTTCATCATCTATGCATTAGAGCGTTGAGTCTTCAGTCACTTATCACATGTGGGTTTGTAAAAAAATGTATTATACCATAAGATTTGTACCAGCATTTTAGGATAATTTCACAATGTTTTGCTTCAATTACTGTTAATGTAATCCACAAGTGAGACAAAACCAGTTAGTAAGCAGACACTAAGTAAGGTGAAACGATATGACACATAGGGGAACAGAAGACACCTTGTGGAAAAGTGGAAAAACAGAATGTGAGAAAAACTAAACAAGGAATAGATGGACAGGGAGAAGTAGCTGATTTCTTACCTTATCTCCTGGTGGAGCCTGGCCTGGAGACAGCCCGGGGTCTCCCTTCGAACCCTTGAACAGAGACAGGGTCACAAGGTCAGGGTGCTTTAAGTCAAATTTATTTTTGATCTGTTAATCTCTAACAGCACTAGATTTTTTACAATGTTTCATTATTTTCTTTTCTGACAACACTTATAAAATGTTTTGCATTTTTTCTTTCCATTCTAGGTTGAATATGTCAATCCAACATTCACAGTGTAGGTTAGAAATGTAGTCTATGAGAAGCCTTATACTGACATGAATTAACAAAAGTAATGAGTCAGGAAATAGCAAAGGTTTAGACCAATCTGGAGGTTAGAAGTATATTGACTAATATTAATGAATCTAAAAGAGCTTAGGTATTAATGATGGCACAAACATCGATCATATGTTTACCATGCATGCAGCACTGCATGGCATTAAAAGGAAACTGGCTACCACCATGAATTCATCAAGGTATCTAACAGTAAAATGTCAGGGCAGCTGTCCAACAGCTGTCGCTCAGGCACTAGGTGATACAACAGGTCAGTTACCCTTAAAATAAAAAGTAGAACTACTACAGAATGACAGTAAGAGTAAGAGAACAGCTACACTACATTTCAACAGCCACAGAACTCAGGCAATTCTGTACACGAGAAAACTGTCTCTGGATAGTAAGACATAAAACCAGCATCAATGACAAAGCTGCAATATCTTAAAATTCAGCATAAAATTCAGAGATGTTTAAACATTTCTCTACAAAACTTCCAGTTGACACTTTCTCTCACTAGCTGGTAACTCCAGCTGGCAACTTAAATTTTGAGCATCGTGTTTCCATAGTTTTGACTGACAGCCAGTGAAGCATACAAAGGCTCAGGGTGGGAGAGCAAAACTTTTCCCATAGCATAAAACCAGAGATCCTTCCTGTTTTTAAAAAACAATCAGCAATGCATGAAGCAGATTGACAAGCCTATTCAAGGTTAGAGCACATCGTCATAACATTTCAGACTGTGCTTAAAACACATCAACTAAGCACTAAGCTCAGCATAAGTGACTAGATCCTTTGTATTTGTCCTACAAACCAAAAACAGGAGATATTTTTCTAAACTGAGACAAAGAGTCTCTCAATCCCCTTCCTGCCTCCACAGAGGGTTTTTTGGGGGCTGACGCTGACTCACTAAACGGTCACGACGGTATTAGATACACTTTGTATTTGTCCTCATGAATGTGGGTGTACAACCTGAAGGAACAGACAGTCAGAAGGTGACCCAGTATTTCATGATAACCAATCAATCCACCTCAACCACATATGCATCAAGGTGAAAAGAAAGAATCCATCTCCCTGTGCTGTTTGACAGAATAAGGAAAAGAGAACATTTGGTTCTTTCATAATAAAATACAGATCTTTAGAGGTATAGTATATCTGCTAACCACAAGTGTGGAGGTATCCAACATGATGAAGGGGGGAGGATGAAGCATTCACTTTATGGTACTATAACATGACTTTTTGTTGCATACACCACTGATTGCATGGTCTACGCAGCCACTCTGTGGTAGCCAGCCAGGAATACACTCACCACAAACATCTGCATGGAGCTGCCCACATCCTTGCTCAGTTGTACTAATGTATCTGGTCCCATGCTGGTGAAAGGCTTCCCATAGTAGCTTTCTTTTCATTTTTTTTCTTCTATATGAAATCAGTTAATGAGCCGGGACTAGCACATTTAGGCCCCGTGGTGAAAACCAGTGTAATAACGATCTAAGGGTATGTCATCTAGGCCAACAACCACCCTCCTGTCTTTCCTGCTACACTGTGACAATATGCTTGATCATTATCATCATGCTAGTCTACATCTGGCCGTGTTTGGTTTAATTCCACTTGCACATGCTCTCTCTCTCTTCAGGGAACAAACACGTCAGTTTCTATAATTGATGCCATTTGTGGCAGTTAAAGTTTTTACTATATGGCAGAACACATTTCCGTAAGTGTGCAGGATTTTAAGGATAATTCAGTGACCTGGTGACATCACTACAAAAGTGTCTTGCAGGGCAAGCAACATGAGCTGTAGAGGTTTCCTGTAAAAGTCCATAAACCAGCCTGAGCCTAACAAAACCTGAGAAGCATGACCAATTCATTTGTCCGTTCCTTTTCTTTGAGGAAACTGGCTATTTTATTTCATCACTTGCTTTTCACTTCTTTCCTAATATGTTTAAGACTCTCAAATAGTCAGGTATTCATGGTATATCAAAGAAAAAAAAAAAGAAAGGAGGACTTGTTTGCGTTTTCTTGACAGAATCCTAGAACTGAATATGTTAATTTCCAGTGACCATACACAGATAGGAGCCAGAACGCTCTGGTACTCTTAGGGAGCTGCCTATGTCTCCCTTACTCACCTTGGGCCCAGGTGGTCCAGGCTGTCCTGGGTTTCCATGTGGACCAGTGGGACCCTGGAACACATCCACACAGAAGAAAAAACACATACAAAATCAAATTATTGCACATTGCTGACAACATGTCAGTAAGTCTTAAAATGGCTAAATATACAGTAGCAATCTAAAGACAGGTGACATGAATGAGAGAGAAAACAGCTCGACATACGATTTCATTTAATCTCCATTGTTTAACCTTCATTGTTTCAAATTAAAGACCTTTACATCTCATTAGAGTCTGTTTCCATGATAAATGCCCACACCAAATGTCATGCCCTCATATGCCTAAAGTCTGATAATGCTAACAATCAGAGGCAGAAAAATGAGTCTGCTCCACTGTGCTGAGGCAGCAGAAAGTCAGCCACGGTGCACTGCCCTCAGCTTTTTATCACATAGTGATCCCAAGCTTCACTCTGTTTCCATTTTATGACTTAGCCTATGGGGTATGTTCTGTAACAACCATGTTTTCCAAACCTTCAGACATAAGGACAGCTCTCCATTTCATTTGAAGGGAGTCAATCCTTTGCAGCAGCAGAAATTCAGCATAGGGACACAAGGTCATCTGGCTGTAACATGTATCCTTTCTCAAACTGGAACCAACATCACATCATATGCCAAACTCCTGCAGTGACCACTTAAATACATATAGTCTGCTGCATAATGGGACCACCATTTCCACTATTAACACAATAACAATATACATGAGGTTTTCAACCGTAACTTTCCAGCATTACAAACTGCTGTGAGGTATTCTGGCATCTGATAACTCTTTGAACACATTATCTCTGCTGGATCATCTTTCATTGCCTGCAGCTTAAACAACTCTCGCCCACTAACCCTCTGGGCAGCACAGATACCCTGCACTGTTTTAATACAAGGAAGCAAAATGACATTTGTGTGTTCCTTTGAGCTAAGACTATTAGATAGACTCAAGACATAAAACCACATGAAACCACATACTGTAAGCATGGACACACATAATATCCAGAGAGAGACAACCCCACTCATCTAGACACATTAAGAGGGAATAAAACTAACTGTAAGAAATACAGTTATTTGTACTTCATGATGTCTTCTACTGAAGCACCTCAGGTATTTACATTCCATGAGTTCAATTAGCCATGATGATTTGGCTGTGCAAGGCAGAGCAAAGACCAAGAGTCAACTTCTTTATACCCCTCTAGCACACACCCCCATCCGTTAAGTAAATGTGTCTTGTTCTGTTTAAAGATGCCAGGTCTGGTGGCATGATCACAGCGTTGCATCATATGACTACCTTGCAAGAGTAGCCTCAAGATCAGAGTAGAGATGTACCCTTTCGCTGCCAATGCTGCTGCTGTTTGCGGCTAAAACATTTTGGCCATTAATGTTGATGCTACAACGTCCCCTGCACCCTCAATGCAAAGTATCTCGTTGTCATGCAAACACAGGTTGGTTCCTGAGTTTAATCACGCTGACTGCAAACATATGTGTTAATTAAGCTCAAGCTCAGTCCATTAAGAGCCGACAGACCTGATGTTCACCTGTTTACAGTCCTTCCATAATCATTTCTGACAACCCCTGTAGAGTGGTCAGTCTCTCAAAAGATTCAAAACAAAACTGTACTTTTTGAGTCTATACTATTATGTTTTCCTTTAAGTTCTGCTTGCATGAGGAAAGAAATATAAAGACACATATCTGGTAGCTCTATTTTAATCGACTCCCCCTGTTACACACACGTTAGTAAAACGCTCCTCCTGATGAACAGATTTCAGCATACTGTCTGTGTACCATCACCTGTGCACTGATTACTCACCCGAGTACCTCTTTTGCCCGGAGGACCAGGTAAACCAGGGGGACCGGGAGGACCCTAAACCAGAGAGACAGAGGGACAGGAAGAGAAAGAAGGGAATGTTGTACAGATAGAGAGAGATAAAGAGAGAGGATGAGTGAAGGGGGAAAAAGAAAAAAGAGATAGAGTGTGTTAATGGCAAGCAATAACATGTAGCTCACTGTCCCGGGCTCTGCAATGGTGAGTATGTGCTGTATTTATGTAAGAGCCACGTTCAAAGAAATGAGCAAAGTGTTCTCGGCTAAAAGCTCTATTAAGAAAGCTCTGAGCAGGACGGTCTGGTTACAGTCTCAGGATGAGACGGACACTGGCAGTCTTTGGTCAACCCGTGGGATTAACATGTCCTTCATCATCATGCCATGAAATAAGCCCTGTAATACTAGGATTATGATGGACTACACTATCTTAGAATTTTGTAAAAACACATTTGTATAAAAGCACACTTACCAATAATAATATTAATAATAAATCAGTATTATTTGTTTCATTACATGTTTCATGTATTATAAATGTATTATTTGTTCATTCAGTCTGATCTAGTATACGAGTGATCATACTCAGTTAACTTGGGCAAATTCCTCATTAATTAAGAGAAGCAACTATGACACATATATCAAGCAGTTTACTACTAATCAAAGTAAAAAGTAGTTTTAAAAAGTAATTCTCCAGTAATCACACGATTGATTTCATGAATGCTCAGAGAAACATGGAAAAGCTGACAATATACAGCAGACTGGCTTTATCCTACTGTTCAGTGGTATATTATTTTTGCAGATGTAATTATACAAGTTTTATTTCATTCGTGTTAAATCACCAAGAATAAAAGACATTAAACCATTATAATTGGATGTATAAGTATTTTAACAAAGATGGGAAATTGGTTTAAACTGAAAAGACATTTCTGCTGTTCTGTTTACCAAGAGAACAGAGAAATCATATGACATTCAGAATTTACTACCACACTTACCACTGCAAATAGTGAATACACACAGATAGCAAATTAAATCAATGTTTGTTGGCAGATCTGATAAAAGCCAAAGAAAGTGGTGTGATATCCTATAAACTACTACAATATGGGCCCAGGCTTATAAAACCAAGCAAAGGTTTACTCAATTCAGTTTGCTCATTTACAACGGACCTGACACGTCAGTTCTGATCTGCAGTGTAAAAAGATATCTTCACTACTGATTTGGTTGGTCTCCTACAAAAGTAGCATGGTGAAAAATGGAGAAACATCAAGTAAAGAGTGAGTCAAGTATCACAAAATCTAACAAAGCAGGATATATTACTGACATTTATAAGGTCAGCATGTATATAGAATTATTTTAATCACCGCTAAGGGAATTCTTAATGAACTAATACTAATAATATCAAGACATCACTGTATAATATTGAGAAGCTGTTGCCATCACAACCCAAAAGCCTACGCTTCTATCAGATACAGAACTCAGACATTTAAATGAAAAGCGTTTACTGTTCTATAGCAGTTTTACTATGAAGACATTTTGCTGTGCTAGTGGTTACAGTGTGTTGTTCTGGATCATCCATGTCCCTTATCGCAGCAGTACATGAGCACAGAGGGAAACATGAATAAAGAAACAGCTGTTTATGCCTCCAGACTCCCACACACTGACACATGGAAACTGTGAGCACACCACCGCCTTCACCACAACAACAGGGCCTGAAGAAACCGAGGCACTCACACAGTAAAATGATAATATTCTGCGCTGCCAAGTCAAAGGTCAAATCTTCCCGAAAGAGTCAATTCAAGGAGTACATTTTCTGGAAAGTCAAAGGGCAGAATGAAGGTCATCATCTTTTGAATCACAATGTCCCAGGCGCTGTTACCCACACTAAGGTCAATAAGCTAGATTTCTGCTGTGTGTAGCTTACATGTGTATATCAAGCAGCTAATACGTTACCAAGAGGAGAAATGTATTAAAAAGGTGACGACTAACTGAAGTCCACTCTTCAGCCCTTCTTTTTAAGTTCAAACTAAAACATCACTATCATCACAAACCACATAACCATTAAACCTCAGTACTACGTCCTCTTTTGACGCAGTACTATTTATTAACCACTTTTTAACTTCCACATATGCCTTACTTTCAGATGAAGATTTGGGGATAATAAAACTTGACTTATTTTGATTATTTCACAGATGATTCTTGTAATGGCTCAATAAAACCCAACGCAACAGTATCATGTATCAAAAGCTTTGTAATAATGAAGTCTGTGAAGGTTCTCAGTCATCCTTCTGTCCCCAAGAAGTTTCAGTCTCATTCACACCTTGACACTGGAGC
This sequence comes from Chelon labrosus, assembly GCF_963514085.1. Classification (NCBI taxonomy): domain Eukaryota; kingdom Metazoa; phylum Chordata; class Actinopteri; order Mugiliformes; family Mugilidae; genus Chelon; species Chelon labrosus. Next base: position 9,252,436 of record NC_140343.1, read on the forward strand.
CTCTGACGGACAAGAGTCGTTAGAGAACCATTCATAGGATAGAGGACAGGGACAACACAGTCCCCCCCTCAACTACAGGTAAGTACCCAGTCGTTAAGGGAAATTAGCTGCACCAGTTTCTGGTTATTAGCATAACAAGCAAGTTTTTTCAGGAGGAGTTCCTATTTAAACCTCAGACTTCCCACCAGTCCACCAGAACTGAAGAAGCTACTCGGATGAGTGGTGAAACGTCTTCTGAAAAAACTATACAAGTCCAGTTGCCCCTTTTTTGAACCTTTTTTGGATATTTGTAATAATGAAGTCGATCTAATCTAAGATTATTTATTCAGAGGCTTTAAACTACAATCAGAAGGATAAACTAACATCAGTTCTGTGACTTTTGAGCTTGATATTTGGCATATGGGAAAACCAACCAAGCAAAAAAACATTACATTACATTTATGAGGTCACAGGGTTGTAGAGGCATAGCCATCCCTAATTTGTGGACTACTGTTTGGCTAACACCAGAGTACTGAAGCAACCATAATGACCATAGTCACCATGACAGTGCGGAGCTGGGGAGGTTATATAAATCTGCATTTTAAAAATTAAAAAGTTCACTGCAGCTTCCTTTCTCATCACCTATAACAGACAAATCAATACATAAAATATAGTTTTTCCACTTCAGCTGTGATATTGGCACCTTAGGTACAAACCAATGTACTTGTCCTTTTATGCGACTGAAAAATTGTGCAGTTCTTCCTTTGAGGGCGTAAGCCAACCTGTTCTAATGTAAACTAACAGTCACTGACACAGAGTGAACCACTGACTTTCAACTGACCCAGCATTCAACACATACTGTACTTGCCTCTAACTGTAGCTAACCACAGTAGCCAAGACAAACAAACAATTACACCACAAAAGAACACTCTGGCCAATTTAACATAATTTGTGCCAAAAAAAAAAGAATCCACTGGAAACTAACTTTTGGATAAGAGTGTGTCATGCTCATTATACTTCAGTCCATGAACCCCTGTGAGATATGGAGATAAACTACAACAGTGCTGGGCTGGCTAAACTGTGTCCCTTCCACAAGCCTGAAGGAACTTCATAAGTGAAGGAGCATTATAGAATCTGGAAGTTTAGACCAGACATCTTACATCATTAAATACAGTCTTCAGTTTAAACTTGGCACCTCTCACTCGAGGAGAAGTAAGCAATTCTTAAGCTATAAAAGCCTGTCCGGAGGCAAAGCTATTCTGATAGATGGCTTACATCATCAGGCTGAAACAGCAAATGTTTTATTATATATATAAAAAAAAAAAAGTCTCCTGTTCACAGATGAGTTATTCTCTCTAACATAAGAACGAAAGTAGCTGGCAGTATTTCAGCAATGGAATGACGTGTTTTAACAACTTGTATATACATGAAAAAATAACCATGCTTGGACATGTCATCGCCTTTAAATCACCACACCGCCAAAACGTTTTTCATATATCCTGGGTGTATGGAAGAAAGACAATTTTTACACTTAAACGTGTGAGGGCCATACATTTGCTTTGAATGCCTTGTACCTATTTTACTTTAATCATGACCAGCAATGCATTTGACTGGTATCTAAAACATTTTATTCTATAAACATTCATATTTCTGCTTGTCATTAATAAATTCAGTCACTTACCGGAGGACCTGGCTCTCCTTTGGGGCCACGGAATCCATCTTCATAGTCGTAGAAGAAGTCTGGCTCCTCATATCCATAATCATATCCTCCCATATCTACATCATCATAGCTGCCATCCAGATCATGATGTTCTGAGGTGTCCACCTGATTCTCCCTGTACAAAGTGGTGCTGTTGACTTTCAGATTAGTCTCCAAGACACGATGAGTCTGTTGGGGCTGGTGACTAGAGCTGGTGATCGAGTTGTTCCTGAGTGCTTCCTTCACTCGATTCCGTCTGACTGGGGAACTCAGGCCTGGGTCAGCATCTAGAGTGTGCTGGATCCCAGAGCTGCTCTCTTCCTCGGTGCTGTTTTCTGAGTGGTCACTGTCCCCCTGGGGCCTGCTGCTCTCCACCAACACATTTTTGCCAGTGGCGATTGTTGTACTGTAGGCAAGATCGAGAGCTGCTTGTCTACTTGGGGTCGCAAAAGTGGGGTCGTCAGACAGGGGTTCTAATGTGGAAATGTGGCTTTGGTCCCTCAGATGAGGTTGTACCGTTGAATACTGTGGGGACAGTTTGACGGCTGCAGTGGCTTTGATGATGGTGTGATGGGTAGCTGCGACTCCAAGAAGGGACTTTGTCAGATGGGTTGAAGGGGGGTCATTTACCTGAATATCCACACCAGGATGTGACACAGGCAATCGATAAGTGTCGGCCAGCCGGCACTGTTTTTTAAGGTAGTTGCAGTAGTGCGCGGCAGCTTTGGCTGAGGGATAGATATCTAGTTGGCAGACTCGACCACTGAATGGTGCCCCTTTGGAGTTTATCCTCCCCAGAGTGAAGAGACCCCCAGAGTCGCCCAGTGTTGGAGATCTCCCCAGGGTCTGTTCCTGCTGCTGCACCGCTCCACAATCCGCATAGAAGGACACTGAGCGAGCACGAACACCAACAGCAAAAGGGTGCTGACGCCCATCCTGCCAATTGTAGTTGAAGTAGATGGAGGTTTTCTCCGCAGTATGTACCACCACTCTGCGTGGTAGTAACTGGATGCCAAAACGCAGCCTGTCCCTGCCATCTTTGACACTTAAAAGAAAAGCATTGTTTGCTCGCCAGGAGCTTAGGCTAACCACAACAGAAAACTCCTCGCCAAACTCCGTTGGGAACAGACTGCTTGCTGGAGCCTCATAGAGAGACGCTGCATCGAGTAACACCCCATATCCAGAGACAGGGACATCCACAGTTGAGGGAACATTGGTGTAAGTGACAGGAGGTGAGCTCGTCCTCTCGTAGGGATCGTCTGTGCTGCTTTGAGCTGTAAGTCCCAATCGATAGAGGATATCCACTCCTGAAGGACAGAGGACACACTGGTAAGCTTAAAATGCTGACATTCAATCACAAAGCAAGCAGACTGGCTAAGGTTCATAACTTTCTAAAAATAAAAATAAACAAAAGTCAACTTGGACTTATTCTTAATTTCAACTGCATTTGAGATAACTGTTTAATATGTAAAACTGTATTGAAATGTATTGTTTTTATGAAGGTTGTTTTAAACTAATTTCATAGAATAAAACAATTCTTTATTGTAGACCCAAGACCCACAATGTCTGCCACACTATCATCTTTAGCTCTTATTTGTGTAAATGTGATTTTATAATTTAAGTCATTACAGACTGCTGCTCAAAGAAAGGTATGATCAGTGTCAGAGTGGTTAAATCCTCCTCTTTTCTCCTCCCTCGCTGAGAATTTTACAAAAAAGTCCAGTGTCCCTGCTAGAAATTTTATAATTTCCTCATTTCATAATGTATATAATCTCATGCAATGACAGAAAAAGACGCTGATGAGCCATTATGCTCAAACAGTATGACCCCGTTATTGGGATGTTGGTGATCTTATCCCTGATTTTCTCTACGTAACAGATGGGCAGCTGTAGCCCAGATGAGCAGAGGAGACTGAGAGAAGCATGGGACCGGACTAGGATACAGGAAACCAGTGCACACAGCCTTTCTGAATCAAACGGTACTGTCACTCTTTTGTCATGCCGCTGGTATTTCTTCAAAGAATTTATGTTAAGTCTGATGACAAGAAGGCACAGTCGAGTAAAAGCACTTCAACATCACCTGAAGACAGAGGATATTGTGTTAAGTTCTGGCTTTGAGTAAAAAGCAATAGACAGATAGACAGGCGGAGGGAAAAGTGAGTACTTTAATTTGAACCAACTTTTCATCTGTATGTGGGAAGCCTGAGCAGATTACTGAGCAGGAATTAATAACATATGATGTTTGCTTGCTTAAAAAAAAATAATGCTGCATATTTACAGCCTAATGTACCTTAATGTACCTTAAATATAACCTGTTGGGATCAACCATTCAGTGACGTATACCGATTTGAACCACAAACAAAATATTTACAATAATTTAAACACTGAATAAATATCGATACCAGTACTAATTAATTAACTAACTTGACAGATACATTTTCTATAGTCTTGGTTTAAAACCTTTTGTCGAATCACACAAAAGGTAATTTCACGAATGCAGCGGTAGCATAAACCAATTACGTTATGTCTCCTACAATAGCAAGAACAAATAGAACATTTGAAGTCTACATGCACGATTTTTTAGAGCTGGGGTTAAAGCAGGAAAGGGATTTTTAAGATTACATGTTCTGAAAAAGTTTAAAGCATAAGTCAGTGTTTCCTCTATGTTGATTTTGGAGCGGCGGCCCGCCATGGTTTAATTTTCTGCTGCCGCTGTATCAGAAATGGGGCCAGGGGCGGAGTGGACGACCAGGACTTTTCCCGGTCGGCCGGCCGGCCGAAGGATTTATGCAGCAGATCACAAATTGAGCGGCTGCGAGGCGAATGCGACCGGCCTGAGCTTATCAGAATCATTGACGTTACTAAGTTCTCCGCGAATAGCGGCCAAATACTCTCATATATATAATTATTTAGTATTATATTAAAGGGGGGGGGGGGGGGTGCTTTCGGCAGGCCTGCCCCCACTGCTAAAAAAAAATCCTAGAGGAAACACTGTAAGTAGTTTCTAGAATTCATTCATTCATTCATCTTCTGTAACCGCTTGTCCTGTGAAGGGTCACGGGGGGCTGGAGCCTATCCCAGCTGTCATTGGGCGAGAGGCAGGGTACACCCTGGACAGGTTGCCAGTCTATCACGGGCTAACACACAGAGACAGACAAGCATTCACGCTCACATGCACACCTACGGCCAATTTAGAATCAACAAATGAACCTGACGAGCATGTCTTTGGATAGTGGGAGGAAGCCGGAGTCACAGACGGGCTTTTGTTAACAAAGAATATAGTATCACAACACTAAATGTTTTGGTAAATATGCCGACGGTAGACCACTTATCAAATGCATTTAGTTTTGTTATTTTAATAACACAATTTCAGTCATACTCAATTCTGTCTACAAGAAGGAGGTCAGGGAAAGAGGGCAAGACAGACATATAGAGAGGAAGTGTGGTAAAGAGAAATACAACACACTACGCTGTCCTGGATGCGGTTTCACAAGGATTTTATTCTTGCAGTCCAGATTGGGAGACTGTCTATCTGCAGCTGATCTGAGCTCCCACTGAAATGTCCTTGACATTCTTTGCCTAAGGTAATGTCAGCCCAGATTCCAATTAACCTGTCTCGTATGTTAAGACAAGCTGCTCACGCACTCTGTGTGCATCCCCCCTCCCCCACCATTATGATGGATGGACTGTTTCTACATGCAGTGAACTGGTTAACAATACATACAAAGGGAGATGACAAAGCAAGTTGGAATAAGGGAACATTGAGGCAGTTTACTTCATCTGTGCCCGAGGCAGTAGACAATGCACATACATGTAGAGATGCGAACAAATATGTGAGGATTTGTCATGAGGTCAGCCTTTAATACGTGACAAGAATGTATCACATGCATTACACACATGTGCAATGCGTGTAATAATACAAGATAGTGTATTTCTGGGATATGCCATTCAAAAATACCCTGTATACTAATTCACAGAGCACTCATCCAACCATCTGTGAAGCATTCTTCGGATTCTTTTAATGGCATCAATCCACGTCTAAGTGAATTAAACAATCCAGCTGCTATTAAGAAACTAAACTGGACTGGCAAAAAAGCAACTACATCTGCCAAAACAGTATTTACCTGAGATTTCCTCTACCTGTTTCTCTGGCTGATTCGTGTACTTTCCTGAAGTGCTTAATGTGAAGCTCAAATTGCGTTTGTATGTAACAAATTTTTCTAACTGACGAGAGATGAGAGGGCTGCGAGCCAGAAAACAGACGGATAAAAAGGGTAGGAAAAGTTGAGTGGCCTTTCAGACTGCACTTTTAGAGCATGAGCTGACATGCTGGAAGAGAAGGTAAAAGTGAGAAAAAGGGGGCAAAGAAAGAGGAGATCCTATTTACAGAAAATGTTCCAAAAAGTACCAGTAATATATCAGTACTCTCTTTCTCAATACTTTAAATCTGTATACTTTATGCATACGCTTTATGTAAGGTAACATGAGACCTGAGATGGAGGGAATGCTAAAATTCAAATAGGGCCAAAAAATTTGTCATTACAAAAGGCCCTCATTGTAGGGAAAGCACAGGTGTTATCATTGGAGGTTCATTTTCAGTTGTCACAGTTAAATCATGACAGTCAACCAGCATGGACAAACTTAGGTCCCCCAAAATGAAACGAAGACGTTATTAATATTCCCTACAAGTCGAGATGTAAGTCATGAAAAAAAGATCTATTATGAACAGGGAAAAGGCAAATTAACAAATAAATCGGTCCATTATCAAATGTAAGAGAGAGAGTTCATCCAAAACAAATAAATCAAACAGAAAATACATTTATGTAAAAACAGTAAAAGTAAAATGATTAATGCTGCTGTTTACCTTGAGATAGATATCCTTCTTCTCCAGAGAGTACTGCTGAGCATACTGACAGGAGCAGGAGAAAGTTCCACCTAGACGGACAAAAAAATAAAAAATTTATTAAATAACAGATTAGCTGTATGTTTAAAAAAAATAAAAAAAAGTAAGCAAAAGAATTAACTGTGTTTAGCTAATTAAGGATGAGCATGATGCACAGCTAACATTGTACTGCATAGATGAGTGCGTTTTCCCCAACAGACCCGATTCTTATTTATGCATATGTCAGCTTATTTTGCCAGACCATCACAGGGCAAAAGTATGAGAAAGTCAGCTTGCGTGTTGCAAAACTGCTGACATACTGTCGTTTACAAGAGCCTCTGCTGTTCAACATAAAAAGCATACCAGGTGTCTCAGCTAAATCTGAGACAAACTTCCCACTCGGTTATTAGCTATTAGATGTCTAGCTTTTCCTTGGTAACACTAAGGCGAAAGATTGTTCCTGAAATCTACAGGTTAAGTAGAAAGCTCAGATCTATTTGAAGCAATAGCTTTGGGTGATGATACAAGGACACTTATTTCAGAAAATACTTCCTGTAAGCCAACAGAAGCAGGCAGCATTGGTTAGAACATGAATGCTCACTTTAGGGCTAAACAACACCTGTTCAGGTTAGCGTGTGTCAGTAAATCATGCCATTAAACCAGCATGCACAATACACAATACCATACCAATACGCTTGCAATAATATCCACAATCATAATAGTCTGTAGTTAAATTAAATGAAATAATCGTTGCCTACTGCCACCTCTTAAAGCATGGGGTGAGCTAGGAACAATGAGACATTGTGACACCAGTGCTTAAAGATGAAAACTGCTTATTAAGTAAGGGCCATTAATTGATTGACAGTGGTCCATGTACCAGCTAGCAAGTTGATATTAGCTGCTTGTTGAAATGCCTGTTTGCCAAAGTAAATATGAATTCTACATTGATCAGGTATAACATTATGACCACCTACTTAATACCGCGTAGGTCTCTCTTCTGCTTTCAAAACAGAACTGTTTATGACTCAATAGAGAATGGACATGGGCCTTCTGAGGGTGTCCTGTGGTGTCTGGCAACAGAATGTTGTTAGTGGGGGCCTATGGGTCCACTAGTTCGAGGGGAGGGGCCTCTGTGGATCACTTTGCTTGCTCCAGTGCATCCCACAGATACTTGATCAGTTTGGGATCTATGGAATTTGGAGGTCAGGTCAACACCTTGTGGTGTTCTTTTTTTTGAGTTTCTGTGTGTGTGTCAGGCTGCATCCTGCTGGGGATGGCTGCAGCCATCAAGGAGTGTCATTGCCACGGGGTCGGGGTGCCTGGTTTGTTCTAGGTGGATGGTACATGTCTAAGTAACATCCACATGAATTCCAGGTGCAAACATTTCCCAGCAGAACACTGAATTGTCACAAGGTGGTCAATGTTATTTACTTCTCCTGTCAGAGGTCATAACGCTATGTCTGATCAGTGTGTATTTCTCAGTCAAGTAGTTACAGTGGCTCTCAAACAATCTGAAGGGCTAGGAACAGTTACAGGTCATAATACCAGTTGTTTTGAAGTAATGGTCAATAATCGATTGGCAGTAAATATGAGTTTTGCATTTAAGTGAAGTCGTGAAAAATGTTTGTCAAAATAATACCAGCAAACTCTCAAAGCACACTTAAATAACGGTCAATAACTGACCGTTAACGGTCGTCGAGATTTCTGTATAATGTTATAACTGCATAGGTTAAGCTAGCGAGCTAACATTAGCTGCTAGTTGTAATGCCCGCCAGAGTGATTTTTTTATTTAAGGAAACAAAAATGTTACTTAAAATAATACTGGCAAACTCGCAAAGCATGAGAAGAGCGGGAAACAATCACAATTATATCCCATTAATAGTTGAAGAACATAAATAAATTAATTTAAATAACGGTCAACAACTGAAAGTTAACGGTTGTCCAGATGACCGTTAGGCTAACGGGCTAATGTTAGCCGGTTGTTGAAATGTGTTAGCCAAAGTAAATGTGAATTTAGTTTATAAGAGCATCTGTTAAACCATGAGTAAACTTATCATTTACGAAAGAAATCTGTCTTCACAGAGAAAAAAAAAAAACGTAAGAAAGAAATTTTGACGGGAGTAGTTTAACTTAGCTTTGAAATATAATTCAATAAAACCTATAATGGGTCGTTAAGACTCTCGAATGTTCTTAACCAATTAGTCGCAATTGATGATGCGGTGAGCTCTCTTTCCGCAGGTACGAAGAACTCCCTCTTCCTCCTTTATCCGAACTTTTATTTTAGCGGCTGTATCGCTACCGCACAACGGACACTTCTGTTAATTTTTGTTTGATGCCAGCTTAACCTACCTCGATATGGTATAAGTATTCTCGCTATGAATGACACTCCAACCCGTTGCAAGTCTACTAATTAACTGTTGTTTACTGATGTTGAGAGCGCGTGCCAACATCCGGGGTCTGAGACATGTCAAACGTCGCTGCGCGGTTCAGGTTCAGTTGAAAAGTAGGAAATATCACTTTTTAATGACATTACGTTGCAATGAAAGAAATGCCAAAGCCAACCGACAAGCAATAATGCTAATCCAAGCTATAAACTATCATAATTTTTTTGCATTTATATACGCAAACATTTTATTTTTAAAATAATATTTAGTGTCCCTGCTGTATATTTATTTATACCAAACTGTAATATTGTTTTGCAAAGTGTGTGCAAATGCAACATCTACACAACCCAACCTATCCTCTCAATATATTATTTTTTAGTAATATGTGAAACCAAGTTGGTACGTTTTATATATCAACATTTTTTAATTTTAAAGTACAGTATTCTGAAATTTCAGTACCTTTAATATCTGGTTTCCGACTGCTGAAAGGTCAGATCAAGCAACAGAGCAATTAACTCAGTCGTTTTCCTATATTTTGTCAACTAAACAATTAAATAACGAAACAGATAAATAATGTCTAGATTCATTGATAATAACAACATGGAACATTTGAAAAAAAGAGCAACCTGAATTCTCTGTTTAAGAAGGCATTCAACCTTGAAAATATAGTCAAAAGCAATGCATAGCGCATCTCTGTGTCATCATGGCTTATTGTTTCCAGGCTATGATGGATTTTGTCTCAAAGGCACAGTTAGTTAATAACTTTTTAATGCTATATTCGTGGAAGCACGCTCAATAAAGCTGTGACCACACGGAGGGAAAAGCCCCTATTAAGATTTAGAGAGACAAGTGTTGTGCTCGCCTTTTAAGACATAATTCTCTTGAGCTGTAAGGACTTTTCTTCATGGAGATTCATTCCCAAAGGGCTTGTAGGGGATGTTTACTGTGCTATTTTGTTACACAGAATTAAAAAGCCACAAATACAACGCGAATGAGAAAATTTATTTTTCTTTTTCATGTACCATTGCCTTTGAAAATGTCCTCAAATAGCATCTGGATCATGGAACATCATTGACAAAAACAGATTTATCCAATTGACAGTCTACTAATTTAAAATATTTCTTTTTATTTTGAAAAGTACTAATCACACATATCAGATACAGAGGCCTTTGTGGTAGTCTTACTTCATATTGTGACCTTTTGACTTTCGCTGACCCCCACCTCTAGATGGCACTGCCCTCTATATAACTGAGGGAAGAGCATCATGTTGTGTGTATGATCTATAAAGGGCCAATGACATGTAAATGAACCCAGAGGACAATATACTAACATCGTTTCTTCATTAAGATGAAATTTTCAAAACACATGTCAAATATTATATAGAAGTTGTCAAAAGGGTTTATCTGCACTGACACAGAAAACATGTCACATTGTTATTGATTTATTACTGTGACTTATTTTTATTATGTTAAAAAGTAGGGCAATGGGACTTGTTTGAGTTTTCACAGAAATCCTATCGTTTTTGTTTGTCAAGTTAAGTGCACTTTAACACCACTGTTAAAACTACCCAACATTTTAAACTAATTAATGGAAAATTTGTATTTTAACTTATAATTCATTGGATAAGTTATGTCTGCTTTATTGCAGATACAGCGTATTTACCTTCAGAGGATACACACTCAAGAGACGAGCAGTTGCACACGCCACCATGTTCAACAAGGCACTCTTGTTCCCAGCCTTTATTCCCACAGTTTTGCAGCATTTAGAGATTCCCATTAGCAAAAATGCAGTATAGTATTAATTTTCTTTGGTGTATAATCTCCTATAACTAAACATCGTATTATTGACAGAGGCAGTTGGTCCTCCTCCCCAGAGTCCGCCAGGTTTCTACAGCTGCCCACGAACAGACGAGCCAAACACCAGAAAGCGGTTTTCACACTTTTTACACTAAAGTGGCAACTTGAACTTGGTGGTGCCATACCATCGTTTGGAATCAGATACCATTATGTTCTAAATGATTGGACAAGTATTAATTTGGTTGCAATCTGCAATCTTACCTCTAGATGTCACTAAATTCTTCATAGTGGTCCTTTAAGGTAAAACTGTTCATTTGTGCCTCTGTTTGTGTGAGACTACAGCAAACAGAGCTAGGCATGTTCTGCCCCCTTTGTTATAAAATTGTAAACCAGTGTCAAAGACAAAAAAAAGTATCATTAACCATAGAAAATAGTCATGTTTTTGTTCAGATTGGATTTAATGATAAAGTTAAAAAAAAAACACACTACACAGTACATTAAAAATATACATACAATAACTATTATAAACTGTGTATTTATACAAAATTAAGGACTGGTTTTTAAAATTAAACAGCGGTCTAAATTGCCCCTACATCTTTCCTTCAACATACTTTCCAGGCATGCTCTGCATATTCAGAGCCAAATCTATCACATCAGCAGCCCTGTGCACAGTAACAGCTGCTTGAAGTCGTTCTGGCCACTAGCGTCACAATTTTCAGCACTGACACGGTGCGGTGACTGTACAAAATACATGAGGAGACAGTAGGCCTGCTATTTTAATATTCAGCTGTGTAAGTCTAAAAACGAGGGCTATCAATCATGCTCTGCTGTGGCACCTTAAACTCTAAGGGATTGTTGCGCGAGTGCGATGGCTGCAAACAGCATGATAAATGCCGTGCAAACATTTTTCCGCTGTGGCCTTTGAGCATCGGATTAAACAAGCAAAAAAAGCTACAAGTGTTTGTGCAGCTCTGTTTGACATAGAACCACAGACAGATAGGCAGCCATATTTGTTTTCCCAGAGCAAAGCGGCCCGACATACTTGAGGAAAAAAAACATAATCAAAGTCAGAAAAGAAGAGGAAAATTAGGGCAAAAAAAAGAAAACAAGAGAAAAATATAAAAAAAGAAAAGAAAAAAGCCATCTGTGAGTAGAAACACCACGGGCTGTGTCTGTCACCTGTCCCCCATCAAGAAAGTGGTGCGACATTCCACAACCGGGAACACAGACTTATCCAAACTAGGCAAAAGTAATACAGAAAAACAAGCGTGGAATATATGAATACAATCACTCATCTGTTGAGAGAGGATAAAACTGACATTTATAAGGCCCAATGAGTGGCTGGTTCTACTTAAAGCTTGGCAGCTTTTAAAAGTGGAACAAAAAAAGGAAAAAACTAAATATAACACTTAACATTCCCTTTAGGAGTGTGTGTGGGGCCATCTGATGCTGATTCAGACAGATTTTTTTGCTGTCTGTCTCGCAGTCTCCCGGCTATTTAAAGCATCCCTGAGGCTCTACCACCAAACAGACACAGGTCATCTCTTCAGCACATCTATAGTGACGTAAGCGGTGGGAATTTTCCAGCACCTTAACTATTTGCCACCCTGCTGTTTGCCAGATTTCAGCCCCAGCATCACGTAGCGAACTTGGTTTTTACATTTAAAGCTTCAGTGGAGTGAACAGGACTAATCAATCAAGCAAATCTACCATTGTTCCTGTTTCTTTATTAAATCTTGAGGTAAATGTCTGTATAAGTGACAGTACACTATGACATGTATCCCAGTCCTGGCAGTTAATGGAAAAGACTGCTGAATGCAAGACAAAGCTCCCCAAACAGTGCTCTGTTGACTAAGGGAAATACCACTATGTGGGGAGTGGGTGTCATGTCAAGACTATAAATAATCACAACTCAAAACTCCCCTGTGCAATGAATCACACCAGCAGTAACAGATCTCGCCTTTCTCCCCTCAAAATTAGCTTGGATCCCTAACAATGGTTCATTCAGCCGAGGAGAAGGCTGAGAGGCAAATGGGGAGGCGAAGTGCCCAATTAGGCTTGGCAAATAGGAGCAAAGTCACTTAAGTTGTATTTGCAGTCCTCATAAGGAAGAGGAAACAATCTTCTTACGTTCATCACTGCTGTCTATCAAGAGATGGCCTTCACAGTTTACATGTGTAATGGGGCTTACAGCTTACAAAATCCACGAGTAGCAACAAAGCTTGCAAAGCTGTTTATCTACCCAAACAACTCCAAATTGTTAAACTTCTGGAGGATTACCAAGAAGGAATCGTTGAGGTAAAAAAAATAAAAATAAAAAAAAAATGTACAGCTGCTTTTCTCTACTTTGCTTTTGGCAAAATGGTTCCCTGTTTTGTAAGGACATGTTGGACCTTCAAAACAAACCGGTTGGGAGTCACCTTGACTGACCCGTCAGATTTAACTTCATTCTGCTGTCCGTGGTTAGTTTCAGCCACCGGAATATCTGCACAGTAGAGGCAGTACTCTTTGGAAGTGTTCCGCATAGAGTCATTATTCAGAGAATTGAGGTTTATAGAGCTTGACCTTGGAGCATTTGCTTAACCCCTACTGTTAAATGCCCCTTTGGCGAAACGTGGTCGAGTTGAGCCCGAGTTAAAATGGAATTCAAAACAGAGGGAAACCAATAACTCTGAGAAGCATAAAGTGACATGGAGCTCCAAGGAGTCGTATTGAGGCTCGTAACATATCTGAAAAGTTACATGCACCGTATGAACGTTGTGGTAGAAGTCTACCGGAGATTTATCTCAATGAAGAGATCAATATCTTGCAAATCAGGTGTTCTGTTCCTGCATGCTTTGCTTCTCGATCTCATCAAAAACATTCCTGGACATGAAGAGGGAACTGATCTACTGCCAATATCTGCTCCCGCTGGCCGCGTTTCAGCTTTAGTACCTGCATCCTGATCATAATGGCTTCATTACGGAAGAACTAAGTGGGCTTGTCTGCTCCTCTCCAAATGGTCATCAGTAGAAATTAGCAGGTCAACAAGTTTCCTGGATTCAGTTGCCTACTTGTTGTTCTTCATTTCCCAGGGCTTGAAACAATAATGATTCCCAAACTGCTGCGTTTAGCCTGGTTAATGAATAAAAATGTAAATCTACACACAACTGTCCAGAAGCAGCACGCCACGTTTGTCTGCTCCTTCTCTGATTAAGAGCTGGCTTGAAAGCTCACTCAATTGGTGCTCAGAAGTCAAGAGGTCACCGCAGACCAGAGTAAAGATTGACTTAGTCCACAAGACAGCGAGCAGACAAAGGGCTGTGAGTAAACTTCCACCAGCCTTTATTGGTTTGCCCTTTCCTGTTGCAGAGGGACCTGCAGATGTTAGGAGGGTTAAACACACTCACTCACACAGACAGACAGGCCAAAATCCCTAAAGCCGCTGGTGTGGAGAAGGTGAGCAAGAAGATGGGAACTGGGCTCTGATCCTACTATGAATTACTTTCTTCTGGGATTATCAGGCTTAGTTAGAGCAATCCAACGCAAACAAAGACAAAAAGGTAAAAGTATGCATTTTTCCACCTCAGCAGTGGTTTGTGAATGAAAGGGCCAATTTTTAGTTTTTAGCTTGAGCAAAAACATAGTTGTTAATAACAATGTTTGCAGAAACCAGGACATTGTGTCTGCATTTGTTAAGCTGTTCCCATGTCTTTCTAATTATTGTGACCACAAATTAAATTGAATGATACGTCTGAGCAGCAGGAACAAATAAAATCATAACTGGCTACATGGCCATTTTAGTGTTATTGTTATTTTATTTAGTGTAACCAAAGGTTTCATGTTCTCTTGTGTCACCGACACAGCAAAAATCCATCTCACCACTTCATACTTGAGAATGCATGACAATGTGTTTACATGGTACAGAGATAATACATAAAAAACAAAAAATGTAGGCCATAAAGTCGTGCCAGCTGCATTATCTGTGGTTCCTGTCGTGAAAATAAGAGATGGAGAGCACCGGACGAGAAAAACATGCCTACGTAGTCAGAGTTTGACGGCATCCAATCATATAGGAGCATCAGTGGTCATTACATTCCTCTAAAGTTTGGAATACCTGGAAAAACACTGATCTGCTACTACAGCCCAACACAAAAGCCATCACACGAGAGCTCAAGGCCTGCACCACATTCAATTTAAAGCCCACTGTCATCATTTACTGTGATGTTCTTGACACAACTCCAAACATCTTCCCAAACTTTCCTTTTAAAACCAATCGAGATCCAACGAAAAACACGCGGAGGTGATTTTCATTTAAGTCTAGACATCTCACTTCTCATCTTAAAAACATATCGACTTATTATGGGAACCATCAGCCTGTGTCGAGGAGACACTGTGGCTGTACTGGTGGCGATGGAGCAGCAACGCCTCCAACAGTGGGTGATTGTTTGGGGCTCAGGAGCCAGTTAACCACCGATGCATACACACTAACTCTGACTGTGAATTCAAGTGAGGCCAGATTTATTCTCAACTCAGTTCTCCCATAAGGCTCTCATTTTCACCCTCAAGGACAAAAACAAATGGATCTCACAGGATTTCAGGTCCAATTTGTTTTCCATCTAACAAACACTATCAGCTGAGGAAAACAAAAAGCTTTGTGATGTTTTTTTTTTCTTCTTTTAATACATCATATCTGGAAGAGATTTATAATGGATTGCAGACAACTTGGACAAACTGATAGAAGATAGTAAATTCACTGTTAAGTATCCTTTGAAGGCATGCACATTTCTGATGTTGCACGGCCCCGGCTGAATGTAACAGGACAACAAAACCTGCACGCTAGATGTCAATAACACACACTTCCATGAGGAATGTTTGGGTTTAAGGGGGCTAAATAGTTTTTAGGGTATCTTTTTTTGCCATTTTGAGCTGAAGACTTCAACAGAAATTGATAAATCCATTTGTCTTCAATACAGTTGCTTCAGATCTTTTATTTCAATATACTATGGCAATAGTTTACAACATGCTGACTAAGCATAATTGCTTCCAAGACATCCTCATCCGTCCCCTCTCTCCCTCTCTCTTTCTCTCCATGTGTTTATTTTCCGGCTTATCGCAGCTATGTGACTGGAAGTCAGATAAAAAGGAGGGGATTCAGTTCAGTTGTGGACCACATGGTATTCAGATTATAGTGCAAGGGATCCCAGGCTTGCATGTTCACATGTTGAGTTCAAAGCCAAGACTTCGGTTGTCAAGTATAAAACAGATGAAACACAATTGCTTCTGAAATATTTAACCCTTTCAGAGTTGAGTGTATCAATGAGAACAGTTGTCAGATGGGGATGGTAAACCTGGACAGCAGAGAGTCCTTGTACACAATTACACTGTAGCACACTCAACACTGAAGACAGATTGAACCTAATGGAAAACAAGGAGATCTGGTTGTAGCCTAAAAAGAAACAATAGTTTTAAGATAGAGTAAGGATCCTAATATTAAATCTAATGCTTCTGTTCTGTGTGGTGTCAAAAATATTTACCTATACTACCGGAATTATTAAGTCAATTCACACCCCTGTCAGGGAAAGATCATAAACCGAGATAAGTCCCAGTTGCCATTTTAAATGAAAACCCCGTTTCAATGGCGCCAATGCGCAGAGATAGTCTGACATCTGCACAGTATTCAACCAAATGTCCACTTACGTTGCTGCCGCGGAAACGTGTCCACTCCTTGTCCGTTGAGCTCCTAAATGCATTTGTATGCATTTGTCCAGGCAGCAGAGATCTGGGTGAAAACAGAATCACACTCAAGGGGATGCCTGCACATGGGCTAGCCCTTTGGGAACAGCCAAAGGAAGCGTGGAAGTGGACGGAGGAGTGCTGCCACCTCAGAATTTCCTCATCGTACTGCAGTCCGAAGGAGAGGTCTCTCCCACTCTTTCAAACCGAAGCCTCTCAGATCCCTTGCGCTCTGCGGCGCGCAGTGATCAGGCTATTTCTATCCAAAGTGGAGACGCGCAACAGTTGCATAGAAAAAAAAGAAAAACTGGCTCGGACAGCGACAAGTCGGTTTTGCAGCGGTGTTAGCTCGACTGCTCTGAGGGATACAAAGAATCAGCGCTCGGCTTCTTCTTGGTCTTCAACTCAGCTGCAGATTGAGCTCGGTGCGTCCTTACCTCCAGGCGGTGGTTCCTGCTATGTGCCTTGACTTGCACTGATGCAAGGGGATCCGTATTCACCCCATCACAGCTCCTTCCAGCTGGTGGTGTTGGGTTTCACCAGTTACCGACTCGTGACATCACGGATGGAGTATTGGCTTGTGTTTGTCAATGTCTGCTGTCTATTTTGACTACTGTATTAGCCCCACTGCCTACTGTACGTTCACAATGTGCTCAGCATGGGCGAGTGTCTGTGCTTAGAGTAGAGAGAAGCGTAAAACCTTTATTTGCAAAGACACAAACGATGGAATAACAATGAAACAATGTCAGCTGATTAAGCCTGAAGCTTTTTGCTGACATGCAAATCTGCAAAGTGTGACAAACAAAAAAAAAAAAAAATCTGTTATCTAGCATTAAACAACTTATATTAGGACCATTTTACAGTTAAGTACAGCGAATATTGTTCCAGCAAGTGGGTGCAGTGTCCATTTTCCACTTAAAAATATGATTAAAAATAAATTTCCAATATGAAACCCCACTTTTAAAAGTAACTGAAAAGGTTTTTGGGGGCATTACTTCCTTGGTTAATGGTTATCTGTGATCTAAATTGGCTCAAGCGCTTGCAATCTTCCGTAATGATCTTGTTGTAATGTCAGGGTTGTGGTGTCAGGCACGGTGAAACTGTGCAGTTTGATGCCTTCAAGAGATGCGTGGTCTCGCAGTATGTGAAACAACTCAAGTGCATCGTGGTCCTTATTTTCGTGGGCTTGCATACAAAGCGCCTCGTATTTAAACACAGGCCCCCTATTAGCTGCATTTGTACTCGGCTGTAAACAAACAGTTGTGATGCAAAGCACATGCAGGTCTGAGGACGCTGAATTTGAAGGCGATTTACTGTACACAAGCACCGATTTATTAGGTGTATCACATCTAGTGGAGTTCATCATAAGTGATTTTTTGCGCTGGCACTGATTATATGTGGGAATAACCCTTCTTTGTTCCATTGTAACCAACACCGCAGAGTTTCCCCTCTTGAAAACGACACTGTTTCTTTTCGTTATCTCTGCCATCGAATTTTCCAAACAAACAGGCCCTAACCCACTTCCAGCACACCCCCCCCCCCCCCCCCCCCCCCCCCCCCCCACACACCCTCCATCCACGCTAACCCATTAACCTCGAACAAACAGAGCTCTGTGGGTCCCCGGGCCCCGGTTCGTCCACCCCCCAACTCCCTCCCCCACAGCACCCCACAGCATCCTCCTCTAGATGTCCGCAGATTCAGTTGAGCCAGGACAGCAAGGGACTCCATATGGTTTGCAGTTTAAGGGACCAGAGGTGAGGGTGGGTTTGTGGGGAGTGAGGGGAGGGGGGCTACTAGGAGACAGAGCAGTTCCTGCATTGAATCCCAGTTGGAGCACAAAGGGTTCCTTAACCTGAAAACCGCAAAAAGACAGTTACAGTGAACAGTTACAATGCCCAAACATGGAGTAATGTGAGAGAGGTCAAAGTGACATGGAAACTCCAAGTGAGCCCGCCAGCCAGTATAAACAGTGAGGTTAATAAAGATTTCGTGGTGCCTGCAAACAAGGTATCTGAGGCCCTTTGTGCTACGGAGGTCTGTCTGCAGCAGTGGGTCAATCTCTCTTCCCCCCTCTTCATAAAAGACGGTTGTCTCCGAGGAGGAAGCACATGCACGGGATGCACTTTTTCTCCCTCTCCATCTCAGTCGCTCCCTCTCTGGCTTTGCCATCAACCAGCATCTCAGGATAGCAATGTTTCGACCAGATGTTTTCTTCCACTACCAGGAAGCAAGAGATGTGGAGATGCTGGTGCTCTGACGAAACAGTATGAACAAATTAATTACATGATTGTTTTGTAGCACAGAGCGAACACAGATATTGGAGGCTTAAATCACACGTCTCTTGAGTTTGAACTCAGACATGGGTCGTGTTTATAAAACCTGATTGATGAAATGTTGCCTCTCTGGCAATAAAGATGTCTTGTAAAAACCTTTTTACGATATTACACTGTAAAATGTCTTCAGCCACATATATATACACAGCAAACTTTTCACGCTTTTTCCTTTTCCACGAGTCCAGATGTGCACTAATCAGTCCATCGTGCACCGAGCACCAAAAACGCAGGGTCCAGAAAGCGACTGATGTCCGATAATCAGGATCAGATCGCTTCTCCCGTGCCTCACTCTTGAGGAACGGGCCGACACAGATGAGAGCGCGCTGACACTGTCCTGTAACATGTGGTATTCCCCCTCCTGCAGTTTCAAAACCTTTGGTCAGTAAAAGTGTTGTAATCGAGTCACAAAACAAAGGCCCGTGCTGTGGGCCGATGACTGCAGAGTTTTAGAAGCACACAAAGGCCAGACAGGAATCTGATTACAGCTGCATGTGGTCACAGACAAAGTCCTTCCATATGATCAAACATTACATAATGCGCACATGTCCAAATCTAGCTCGACTTTTTAATGCTCCAAAGTAGTTCTTGTTGCTTTGACATTAAAACAACTTCATCTTATTCAGTTTTGCATGTTTCAAAACTAAAATTTCTCTTTGCTGGTAGCATGATGTTTGGAGTCTGTACTTCATTTGGATGCAGCTTCGTTCCTGGCCCGAGTCCCAGGAGCTGCATGTATGCACTCCTATCTATCTGCACACTCCCCTGTCTTCAGTGACTTCAAATCCAGAGCTTCCCATTGGAAGAACTGGATCCAAAAGCCATGGTTGCGGTTGCGGAGCGTATTGTCTTTCAGGTTAACATTTCATAGTACAGTAACAGCTTGTAAATGTGGGGAGCTTTCGGGACGATAGGCTTAAGAGTCAACCGGTCTGGCTCCAGAAACCAGAACATATCTCTGCGGTTGGTTAAACTGTAAGTTTTCTTGCGAGCTGCAAGCAGACTAAATAAAAATGTGCTTTCAAGTGTCCACGATAAGCGCATTCTTCTCGACAGGATCAGCCTCATTAGCTCATCAGTAACTGGGAGGGGGGGAGGGTTGGCATGTGTCTGTGCAGGAAGGGGGACAGCTGACTCTACCTGCAGACTGACAAGATGCTAAACCATGGCCCTGTCTCTAATTAGCAGACACGGGCCTGTGTAATTTCTGTCCTGCGTGCGTGTCACCGGCTCGTAGGGCTGTTATTTTGCCGAGCGGGGAGAGAGTGGGCAACAGCTGGGAGAGTGCTTAACAGATGGTGAAATACAGAGCAGTTGATAGCTGAAACAATGCTCCATGTAAGAGTGTGGGTGTATGTGTGTGCGAGAGGTTGTATGTAGCGAGGTGGTTTGCAGCGCTTTAAGGGATCATGGGAAAGCACGACGAGAGGAGCCAGGGGAGTCCAGGGTGAAGGGGGTGTTTGGGCAGGGAGGAAGTTTGGGAGTGTGCGGGGAAAGTGAAAGCCCCTTTGGGGGTCATGTGGGGTGGAGAGGGGGCACAGCGGAGGAACACACACAGCGCTCAGGGAGGCGTGTTTGGCTTTTAATTTTATTGAGAAGACTTGCAAGCACAGCGATCGTACGTATGACTCTTGAGTCGCACGAACGACTCTTGAATCAACGCCTAATTATTTGATGGTTCATTTGAAGGGCATCCAGATCTAATTTCCATTCACAGAAAACTGACTTACTGTAGATCATGTATTAGGTGTACATTTAAGTGATACTCTTGCTTCACTGTAAGGAAATCACCAGAAGGAAACTGACTGTACGTATAGCTGCACCCGTTAAAAAGTGTGTCTGTAATTAGTTTTGCACATGTCGAGCAGAAGTCAACCTAGCCCGCAAAAACAAACCCGTTTGTCAACTTTTAAAAACCTCTGGCATCTAAACGCGACCTAAATCACATGTTGCAAGATCATAAATTACTTTCAGATGAACATTAAATAATTTATAGTTTTCTCTAACATTGTCAATTAACAGTTGTTCGGAACCCAGCGCAGTGTCTGTACTTGAATTTAGCTATAGACAGGGAACAGGGTAGCTGACTGGAAAAACAGGTGAAGAGGTAAGATGTAGGAGTGCTCTTTAAACTGCGGAAGCAATTAATGTGGCAGCGCTCCTTCTTTTGCTGCTGCAGTCTTTCCGCGGTGGCTCTGAAATCACCTGTTGTGAAATGAGGCCTCGATCCAGAAGTATTCAGATGGTTTTCCCATCTTCCTTAGAAACAGGGAGAAAGGAAAGTTGTACGTTCTCCAAATTAAACAAATGTGATTTCCAAAGAAGAAATGAAGCGAAGTGGCTCCACTGAATTGCCTCGTCAGGTTATTTACATTACATTACTGCTTCCAGTTCCTCTTGGTTAAGTCTCTACAGGCTTTGCACACCTGGACTCTGGCAGCGTATTCCATTCCTCCTGACAGATTTTTTACTTTTTTTTTTGATTGTTCCTAAACTGTTTTTGTGTGTGTGCCTGTTTCAGGCTGCATCCTGCTGCTGCCATCAAGGATTGTCATTGCTATGGGGTGGGGGTGCCTGGTCTGGTCTAGGTGGGTGCTACATGTGTAAGTAACATCCACACGAACGCCAGGTCCAGACATTTCCCAGCAGAACATTGGATTGTCACAAGATGATCAGTGTTGTTACAGAAGTAGAAGCAGAAGTATAAACCAGTCTTAAGTCTTGGCTTTGGCTGGAACACATAGGGATAATCAGAGACTTGCTGTCTTGGCTCTAAAGTGTTGTTCTGAAAGGTGGCCAGTCTTCATAGCATCTGGGGGATTGCTTCATTCTGCAGTAGCTTGTCTTGAGTGACCTCCTTGTATTTGGCTGCAATCGTTCACTTTCTACTGGTCTGCTTGTCGCAGGTGGATGAGAAGTGTCCCCCGAGCATAATGCTGCCACCACTAGGCTTCACTGTGGAGTTGTTACTAGCAGGGGATGAGCAGTGCCTGGTGTTCAATGAACACATATTTTCTGTTTTTCTTTCACCAGCCCACTCACTTCTTTCCTCACTCTCTACCATGAAGGTCATCCTTTTAGGCCGGTTCTCCGAGCTCTGCAAAGGACTTCTGACGTCTGTTGGATTTACATTACTAGGGAAATTCTAGGGAAAGACTTTGCACACCTGTTGGGTTCTTAGTCATCTCCCAGACCAAGGCTCTACTTCCTAAGCTACTTAATTTTAGCCAAATCTTGGACAAGTCACTATGTTCCAAAACTCTTCAATTTCACAATCACTGGGGCCAGCCTGGTCGTGGGAAAACTAAAAACTTTACAAATGTTTTGAAAATGAGCTCACTAGTTCTCATTCTGTCTTATTTTATTGGTCTGCATCGTGTAAAGTGACTCTGTTTTGAGAAAATAAGTGGGCACACTGCTCTTAGTCCAGATAAGGGTTTCACTTCTGCAGCATAACAGCAAGATGCACAGGTTTACCCAGAGCATGCATCCCCGTGCATTAAGTCGAACAACAAAATTGCAGCACTGGATGCAGAAAGACATGATAAAAACATGACCAACGCACAGTCGTTCCAAAAATCCGTCGATCACACCAGATGTGGTGCCGGTGCAGTTGTCTTCATTCAGACAACCTGAGCCAATATTTGGCAAACACAGTTCCCCTACATCAACATCATCCCTCATTTTCCAGAGCTCTGTCTGCTCTCAGTTTGGGAACAGAAGAGGAGTAGCCAGAGAAGAAGCTTGATTTAGGGAGGACGAGAAAAAAGCCACCTTGACCTCACTTTCATCTCTGGGGCTGATCCTCCGTCTGGCGGGAATCCTCCGAGGAGCTGGCCGCGGAACAGAGAGTGGCTTTATGCCTGCTAACCACAATGTTCCTCTTACAGAGTCCCATTTAATTTCTCGGGAGGGTTGAGAGGACGGCTTGAAAGGCATGTTTGCGCTTATCTCCAATGATACTATTAGGCCGCGAGTAATTTAGGCCCGGTCCCGTATACTTTTCTGCGAGAAGTGAAACCAGAGCCGATGAAGATAATCTGTGTGCAAGGATGACGTGTTGAACAATCAGGACAGCGACTCAGGAAGGATCCCGAATCCCTTTCGTTTCACCTCTCCTTACAATTCCTGCATTTGACTCTAGGAAAATACTTTGGTTTGCTTCGTTGCCAAGCATTGGATGAGAAGATGAAGCTACAGTCAGCATCCAGCTGCATAGCTTAACATAAAGAAACAGTCTGGCACACACAGTAACGCCCCATAAAAATGCAAATTGATGTTGTTCCACTTTTCATATGGGCTTATATGCAAAGAAATATAACATGTTAGGAAGTGTTAACTGAATGTAGTGCACTCCAGAGGGATTTTATTGCCTTTGGATGAACCTAAGCTAGTGCTATAATCCTGTTTTATCTTCCTTTATTCCTGTTTTTTTGCAGAAAGCAGCATCAGCCGTCTGCTGGTGGTAGCTTCTTATTTACCAAACAGATAAAAGAGTTATATGAAACATCTCATCTCACCACTGACAGCTCAGTTCTGTTACCGGACGACGAAACGGCCGCATGTGCTGCCTAAGCTAAAGCAGCAAAAGAATGAGACATGGTTTATGATTCTGGGAAAGCTTCCTCGGCCCGGACAGTTTTATAATATTTGGAAGTATCTGAAGTGCAATTTACAAACACTGGGCTAAATCTCACCGGGGCACTCGAAGAGCAGAGCTCAGTAGTCGCCGGATCCAGTTTCAGACCGAGAGTAGCTGTCAGAGGAGACGACACAGGTGCCAGACTGACAACAGGAGACAGTGGGCGCAGCGCCGCGCGGGAGTGACCTTGGCGGGACCGGTTCAGCAATGCGTGTCCCCCTCGTTCACGGACGGAAGTGTCCAACCCAGAAAAGACTTCACACCAGCTCGCTGCTGCCTCTCCCCGCACTTTAAGAGGGACGGAAATATTTCACATGTCTGCTCTGACCGCAGGCCGGCCTTACCTTTCAGGTCAACCCCCACGCCCAGCCCTCTCGGCTCAACCGTCCACTATCATTCATCTTATAATTACGGCTTTTAGCAGAAGTTGCGTCAGGGTGGGAGTCTATTACTGTTCTCTCTATATTTTCACACACACAAAAAGAGAGTTTTGTCTGCCATCATATCATCTCAAAGATTTAGAGGTGGAGATTGAGATGTCTTTCATGAACTTATGAAACCTGTCACAACAAGAAACCATGAGAGTCTTCCCACATGACAGTTTTTCAGGATTTAGAAGGAAAAAAACCTTTTTCTTTTCGTAGCTCTTCTTTTTGTGGCTTTTCTGCATTTTCAAAAAGTCAAAAAATTCCAATAATCTGACAAGCTGTTCTGAAGCAAATACACTTTTCTATTTTTTAAGTATACACGCCCCACATCCGGCGCTACAAATGGATTTAAACAAACGCTCCGTTAAAATATTATCTGGCACAGGCTTCGACGGTAGAGTGCTCGGAGAAAATAGACAGGACACAGTGAGACACCTCCATGTATTTTTTTTTTAGCGACAGAGTTTATGGCGTCTTGGCAATTAATGTCTCCCTTTTTATAACCGCTGGACAGCCCCTGTTGGGACACTGGAGGGGAAAAGTCATCTCCTCTTCTTTTTGGCCTTATCTGTGCGTGACACTGCACCCGTGCAGATCCTCTCTGAGGTCCAAGTGCATCCACTTAAAACGTCAAACTGAAACAATGAAAAGCAGGCACGCTATTTGTTTTGTGGGAGAGCGAGCGCGTGAAAAACAGGGTATGCTGCCAAATATTAGAAACAACCGCACAGAGGTTTACTGCTGCGGCAGAAGAATATCCACTGCAGTCGCTGGTCTACAAGAAGAAGGAGGAGAGGCAGAAGACAGGAATCAAGCTCTGAGCCAAACATGGGGCAAAGGAGATCGGTTTCAGACTGATGAGGTAGCAACAACAGCAGAAACACAAAGAAGGACGTACTGGCAGCCTTTAAGTCGTCGAACTTGTTTGCAATCAGTTGCCTAGCAGCAGTCTGGTAGATCGAAGGAGATAGGGCATCATTTGGAGAGTTGTTTGTGTGAATAGTGGATTTATTTGTGAGAACAGTGAGAGTGAACCAAAAAGACCTGGTTTCAATTATCTTAGCTGTTTATGTCAGCCTGCACATTAACGCCTTTAGCCACTACTAAGTTCTTTTTTGAGATCTGTAGTTTTTCTTGTTTGTCAGATCCATTTTAAGGCCGTAATTTGCCGACATCCCTCTGTTTCTGTTATTTTCCAGTGAGACATTTTATTGCTCCTCTTTTTCCACGCTGCCCTTCTCCCCCCGTCACCTTCTGATTCTAAAACCAGAATCAGAAATCCCTCATATCGAAGGTATACTGTGTGACACATGGCGGCTCTACAATGAGAGCTGTCTGAGAGATGGAAGTGGAACCTACAGATCAATTGTGTGACCAAGCTCGGCAAACAAACGCACTCGTTCTCGTACACCTTGTGCTCTGCTACAACTTACACAATATGAAGACTTACACCACGTTTTCAAATCTTGTTTGGCGAACCCTTAAATTCCGGACACATATGACTTTGTCCAAAGTTTTTTGGTACCCAGCTAAAGATCTTCTCCATCTTGTAAAGAACGATCTCTGCTAACCCCTCTCACAACTTAAATAACTCTACGCTGGCTTCCATCTCCTCCTAATAAACTGTTGCCGTTCCGACGGCCCGTCCTCTTTCATAAGAGCCCAAGATCATCACCCATTGATACCCAAATGGTCTCCAAATGGCTCAGTTTGGGCACACTTGGTGCTATTCCTAGAAAAAAATACAAATTTTCCGTAGTATTATTGTCAAATTTGAAATGGGACTAGGTAAGACTTCAAGGTGCGATCCCTTTGTGTTTTCCGATACACACCACCAAACTACAATCATTTTGAAGGCAAATATTATTGAAAATCCTTCCTTTTCAGTGTATTCAAACTCCCATCACTCAGTGCCTGTAGCACTTAGACAGATTCTGAGAAAAATTCAGAGTGTTAGCTTTCAAAAGGGGCCAAAACCATGTCTGTACGCCAAATGGCTCAAGAACAGCTTCAAATTTACTTTGGGTCTGCCTTTTTTTTATATGTTTTAGGCAAACATTACAGGGGGGTTAATTCAACCCATCTTGCCCCTCAGCTCTCTGTCAATAAACAGGCCAAACTCATGCAAATCACCAACGCCGCTGCCAGGATGAGGCCTCCCTACGCCAAACCTGTCAGAGCTGAATGATAAGGACATCACATGCATTGCAATCCTAATAGCGAGATCTTGATTTTTAGACCAAATATTTCTAACTGTGTAACGTTAATTCTATTTCTAATCCCTAATAAAACACAAAACAAAAAGCTAAAAGGGGCTAAAATGGTCAGAAGAGCAGAGAGAAACGATGTAATCACATGACATTAATATAGCGATGTTGACGGGGCCTGCTTTAAATGTTAAATTAATACGTAATGGTCACGGTAAACATGTCGCTGTCCCCTGCTGCCAAGCAAAAAACAGAGTGGGTGGCAAGGAGCTTTTGTTCCCCACGTGTCAGGCCTGGTTTAAGCCCAAGACACTTCTCAGTCCACCAGCTGCCCCCGTGTCAACCTCTACTGTCACCAGGGCAAAAAATAGCTCCGACTTCCTGCCCCGCAGCCTCTCTGTCCACTGAGGCGGAGCGGTTGCCACCTGTCAGTCCGAGCGCAGGTTAAAAAGCCAGGCTCCAGACACAGATGGACAATCACCACTACCTCATGTGTTTGCTATCAGGGTTACAGCCAGGTTTGGTGTGGCTGTCCCGCAGCTAAAGACTTCCTAATCATTACCTCATATGTGTACGCCGTCCAGGCTGCCAGAAGCAGTATTACAGAGACATAAAAGTCTTAGGTCACTTCTTGGATTTAAAATAATGTGGGATTAACAGTTTCCTACAGAAACAGTGAACTGGATAAAGGACTTCATTCATACATTTCTTTAATGGCCTGGATCAGCTCTGGATCTGGTCGAGGATCACAGGTTTGTATCTTTGGTGACTGATTAATTGAGATGACTGGGGTTAGCCTGGAACCAATTTGCAAGAGCTTCTTTAGTTGAAAGCCCTGGACTTAGCTGTTGCCTCATTTTAATGCAGTAAAGTCTAAAGCGATTCTCATCTTATTAGGTTTAATTCAAATTTGATTCCGCAGCCTTAACATTACAAGCTAAAATTGCCAATAGAAAAACGTATTAAAGACTTAATTCTGCATTCAACTGTTTCCAAATCCCCTAAAAGCAAGAAAACAAACAATAAATTGATCCAGCTAACACACGCTGCCTGCTATGTCCGGCCAGAACCTCTTGATTGCATCTGCTGTTTTCCAAAAACTACTAAAAACACATCATTAAGGCACATTGTTGCATCGGGTGACACGATCCTTTGTTATAATCACCAGCACTGTTGTTTATTCAGTGTTAATCTCACATCCGCCGCCCTGCTACCACAACTAAAGAGCCCTTGGATAAAAGGGAAGCCTCGGACAAGTGGTTAAAGAAGGGAAGGGACTGTAGGGTCACTGCTATAAGTGCACTCAAACAAATGGGTTAAATGCAAACGTAAGTGTAGGAATATAAACCGATCAGGCATAACATTAGAACCACTGACAGGAGAAGTAAATAACATTGATCATCTTGTGATAATTCAATGTTTTGCTGAGAAACTTTTGGACCAGGCATTCATGTGGATGTTACTTAGACATGTACAACCCACCTAGACCAGACCAGATCAAAAACGGTGTTGACCTGGCCTCCAAATTCACTAGATCCCAAACTGATCAAGTATCTGTGGGATGATCCATAGAGGCCACTCCCCTCAACGCATAGGACCCAAAGACATTCTGTTGCCAGACACCACAGGACACCCTCAGAAGGCCCATGTCCATTCTCTGATGAGTCACAACTGTTTTGGAGGCACAAGGGAGACCTGCACAATATTAGGAAGGTGGTCATAATGTTATGCCTGATCGGTGTATACGTGATTACATTCAACGTTTAGTTGAATTAGCTTGATTGGGGCTTAGTGCCACATATAGATGGATTAAGAGAAGCTGAATTGACTGGGACAATAAGATTTTTTGATTCTGAAACACTGGAAGCTTGGAGAAGTTGGATGAACATTTTTTAGGGAAATGTGAGACTCAAACAGAGCACATAAGTCATACAAATACCCACAATACTTAATCTTTTCCTTGTATTGATGAATTGACAAAGAAATTACTGAATATATGACTTTAAACCATTGTAGCGGCCAGCATCCTGTGGTTAGTGTAATATGTTCGCTAAGAAGACACAGCTGTGACGTTCAGCTGCTGAAAAACTGCTCCGTTAATCCAGTTAGACACCTCTCTGTATCTATTTCATGAATAAACGTTTCGGGAGCTGAGATTGAAACAACGTGGCTATATTTCTGGCAACGCGCTCTGCTGCAAACCTTGAGAATAAATAATAGATTGTATGAGAGCAGTCCAGACAGAGGCAGAGCTGGGGTCAACAGCGCCGTGACTCTCAGACTGTTTTGAGTCGACTGGCTCTGCTGGACACTGGACAGCATGGAAACCCAAACATTAGCCATCTAAGGCGGGGGGTTATGTCACATGGGGACACATTATGTAATGAGATCTACAAAGAGAAGGAATGAAGGGCCTACAAAATAAATACCTAATGATTTTACTGTAAAATCTTTTATTCATTAGCACATTTGTGTTCGTACTTAAAATCTAGCTGAATCTGGTGCTGTTGTGATTAAAAATCTTCTTTGGCGTAGTCGGCACATCTTCTCACTGTCAGGATGTGGACCTAGATTTTCCTTGGTGTTCTTTTTTCAGTTTCAGTTTTGGACTTTCATCTGGGTTTGAGTTTCTTGTAATAGCCTTATTATTTTACTTCCAGTTTTAAATCGTAAAGGTCCTCGTTGCGGCTTCTTTTCCTTAGTTTTGCTTCCCTTGTGTCTTCCCACCTGCAAACTCTTTGCTCCGCCCCTTATTAGTCTCACCTGTGTCTTGTTCCATCATTATCTATCTATCTATCTATCTATCTATCTATCTATCTATCTATATATATATATATATATATATATATATATATATATATATATATATATATATATATAGTCCTCTTCCTTCCTTGTTCCTCGTGTGTTTCTTCTGGATCTCCTTGAGTTTTTGATTCCTTTTGGTTTGTGGTTTTTATTTTTGGATTTACCTTTGTCTGCGTGAAGCCACAGACATCACACACAGATCTGCTCCCACCAAGGCCACTGCCTCTTTACACTGCTTCTGGGAAGCACTCGTAAACAGTTTTTTACCCAAAAGCGGTAAGAGTACCTGAGAGTGCCTGAGACTCAGGACTGTGCAATCCACAGTGCAATTTAAAATGTGCAGATAGATACTACACACTGTTATTGTGCAGTCCTTCTGTATGTGTCCTGCATTCGGGGCCTTCCCCGGGACTAGTGACTAGCTATGTTCCCTGACTCTTGCCCAAAACCAGCTGGGATCTGTTGATAGCCCCTGCAGCCCTCTATAGGGCAAACCATCCAAGATGAGGATGATGTTTAGTTATTAGCTTGGTTTGACATGGTTTAGCTTGACATATTAAATATGCATTCACACTATCACAGAGATTCAAAGGAGAATATCTGCACCAATGTGCTCTTTATGTCAGTTACACTAAAGAACACAACAGTGAAAATTCACCCAAAAGCTGAGCGTAGCATTTGTTCAGTCTATGTGCATCTACATCATAGTTAATCCCTAATCCAGTCCACATCAGCTGATAGTTTAGCTGAGGTATTATTTGGCAAATTCAAAGGTCACCTTATTTCTTGAATCAAAGCTATTTCTTCAGCGAGAAACCTCCCACCCAGCTGTTTTTTCTTTTTCTTTTAATCAGTTCTGTCATGTCCCCTGTTCTGGGGAGGTCTCTGCTTTTCTTTGCCGCTCCTCTCCCTGCATTAGGCTTTCCATGTACACGCATGTCAAACGTCCCAGAACAGAGCCAAATATTCTTTTGCTGTGAATAACAATTTAAGTTTCTTTGACTAAAGTGGTCCTGACTGAAAGCTGAATTACAAGGTTTCCCACCACGACACAGACGATTCAGAGACGGTAGTCCTTGATAACAGGAGACGCGGTGACAAATTCATTCGTCGGTAAAGTGCAGCTATCCAAACTCAAACCTGTCTGCGCTAAAAGGAAATCAACTCAAAGTCTAAAAGCAAATTCTACAGGAAGAAACCTTTCTGCTGACCGAGACAACGATTGTGGAAAGATCTGCGAACAATTTCCTCTAAATGAGCCGCCTTTGGCGTGAGCTAAGAAAAAAAAACACACAGCGAAGGCATCCTGCTATTATCTGTGCCCTGCATGTTTTGCGAAGTGCCTGTTGGTGGATTAACAAACTGTCTGCGTCCTCTTCTGGGTAACAGAGATGGAAATTAAGGGAATGCACTTAAATGAAACAACATGGCTGTCTTTGAAGATACACATAAAGTTTGGGGGGGAAAAAAGGGTTTCATACTCTCAGAAGACTGAGACTGAGGCTGCTGCTCCATTTATTTACAGCACGGAGACAGGGACACTTGATCTTCCCTGTTCACAAGGCTATATCTGTATAAGCCCTGTTATTTTTTTTTCCCCCGCTAAAACAAAAATTACCTCATGTGCCAAGATAAATAAGGCGCACATTTGTGAACAACATTGGAGGCAAGAGCCCAGAAATGAGTAAAACAAAGCAGGAAACCGGTAAGTATTCCCATTAGGAAGAAGATATTTAATCTTTTCAATACCTTGACCTCAATTCTCTCAGGAGCTCTGCTATCGAAACTCTGCTAACATCAGATCTGAGTGCAGCCAAAGAGGAAAAAAAATGGGAACTGCCAAGGTTTTATTTATCTCTGTGAGTGCAGCAACTTATCTAACTCGATGCCTGCAAGGACGCTCGGCTGAGGGTTGGCCTGTGCTGCTGTAACGTGGGTGTTGCACTGTGTCTTCTCACAGAGGAGTTCTTCCTGCAAATGTCCAACAGAGGGACCCTGTGATTCTCTGACCAAAGAGAAGAGTGGGACTGACCTCTGTCCTCTCGCTGCCTTAAAATGCACCATTCACAAAAGGATAAAAAATAATTTAACCATTTTTTTCTTTTGTTCCAGCTCAGTTAGAGTAAAGGGAATCAACATAAGACATGGGGTCATTTGTTGCTTAGCAAATTAACAGAGGAACAAATGAGACACAAACTGCAAAGCAAAGAAAGTAATAAAACCAAACAACTTCTAACAGAGGACAGAAATTTTATTCTTTTAATTTTATTTTATCTATGAGCTAACACAACCAAAACCAGTAATGATACCTGCTCAAATCAGCTAACATCCTAGTGGATCTAATGAATTGTAATTTTAGATTTTGATTTATTTACTCACTGGGACAGATATAGTTCCATGCACCTACAAGTAATCACAGAACAGGAGACGCTTGTCCTGGCGGGCTGGAGTCTATCCCAGCTGTCATCGGGCGAGAGGCGGGGTACACCCTGGACGTGTCTCCAGTCAATCGCAGGGCTAACACAGAGAGACAGACAACCATTCACACTTACTCACGGCCAATTTAGAATCACCAATTAACCTAAAGAGCATGTCTTGGACGGTGGGAGGAAGCCGGAGTACCCGGAGAGAACCCACGCAGACACAGGGTGAACATACAAACTTTCCAATAGACTCGAACCCAGAAACTTCTTGCAGTGAGTCATCAGTGCTAACCACCACACCACTGTGCCGCCCCCACAAAGAGGAACAGCTCACATAAAATCAGTGAAATTAGACGTCCTTATAAACCTGGTGCAGATGCAGATGTAAAGGTCCAGGGTGAGAAAGACGGCATCGGCGTCAACTCTGGTAAGGAGCTGAAACTCTGCACTGGTGATACACTCAAGGGTTAACGTGAACAGAGACAGGTCTGAGGCCCCCGAGGGCCGTAACACATGAATGATAACGAAGGAATGATGAACGTTTGAGATTTTGAACGTCTAAAATCCATCCCTTCAGCGTTAAAAACTAACTCACCGTAGGCTTGGAAAGTGGCTGCAGAAAGTTTAGAGCTCACTCTTCTAACATTGCCAGAAAAATGTTTTCAATATTCAAACGTGTGTGACTAAATTAATGTGTAATTAACTTTATAAGTGGGGATCTTTGTCAAGGAATCCTGCACACAAGGCAAAGGAAGGCAGACATTTTCTTGATGATCATAACCTGGAGCTGCAGCTGAACTGTTATAGGACATTGTGGGTTCTCTGCGGGTACTCCAGCTTCCTCCCACCATCCAAAGACATGTTGTTTAGGTTAACTGGTGATTCTAAATTGGCCGTAGGTCCAGGGTGTACCCCGCCTCTGTCCCCTCTCGCCCAATGACAGCTGGGATAGGCTGAATTAATGAATGAAAGTCTCTGGAATGAAAGTTAAACAACAAGACGTCAAGACATGTGGCTGAATTCCGTTTAGCTGCTTCAGTGACGGAGCCGTTGATTCCCTGTTGCATTTTTATGACTTACTGAGAGACTATTAGCTACAAGATGTTGACCTTATTTTGTGTTATTCAGGTACAAAACCCAAATGTCAGGGAACATGTGATGAGAGCAAACATCATCCTTTAAACCAGGATTCAGGTCAAGATTAAACATTTTGGGAATGTCTGTGTGAAAAGGTGTTCTTTGTGTCCTCGTTATTCATCGTACTCCTTTAAACCGTCCGGGTCAAACAGCACACCGTCTGCACATTAGGCCCAGGGTCAAACAGACACCTGCTGCCAAGACGAGCAGCCGTGTAACTGACAGGCGTTAACACCCCTGTAACTACACTGCTAAGTTGCGTTAAATACGCTGCACTGCGTTAGGCCGCGACGCCGCCCCGCCGCCCGCATCGGAAAACCATCTGCGGGCCTTGATTAGCGCTCCCATCTTCTCCCCTCCTGCTCCTCCTTGTCCTCCTCCTCCTCATCTCATTTCACACTAAACAAAGTCCCAGCGGGGTCCGATGGCTGGAGCCACATTTCTCTTATCGCCTCACAGCCGGAGTCGCCGGCCGGGTTGATGAACTTGGCTGGAAGGAATCTGCAGGCTGCTCCACTTGACTGAGCAGAGCTAATGAGTCAGAAAATCCCACAGCCAGGGCCGCAGGGTTCACCGTGGGTATCGGGGGAGACAGGTAGTGCAAGCGTTTAAGAGCGAGGACGAGCAGCGTTTCGCAGAGACCGCTTTGCAGGTTGTTGAACTTCAAGATGAGACACTGCAGGAGGAGAAGGCGTAAGAGGAGGAGGAGGAGGAGGAGGAGGAGTGTGGCTGGATTGAGCAGGGATTACCTCTTTGATCTGTAAACCATGTCTGCACCAAATAGGCTCGGGGACCTCAGCCAGGTGCACCCTGCTCATCAAGCTGCTGCCAGCCCCCCCACAAAGCTGCCCCCAAGGTGTGAAATGTGCCCCAATCCCTTTCTTACATGGCCCATCACACATGGGACCTACAGCAGGAGAAGACATGGCGCTGGAACAGACGGCTGGCTCGGTGTCTGACACATCGCAGGAGCAGAAGAGTTACTGGACAATGTTTAAAGGAATGTTTAAAGGAATGACAAATACAATGATTGGGTTTGTCACTGAGAGTTAGACAAGAAGATCGATACGTCTCTTAAATATGGAGCTACAACCTGCAGCTTGTTAGCTTAGCTTAGCTTAGCTTAGCTTAGCACAAAGTACTTCTCTGATTCTGGACAGGTATTAAAGTTGTGTTTAAATCTTAATCTGGAAGAGTTTAGTAATGTAATGTAGTTCACCTATGGGTAACCACGGCAAATTGTGAAAGCATTAAGGCTCTTCCAGCCTGCTTATCCAGATGCATGTGCTGTGTTTCATTTCTTTTACATCACATTTGACAACTTAAAATTAGTTTGACCTCAACAACTGAACTGTAAAACAGATTTTATAGCTTTAATTCAGTAAAAATGTCCAGGTCCCAGTCTGGCCTGTTGACAAAAATAAGACTTCTAACAAGTTCCTCTGATCCCTAGAGTTCAGTGTGTCTAAAACAAAGCTAAAACAAAGAAAGGTTGTTTTTTTTTTCATTTGGAACATTATTTGGTTTGCTGTCCACCTGAAACCCATACGACTGGGGTCTGGTAACTGGAATAAAACTGTATAACTCGTCGAAAAGTAGGTGCCACCCAGGTTATTCTGAATAACATCTTCTAATTAAAGTCATTGTTGTCGTGTTTGGCCACGATCAGACTCTAGTCATGCTAGTTTCAGATGTGCATCACCCACAGATGTTCCAAAAATAAAAGTCTAAGAAGTCTCATGGATGAGAGGTGAAACATCTGCGTCTTTCTAGGTTCTAGGTGCAACTCGGTATTGGAACATTTGTGAAGGCAGCTGGGTTCATTTTGAAGGCTCCGCAGTCTGTTGAAGTTGTCTCACTTTGATCATTTTCTGTGATTCACTCCATTTCATCTTGTTTTTTGTAAATATGGTGTTGCATGTTTTCGGTGTGAA
Source organism: Chelon labrosus (assembly GCF_963514085.1). Classification (NCBI taxonomy): domain Eukaryota; kingdom Metazoa; phylum Chordata; class Actinopteri; order Mugiliformes; family Mugilidae; genus Chelon; species Chelon labrosus. The sequence goes on from NC_140343.1 coordinate 9,286,799, forward strand.
ATCTGGAGACATGTCCCTTGCTGGTTGCCGTTTTCTGAGCTGTCTGCAATACAGTAAGGAAATGCTGCATAATTTGTGATCACTATGAATAATGTACACTACATTGTTATGCTAATAACCAAGAGAGGCAGATGAAGTGATGCACCCATCATGCCTAGTGTCTACTGTACAAGCCTGTGGGGGCAGTGCTATGATCTGGGGTTGCTGCAGTTGCTCAGGTCTAGGTTCAACAACATTATGTGCCCAAAGAATGAGGTCAGCTGACTACCTGAATATACTGAATGACCAGGTTATTCCATCAATGGATTTTTTCTTTCCTGATGGCACGGGCATATTCCAAGATGACAATGAGTCATCAGAGTCCAGACCTTAACCCCATTGAGAATCTTTGGGATGTGCTGGAGAAGGCTTTGTTCAGTGGTCAGACTCTCCCAATCAATACAAGATCTTGGTGAAAAATGAATGCAACACTGGATGGAAATAAATCTCCACTGCACTGCAGAAGCTTATCAAAACAATGCCACAGCAAATGCGTGCTGTAATCAAAGCAGAAGGCGGTCCAACAAAATATTAGAGTGTATGTGACCCTTTTTTGGCCAGGCAGTGTGAATATGTTGACATAAGAATGTCATTAATTCACCGTAGAAACAGATTTGGGGTTAAGGCGTCTCTTTGAATAATGAAGCGAAGAATAATTCAGAAACGGCGCTTTCCCTCTCTCCAGTTCGAGGTTTATTTGTTGTAAAAATCAAAGACATTCCTAAAAGATTTGTATCTGATCAGTTCATAATGTGCACTCGGCTTTCCCTTATGCAGCGAAGGAATCACGCACATGTTCTCTGAGCCAGGAATATATTTTTGCTGATGTCTTGGGGGCATGCAGTGATTGAGAACGCGTGCCGTATTTTACGACTTTTGCTGCGGGACGTGCCTCGTTCTATCTTTCTTTATCTCTCTTTCTCTCTCAAAACAACTTGCAGTGTGATGCCCTTTGTGTTTTTTTTACGTAACAAAAGTGTTTCATAAGGCCAGAACGAGCCTGATAACCTGCAGGAACGCCCATGATTCCTGGCACCCAGCCTTCCCTCCGTGTTAAAGGGAAAACCCACATGGCATTCATATGTGTACAGTGACGCCTTAAGTTTGTCGGCACAGTTCAGACTTGAGGACATGCAGTTGCTGGTAGTAACAAGCAGAAAGGCTGACGTTTCCAATCACAAAGGGCTTTTGGTTCAGAGAATCTTCTACATGGATTATCGGCTGCTTTGAACATGAAAAAAATCAGCTTTGTGCATTAACTAATTAACTCCAGTATGCACACAGATATTTCTCATTCCCGTGTTTATCTGCCACCTTCGATACCTTGCTCTCCTCTCCTGTTTGTAGGCATGATTGGCAGACAGAACCGAATGGGGGGTGGGTGGGGGGGCTTGAATTATGCATTTGAAAATATATGCTGCTGGCCTCGGCTCAAAGCATTCTTCTGTGACATGTGCAGAGCACGCAGATGGGGGGAGGCTTTTCTGAGCGGTGACCAATAAGTTCAGCAGACAGCCTTGAATCTCGTCTTGCAAAAATCACAGAGACACTCTTCCCTGTTTATTTTTGTCTCTTCGGGTCCTGCTTGAGTGTTTTTCCTGCCTGTTAAGAAGTGTTAATTCACTCTTGTCAGCTGAGAAGCAGAATCTCTGGAGTTTAAAGTCTGCGAAGCATTTTAACGCTACTTCGGAAGGAACATCTACAGGACGTTTGGCAAAGAAAGAGATACGTTATAGTCGCAAACTTGAGAAAACCACACAACTGGATGACCGCAAACAGATTTACAAGAAAAAAAACAGATAGCCAAGAGCAAAAAGATGCAAATGTAGCCCACAGATAGATTGTCTGACTGGATCTGGAACGAATGACGCTGACAAGAGCCACAACTAAGAAAGACTGAACATTTGAACATTTTCTACTGGATATTTTTTTTAGCTAACAATATAACAGCAATATTAAATTAATTAGTGATAGTTGCTCCTATAAAAATTGTTTGGGGGCATTGGTTGCATTTACACTGATCAAAAACAGCACAAGGTGTTGACCTGGCCTCCAAATTCACTAGATCCCAAACTGATCAAGTATCTGCGGGATGATCCACAGAGGCCCCTCCCCTCAACCCACATGACCCAAAGGTCCCCACTAAGAACATCCTGTTGCCAGACACCACAGGACACCCTCAGAAGGCCCATGTCCATTCTCTGATGAGTCACAACTGTTTTGGAGGCACAAGGGAGACCTACACAATATTAGGAAGGTGGTCATAATGTCACGCCTGATCATGTGTACACACTTTTATTTTATTTTACTAGATTTTACCTGATTTACTTATACTTTATTTTATCTTTCTTTTTATTTGTGGTTCTTAAGAGTGCTTTTTACGTGCAACTGAGCTACTGTGACCAATCAATTTCCCCTGTGGATGATTAAAGTCTATCTAAGCCTAACTGTGCATAAAGATCGCTGTCGGTCGTTGCATGCTCTCCGGCTGTCCCTCTTGTTCTCGTATGAATGAACGCCTCAGAGTACAGTAGAGGAGCGTGAGTGGCTGTGCGGTGTCTGCACGGGCATGTTCCCGAGGTTGCAGGGTTTTTCAGAGGAGGGAGAGCGGCGAAAATCAAAGCATCAGGAAGGGCACGGGGTTGAGTGTGCTGTGTGTGTTTAGCCCACAGCCATCCACACGGCAGGACACCGCGGAACATGTGATGGGGATGATCGCCCACCCCTGCCCGCACCGCCGTCCCGCAAACCCCTGTCCTTTTGACCCAGATCTCCCACACCTTCTCCCAACTTGTCTCTCCTCCTTCTCTACTTTTTCTCCCCCCTCCCTCTTTCTTTCTTTCTCTCTTCTCCCCCCCCCCCCTTGCCACATCGGTTGAATCCTGTTCCGGCCTCCAGCCACGAGCCCCGACAGGCCGCGGTGCAAACAGAGCCTCGACTTAATGTAATGAGCCAAAGAATGCCACCTCTCAGGTTTGAAAGTGTTAGGTGACCAGTGAAAACAACGTGGCGGGTGTGCGTGTGTCTGCGCAGCACAGAAGAGCTGCAAAAACACAAGGAAAGGGAAGGAATTAGGAGGAAAGAAAAAAAAGGAAAAGGTAGTGCAAAGGAAAGCAAACAGAAAGCCCTGGAAGGTGAAGAGAGGTGAATTATGCAAATGCAGCTACCCTGAGCGTGTATAAATACAAAAATACCTGTTTTAACATGAGCGTCACGACTTCCAACTAAAACAGATGCAACTTTTTTCTTTTTTTTTTTTTTTTTACCTCTAGAGGGAAAAGAAAGGGGGAAAAAACACCAGCATGACACCACATGTTATTTCCACCTCAGCTTTCTGTTTTTTTTTTTTTTTTCTCTCTCTCTTACAGTTAATTGTATCACCGCTGGATTCAAACGGAAAAAGAGATGGAAAAAAAAAAAAAAAAACAGGAAGCGATGATAGATATATATCTAGTAATGCTGGAAGAGAAGGAGAGCATGCATATTTGATTTCCACAGGTGCTACTTTCAGGGATTTTTGGATGCTTTTCATATCTTGTTCCGCTGGTGTGCTGCAATGCAAGCTGTGCGACACTAACAATGGACAATGCAAAATCACAAAAGAAGTGTGTTATTTCTATTACATTTCATGTGTTACATGACATTTAAGGCCACATTTGAAGTGCTATCATCATCCAACACTGTCATGGTCTGAGAGAGAGGGCAGTTGACGTTTCTTGAAGGACACAGGCTGGACTTGAGGGAAACAGCCTCAGCTTGAGGGGCAATTGGATGATGTTTTTTTTTTGTTCATGGTCAAAAGTAGCCTGCTAAAAAATACAACAACAACCGTGCAGCAAAGAATCCTGCCCAGAGAGCAAATCTAGCTGCTCTATGGACACCTAAAGATAAAGACATGCGCAATATAGATGCGTAAAACCGACATAATCATCTGCAAATACGTCTTGGAAAGGCATCCAGGGCTTCAGCGCCACACACAAAACCTATTTTAAAAGGAATTCCACATGTTTGAATGTTTTCTTTTAAAACAAAAAATCATCTGCAGATGTAGCAATGGTAAGAAATATGTGCTGAATAAATTATCTGGAAAATGAGAATTTAGAAATGGTTTACACACTGTTGCTCGTAAAGTTAGGATCATTTTGTTTTTCAGACTGACTCCCCTGTTTATTCCTCTTTATATAAATCATATTTCATGAGAAGAGGTAGAAAAAAAACATATTCTGACTTTACGGGCTACGGTGTATGTTAGCAACCCAGGAACAAACAACTGAAATTTAACATTTATGCAGCAAATGTGACAAATTAAAGTTCTGGGTCATGAGCAGTTATTTAGTCAAGAGGAGGAATCATGTTTTGTGTACCACCTGCGGCTCTAGGATGTTACAAATCTTTGTGGAAAAAATGAAATGCATGTGTAGAAATGCAGCTTTGTAAAAAGAAAGAAATCATATTAGAGTTAATGAGCAACGATCTTGACTGTTGTGTTGTCTGTTCTTTCCATTAACATATTTTATCTGGTCTCACTACATCAGCTGAGCCTCGGGTCAAAGGTCGTCTCAGTAGCATAGTCTGTTTAAACTCTACTCATTTGTATTTCATTCATTCATTCATTCTTCTTCTGTAACTGCTTGTCCTGTCGTGGTGGCGCTGGAGCCTATCCCAGAATCACCAGTGATCCTAACCAGCATGTCTTTGGGCGGTGGGAAGTTGCCATCAATTACTAATAAGCGTTTGCAGATACAAGGAATCTGTAGATGGTGCGTTTAATTACGCAAAATGTAAACAGGATTTCTACAATTGGGATCCAAAATATGCAAGGAAATCACCCAGGGTGCGTTCAAGAAGTGGAAAAACACATGCAGGTGATGCAGCTAAACATCTCAGTGAGTGTCGTTGAATGCCCTCGTTGGCTAATAAGGATTCATTTAAGTCAGAAAACATCTGCCGGGCGCTCTCTCTCTCTGCTAAGTATCCCGACCCGAGCTGAGTGTTGGGATAAAATCCGAGATATTATGAACGGCTAGATTGGACGGAGCCGTGGAGAGAGGTGTGGCTTTTCACCTCTGTGTGGAATTTCTCACATCATGATCGGGCACGGTGGAAACCGGAGAAAGAAAGAGCCTGTTGCACTAGCTACAGGGCGGCGTGCTGGATTAACCATCCGTTTAAATGCAGCTTTAACGTGGTCCAAAGCCAACAACATGATTAGACAACCAATATCTGCATTTATTAGAAATCCTTCTGTTCTTATGAGGAGAAATGATGTGACCTTGACGTCTCCCACGTACAAAAATATAAGAGGAAGACCTTGTTTGGGATTCAAGAAGCACATTTTCTGTTATTTAAAGGAACATAAATGTTGAATATCAAGGCTCAGCAAAACAGTGCATGCTTTTCTTCAGAGAAATGAGAAACTCTAAGGTTAAAGAGCTAAAAGTTACGCTCACTTCAGGCGAGGTCATTTTCTCCATCATGTCTAACCGTGAATTCTCCTCACACTCGTCCCGAGGTCAAGCCGCCAAAAGAAGAATATCGGCTCACTCAGAAGTTACAGCCTGACACCGTGTCATTAGCTGACGGCAAACGTTGTGATTTGTGTAAGCGCTCAACTTAGGATAAAAAGAGGTTGTAACACCATGATATACACCCGTCCATCCACACCCATTCTTGTTTAAGGTTAATTTATGTCTCCCAAACATCTATTTTTTAAAAAGGAATAATTAGTGTTTCTGTTGGTGGAAAACTGGTGATCAGCTGCTGTAATGCATCAGAATTACTCAGCAACACCTGCTAGTCCTCCCGTGCACATCAACTTATCTCCTCCTGATAGCATTAGCGATTAGTTTACTGCTACGAGAACTGCTGCTGCTGCTGGTGGTACCGCTGCTCCACGACTGCCCACTAAAAAGCAGGGAGACGACAAGGAGGAGGAGAAGCATGAGGTGATGACAAGCCAGAGAAGGAAGAGAACAACAATTCATCACAAACGTGCAGACGTCTCTTTGGCCCATGGTGGAAACAAAAATGCAGATATGTTCCCGTGCAAGAAATTTCACCTTCAGGATATGCTACGACCGGGATTTCAGTAAATCTCTACGCAACTCCAAGTCACTTAAAAATGTGCAACACTTAATTTGAAGCTTCTGCAATGTTATTATTGAGCACAGAGAGAGAGAGAGGGGAGTGGGGGTGGTGAGTTATGTTTCCATGGCTGTTATGTGCACTGCAGTGGGTGTTTGACCTGTGCATGAGGGGCAAAGCATGGCCCCTCTGAGTCTGACTGAGTGGACTTTAGGTTCGCCAAAGGCCTCTCAATCATCAGAAGAAAAGGCTGAGAGAAGGGGGGGGGGTCTTAACTTTTTTGGTTATGGACGGCGACGAGGAGATTTGGGAGATGTGCTGAACATTTAATACAACTTGTCTAAACACGAGCCATCAACTTATTGGAAAACGAGTAATTTAAGAATCAGAGTTCACAATGCCATAGCCAAGACTTTAAGAAGCTGTTTTATATGAGTATAGCTGACAGCAGCATTTATGATGCGCAAAACTTCATGGATAATGTTTCAGGAGAGCTCAGATTGTCATTGGTGTGACTGTATTGCACTCTAGTGGTCGAAAAATGGAAGCAACGCTCCTTCTTGGGTTGCCTCTCGCTGTTCCTCCCATTGTCCTCATCTTGATGATCATGCTGTGTATTGCACACGCTCATTAGTTCTTTTTAACCCTTTATAGGACAAGGAATCACATTTGGTAACTTCAGCACACATTTTAAAGTGCGTCTCTGGGCCTCTCAGTGAGGTTAAGAGCATGTGGTTTCACTCAGCCAATCAGAGAAGATTAAGGCAACGTTCTCAGGGAAGATGTGGTCTGCAAGGTCAACCTCTGCGTGAACGCTGAGTGTAACTGCTTTATTAAGTACCATGAAGATGTGTCTTAATATTGTCTAATGTGATAATATCGATAAGTGCCTGAATCAGCACTTATGTTCTAATGGTCTTGTCAGGGTTTTCAGGGATGAGGTAGGACCCAAATGCTGGACACCATACGTTCATGAACAAGAACGTAGGGAACGTTTTTGAGGGCACGCACCCTTCACACGAGGCCCCGAGTGATGAGGCAGGAGTTGACAAAAACGAATTTAATCAAACAGAAGGAAACACGAAGCGCTGCTAAACAGCAGGATAATCCAAAAGCAAAACTCAAAACAAGAAGAACACCTGAACATGACAAGACTAAAACTTGGCATAACTTGACGTGGAAACAGTAACTCTATAATAAGACCTGACAAGACAAGACATGGAAAAACAACAGAGGATACAGGGAAAGGCAGGACCATATATAGAGGAGACACAGGTGAAAACAATCAGGGCGGGGGCAGACAATTACACAGGTGGGAAATCACAGGACAGGAAGAAAGCAAGACAGGAAACAAGGAAAAACTTAAAATAAAACAGGAAACTCAAAAACATGAACAAAACTCAGCATGAAATCAAAACACAGAACCATGACTGGTCTAAATACATGTTTACATTTGTTTACCACTTAAGGGAAATGAATCATACATGGTAACTTCATTAATCTCGATTTTCTGCATGAAAATTAAAAATTTTGCAATATTAAAAAAAGTAATTAAGTCTTCTTGTGCCCGACAGTAACACTCTAGGGTTGAAATTTCCAAGTATTTCAATGAGTGGGTTAAAGTTTTCAAAATATATTATAGCATAATTAGGAAACATTACAAACTGTAAACATGTGTAAATATACAAAATATAAGACTTCTGCAAAAGTGAAAAAAATATATTTAATAAAGTTGCTAATCACTTTTTCTGTGTGCACAGATCATTTTTTAATGATTTCTGCATACAGGTGTAGCAGACAAGACAAATCTTTAATCTTTATCCATGAGTTGTTGTCTCTTAGTCCTGAACTGAACCGTATAGTAAACCCTGGTAAAATTATTTTGTGAATTTTTTTACCCCCATTGTAGAATATGAAACTTCCAGTAATAGCACAATGTGCTTTTTGGATAAAAGCTATTTTCTAATGGCTACTTTAATAAACAACCCAGAAGCCAAATGGCTAAAACAAGGTGGAAATAACCTCACTGGCGTTGTGGATTTGTTTTTTGAAAAGCAAGACTTTTAGGGCTGAATGTTAAACAGTGGTTAATTTGTAAAATTAGATTTGATTAGATATGAGTTACACAAAAAAAAAAAAAAAAATCAAAAGGAGTCATAGCAAAAGTCTTTCAAAAATGTAAATGTACTTAGTTACCTCACAGTACTGTATAGGTGCTGGTCTTTTTTTCTTTCCTTTATTATTATTATTAGTAGTAGTATTATTGTTGTTTTTAATATTAATATTCATATTAATATAGTCGTAATTGAAGCAGGAATATTTTAGATTTTAATCTGCCTGCTCCTTTAATAGATTTGCTTTACGACAGTCGTCACGACGCTATTGTCACGCTTTACGACTGTTTTGGAGGCTTATTCAAAATGGAGTAGCGCTTAGAGGTCTACATTTAACCGAGTCAGAATCGGCGACTCTTATTTTCATCTTCTTGTCGAGTTTAATTTATACATATTATTTCCTAATTTGACAGTTAGTAACCCTAACAAGATGACAGAGGAGAAGAAGTCCACCTCTTTGGGTTTCTTTTCGAGCTACGACGATTTGAGCGACAGCAGCAGCGACTCTGACGAGGAGGGACAGAAGAAGAAAGCCGGGACTGAGGCTGCGGGAAGCGGAGCTCAGTCCTCTCAACACGGGACCAAGCGAGCCGCCGGTGGGGCTCCTTTACCCAGACCCGACGAGCTGTTCGGCTCCGTGTCCAAGCCGGCTTTCCTCTACAACCCCCTGAACAAGCAGATAGACTGGGAGAGTCTGACGGTCAAGCCTCCTGAAGAGGTAAAAATAACATTACTACAGCTCACTTTAGAGATTTAAATATATATATATATACGTTTATGATAGTTTTAGGATATTTTAGAGACAATTGCTTTGTTTTAACTACAATGACGGTAAAGTAGACTCCACATACGTCCACAGTTAGCACTTTATTAGCCACATCTATGCTAATGTCACCACATAATAGAAGATGTTTGTAATATTAGTTCATCATTATTTAAATAAATTAAGTATAATTCAACATAATGTTTAATATATGCTAAAAAATAAAATAAAATTTAGTGACATTCTGAGAAATGTTTAAATAAATATGGTTAGATTATAAAACGGAAGTAGCCTATTTGTGAAGGTGGAAATTGTATTTTTTTATTTTTTAAATACACAAAAAGGGTATTTTATACACACATAATATCATTTATTAAAAGTTACAATTATTGAATATTTTATTACCATTTTTTTTTTCCCCCTGCGGTTCATTTGTATTTCTAATTTGTATGATATTTAAAAAATAAATCTAACATCTGTGAGAAGACAGAAACTGAGCAACACTTTAGACTTTGGTTTAATTACCAATTAAAAGGATTCACGTTTTTGGAGCATTACTCTGCGTTAAATGTTGATTAATCAGATTATTATCATGACACTAAATGCCATCTTGTATGGTGCAACCAATGACCGGTACTTAAAACAAGCCATCACATAATGAATAGACAGAACGAGTTGAAGCATCTATTAAATAAATAGCATCGCTTACACCAGTCGGCTTTAACTAATCGCTTATAATCTCTACTGAACTGAGTAACACAGATTATCTCCTTGTCGTGGCACCTGTCGGTGAATATGTCTGGTAGCATGTGAACATTTTGTCCTCAGAGTCAATGTGAGAATCAGGAAAAATGGGCAAGTGGAAGGATTTGAGCCAATCTGATAAGGAAAAACTGTGCTGGCTCTATGAGTGGGTCAGAGCATCTAAAAAACTAAACTGCAGCTCTTGTGGGTTGATGCTGGTTTGCAGTGGTCAAAAGGAATGAATGGGCGATCAACGCTCATTGATGCACAAGCAAAGGTTATCGTACCAGGATCCAAGGTTGCAGGACCCCCTTGCTGTTGCCATGCTGGTGCTGCTACAATGTTCAGGTGGTGGAACATATCAAGCTAACATCCACGTAAATGCCTGTTACACATACGAATTACAAATCACAATGAGATGCTCAATGTTATTCACCGGTTGTTGGTTTTAATCTTGTGGCTGATCTATGTATTAGATCCAATAGTGGGGGAATTTGTCCAAAGTTCACTTCTCTAACCCCTAGTCCACAAGCTCCTCCAAAGATTTCTGTAACTCGGAAACAAACCACAGTTGCAGCAGCCACCGCACTGACTAACCGAGCTGTTCCTGAGCATTTGTTGGACACTTAATTTGCATCTTTTCCGTGTTGGATTCTCTAAAGCAGTTTTCTGTTTTGTTTGTTTCTGTCCCTTAAAGCCTGCCAGAGAATTTAAGCCATGGAAGACAAACGCTGTGCCCCCTCCTGAGAGCTACACTGCAGAGCCAGAGAAGAAGAAGGGACCTCCACCAGGTATGGACATGGCTATAAAGTGGTCCAACGTGTACGAAGATAACGGGGAAGATGCACCGTTCACCGGCAAGGCTCAGTTCCTACCTGCAGAGGAGCAGCCCTCTGACTCTGACGGTAAGTAAATACCGCAGGATAGTCACATTCTTTAACTTTCATAGGCTTTATTCTTCAAACTACTATTATACCAGTTTTTTAATTCGATGTGCCTTTAAACCGACACTGGTTTTGAGAATTAATACCACAAAAAACATCTTGCATTTGCAATAATTAAGCTAACCGGGGGGTTGTTAAACGAGGGGATTTTTGCAAATATCTAAACATGCACAAAACACAACCTCAGCTGCAACAGTCTCCACTCAGGCTTATGGAAAGTAAAAATTAACAAACAAGACAAAAAAAAAACACACTTGCCCTGCTTTTCGCTTCGCTTTATTCTTATATTTGAACATGGCGCTCAACATTTTCCACCTTTCCTCCACCCCTCCCCAAAACCCCCAAACCCACCAATCCTCCTCTCTGGTGATCAGACGAGGAATCGGACAAGTCGGCTGCGTTGGCCAAGAAACAGCGAGTGGAGACCTTCCAGCAGAAGGAGAAGAGGAAGAGGGACATGGGACAAGCCACATCTGACAAGAACTTTGTAGAGGAAGAGAAAAGGATCCTGCGGCAAAACATTGAGTGAGGCCCAAACTGTCTGCAGCCAGGAAGCAGTTTATGATTTAAATCTTAAAATCCAAGCAGAGAACATTCTCAGATTTCAGCATATAGTCCACGCAGGTGATATGCTGGGGACATACAGGGTCATTTTATCAATATACTGACATTTTGCAATAGGATTAGTGTTTGTTTCGGTGTCCGCACATGTGAAAGAATATTTTTAATTTAATGTTGTCTGCGACAAAGCTTTATATCTCCGAGGACCGAGAATATCAGACAGTCCAGCTGTCTTTTAACTCTGGTGTATTTTTGTTAATTACTGTCACAGGTCTTAATTTTTTATAGCTTTGCTCACCAGCTGTCTTCCAAAGATGCACTGGTGAGGGATATCAATAGAAACTGCTTTATAAAAGACACAGAGCGCTGGGCATTACCAGACAAGCCATCTGAGACTTGGTCACTAGTCTCGTTTGAACAAGTAATTTTAATTGAAAGAAGTAAAACTACAAACACATGTTTGACTTTAAATGAAGGTTCATCTTGCCGTCACAGACTGAACAGAAAGTCTAGTTAGTTGGCTTTCCCTCCTGGTTGTATTTGAGTTGAAATAACATCTGGCTGCCGCAGTTCACTCTGTTTTTGTGGTTTGTCTTGTATTATATTTTCACCTCTGAAATAATATGACAGTGTGCGTGTAGTGTTAATGCAGCGTCTCTCCTTTAAAAACTTATAAAATGGATGTAAATCTTGTTGAACTTACTTCTTTCTGCTTTTGGCCACTAGATGTCGCCCCTGAGCTACACTAGACCTCCCTCCATGTGTACAGTGAAGTCAGATCAGGTCTGACTGTGTAGATGTTGGGCATCTAAACAACAATCAGGGCCTGTGTGTGTGTGTGTAAATATATATATATTTGTGTGTGTGTGTAATTTTTCCCAAAAAGTGAGTGCCGATCTTCGATTTGGAAGTTTCTCTCATCTCAGTTCTCTTGAGATACTCGATGCATACAGACTGTTCAGTCTCATGTACCTTGTATAACGCAAGACTTAAAATCAGCACTGAAATAAGCAAAATCAACTTCCTACTTGTTTAGTATTATAACAGAAGATTATTGGAACCATGTTTTGTTTATGGACCTTTTCTTTCTTCCGCAAAGTCTGTTCTTTCAGGTGTAAACAGCTGTATTTTGTAGTATTCAGTCATAAACCACTAAAGGCAATAAAGTGTGTTTTACTGGAGAAAATGTCTGTCTTTTATTTTGTTTTTAAAAAAAAAGTTTATTATCCAGGTGATTGACTGCACATTCCCTCGGTCATTCGTTATATTTCTGTGGCCGTAAACATAATGGTTTTCCAAGCATTGAAAAAGTTTCCACTTTGCAACAGTTTAGTGATCAGAGGAATTCCTGGCCTATCTGTCATCGTGGGTTGACATGAAATAGTGGTAAATATGCTTCTGATAAAATTCCAGCCTCCAGGTATGTGCCTGGCCTTGTCTGAAATGTGTACCTGGTCCTGCACGACTACGGCAGCGGACTGATTTTATCAGCCATATTTATGAACAAGTAACTCCCCTCTCTCTCTCTCTCTCTCTCTCTCTCTCTTTCTCTCCCTCCCTGGTGACTGTATGAGAAATAGCCAGCGAGGTCAGATCCATCAGTGTTTGAGAATTACTCATCTCGTTGTCAGTCTAGTGGTTGGAAATTTCCCAGAAGATAAATGTTTTGCGCTGCGCCGTTCTTCGAACTGTCTGGAAAACTACAAATCCAGCTTAGTTTTTTTTGTGGGGTTGCATCTTTTCTGACTTTGATGTGATATCCAGAGCATTATTTGACTCTGGCCTTTTTTGTGTTATTGGGATCATGTTACCAGAGGAAAGCATTTTTTTTGTCCCGCTGGATGTCACACATGGCTGACTCTATCCTCATTTAATAAAAGGGACCGTCTCGGTCTTATGTTACACTTTGTACCAATCCCATTAGTCACGGAGGTCCCAAAACAGCTCTCATAAATTTCACCTAGGATAAAACTCTCAATGTCAAAATCAAGTGAAGAAATTTCAGTTCACTTAAAAAAGGTGAATAATTAACTAAACTAAGAGATTTCCAGTAACTCGTGGCTGTTTGCTTATCCACTCAGGGCTTTGAAAAATGTCAGTCCCACTAACCTTTTATCACTCTGACACATTTACTGGAAGGTCAAGACCTCATGATGGCCATTGAGTATTCAGGGGCCTTTTACTGAGCTGGCTGCCAACAGCTGCTGCTATCTGACTTATGACATTTTCAAAGAGTCAGCACAATGTCGCAGCTTGTATGTAAATTTAGTTCTGGCTGCTGTCTGGGCACCCGGAGCCAATACAAGAACTTTATTCTACAGTTTTCTCTTGTATGGAAAGTGTCTGGAGTCATGCAAGCTGCTCTGTGATGCCTCTCACAGCCAAATGCATGCAGTTGATGTAATATATCCACATTAGCAACCTTAACATACTGATTATTAGCAAGTAATATTTTCCAGGTTTATTGTCTTGGATTAGCATGTTAGCAGGCTTTAAGTTACACAAAAACATTAAAGCTAAGGTAATGCTAACATATCCACATCTACAATGCTAGCCTTCTAATTTAATGGTTTAATAGTTACTAGGTGTTAGCATGCTATTTAATGGTGGTTTTAGTGGAAAAGGGTTCTGTAGTCATGCTAGCTGCTCTGTTAGGCTGGGCTTTTCAGCTAAATGCTACAACCCTACCACGTTTTAATCTTAGATTAGCAAGTAATTAGCAAAATATAAAAATAAGCAGAACTAAGGTTACAGCATGCAGTGTCTACTGTTATGCTAGCTGTTCTGTGAGGGTGCCCCAACAGGTAACGCTAACATGCCCACAGGTACACCTGTAATATGCTGATGATTAGCAGGTGATATTCACCACGTTTGTCATGTTAGGTAAGCTTATACGTATAAGTAAATACTATAATTTACTGATTAGCAGGTAACAGCATGCAGGCTAGCCTATGTGGTCATGCTAGCTGTGCCATGTTGTTATTCCTTTCTGCCTAATGCTAACATTAGCATGCTAACACAACCACATTTACAAAGCTAGCATGGTAGTTATAATTTCATGGTTTTACTGGAAAAAGGGTCAACAGTCATGCTCGCCGCTCTGTGAGGCTGCTCCTCTCAGCTAAATGCTAATAATTCTTCATATATACCTGCATTAACAAAGCCGGCATGCTGATTGTTGGCAAGTAATTTTTACCAGGTCTATTGTTTCAGAGTAGCCTGTTATGGTGCCACAGCTAGCTAATTAGCACAAAGCAGAGTACAGCTAAAGTAATAGCATGCACGCCCATGCTAACTGCTCTGTGAGGCTGCTCTTTTCAGCTAAATGCTAACGTCACCATGTCCACTTGTTCAACGCTAACATGGTCATTATTAGTAATATCTGCAGATTTTGTTATCTTATATCAGCCTGGTAGCATGATTAGTTAATTAGCATAGCAAACAAACTGGTTGATAGGAGTTGCAGGTATTTAGAAATAAATGGTATTTCAGTAGTGCTGTACAGCAACTCTCTACACCCATTTAGGAGGCTGTCTTCTTGTCCACACCCCCCTTGACTACCCTCATTCTTGGATGTTTTCTAGAGGCAAACAGTTGTTTTTCACACCAGCAATATGTGGCAGATAGCGTAAAACAGATGTTCAACAGAGAACTGAGTCCTCTTTCAAACAGATCCCTCTAACCTGTTATTCTCTTATTTCAGATCAGAAGTATATATATTTTATTAATCTAAACCAATTCCTTTTAGAGACAAAGCAGAACATGATCTTAGCTACTGCTTGGCTCGGAGCTGACCGGGTCTTTTATAAACCACAGGTTCGTCTCCCTTGCTCTCGTGTTGAACGTAGGGTGGAATTTTCCAAACGATAATCAGGCAGTAACACAATATTATAATTTACAGTAACTTTGTGGTACCGACCGCTGATTGCTGCTGAATATTACTAAAAGTTCCCTCTTGTTTGAAGCAGACATACCTCTCTACCTCTTTACCCAGTAATATCAGATCTTCAGCAAAGAGCAGCATCAGACTTAAAGATAGAATCACGATAACAATAAGAATTTGTTTTGATACAAATCTCATCTTTTCATTAACTCTTATATAATATAATCTGCATATGCAAGCAAGAACGTTTCAAATAATAAAACACAAATTACTTTATTGGCTCAGAATACACTAACTGAAAACAAATAAGTTTTTCTAGCTCATGAAAAGTTGATGTATTGTTCTGAAAGGATTCAAATGTTTTTAGATCTCATCTCACTGATGTAGTTTTGAGGACCGTAAAGTGAGACAACACGAATAAACATGACAGAACAGACTTCAGGCTGTCAGAGAAAAGAACGTTCAGTCACCGTTCTCACAAGATAGAGAACAGTAGCGAGAGACGTCTGACCTCCCATCTTCAATCAGCATGTCTCTTGATAACGATATGAAGCAGACACCAAAAAACAGCCCAGGCAGTGTGTGTGTATGTGTGTGTTTGTGCGTCTAGTCGAGCCGGCGGAGGTCAGCTGACCCGAAATGGAGGAGATGCTATCTGTGTGAATTCTGTTATCTCGACCCTATCAGACTAAAATGAGTCGCGTAAGTTTGAAGAAACAGAAAATACACAAACACAACTGACAGTATAATTTACACATTCGTCCTCCATTCTGTTCTGTTTATTTATTGATTATAATCCATGTTTTTTTAGAATATACACGTCTTTTTTAGATGCAACTCAATTAATTTATGTTTATCTTATCTTACGCACAATCTCTGTCCTCCCCGGCATCCTATGCCATAAAACAGTGTTTTTCAACCACTGTGCCCGCGGCACACTAGTGTGCTTTGAGAGATCATCACGTGTGCCATGGGAAATTATCCAATTTTTTTGAAAACGAATTAATCATTACCTGCAAATAATATGCCATTGTCAAGTGTCTGTGTATGTATATATATACATATATATATATATGACTTTTTTCTTTGTGTTTATTTGATTCCTATTCAAGACAATTTGACAAGAATGACTTTATATTGTTAATATAGACTACAGAGTTTCATTCATCAACATTTTTGGTTGGTGGTGTGCCTTGTGATTTTTTCAGTGAAAAAAATGTACCTTGGCTCAAGAAAGGTTGAAAAACACTGTTTTATGTGATGAATGAGCGAGGAAATTAGCTTAACTTAGCATTTAGCTGATATATCCACAGTTAGAATAAAAGTTACACTCTTAATTACTAGCAAATAAAATTTACTGGAGTTATCATTTTAGAATAGCCAGTTAGCATGCTATATTCCGCGAAAAAAATGCTAACCTCAACATGCTAACATACCCATGTATTTGTTTTTGGGAGTGCATAGTTTCAACATCATATGAACGCCAGCAACTAATTAAATATCTTCACTTTGTGCCATGTTATTCCTGATGCTGCAGCCAATCAGACCTTATTTAGTGTCTGATTCTTATCTTTATCCTTCACGTGCAGAAATTACAGCCAACGAGCACTAAACGCCACCTTTTACAGTCTATATTAAAGCAGAATATCAAGGTTAATATTCTGGCTGTCTCGGTCAGATAAGAGCTTATCTGGGTTCTGGGCAAGAGGATATGAAAAGATACCGAAGGTTATTATGAGGAGGTTGTATAGTTTATGATGTTTGTCTTCACTCCGATTACACAGGTGTAGCGAGACGCTTCTATCAGATTTGTTTGTTTTTCAGATTTCAGATTTTTAAGCTTGACAGAGCTCTGCCTGTTAGATATGAGGCTATGGCTATTAGCTTAGCGTAAACATGGTTAACGGGGAGAGCAGTCAGTCTGGGTCTAGCAAAACATTAGTTTTGTGTCAGACTGTTTCTTGTTGCTCTTGCAAATTCTGAATTATTGTTTTAATTACAGTGTCTGTTATAACAAGACACATTAATCTAAGCTGGACTCTTTCATGGAAGAGTTTTAGCATCTATGTATTATCTGATGAATTTACATCTGGGCGTTAAACTCATATTTAAAGATGTTCTGCTTCTAAAAATAATCATTAAAGCTGCTATGTATACTTCAAAACCTAATTTACATTTGCCTAACTTTAACAAGACCCTGGTGCCGATATAAAGGAGGCACAATAATAGCTCCTTCAGCATTTTCTTTTTTTTTTTGTAGTTGTAAAATATGAGTGAATGGCACTGACAACAATGTGGCCCTGTGACTTAAAGCTGCAGGCTCTTGGCATTACTACTCTGACAGGGATCGTCCAGCCTAATTTATACCCTGAGAAAGACTTGTGTCCAAGGGCATAAATTTAGTTGCGGCGTACACTGAAAAAAAAAAAAAAAAAATAGGGGGAAGGCCCATAAACTGGCCGGGACACTGAGAGAGAGAGAGAGAACAATGGGCGGCCATCAGGAGGAGAGCCCCAACAGCTGCAAAGCCCCGAATCCCAACACACGTGCACAGGCTAACGTGCATGCACACACACATATATACATTCATTCCCTTTATTTTGCTCTCTCTCTCTCTCTCTATGTCACACACTCAGTTTGATTCCTAGTACGCTCTGCGGCCAGGCCGTCTGAAAAGAGGCCAGCGGAGCAGATGTTCTGCTGCTGCCTTCACAAAAGGGCGCAAGTGACTGGTGGAGGAACAAAAACAGAAAAAGGAGACATTATATTGCCAGTGTGGACACAAAATCAGCTTTCTTATTGTCATCAAAACCCACAATATTTAATGGACATTTTTGGATGTCCATTTTGCGTCTTCTCTTCTGTCCGTGTGGCAGAGCGTGATTCAAAAAGGCTAAATAGTTTTTACTTAAACATGAATGAACGCTGGATTTGTTGGGGAACTATTTTCAGCTGTGTGTACAGTGGCGGGAAGACGAATGTGGAACTGACTTTAAATAAATTATAGTGTTCGTGGTAATGAGAGAACATTTCAGCCGGTGTAACAGCGCGGCTCACTGAAGACGTTTTAATAGTTTGTGGACAATAGCTGTAAGAGCTGTGTGCCACAGAAACGTAACCAGCACCAGACGTTGCTTCTGTGAGGGGTTATCGCTCATGCACCAGTTCAGCATTTTACAATCGTTTCTCTCGACGGTCCTGGAAATGCTGAGTTATTTCTTTAACTACATTGTCGGATATATAAAAAAAAGACAAATCGTTCCAAGCTGGACTCTCTTGTCGAAGATTTTAAGCATCATTAACACTAGACTTATTGTCTTAATAGCTTTGCCACCCCGACAAGAATTAACTTCCGGGAGTGAAACAGACTCTGCTTTGCCATAAACTTCATAGCAGTGGTCAGATTTAAATATGTTTTGTAACTGCGCTCATATTGAAGAAGGGAAATGTCACCCAGTGTAGCAATGTTAATGAGTTTTTGGGGATAGCAGCTCGTAGGCCTTGCTACAGTTTGATGTTATCACTCATGCAACTGCACAAATAAGAGATAATTTGATCTATTTATATTGCAATTTGGCAGCGTAATAAAAATGATGCATCATATTTCGTAAACCGGTTTTGGGCATAATAATAAATTTAAATTTGCAATATAAATGGAAACTAATCATCCATCCATTATGTATAATTGCTTATCCTGTAGGGGGGCGGGTGAAGTGAATCCCACTGGGTGAGAGGTGGACGTTTTTATCACAGGGCTAACCTAGAACAATTATGCCACAGTTATGGCCAATTTAGAGTAACCTACACGTCTTTGGACTGTGGGAGGAAGCCGCAGCATCCGGAGGAAACACACATTATAGTTGTGAGGCTAAAAGGCTAAGCACTGCACCATCTTTCCACCCTGTGATTAGTCATATAATGAGCAGCATTAATTACCTGAGACATTTCTTAAAAAGGTATTAGAAAAACTTTCCATGTTTTAGACTGTTTAGCGGAACAGGCAGATTATTTAAGCTTTATGGATCAAACAATGGCCTCAGATACTTTTTGATTAATGTTCTGAGTTACATTTTGTGCGACCCAGACATACGCTGCGGCTCTCAGAGACAGACGTCCCTGCAGGTACTGACAAATGTCACAAGATAAAAATCACCTTCTGAAGAATGCAGGATATTTTCACTATGAAAATTGCACTAATTGTCGTTATTTGTCAAAAAAGAGATTGCACATGCCCCGCAGCGAGCGTGTCCAACAACTATAGCGCTTCCGTATAGGGGCTCAGATGTTTGCATCCTTCGCTATGCATCCAGCTTCTTGTCCCCAGCCCCCCCCCCCTCCTGCTTTCCCTTTTCCTCTCCTTCACACAACACGAACACACACTATGCAGCCTGCAGGTTTTGACCTGTGAATAACTGCCCAGACAGGGTCTAGTCAGTCAGTCGGGGAGGCAGGCCGAGGCGTCGGGGCCTACGCGGCTCCTGCAGGGCAATAACAGATGCTTATCATGTTTTACTGAGGGCAGCGGAGGCGGTGGGGGCCGGTTGAGGGGCCCTGTCGATGAATGGCTCTGACAATAAATGCCCTCAATCATGGGTAGACATTGTACCTTTAACAGAGACACAGTTATGCCAGGGCGCTCCTAATGGATTCAGATGTGTGCCTTAAAGGGAGAGGTGTACAGAGCGCATGTGCACTCGTACACCCACTGCAGCTTTTCAGCAGCTCATCCTCTCGCACATTCCAAGTAGAGGCAACAGCAAACAAATGGCTTAAGGTTCAAGTGAAGTATGTTTCATTCCTTTCTCCGCCGCCTTGGCCGCTCTTAAGCCTCGGGTGGTGCCGCGAGCAGAGGCAGGGGTGAGATGCAAGGTCAAAGAAGAGAGGATTACTCAAGATACACTTCAGATAAAAGTGGCAGTCTAGTAATCGACGGCGATCCATCACGAGGCAGGTCGTGCTTGTGGGTTTGGTGTTGTCACCAAAAAAAAAATGGCCTTCATATGTGTGAAATAATGAAGATGAACTTATGAAAAGGCTCGCGGCATACACAATCCCGTTCATTTGTTAAATTGTGGATTGTGATTTAGAACGGGCGGCTTGTAATTTTTCTTCGTCTCTGTCAGAGGAGGGTTGAGCGCAACCCCCCACCCCCCACCCCCAACCCAGAGATGAGGGGTTGTTTTCCCTGCTGTTTGCTGGAATGCCTTCACAGCTACCAGTGAAGGTGGCAATTTGAAGTCCTGCCTCGCTGCTCCCCAACCGCGTTTAATTCACATTTCGGGGTCAAATATGTGTTGAATTTCAACGGTGAGGATGGAGCTGCATTTCACAGGCTGTCAACCGGACTTTGGCTTGCAAACTCTCTCCGCATGTAAGACTGAAAACATGACAGTTATACAAAATAAAATAAAATAAAACAAAGAGATAGAGAGAGAGAGAGGACATTCTGATCATACATGAAGACATCCTAACAGTTGAGAGCCAGAGAACAGCCACTTAAGTGCAATTTTAAGTCCTTGTACTCCAATACTTCCAAAGGGAATATTAGTTTTTACTTACATTACTTTTATTTGATGTCTGTACTTAGTTTTATGTGTAGAAAGGTATAAGTTAAACCTGATTAAACTTCTCGTTATGTCAGTCTATGTTTGCAAGACTTTTGTGTGAATACTATGATAACGCCCAATATTTCTTCCACTAGATTACACAGATGTATCAGTGTGGTTCAGTTTAATTAAGTCCCTCTATTTAGCATTTAAATTAACATCTAATAAATGTTAATGGGACACTAGTAGTCTAAGGTGGAAATGAAATATGAGGGGAACATTAATGTGAATTATTGGTCAACAATGAGATCATTTTATATTATCACCGCTGCCATTTATTATCCACTGATTAAATAAACGCGCTTAAATCCACGTGTTTAGCACTGACAGGAGGGTAACACAGATATGTGTAGTTATGAGCAGATATAAGTGTTTATTAGTGTGTTTTCCAACAGCTATAAATGCCCCTGTGCTACAGTTTCTAATTAGTCACGCCTAAATAAAGGCAAACAGTGGTTAATTAATAATTTACTAGGCCCAGTTGATGTTCATCATCCTCCAACCTCTTTTTATCAACTCCACTCCTCAAATAGATCCATTCACCAGTTTGCTCCAGAGAAACCTCACACCCCTTTACTGATTACTTTATTAACGGTATTAATTCATTTTGCATCATCATAATTGCTTTTTTAGAGACATTAACTGTTATTAATGAGGAGGAGAAAACATTAAAAGAGGGATTATAGGGACCCGAAAGTTGTTACTGATGGCTAAAACAAACAGGCAATGGACTGAGTCCTTAATCAACAGAGAAATAATCATCAGTAAAGTCATTTTGTCATTTCTATCTCTGGATTTTTAATTAATTATTTGTTTATTTTGGAGAAATTATGCAGTTTTTACTTTTCCTGGGAAATACTACATTTATTAAACATTGGTCAGTCCATTAATTAAACCTTATGAATCCTTTTGGCATCCTCTCTGCATCACTTCTTCAGTTTAAATGTGTAATTTTGTTATAAATGTCGTTGTTTTTCATAAGAACTGCAGCTGTATTTTCTTTCCTTTAACTGGTCAATGTTACAAACAAAGTTTTGTTGGACATAAAGAAGCTTTTGTGCACTTTTCTCTGAATAATTTATGTTCAAGGTCCCTGAACTTTGAGCCAAGAAAAGACTCCAAATATCTGCGCTGCAAACATGAGGAGAGGGTGAGGAGAGGCGCTAGAGAGAAAGGAAGAGGGAGAGAAAGAGTGTGGTGCAGAGAGAGAGAGAGAGAGAGAGAGAGAGAGAGAGAGAGAGAGAGAGAGAGAGAGAGAGGTGGTGCAGTGGAGCAGAGAGAGTCAGGACTGAGTGGAGCGACAGAGCGGAGGTGACAGCGGAGAATGGAGAGGAGACCGTCCGCCCGGCGAGCTTTGACCGCGGCGAGCGAGGAGAACCCACTCGGTCTTTTCCCTCTGGAACCAGCGTGCTGAAAGAAACCGGCAGGAATTATCTGGGGGGAAAAGGAAAGGAATGGCTGATCCTCTGCGGAGGACTTTACTAGCGAAACTCCGGGGGAAGAAATCCAAGAAAGGAGCGACGGTCGGCGGTGGATACGGCTCTGCTGCGGCGGCGGCGGCGAATGGGGGCCGAGAAGGTAAAGAAAAAGTTTTGCAAACGCAGCGAGACTCCGACGAGGCTCGCCCGGTAGTGTTGCTCTCAGGGCTGGATTGCACGGCAGCAGAGAGAATGAGCGCGTATGAGAATTGTGTTGACGGGGCGATGGTGCGCGTTGGGGGGGTTGTGATAGTCCCGGAGAGACGCGCAGCAGAGTTGGCCGGCTCGCGTCCCCAGCAGCGGAGCAGCGGGGGCAGGGTTCGGGTTAATGAGGAGCTCCTGGGGGTCCCACTTCAAAGAGACGTGCGGTTTGGGGCGTTTTGGGAGGGAGACGCGAGCCAACGGGGGCTCAGATCCGCGGACACGATCACGGCTGGGGTCCCGCTTGCAGAACCGCATGTGCAGAGGAAACACTTCGTCTCTGTCCCGCGGCAGTGCAGCGTTGGGGATTCAATCGGGTTTGGGGACACTTCAAATCACGTTTTATGCCGAGCACAGGTAAAGGCGCACGCGGGGCTTAGTACACAACCAGAGGGCCGCGGTGTTGCTGCAGATAGCGAGGGGACAGAGCCCAGGGACCGAGGATACACCCGGCACATGGCTGGGACTGTTGTGGCTGTCCAGGAAAACAACGCCAACTGGAGTTGTGACAGCAACCCAAATTTGGACACAAATTACGCGGCACACGTGCATCCAAACTGCGTGTCAAGAAACACGGAAGAACACGTTTTAATCCGAAATATCGAGACCTATGGGCCGGACTATACGGGGGACATTAGAGGACCCGCGGGCGGTCTGCAGAGCCCCACGTTTTTTCCGACGGAGTTAGAGATATGCGACTTTAACATGGCATCCCTGTGCGCCACAGAGGGCTCACTTGGACACCATTTAGACAGTGAAGATGACGATTACTATGATAATGAGATTTTGCCCTTTTATGAGACAATTAGACCAAAATCTGATGGTGCCAGAGCAGAGGTTGCAGAGCTCCGCCAGCCTGGTCAGGATAAAGGACAGTTTGATGACGGTAGCAGTGCGCAGGAAACAGACAGGCTTAGGAACCAGCTGAAAGAGGCTTATTACCTTCTTATCAATGCTATGAATGATATCAACATGGATGTCCAGCAGATTAGCGGTGGTTTAACTGAGCAGCAGGCCACCTCGTCCTGTAGTAGTCACTCCAGGGACAGCCTGTGCTCGAGGCTGAGCGTCAAGAACATGGACAGTGACTCCTGGTCATCAGGAGGTGACCACAGCCCTCAGCAGGTGTCTGACACTGACTCACTCCTGCTCTGCCTCACTGGGACTCTGGAGTCAGGGCCCAAAGGCAGGCTGAACAGTAAGAGCATGGTGAACTTGTGTTCGGCCAAAACAAAACCGACGTTACTGTTACTGCGCTCTGCTAGTGATGGAGCTATCAGGTATGCAGGCCGACCCTCGGTCTGTACACAGGCCTCTGGAAGGCAGGGTGCAGAAATCAGTGACGATAAAGAAGCTACTGAGACAAAAGAGGGAGAGGGAGCTAAAGTCACGAATGAGCTGTCTGAACTTCAGCGGCTTTGCTCTGCCGTCAGCAGCGAGGAGCTGCTACAAGGTGAGGAAGAGCACGGCGGGCAGCTCAACGAGAGCAGCAGCTCTGTCAACAGCCTCACAGGTTCTTCAGACAGCAACGCCGAGGCGGCAACACATCAGGGTCACGACAACAAGCAGGAGCCGACTGAAGTCCGAGCTCAGGTGGCCAACTCGGTCAACAAAGGCCACGGTGTCACTGTCAACAAGATGCAAGAGTGGATGCACAAGGGCCGCTTGTTGTCCTCGGAGATGAAGCAGCGTATCGAAGGCTCGTCTTTGGCCCGTGGAAGCGCCGGCGCAGGAGGAGGAGGAGGAGGAGGCCAAAGCCAGGACCGCTCCTGTGGGGTCCAGGCATCCAGCAGAGGGGGTAAATCTGTCAGGTCACCCACAGTCAAGGCAGCAACACGACAGCAGCAGCAGCAGCAGCAGCAGCCAGGTAGGAAGGCTACACGGCGTGGCCTCAGCTCCCGTGGATCCTCTAAATCAGAGACCTCTCACCCTCCTTCCTCCCGTCTGATTATTGTCATCCTCCTCCACTCATAGTAAAGTTCGTCTGGTGGCGGTCCACCCTGCACTCCTCCTCTTCTGGATGCAAAGCAAAGGGACGAGACACCTCGGACCTCTTGCTTTCCTTTTAAAGACTCTCTAACCGGTGGTGGCGGGTTCTGTCCTTCACACTAATTTAGGAGCATTTTAACACTGACTCAATAGCACATCAGGCCGTAGGTCGGATTACTCACAGCGTAGATCAGTAACAACTAACCCACTCTCCTGCTAGAACGTTCTTTGTGGTGTCGGTGGTGGTTTATGTGTAGATCGAGTTGCCGAATGATTTTTCGATTGTGATGTTATGTTCTGTTTGTGATGAGGTGAAGAACGTCTGTATCATGAAACCACTGAGATTAAGAAGTGACACATGTTTTCAGCATCACTCATGCAGATAGATTTGAGCCACATTTACACAGTGGGAAAAACAATCTCACTGCAAGGTTTATTTAGTTTCTGCTCTGGAGCTTTCGTTTATGTCATTATATTCTCTTCAGCAGATGAGGTTTCCCCGCTTTGTTATTTAAAGATTTATCCTCCATGTTGACTGCAAAGTTGAGACTAAGTGTTCACAACTGATCTCAGAAAGTGTCACCTTTCATATCTGTTTGTTTTTCACAATAATTAATGCTTTGCACCAACCTTGATGTGCTGATAACTCTCTGTGCACACCTTGAAGATTTTGGTAACAGTTTCATAAGATTAAATGTCCCTTTCATCCGCTGATTTTAATTTAATTGCAGCAAAGCTGGTTTAATCACAGGACTCTGAAACTGTCTGTGTGGGAAAACTTCATACCGACATTTGCTGCACAGGATGTGGATCAAAAGCGTCGTTTCTTTTTTAAATCCACCACTCCTCTCTTGCCTCCCAGAGCAGTTTGTGCATGTGTGCCATCATGCGTGCCTGTGTGTGTTGTTTTGACAGCGTTTACCAGTGCGAATGTGTGCCATGTGCGCAGGCTCTTGTTGACTGTCAGTGCGCTGTGGTGCTAGAAATAGAGTATGATCTGTGAGTTTGCTGAGCAGAAGGCCTCCGTGTTTGACATCTTGCCACCGTTGGCTCAGAACAGCTCCAACTTTGCAGCTCTTTCCTTCTCCTGACTTTCAGTTAAAGTAAAGCTCCTGGAGATATTAGTTTCCATGCAGCCCCACAATTCTCATATTTTCCCCCACTTTGCTCAGCTTTCCCCTCTTCCCTCTCCTCCTCTGAACTTTTCCACAGCTGTGGCCAGAGGAATCCAGAGCAGGAGAGAAGCCACTGCAGTTATTTTGTGTGTTTTTTGAAGTAAAGGGGGGGGGGGCTGGGCTGTCATGTCGCCTTCCTCCCCAGTCGTTTGCTCTGGACATCTCCATGGTAACATGCATTTTAAAGAGACTTTGGATGGAATATTTTGGATGCCATTCCTGTTGTTTAACTTGTTTGCGTTGTGTCAGTTAACTCCTCACCATGAATGGACAAAATGAAGGGTGATTGAGTATTTATTAAGGTCAGCCGCGGGCTGATCTTGCCTCTGTGGGCCTCTCGGCACCTTACAAAAGGGCCATTTAAAAAAAGAGAGAAATGCCAAAGCTTACAAAAGCCCCAGTGGATTGCTTGTCGTGGCTTCATTTAGTTAATTTATGCTAATATTTATATATATTTCTGACTTTCTAAGAATAGACCTTTCACTTCCTGTGAGTGTTATTTTGAAATACCTCTGCCATTGGCAAAATATTGGCTTAATTAGACCGGATCTAATTTATTTGTGTCCTGACTTGCCTTTCCGTTGCAGTGTAAAATATCATGTCTATAATTGAGCTCCTTACACGTGTGTGGGCGGTGGATATTGTGCACACGAGCATGTGTATGCACATCTCTGCCGTGAGTTTGTATTTGCAGTTGGAGTGTTTATAGTTTGGTTGTCTTTTGCTTCGGCGGAGCAGCAGGCGCGCCGGCAGGCATGCAGTATACAGGCGTCATGTTTTGGCCGGAGTTAAACTCAGGACTGGTGTGTTAGTCAGACCTGACGCTGAGACTGAGCCAATCCACAAGCAAAGGAGATCCACTCCAAGGATGGTGATAGTGTTGTGTTATTATGTCTGTTTCAATCATGTAGTTAAAACTAGGAGGACAGTCAAAGTCAGTCAGCGTGCAGGGGTTTAGACCTGACATTTTGAGAAACATTTTGCACGTTCAGGTTTAGATCTACTCTCTTATCTGCCTGTTAAACAACCAGCTAGCCACGGGTTAGATTAGCTTAGCATTAAGACTGTAAAGAAGAAATGTTCAGAAAACATTGCTGCCTTCAAATGGCGTCACATTTACCATGTTCACAAGAAGAGTCCCTGTGAAAGACCCTATTTTTTGGTATTTGCTACCTTGGAATTGGACATTTTTTGGACAACTGAAGTTGTATAGAGTTTTCTTTGTAGTTTTATAATATGTATGAGTAAAATACAGATATTACCATCTTTTAGTGATGCCTTTACATTTCCTACATTAGCTTACCCGGACTCTAACTTGCTAACTGTTGGTTAGCAAGTTGGTGACTTCTATAGTTCTATATGCCTTATCACGGTCAACTTACAGCGACGTTACCATTTAAACGGCAAACATTTTTTGTGCCTCTTGCCATTTCATATTTGTACTTTCACAAAGCAACATATATTTCAGGTGGGAAATTAGATGAGAAGTTTCAAAAACCATTATTATACTTGTACAGCAGATATGAAGCTACAAGCAGTAGCTAGTTAACTTAGCTTAACTTAGCTTAGCACAAACACCGTAAAGAGTGTAAAACGGTTTGCGTGGCTCTGACTAATGTTCAGAAAATATGTTTAAAGTGGATAAGAAGTTTTTCAAATAAGATTTTTCTCTCTTCTCTTGTCTCTGGCGCTAAGCCAAGCTAACAGACTTCTAGCTTTAGCAATAGCATATAACCAGGCTAACTGCAATATTTCTCTTTAACAATACATCACACACAAAGTTAAACATGCTCCGGGTTACTGTAAGTTTACTATGCAGTGTTTCTCAATATTTTGATTGCATTAATGCCTGCTTGCTCAGGCGATTCAGAGTTGAGATGTGAGCGCAGGTGTAATATTATCCTCCTCCTCGACTGCTGTCAAGTCAGAACGAGGTGGCGTCTGGTTTCTGCATCGTGCCAAAAACCTTGTTACTTTTACTTTTTTTTTTTTTTTTCGCACATAAATACACCACTGATGGTGGAGGTACAATGATTTGTCTTGTCTGGTGTGTCTGTACTTGGACAGATTTATGGAGGATGGTTGCTCTAAGGAGAGATCAGGTGATGGAGGAGAAACTTGAGGCATCAGGGTTCATACCAGGAGGGTTTATGAGATGTAAGAGTCACATGATTGTGCCTACACAGAGTGGGCTAGTAGGCTTTTGATAATCGCTAAACATTTAAACATAGGCTACATTGCTGCAGAAAACCAAAAAAAAAAAAGTTTTGGAGCTAATTGGGACGCACCGTGTGACAAGATTTCTTTTAAACATACACAACAAGAAAAGACGCTGCGAGATAGAAAAGAATTTGGGATTCAAGCCAACGTATTTACGAGGAAGTGGTGTTAGCATTATAGGCGGCGCTGCCAGGACGCCTCAGCGGGATGCAAGTGTTGACATGTGATGCAACCCTGGAAGATCTCAGCTCTGCCCTGGTGTAAAAAGAAGAAAAAAAAAATCTGCATTGAGGATCCTCATTAGCATATGAATGAGCATCAACAGGAATGTATGGCACACAGCAAAAGATTCCCTCTGAAGGGGGCTCCTAAACTCTGTATACACAACAAAGTTTAGTCTGTATGGAGGGGCAAACTAGCTGGTGTGTGTTTTGCACTTATCAAAAGAGGAGCCTCTATGAAGAAAGAGGAATTCAGGAAATAAAAGAAACTCCTATGGGAAAGTGGATCAAGTGCTTTGTCTTAGAGGAGAAAAAGATCCAGGCACTCAGAAGATTTAGACATGAATATAATTGGGTTTACTGTCAGGCTCTCATGGCACAGCTCCATAGCAGCACATCCAGGAAATACGCTTTTTTTTTTTTCTTTGTAAGTTTGCATTCCTTGTAGCACCTCAGACAATCCCATAACCTCCTCCATCCATCCACGCACCACCTCTCCCTTTCTCTCACACAGACGTGCACCCTTGTATTATGCGCTCTGGCCATCTGTTACCTTCAGGTCAGGGGTTTTCTGTGCACCACAACACATTATCTTCACACCATGATGGCGCAGACGGTCAGGCTGCGTTAGCTCCTGTATGGACGTATTCTCTTGAGCGCCGCATTGTGTTTATATGTACATAATGGTTGCTGGTGAAGGTCGTCGGCCTTTTATGTTAAAGGAGAAAGGACATGTTTTCTTTCTTTTACCACAAACAAAGTGATTTGCTTGTTTTGCACCGTTTTGTAGCTGAAGGGGCGTAGAGACCAGTAGCAATGAGGCAACAAGAGACCATGACATGTTAATGAGTTGTAGTGACGATGAGTTAGATAACCTTTGGTGGCTAAATTTAGGGATGTACCAAGCTGAAATAATCTCAGCTTTAAGGCGACACAATGGGACTGATACAATTGGCTGACATACACTGATCAGGCACAACATTAGGACCACCTTCCTAACACTGTGCCTCCAAAACAGTTGTGACTCTTCAGAGAATGGACATGGGCCTTCTGAGGGTGTCCTGTGGTGTCTGGCAACAGAAAGTTGTTAGTGGGGGTCTTTGAGTCCTATGGGTTGAGGGGAGTGGCCTCTGCGGATCATCCCACAGATACTTGATCAGTTTGGGATCTAGTGAATTTGGAGGCCAGGTCAACACCTTGTGCGTTCCTAAACTGTTTTTGTGTGTGTGCCTGTGTCAGACTGCATCCTGCTAGGGATGGCTTCTGCCATCAAGGGTGGTAGTGCCTGGTCTGGTCTAGGTGAGTGCTACATGTCTAAATTTGGTTCCCACCACTAAATGTACCATGTCGATAGCGGGTTTGGAGTGTCAGGTGAACCCAGATACACCATCAGCTTTGTTGGCAGTACTTTCTTCTCAAATAGAGAGCGGTGATGGCATGAAGGGCTAGCTCCGTCAGTAACAGTAACGATTGGCTCATTTCTCTATGAAACATTTTAGTTGGGAAATGTACAAGAGGGTTACCTTGACAGGAAGAGTCTGGAACAACCACTGGCAACCGTCTGGGTTGACCCGACGCGCCAAGGCGCCCGTTTATGTGGCACAATAACAGCAGGAATCAATGAAAATGGCTTTTAAATCCTTCGAACCTTTTTGTCTTAGCTCTATAAACACTTCACATCATTCATGATCCACATGACTTCTGTGAAGAGTGTAAAAGGAAACATGAACTATATCTCATAAATGTTCCGCCTTCCCTTCAAGCTTTTGATTTTTTTTTTTGCCCATTCCTCAAAAAATGTTTCCCTTAGCATTACCTTTTAGTCAAACTATATATTATAGTTTAAAGATCAGCAGATGTAGAAATTCCATTGTCTGTTTTTCATCAGGTACAAAGACAGTGAGCTGCAGTCAGAAGGGAAAACCCTGTCGTGAGACGGGGTGCCTGTGAAAGGTTTGACGTTTGACAGCGGTGAAAATGGTTAAAATCTCACTCATTAATTCCGGCCAGTGGCCTGTTGTTTGTCTGGGAAGGTGTTGCCGCTGCGAACAAGGGTGACAGTGGAAGGAGAGGAGACGGCAGCGAGGCTGTAAATCTGGTGCTGTGGTCTGGAATGCTGTTCGTGTCGGAACACGCTTCACCTTCCAGTTATGAAAGACCCCTTAAAGAAGATGGCACGCTGACAACAACTCTATGCACGAGCTGCTTCGGTCTCGCGTTACAAGGCCGACCGTTAAGTCTGGCAGCCCACCTCCTTCTCCACCTTACATTATCCTGAGCGAATATTTAATTCAACAACATCATTTGTGGTTGTTGTGCCTCAGAGCGCCTTAGGAAGATTGAATCCCACCATTTTTTTTTTGTCAGGAAACCATCATATTCTGTGGCTGATCTGGTCAAAAGAGAATTTGTTTTCTCTCCGTTATAAGAGTTTTGAACAGTGATTTGACCAAGCCTTTGTGCGCTAGTTTACCCTTCTTTCTTTAGTGTTCTGCTCTCGTAGACAGCGTAGAGTTGAAAGGGTTACAAGGAACTACCAAAGCCAGAACAGCTGAACACAAACCATAGCAGATTAGTACAGCCTGCCAGCTCGGGCCTACATATTAACTCGTGGGACTCGGTGCACCACCAGAAACATAATGTACGTTTCCAGTTCTCTCTGCAGTCATGCACACGCAAAAACAACCGAACTCGGGCCCTCAAACAGCTCTAATCCTGGCTAATGCAAACACACTGCCGCTCAGGTCATACAAACAAGATTCTGTCTGGAAACCCTCAGGAAATTAAAGAGAAAAGCGAGAAATACCGTAAAATCAAATGTTCTTTACGTCCTCTCAGCGCTGAGGTTCGGTTTTTAATTAAAAGGAGAAGGATGGCGGAGAGGCTGTTATTTTTCAGGCTGTTATTTGTTGAGATTAGCGACGCTTTTTTTTCTTCTTCCCACTGAAAGCTGCTTTATACAATCGCGGCGCATGTTGTACAGTCAGCTGGAATGCAGAGGAGTGGCATCCCGAACAAAATCAATTTCATCCCACTTTGTGTCATAGCAGTGAGCGTAAAAAGTTTGAGAGATGTTTTGTCGCGGTGAGAGCAAGTTTGTGGGACAACAGCTGCTTTGTGAAGTTTTAGATCACGGGAAAAGCGGGGAGATGCAGTTCGGGGATTGCTGTGGACTTCCAGGAAAAAGCAAATCCCAGTGGAGCCCTCCACTCTCTGTGTGCCACTTCCATGCTTTTGTCAATAAAAGCAATGAGGCAAAAATGTACCCAAGTCTCAGTCTGCTGAGTAGAAATTATGTAATCTTTAACCGTGTGATTTCTTCCTCTTGGATGACTCTGGATTAATAATGGCACAGTCACACATGCATCCACTGGAAGTCATGTGCTAATTTAGTTAAATTTTCCCAGATTTATGCTTTTTTTTTCCTTTCGAGGGAAGCAGAAGTTGTCATTATAGCATGCGGAGGGGCTCGTCTGGGAGCAGCCGAGGATCAAAACAGTCTTTTTTACACAAGGCTGCTGTACAAGTTAGAGCAAGACCCTGCCCTCAGCAGCACACTCTCCCTGTCACACACACACAGGTTGTTTTTCTCTTGCTGCATCTGCTATCAGGGCTTGTAAAAGGAAAAAAAAAAGCATTTGATTAGCAGGTAAAGGTGCTTTTTGAAGTCTCGGTAAAGAAAACGTCTCACTATCTGACTGAAAAGCTCCCGACACATTTAAAAAACAGCCACGCAGGAGCTCTTTTGTTCCTTTCTTCGGGACCACGTCACCATTTCTATTATTTAGGCTTTTGCGCTGTGCACATATCGCCACTGGCTGCATTTATCAACAGCCTCTTCCACGCAGCCTCCCCTTCTTTCTGCTCTATTTTCACAGCTGCACTGCCAGCGGTTCCTTGCGTTTTTTTTTTTTTGCTGCTGTGATGGAAGATACTAAATCCCTCCATCTCTCCGGGAACTCTTTTGAATTCAGAGCCCACATATTCCTAAAGCTGAAGTTGGATGTCCCTGAGGGGGGAGAAAAAAAAGAAAAAGGAAAGGGAGGAGGTGCTGCAGGGGATTGCGGTGGTGTGATTGAAAGTTTGACTTTGCTCGTAAAAACGGCACGACAATGGTCCATCCAGAACTCATAAAACATCTCAGTCAGATGAGACAAAGCAGAGATTTTACTTTTTTTTCTTTGGCTGCTTTAAAATACTCTACAAAGAAGAGATGAGAGAGGGTGATTCTATAAAACCTAATTATTTAGTATCAGACCTGTGGTTTCTTGATGCAGATGTTTTCTTCTACTTGGCTCGACATGAAAAGTCTGACATTAAATATCAGTTTGTGGAGCTCAATTCAAAAAAATTGGTTAAATGATGATGGTCACGATGATTAATTGCTTCTTTTATACCAACTAAATGAAAACTTTAGTGTCTGTTGGCACGGACTCTCACAGTCTTTGTCTATCGCCCCCCTCAGCTTTCACTGAGAATGTCCCAACTCCCTGTGCTAATGGCCGAGAGGTGGGGCGCGCCAACGAGCCCACGTCGTGGAGGCCCCAGCTCACCACCATCACCGTCTCCAAGAAGCGCAACTGGCTGCAGCAGAGCTCTCATGCCAAGAATCACTGCGCCAAGGACGAGCTACAGGGAGTGCTGGGAGCTGAGGAGGAGGGCGGCCATCAGCAGCCTCCTCCTCCTCCCAGTCCCTCACCAGACCACCTGAGGCCCTCGGGGGGAGCGCCGGCA
This sequence comes from Chelon labrosus, assembly GCF_963514085.1. Classification (NCBI taxonomy): domain Eukaryota; kingdom Metazoa; phylum Chordata; class Actinopteri; order Mugiliformes; family Mugilidae; genus Chelon; species Chelon labrosus. The sequence goes on from NC_140343.1 coordinate 9,319,555, forward strand.
CGGCCGGTCCGCCTGCAGCTGCCTCAGGTTAGCCCCGACAGTCCTATGTCTTCAGAAGAGATTTAAAAGAATAGTTTATGCTTGTTAAATGCGAAGCTACAGCCAGTTAGCCTAGCTTAGCATAAAGACAGGAAACGGCCAGGCATACCAGCACTTATGAAATTTTCTGATAATGTCTCTGGCAGTAGGGCTACTTTTCAGGAAGTTGCAGGTTTTAAAAAGTGCTGAAAATTTTGATACCATTGGACAGAGCCAGGCGAGTTGGTTCCTCCTGTTTCTAGTCTTTGTGCTAAGCTAGGCTAACTGCCTGTAGCTTCACCCAGCTGTTTTTTTTCCTCAAAGTTTTAACAGGAATGTGTGTCCCTATTGTTTCAGGTTAATGCTGGTGAGTCAAAAGCATCTCCTCACGCTCGGAGCGTGGACCCAGCTGAGGAGAACGATGCAGACGATGAAGGAGAGATCTGGTACAACCCCATCCCCGAAGACGACGAACAGGAGGTTTCTAACCGGCCCTCCGTTCGCCTGCTGCTCCCCTCTCGAACGGAGCCCCAGAGGAGGCCCAGCAGGGCTGGGGATGCGGCCCATGCCGGCAGAACCCCGGAGGGACCCGGCGGCGCTGTGCCCGAGGTGCTGGTGGAGAGCGTCAGTGGAAGTTCAGGAGACGTGATTCAGGGGAATGCTATACATTCCACAGACATAGTACATCTGCACAGACAGATGCTCGCGTGCAAATCTCAGGAGGAGGGGGGGCCTTCCACCAGCCGACCAACAGGTAAGGAAAAAATAAATAAATCAAAGACGCCCGCACCTTCTCTCCTTCTTACTTCCCTTCCTGCTTTTTGTCGACTTCTTCATTCACTCTTTCCCCCTCCGGTTTATTGGGGCGGATGCTCGAGGGGCAGCCGGTGTTTGTCGGCTTGTCTCTCAGCCAGTCACTCTCGGCAGATTCTTGCGGTTGTGCACACCTTGAGCGCAAATTACAGCTAGTGTTGACACTGTTTCCAATCAACGGATCAACACGCTCATTTAGCGTGTACCTGACTTCCTCTCTCCCAACTCGCAAATAAATAAAGTGTTTATGGCCGCAGCGCAAGACGTCAGATCATGTTTAATAGATATTATAATTCTGCTGTAGGGGGTTTCACAGTCTGTACATTTAGCCATAAAACCCTTAGAGAGGAAAACCTCTGGAAGAGCAACAAAGGAGGGATCGCTCTTGTTCTGTTCTGTTTGATCGGAGCAGGCAGCAGCCGTGGCTGTCTGATCATATCCCTCCATATCGGTGTCCCTCATTAGTTAAATCCAGACAGACATTAGCCAGGAGGAATTCAGAAGTGACATTCCTGAGAAGAAAGAATATCCCTTTACGTTTGACTGCAGCCCACACTGTGAACGTCGGTCCTCTTGAAGGTTTTAAATCTAAACTTTTAGCTCCTTAAATCTCAAAGTCAACTGACGCTCTCTCTTTAGTTAGTCCCTTTGAATTTTATTTACTTGTGTGCTTGAAAATCGACTCCAAAGCGACGAGATAATGATGACAGCCAGCGCACGGCTCCCTGTCTCTTAATAAGCTCAGGCTGTTTTCTCTAACTTCCGACTTTTTTGTTCTCTGTGATGTGGCAACATGGTAGTTTGGACCAATTGGCACATCTTGAGCTGAGCCTATAATTACAACTTTTGACAACAGTTTTCTGTTGCACGCAACAGCCATTTCTGGTTGTGTGAGCACAAAGCCCGCCTGAATACTTCTGGTTTGCTGAAATCTAATACTTTAGTGTTCGCTGCAACAGCAGGAATGAAGGATGGAAGCGTTTAAACCACAAACTTTGAGACGTGGAGTTCTTTTAAAATCAGAACCTGTCGCGCACGCAGTTTCAGCGGAAAGTCTTATCTGCCAAAAGAAATCTGCCCTTGACAAGGACACGGGTTTTGATTGGCGGCCGATAAACTCCTTGATCCTCATTGACTGGCTTCAGACTCCTGGCTCTCGCTGGCATCACGTGTGGCTCAGCGAAACTCTCCGTCCTGAGAGACTTTCCTCGCAGGATTAGGATTAAACCAGTCCTGAATGAGTCGCGGTGTACCGGCCCAGGAAAGGCACTAATCATGCCACTCACTTGCATCTTCAGAGAGGTTGCAGTCCAGATGAAATTTGCTGGTGTCTTCCGGGGCCCTTCCTTTCATGCTGGCTAAGCAGACGAGTGGACAGAGCTGGAGCCTGGAGTGGCTTGCTCAGCAGTTTTATCAGAGAAGAAAAGCTTTTTAATAATCACCGAGCCGTCTGCCGTTTTCAGAAGTGATTAATTTCCCCTCTTCTTGTACCTCTTTTCCATCCTGTAATAAATTTCTGTTTGGCAGCGGCGGCGGCAGCAGTCAGTAGCAGCTCTGTGATAGTGTGGGTTTAATCGTTGCTGTGTAAATGAGACAAGGGAGCAGCAGTGTGGGTTTTTTATTTTTTTCCCTCCTGCTCCGGAACTGCCTCCCTCTCAGCTGCCTGTTGACTTTGCAATTGATTCCTGTGGGTTTGGCGACGCCATCCCACACTCCACTGCAACTGAAAAAGAGCCGAGCAACGTGCCCCGGCTACGTGTCATCAAAGAGGAGGACGCTCATTACGGCTTGTTTGTGTGTTTTGTGGATGCGGTGGGCTTCTTTCTTCATCTCCAGTTAAAAAACCCTCATGCTGTTAACGCAGTTTGTGCTGGCTGCAGAATGACGGCGCACTCCTCCTCCACTTTTAAACTGGCAGGGTGTGTTGTTGGGGGATGGTGGGCAGCAGTTCAGCTTGCTGTTCAATACGTCCTCACTGTCCCATCCTGCAATTAGAGGATCCGACTAAGCCAGTTTGAGCTCCAGTCTGTGTCCATACAGATAAAATGACAAACTTGTGTCACCTTATTTCAGCTCTTATTGATTACTCATAGTATCTTCTGCTGTTGGCAGATTATGGATCAATATATAATGATCATGTGATTACTTGTAGATTTTCTTGGCCAGAGTTAGATGTCAACATAGTAATCATGGTTTTGGACCAGCAGGTAACCAGTCCATTAGCTTAGCTTAGCATAAAGACGAGAAACAGGATGAAACAGCTAACGTTGGAGGTATTGTAAGCAGAGATCCTTCTAGAAAACTGTTTCCAGCCTTTATGCTAAGCTAAGCTAAGCTAATGGACGTGCTCAAGCTTCATATACTCCAATCAGCCTCAATATTATGACCATTGAGAGGAGAAGTAAATAACATTGACCATCTTGTGACAATTCAATGTTCTGCTGGGAAACTTTTGGAACTGGCATTCTATGGATGTTACTTAGACATGTACCACCCACCTAGACCAGACCAGGCACCCCCATCCCATAGCAATGACACTCCTCAGCAGGATGCAGCCTGACACAGCCACACACACACAGAAATGGTTTAGGAACTAAAAAAAAAAAAAAACATTGACCTGGCCTCCAAATTCACTAGATCCCAAACTGATCAAGTATCTGTGGGATGATCCACCGAGGTCCCTTCACTTAACCCATAGAACCCAAAGGCCCCATCTAACAATATTGTGTTGCCAGACACCACAGGACACCCTCAGATGTCCATTCTCCAGTCCATTCTCTGATGAGTCGCAACTGTTTTGGAGGCACAAGGGAGACCTACAAGATATTAGGAAGGTGGTCATAATATTATGCCTGATCGGTGTATGTCTAGCTTTAATAATTTTATGTTTCTTAGTAAATGTGAACAGAAATATCAGAATATGCAGTTGTCTACCAAACTAAACCTCACCAAAGCCGTGTGTTTGCTGGTTGTATCTTTACCGCATGTACTCCGTGTGTGTTTAGGTTACCACATAATGGAGTGCCTCACCACTTAGGGAATAATGGTCTTTGATCTAGGCTTTAACTACGAAACACAGCCTCTGTGTTATGCTCTGCTCTTTTTCATCCCGTCTCTTCTGTCTTCTGTTTGTGACTCTTCATGAAAATGAGCCCATACAGACCCCTCTTCATCAGCATGCATAAAAAATTGACAGGGTTTTTGTCAATTGGCCATGAATAAGGCCGTCTGCTGAATTAATGAAGCAGCGCAGATGTAGATGACTCTCAGCGGCTATAGTTTCCCTCTGTCCGGCTGGCTGGTTCTTTTTCCCTCACCGGATACACTCCAGACTCCTCGTGTGCTGCCTATTGACTGACTTTTTGTCCATCTGAATGCTCTATTTGTATGGACGATAATGATTGATGGACTTTGGGGGGTGGTGAGCTCGGTGCGTTCCTCAATCTCTTGTTCCCTTTAGCGCCTGTTTGGGGAATCTGACTTGGCCGGCGCTCAGAATGGGATCAGAGCTATTTCTGGGGGTTGTTTTGGTCACGCTGGCCGTGGCGTTTGAGAATTGGCCCCGGCTGCTAAAGTTACAGAGAGTTCAAGCCTCCGAGTTCAAACTTGGAATCTAATCTAGGCTGACGATTGCATGGTTGAATCTGGAGGAAGTCAACAACCCGGAGGAGCAGTGAGAGCGCAGCACTTCAAAACCAGAACAGATTCCTTAGCGCGACGTTAGATGTGAAGTTCAGGTCACATAGTTTCTGGTCTGTTCTTCATTTTATCACCAAAGAAGCTGCAGAAAAAAAGTTCCTTTTTCTGTTTTAATGGGTGAAGACACTTAAGCATAATACCACATGTACCGGTCAGAGTAGTCTAGTCAAGTTCCTGAGCATGTGTTAGCAGCAACTATTGTCAATTATTTATTTAAATTAAAAGATGTTAAAGAGTGACAAAATGTCCACCACGCACAAAATCAATACACCTGATTTAAAGAGTCAGAAGCGGCGAATTCACGTGATGAATTATTCAAGCCGCCGCAGCCTCTGCAGCACGGACCACTACAAAACTTAAGCTCTATGCGGACAGTGTTGCGTAAAAAGGTTGCCCCGCTGGAGATTGCGAAACTAATTTGAGCCTGGTGTTTGACCTGCAGTGCTTCTTCTCACACGTCAGCACCTGGTTCCACTGAATGGGTTGTTTGTCTCTGCTTTACCCAACTCTGAAGACTGTTTTTTTCCCCTCTCGAACATGTGTGTTTCTAGTCTTTAAGTTTCATTGATATAAAGACCTACACCGATCAGCCACAACATTATGACCACTGACAGAAGAAGTAAATAACATTGACCATCTTGTGACTTTTGTACTTGGCATTCATTCATGTGGATGTTACTTAGACCAGACCAGGCACCCCCACCCCATAGCAATGACACTCCTTGATGGCAGTAGCCATCCCCAGCAGGATGCAGCCTGACACAGACACACACACAAAAACGCTTCAGGAACAACTCAGCACAAGGTGTTGACCTGGCCTCCAAATTCACTAGATCCCAAACCGACCAAGTATCTGTGAAGATGATCCACAGAGGCCCCTCTCCTCCACCCATAGGACCCAAAGGCCCCCCACTAACAACATCCTGTTGCCAGACACCACAGGACACCCTCAGAAGGCCCATGTCCGTCCTCTGATGAGTCACAACTGTTTTGGAGGCACAAGGGAGACCTACAGAATATTAGGAGGGTGGTCATAATGTTATGCCTGATCGATGTATTGTTGCAGTGTTTCTGTTCAGCTTGTTTTGGATTTATATCGACTACAATTAGCAGCCTCCCTGTCTGTTGAGTTACATCAGCGTCGGCAGTGGTAGGCGGGCTAGGCTGCATGAGGAGCGATTTGGCAGGGGGCCATGTTGTGCTAGCGAGAAGGACTGCATGCTTGGATATATTAGCAGCGGTTTTGTAGCCATTGTAATGAAACGGCCGGGCTCCCGCAGCCCCTGAAAGGCCTTCCGACGCCGAACGATTTAGAGCCGAGAGGAGAGGAACCAGCTCAAAGCTGAGCCTCGGCCACAGAGCAAAGGAGCTGCAGCACAAGTATGCCATTCACCAGCTTATTTACACTCCTCTTGTTTGTCAGCACACCCTGGCCCTTTCTGTTTTGACAATTAACACACACATTTGGCGGACATGCTTGTATGCACGCACAATCAAGTGAAAACAAGTGGTTTTACAGGGGCAATCAAGGACAGCGGATTATCGTCTCCCTGCAAACCTTATCAGAGATTGCTCAGTCTCTCATTTTCGATCTCACACACACGCATACACACACACACATTCTTGCAGGCCTGGCGCCTAAAACTTGTCTACTCGGAGGACAGTTCACATTTCTGGTATTTACATCTTTGCTTTTGGCTAGAATGGCAATTTGGCACAAGACTGTAGAAACAAACATCAGTCGTATTTGATACCGATCAGTTCGTCCCTCACGTGCACAAATCACACACACACCCTGCACACACCCTCGTCCCGCTGCACCTGTCTGGAGCCAGCGCTGTGAAAAGCCATAAATTCCTGGGCTTTGTTAAGAGGTGTCAGTGTCCGGGTGCCTGAGGAGGGTCGGCCGGGTCAGAGAGGGCATGAGCGTCTTTATGAATGCATATTTACATGCACTCTCTCTGTGTTACTGTAATACGCCGAGCGCATGTGTGTGTTAAAGTGCCGGGGGTGGACGCGGTAACTCGGCTCAGGTGTCACCCGGAGGAATGCAGACCTTTTGCACTTTGACCCCGGAACATGGCCCTAGAGGGTTGGGTGTCAAACTATCGGCCCTGAACCTCGGCAAGTGAGGTGTCACGTTCCTCTGCTGGCTGCTGCCACAAGGCCAAAGGCTACAGAGGACACGGCTTTCGTGTGTGTGTGTGTGTGTGTGTGTGTGTGTGAGGCCACAGTCATTAACAATACAACAGTCATTAACTTTGGCAGGTCTGCCTTACGGGGTTAGTGGACGTTGCCCCTGCCCTGAGTTGTTTATCAAATAAATGGGACGACAGCAGGACACTGATGGGAATTTAACTGTTAGTTATGAGGATTAGCTACAAACACTGTCTTTGGTTTGAGGAGTTTGACTATAATAGGTATCACAAGATTAAAAAATATGTCTTCGCTTGTTATTGCTTTAGACGAGATATGTCTCAATCTGATCCCTCTCATTTAATACTGAGTATTGGCTGATCCAAGCTAAGGTCAGGGTTGCTAAGTGAAAGAAAAAGCCTAGAATGTATTTGTGTTGCCTAATCTAAAGGCCCGAACTCATCGAAGGGTCATCATTGAACGCACAGTGGTTCAATGCATTGCTCGCAACACTGGTGCCAACGGTGCAGGACACAACGGAGCCCACAAATGGTGTAAACTGGTGTGCAACCCATGGCTTGTTGTGTCAGGCCCTAATATATTATATACGATATAATATATGATGCCACTATTTTAGCTATCTAAGAGTTCACTTTCAGCTTCTTTAAATGTGTCTTTTGTGTACAAAATACGTCAGTACCAAATAAACTCCACTCTTAGCCACCTTTCCCTCTGATTAGTGTCGTAATTAAATACAGTAGTCATGAAAGAACTCTAAAGGAGTTAGCTGTGTTTCATGTTGAAGGAATGTCACTCCTGAAAACCTTGCTTCAGTCCCGTACCAAAGCTCCCTGTGTGCCCGACCCCTCCCCAGATGTTGTTTGGTGAATTTGCACCTCCACCCATATGCGCTCTCCCTCCTCTCAGTGCGCCTCTGTGTCTATTACTGGCAGGAAGCCGTGACAGGGAAGGCTTCTCAGCCCGGGCTAAAAGGGGGCTAAACATGGTTTGTCGAGGAATGTGAGAGAGAACAGGCGTGTTCATTTGTACGTCCACTCGGCCAGCTTGCCAGCCTTCCAGTCGACCATCCAGACCTCTGAGTGCCTGGACAAGGGGCGCCTTTGTCCCCTCGTCTGCTGGCTACACCCTGCCCTGCTCCTGCCCCCCATCTTGCCCTTCTCTCCATCCTGTTGCACCTCTTCTGCCTCCCTCCTTTCACTCGCGGGCCCTCGCCCCAGAATAGCACAGCAGGTCCCTTCTGAAAATAGAGCCGGTGATGTTGGCAGGGTCAGGCTCTCCCTCTCTTCTTATCTCTTTTACAGAACCTGTGTTTTCTTCAAGTAACGTGTTCAAAGAAATAAAACAGCCTATAAAAGCACAATAAATACATCTGTAGCTCAAACAAGAAACCCATAACCTAAAGGTAAATTCTTCCCACTGACTCTTAAAGCTGCTATAATCAATGCTTTATACGAAGAATGGATCGATAAGGAGTAGTTTTATGGGGGCAGATAAGAAAATCGGTTTGCTCTCGCTGCTCTTATCACCATTTTCCCAGATGTAGGCAGCTGTTTCAACCAGAAAAGGCTCAGACATAGAGTGCATCTTAAGTGGATGTTAGCTGGTTTAGCTACTTGGTGGTCTCTTTTGCCAGGTCAACTTTGGTGTGTTCACGTAAGATTTAAGACAAAGTTGCACCATTTACTACAAGCGTTGCTGGAGCTTAGACCACATTTCTTTCCCTTCTCCATGCACCTTGGAGGTTGACCCAAAAATGCATTTGCCAAGATCAGGTCAGGTTTACTTATGTCGTCAGCAACTCGTCAAGTCATCTGCCCAGATTTTTACAGACTTTGTCCAGTAAGAATTCAGTTTTCTTTTATTATCAACAGCCATCGCTAACAAGCTGGCTCCGTCGGTGCTACTAACTACTGGCATTAATAGACAATTGACAAAATTAACAAACCACAAATCGACAGTCACAAACAAGCTGTAGTACTGAAACAGCAAAGTCGGTATTCGTCCTGCCAATTATCCTTATCCTTAAGATGTAAGATTGCTTTTCTGCCACAAGTTGACCAGAAACGACAGGGATACAACCCTTCACGGTCAGAGCCACAGTTTCAGTCCTGTAGACTAAACAATGGCTGTCACTTAGAAACCATAGACATTGAAATTTTACATTCATGTTGACATCTATCTAGATGAGAGCGGCCCCCAAGGTCCACTCCAAATGGATATTTTTCAACTTGAATAATGACCGAGAAACTTTAGCGCAGCCCTGAAGCAGCTGGTGTCTCTAGACAGACATTTCCCTGCTAGTAGATAAATGAGAGTCTTATTATAAGTTTCTCTGTGTTTGATTGAATTAATTCCATTTTTAGCAAAAAAGGCCTCATGAAAACTTAATATCAGATCATTTCAACAATCTTCTCAACTGTTAATTATCTTAAACAGGTTTGCATATATCGACTTTCGACTGAATTATATGGTTTATATGAAGCGCTGCCTGCCAGATGTACAGTATCTCTCTCACTGGATTACAGGGTTGCTTGTAGACCTAATCACTTGATGATGTGCCACGGAGGTGTAGCACTGTAAATTATGGCTCCCGCACACTTTGCCTTTGCTTTTAATCTTCTGTTTCCTGTCTGCCTTCACTGGACATCTGAGTTAATACTTGTAATCACAAGAGTAAGGCAGATTGTCTTGTGAAACCGATGATTATAGTGACTTCAAGAACTTGCGACTGGTGGTACCCATTTGTTCCTGTGAGCGCGCCAAAACAAAAAAATGGTCTCTTAACATTTTTCCTTCCAGAGGAGAATTTGGCAAGAAAGTTGTTTAAACATTTCCACCAAGTGTCAAGCAGAGAAAAATCAACATTTAAATGCGTCACACACCCCTTCTAATCTGTTTTTCTTTCTCTTTTTTTGTTATTTCCTCCGTAGATGGTCTCGATCTGCCCAACGTTGTTGGCTTTTCACCTCCTTCCAGTCCAAACCCGACGAAGAAGAGCAGCTCCATCAACTGGTCTTTCCCAGACAAGATCAAGTCGCCGCGCACCGTCAGGAAGATCTCCATGAAGATGAAGAAACTTCCAGAGCTTAGCCGGAAACTCAGCGTCAAAGGAAGCAGCAACGGAAGCAGTCAGTTAGAGCCAAGGGCCCACTCACCTCGATCCAACGCCGGTGGATCGGAGGCTGTCTCCCAGACTTCAGGACCTCCTCGGTTAGCTTCATCTGGGGGCGGTCAGGCGAGCCGCAACGTGATCTCACGCTACCATCTGGACAGCAGTGTGTCCACGCAGCACAGTTTCAATAAGAAGAAAAGTAACGGCAGCTCAAAGTCCGCCAGCAAAGGTGGCTACCTCAGCGACGGTGACTCACCAGAGCTGGTGGCCAAATCTGGGAAACACGGATCTGCGGAGGGGAAGGGAGGGAAAGGCAAGGAGACAGAAGCTGGAGCCGTGGGAAGCTCCAGAGTAAACGGCACAGAGCTGGACATAGATGCTTTCCGTCATTACAGCTTCACAGAGCAGCCCAAGTGCAGCCAGTACATCTCTGGACTGATGAGCCTGCACTTTTATGGTGCTGAGGACCTCAAACCTCCACGCATTGACTCTCGGGATGTCTACTGCGCCATCCAGGTGGACTCTGTTAACAAAGCGCGAACCGCTCTCCTCACCTGTCGAACGACCTTCCTGGACATGGACCACACCTTCAACATCGAGCTGGAGAACGCCCAGCACCTGAAGCTGGTGGTGTTCAGCTGGGAGCCCACGCCGAAGCGGAACCGCGTCTGCTGCCACGGCACGGTGGTCCTCCCCGCGCTCTTCCGGGTGACGCGCTCGCACCAGCTGGCGGTGAAGCTGGAGCCGCGGGGGCTCATCTACGTCAAGCTGAGCCTGATGGAGCAGTGGCAGAACTCGTTGGACGGCGGGCCGGATGGAGACAGGGAGGCGCAGGTGTTTGGTGTCGAGGCTTGGCGGGTGGTGGAGAGGGAGAACACGGGGCTGATGGTGCCGCTGCTGATAAGCAAGTGCATCAATGAGATTGAGAAGAGAGGCTGCCAGGTGAGTCAATGAGTCCAGAAGCTTTTATGTCCCTCATGGATTACTTTGATGTTTGTCTATCAGCAATGTTTCTTAAAAATGCAGCAAACCCACATTTTATTTCTCAATTAATTGACATTTTCAAAGTTAAAACCAAATAAAAAAACTCACAAAATACATTGAACAAGCTACAGCCATTGATTGATTTACTAATCATATTAAGTATATACCATGTGTATGTCTATGGATGTATGTATGAACATTACATGTTGATGAAAGCCAGTCAAATCCTGTTCTGTAAATTGAAAACAGACAGAGATCCATTTGAAAAGTACTCTGGTAGGACACAATTATATAACGTAATTTTGCACAAGAGTGAAAGAGTAGCTGGTAAAATAACCCACGGCATCCTTTTAGCTCCGTGAGATGAGTGCTCGCCCTGCAGCCTGTAACAAATGACTCGCACCGAAGAGATGTAGCACACTTCACGACATCACAGAGCCCCTGCCGTCCTGCGGCGACCGGCTCTTTTGTTCAGACGGGAGAGAAAAGACTTAAGAGAGTGATGACGGGAGACGGGATCATGTGATCGTCTCTGGTTTTGTGCCCCCCCCCCACCCTCACCTCCATATTACATGGTGTCTTTGAAACCCAATATGCAGAGAACAGAGAGAGACAACGGCATTTCTTCTAATTAGAACTGAGGCAGTAAAAGTGTCTGACCTCTGTTCCTGACTGATCACTTGAGGGTGGGGGGGGGGGGGGTGCCATGCCAGGGGCAACGGGCGCCTAAGGCCTCTCCATGGAGCCTGTACATCAGATCAGACCCTATAGCATCTGTGAAACACAAGTAGTAGCTCAGATTTGTTTTTTCAGAGGCAGAAATTTGTTTTATTTGTTGATTTTGGATTAAAATTTTAGATATCTCGTTGTGGAGTCTTAACGCTTTATAGGGCACTAATTGAAATTGTGTGTTATTGTTGGGCATAAGAAAACTTTTTGACTTTTAGAACATAACTGCTGATTCAGGCACTTGTCACCATACACATTATCACATTAGACAACATTAGGACACTTCTTGGTGGTACCTAATAAAGCAGTTACGCTCAGCGTTCATGCAGAGGTGGACCTTACAGACCACGTTTGACCTGAGAACGTTGCCTTGATCTTCGCTGATTGGCTGCTTGCAAACCACACGCTACTAAACCTTACTGAGAGGTTCATTGATGATTGATTTAATTGATGGTCCCTTGCCACATAAATGGTTAAGAGAACTACAGAGTTTACTCTCTAAAGCGAAAACTCTCACTAATATAAAGTCTTGTGCTCCAAGCAGAGAGGCGGATGACGCTATTTTAGGCTCCAGAAAAAAGTTGTGGAGACGTCAACCAAGCCACGCTTGTGCTCAAGTGGCTCAAGCTTAAAGATTTACGGTTTTTAGTCTTGAGCTACAAGGAGCCTGCGCTCACATCGCGAGCGGCAAAAGTTCGTTGAGATTGTTGGACGTCGCCAACCCTTGTGGTTGGTCGGCATGTCACCGCATCATCGAAGCTGAACACGAAGCTGAACACGAAGCTGAACAGTTTATTGTACGTAGGATGAAATGCATTTCGGACCAATTGGACCGATGTTCAGTTCTGTTTCCGGGGAGGTCCACATCAGGCTACAGTGTGGATCTGATTCAGAATCATAAATCGAGCTTGACATATGTGAAACTCTAAACTAATTCATTGTAGGCTTTGACAAGGAAGAAAGGTACATCCTCAGTCCTCAGTCAGACGGTGTTTCAGGAGAGCAGTGCTTAACTATTAGTGTATATCTCTACAATATACACACATATAAAATGTCACACTGCTGGTAAACTTCTCACCTGGCTGTTCAGCTGTAACACTCACTTTGTTTTCAGTGTCTCTTGCCATGCTGTGATTCCTATCTCTCTTATCTGTCTCTGTGTTTCACCCCGTCTGACAATGTTTGTCTTCTGTGCCTCATTTCTTCCCTATCTCCTCGGTGTTTTGCGACGTCTTTTCATTACAGAGCTGCAGACTTCGTACGTGCTATCAGTCTGAGATCAAGTGTAAGGGCAGACAGGGGGGCTTGTGACGGGCTTGACACCAGATCCCGGAGGAATTTGCAGGTTGTGTCACTGCGGCACGCAGCTCTGCTCCGTTACAAATGACTGCGTGGATGTTGGATGTTGTCTCTCCTCGAATTGCATGTCCTCGGGGCTTCTATGAGCTTTTAAGACGCTGGCTGTTTTGAAAAGACTGCAGATAATGTCTGTGTCAGAGATTGGAGTTAGGCATGTGAGCGCTCAGAGCCCGTTAAAAAGATGAAAAAAAAATAAAAAAATGCAGTTATTCCAGTAACCTACATACATGCCATACATGGCTGTAAAAAATGCACACAGATGTTGGGACATGTCGGGAACAGCAATGTAGACTTCTTGGCGTTTCGTGTTTTTCTTTTAAACTTTCAGACTAAAACTTATTTTCCGAATCAGTGACTCCCGCTGTCTTCATCTGTCTTTTAAAGAAAGGGATTTTCCTTCGTAGATCTCCGTTACGTAAATGTTCCACGATGGCTCTTTTCAAACATCGCAGGGCTATTATAAGAAGAGCTGCACTGCTGGTATATGTATAACACCTGACACAAAGAGTGAAAGTGGTGGTATTGACGCAGAGAAGCTGTGAGTTGGAAGGAAATACTATTGAAAGAAGGTCTTATCTGTCTTCTTAGAGGCTGCATCATAGATGGATTAAAACTGTGGCTCGCAAGCTACTCCACGCTGGAAGCAGTTGTGTTGAGTTGATGGTCCGATGAGTTTTTCCTGTTTCTATTTTTGTCCATCAACTCGAAGTAAAAGCACATTTTATATCTCACATGGCAACAATCCCCCTCGACAGCTTAACGTCGACTTGTTGTGATTTTCTTTATTTATCAAGAGATGACAAATTCAGAGCTCTTACGATGCTGACCGTGTTTTATTTGTGTCCGTGTTCGATTCAGACTCGAGCCACATATGGTTGAGTTAAAGAAGGGCTCGTCGGCGAGCATCTGTGGGCGCTAGTTTTTCAGGTGACGCTAGTTGGGTCTCTGTCTCCTTCTTTTCTGCTTATCTAGTATGTTAGCGGCAGAGTGAGTGCATAAGACGAGAAGAGAGATGTTAAAATGACACGCAGAAGGCTCTTCTAATTTGTCATCTGTGTTCAAGTGCAACTTTATTGTCCAGACACAGATGACAACACAGTTGCCGTAGTTCTTTGACCTTTTGTTTGACCTTAGTTTGACTGAAACAATATAGTTGATTAATCTATTAGTTGATCAGTCGTATCTTGATAAAAACAGATGCCTTTAGTGTAACTTTTCACCAAAATATGGTTTTGATTGAAATAAATCACTAAATAATCATTATTTTCAATCATGTTTTCAGATATTATGTGTTTTTGTCTCACAATCCTTGAATCACACCATTAAATTCGTTCTTTTATCTCGTCACAAATGCAAAACCCATTATTTCTGAACCCGATCGAACGCTCAAACGCATGAGTTCAGTCAGTGTTTACACCTCTTTCCCGTTGAGGAAACTCATTTAGTTCAGAGGTTATTGTGTCTGCTTCAATCCACATATACTGTTGGTCTTGGCTGCTGCTGCCTGTTGTTGCCCGGCAGCCGTAGTCCATAAGTGCGAGCCCTCTTTTTCTGCTAACAGCTGTTCCCCGCCTGCACCCAGCTCTCCGTCAAAGAGAGAGACTCTTTTTTTTTTCTGAATGGACTTGTTGTTCATTGTGCCCACTGACTTCTGTTTACTCGCACACAAAGCCAAATCCCTTCCTAATCTGTCCTCCTCTCCCGCTCTCGTGTGAGGTTTAGAAAACGCTGCTCGACTCGACGACGAGGGCTCACAAATAGTTGGTGCGGTGGGACGGGGAGACATTACAGTGCTCCTACGCTGGAGCCCGGAAAGGCCGGCGCAGTGTGTGTGTGTGTGTGTGTGTCTTTGTGTGTGCAAGTGTGTTTATGTGGAACCGGACCCGACCCGCCATTCACAGCCCACTGACTTAACACGTTACCGGGGCAACCACACCAGTTGGCCTGCCATGCCACATACCAGACAGACACATGTAGGAGAAATTATGGTATGTCTGCAGCCGGGCCTAATCCCAACATAACAAGGAGAGCGGCGGTGCCGAGTTTCAGATATCGAATGTCTCGAGTTCCTTTAGGTCACACTCTGCGGGCTTAGGTAAAGAAACATAAATGCTTTATTGCCCGGGTGCTTTCATTTTCAACGCGGGTTTTTTAGAAGGGCTCGGTGTTTATCCACTCACTCAAAAAGATGTGACACTTTTATCAGAGAATTTTACATTTAAAGAAGCCGTCTGATAAAAAATGCACTCAGACAAGTTGCTTTGGTAAGAGCTTAGCTTTTATCAGGCTTAGCATTTAAACAGCCTAATGTTAGCTAATACTAACACACTTCAGATAGATGGGTGCTTTGTAATCGACATTAAGGAGTCAGTTTGACAACTTTATGACTCTTTATTTGTGTTACACTTAGCTTTGTGGAGCCACTACTCCCATTCATCATGTGAATTAAGGGTTGGCTTCATTTGCAATAAAAATGGTCCTACACCTATAAACAGCACACTGAGAGGCCAGCTTGCCAACTATTTGAGACTTAAGTGTTTACCATCACTTTTTCAAATGTCACATATTACAAATGCTTTTTAATAAGAAAAGGCCAATTCTTATTGTAAGTGGTGAAACATTACCTTTGCTCTCACCATTACATTTATTATATTTGCCTATTTCCTGGACAAACCTTCAGCGTCTACCACTAAGTTTGCTAAAGACTGGTTTTGAAGCTCGGCGTGGCGTCTCTGGCCGTCGCCATATTGGCAGCACCTTACTTCGCCTAACTACTGGCCTATTCAAAAACGGGCAAAGAGGTGGAACGTTTGTATATAATTTAAACGCACCGTAAAGTTTTCACGAATAGGGAAATTAGCCAAATAGACCAAACACGTTCTAAGTTAAAACACGTTTATTTCTGCGCTAAATGTGGATATTTTAAGCTCAAGGTCTATGTGAACTGAATTTGTTTTGGAGCAAGCCTCAAGTGGACATTTGAGGAACTGCACTTCCTGTTTTTCGCACTTGTTTTTGGCCCAGGAGGTGGAGGAAGTTACACCCCAGATATCAAGTCAGTTTGGTGACTTAATGTCTTCGCTATTAAACCATGTGTTCAGTGTTATTATAAAGAATAAAAGGACTTTCCACCATGGCTGCTGCGGCTGTTCAACTTTAAACATTATTACAGCTTTCGTTCAGTTTGTCTCGGCCGAGAAGAGGCAGCTGGTCGTCGTTCACGCCAGATTTATTTTGTCCATCCCAAGGATTTCTCAAAGTTTTACAAGGTACATGTGGCTCCTTAGATTCGGGAAAAGCCCCGCGCAAAAAAAAAGATGATACTCATGAAGAGCAACGGAGCAGGGAACCGTCCTTTAAGATGGACTAGGTGCAGCCATCCTCATTGATTATGTTGTTTTGTTAGAGTCAAGGCAGCTTCCTGTCCTCCTGCGTCCCATCAAACAGCGAGTCCTGACAGAGTTATGAGCAACGTATACAGTTCTGTCATTTGCTCAGTGGAGCTGTCATTGTGCGGAGATAAAGCAGACGAGTGTTTGGAGTTTTCCGTGAAAGCCCTTTTTGGCTCCTGTCCAGCAGATTATTTGACTTGAGCGCGCGTAGGGCGTGATCGACGGGACCGTAAAGCCGTCTGCCTCGCTTGTCAAAAGTTTGACTCATAAGCCCTGCGTGTTTGTTTGACCTACTTCTGCGTGTGTTTGCAGGTGGTGGGTCTCTACCGGCTGTGCGGCTCCGCGGCCGTGAAGAAGGAGCTGCGCGAGGCGTTCGAGAGGGACAGCCACGGCGTGGAGCTGTGCGAAAACACGTATCCCGACATCAACGTCATCACAGGTAAGAAGATAGGGTCACACTAAGTTTAATGAGGAGGTAACTTAACTAGAGCACATTTAGGGAGTGATGGAGTACTTTAGATTTCCTGAACAAGGGTTGCTGCTATTCTTTCCATTCTCAGTTAAGCGATTTGCTCCTCGTCATCCATCACTTTGTCTCGCTGGTTTGATGTTCTGGTTGCCTAGGTAACCCTAAAGTTTTAACAAGCTCTATATTTAAAAAGAAAATGGCGTCAGTGCCGCTGCCACCACTTCATCTGGGTGCACCTGTTGCTCCTAGCCCGCCATCAGCACAGTGGACAACGGTGTTTCCTTATGGTCAACGATTGACGAACTCGCTTTAAAGATGAAACTAGCTCAACTTTTTTCGCCACGACTAATTTAATTAAACATTTCTTTGTGGTCTCATTATGTTTGCGCGCCCCTGACAGTTGGTTGCTGTTGGACATTTCTGGTTGCCTAGGTAACCCTCTTGTATGTTTCCCACCCCCAAATGTTTCAGAGTTAACAAGAAGGTGTTTGGAAGAACTAGCTTCTCTTGCCATCTTTGCTCTCTATTTGTAAAAGAAAATACCAACGCCGCCAATGCTCCATCGGGGTTCACCCAAAAACTACAAGCCCTGCTACCCGCAAGGTGAATTTGGTGTCAATCAGCTGCATCGGTCGCTCCCATTGGTTAAGATTGGTTCAACTTGGTGCCAACCCACCTCACTTAATTTTTATGGTCTCCTATGGTGTGGTTATTCATTCTTTTGGATAATAAAATCTTTGAAGGAACTGAAAGAACCTGAGATAACATCTACAGATTCCTTGAAGGCAATGAAAAGTACAAGATCCTCACATCTGATAAGCTAGGTCCAAGTCAGTCTTTGATATTTTCTTTAAAACAACTCATGATAACCTCCTCATCAGCTAATTAGCCGATTGCTTAGGCTGGTTTTAGCTCGCCCATCTGCATAAAGAAAACGGAGCATGACTGGGTTTAGTACTGATCCGATCCGGAGAACGAGTTTGAACTGGTGCGACCGCTGCAGACCACATGTGTGAGCTGTTTGTAGTAAAAGCATTCCACCGGCAAACCTATAGGCCGATGCCCGAGGGAAAGGCCCACACACACTGACACTCATCACTCCATGCTGTACATCCAGGTCGTTCTCTCTCCTCCATGTTTGTGGTCGAGACTTGCTTCGCGCCCCGTCCTCCTTCGGGTTCACGTCTTGTCGGAGGATTCGCGTTCTCAGACATTCTGTGAAGTCGTCAGGGTAAGATAATTAGCTTAATTTAAATTCAGCTTCTTTGCTTCGCTTTAAAATGAAAGCTTTGAATCAGTGAGATGCATCCCGCTCAGAAAAAAAAAAAAAGCTGTGTCATTGAATTGAGTTATGTTTCCAGGAGTGTGACAGATGAGGGAGGAGGCAAAGAAAACGACTTAGTCATGATGTTTTTTTTTCTCCTCTCACAAAAAAAAAAAGGAGGAAGACCGTGGAAACCCCTAGCAGCGCATTGTAGGAGCTGCTGTTGGTTTAGGGAAGAGGCCCCGTATAGGCGTCGTCCTATCATGCCTGCTTTGATCCGCGTGCATTTGCATGGTCGGGCAAAGAACACAGTTAACAGTTGAGCGGGTTAGAAAAAAAGGGCCAGCACCCACGAGGATTGTTGGTTTTTGCTCGCTGCCTAAATTTGCTCTGCCAAGCGAGTTGGTGTTGCAGATGGAGTGAGTGGTAGAGGACACATGAGGGGGACAGAAAATGCGCATCTGGGAGGTAATCGTGGGTTTGGGATTAAAATAAAATGTAAAATATGTGAATTTATTGTATGTTTTTACATAATTTTGAAATGCAATCTGCACGTTTTGCAATCAGTAACAGAAATTATACGGTAAGAGACGATAAAATGATGAATAAAACATCAAGCATGTTCTAATTAGATTTTACGATTGAGCTTAAAGGAGCCTGTGGACGAGAGGCAAATAAGTGAACGGCAGACGGATGAGCCGAGAGGACTGGCCCGTCACACGGCTAATTTAAAAGTGGAGGCGGTGAGAGGGATTATCCGCGGGGTCAGGGTTCAATCCAAAGCTTGCAAAACATGCTCAGTGCGCGACCTAGCATTGTTTCAAGTCGCGATCCTCTGTTTCGAGCACGCAGCTCTCTCAAATGATCCACAGAAGGTGTAAAAATCAAGACAAACAATCAAGCCGTCTTCAGCGGTTTACACTTGTCGGCGCGCAGCCTAGAGCAATTATCTGCCGGCGAGAAGCTGATTAGCAGATTTCTCGAAATGTGTTTCATTAGACGGGTGTTTGAAGTGTTGATGGTTTGAGGAAGTTAAAGAAGTTTGACGTGAGCAGGAAGTTTTAGACATTTTCATCCTTAACTTTGCCAAATATAAAGATCTAAACAGGCCAATAGTTGCTCTAATTTATAGATTTTAAACTGTCCACTTGCTTGTGACTTTTATCAATCAGATTTTTATCTCTGAAGACTGTGTTTTGTCATTGTTTTAACAGATTGAAAGTAAAATCTGAATGGTAGATGATGCATCCGGTAAGGAAAGCGTCACTCGGCAGGTTCCTCAAGATGTTTGCGACCCAAGCTTTAAATCACAATTCATCTTCGAGTTAATACCAGTGTCATGAACTAAAGATTAAGCCTTCACCTCATCCTCTTTGGCCTTTGTGAGAAAACAAGTGCAGCTCAGATGATGAAACCACAGGTCGAGAGCTCAGGACAGTTATTGATCTTAGTTTGCGGTCTTTACTTTGCCTGACTCGTCTTTTCCGTAGCCTACTTGCCTACTTTGCACCCCCCCACCACACACACACACACACACACCCTGAGCCGTACTCCAGTGAAGACATGGAAAGTCATTAACAAGTGGCCCCTTTGTTGCCGAACAAACACAGATGGTATTTGGCTCACGCATGGGGGATTAGCTGAACCCTGGGCCAGCCATGGAAGCAGGCAACCGCTTTACAAAGAGCTCCAGGCCTGTGTGGGTGTCACAATATTTCTTAAAGTACGGGACAGGGGACGGGACCCGAAAATCGACAGCAGACATATATGTGATGAAGCATGAGAGGCCTCCTGTTTCCAGAGTTGGGACTGTGGTTTGCTCATTTTGGGATGTGGAAAAGTTAAAGTGGCCACCGTGTAAGGCTTCACCATGCCACCGGCTGCACTGGACAAGGCAGGGACACACACATCTCCTCTGGCCCCCCCTGGTGCTGTGGGGGCGTGCAGGACAGCAGGGAGGGGGCAGGACGGAGAACAAACCACCGTTTGTTCTCCGGGCGAGGCGCTGACTGCAGCACTGACAAGAGGAGTGACCTTCCGCTTTGTTTGAACAAGAGGTCAAAGGTAGAGCCGTGCCCCAGTGCATTGTGTGCCTTGTAGTGTTTGGTGGCACATTTGGAACCGTCTGAATTGAGCAGGGAGATACTCGGAGCTGCGATCATCTGCAGTTTAAACTCTTTTCAGGACAACACACTTTAGTCAGAGAAGGAATGGTTTGAAAGAGGAGTAAACTAAGACATCTACGCCTTGAGTCTGTTTTTTTTTTGGAATTAATTAGTGGTTAAAGAACCACTTATCATAGATTAGAAGGAAGGAAGACACAACTCAGGTTAATCTGAACGACTTCCTCTAATTGCAGGGGAATATTGGGTTGTTCGTAGATCCTAGTTCAAAATAGAAAAAAACAAACCGAAGAGGCGTGGAACACCTTCAAGAAAACTCTTGACAAGACAAACTGTTGTAGCCTTATTTTTAGACATAGATATATCTACGCTCATGTTTACAGTGTTAGCAAGTAAACATATGAATGGTCCCCCCTTGCGGTATTCACAACCTTGTAATTTTCAAGTCTACAAGCTGTGACGTGTTTGCTGATGTTTTGAGAAATTACAGAGGCGGATGGACAGTTAATGTATTGTAGTTTAGTCGTATGGTGGTGTGGCCTGGAAGCCAGTCCAAACTCAAACGTTTCTAGGCGTAAAATTGGTCTCAAGTCGCTCTGTTGGGAATTATTAATTGTTCCAGGCCAATCAAATTGTCTGGGTGGGCTTTAATGCAGGTGTTCGCCATCTTGGTTTAGTGCTTTGAACGGGAATATATGATGAATTTGTATCATAGGTATTTGGTCATAAAATGAAATGTTTGACCTGCTTGAAGCTCAGCGTAGTGTCCTGGGCCGCCACCATCTTTGATCAGCTCCCAGCTAATTCAAAAATGGGCAAAGAGCTGGAGCGTGAGTGGAGTTTAGATGAGTCGGCAATGCCTAGGAAGACGGATTCCGACTTGAGATGGCACCCACCTGTACATAAAGCCTTAATGTGAATGGAGAAATAAGAAATACAGTTGTATTGGGCTGTAACGTTGGGAATATTAACATTAAGTTCTGTGGACTTGCTACCTTGGAAGCCAGACAAACCAGCAAAGATCCAATGGACCAATCAAATTGTTTTGGTGGGATTTATGTGGTGAGAGAACAGCTACGTAGTCATACTAGTCACCTGAGCGCTGTGGAGTTGACTTTACTGACAACAAAATGGCCCTGATTGGTTGTAGGACTATCCAACCGTGTGTTGAGGTATGTTTTTCTGTCTATTGGTGAGTCCAAATGACTCCCAATAGCCTCATCCTTTCTCATGCCTTTGCGTTTCCTACATTTAGTTACTTGACTTGAAGACCAAGCATTTTGGGTACATGATTTCCTATGTTGTAACCACAAGCTCACATTTCCTTTCAAAGGCAGCATTAGTGCATATAGTTGCTGACATAAAGCCAAACACCAACGGCTTAAATGTGAGAGAAAAGAGTCTCCGTGTGTGTTTGTTGTCACCTTGGCTGTGAAAGAAAGTGAAGCACCTGCAGGGAGAAGCACACCTGTTCACCCCTGAGCCCCTGACCTTGCAGGTGTGTGAATATACGTGCGTGTGTTCCCGCTCAGCTTTTGTGTGTGTGTTTGTGTGTGGCACCAACAGAGACGCAAAAGTAAACAGGAGCACTGACTCACAGCAGGCTAATGATTTACCTCGATGGTTGTATCCTCCTCGCTCTCAGAAAAAAATACCTGTGCACATGCACGGTCATGGGTTCGTATCAAATGATAGCAATTCAGACCGCCTCAACATGTGTGCGATGCTTTCACAAACCGCGTGCAGGAAAAACGGGACCAAGTAGCGATAATGTGAAACAGTCCCGCTGCTGTTGCGTCTACCTCTCAGCACGGAGAAGGTCAGAGGGTCTGCGGTGCATGAGTTTCTATTTTAAGCAGTAGAAAAACAAGCCAAGTCGTACCTCGCTGCACACTGTTTTAACTGAAAAGCTTTACTTGTAGCGAGATAAGGGGGGAGAGAAACACATGGCTCATTTTGGCTTCCAGGCAGTCAGTTTTCCAACGATGAAACAAGCAGATTGTTGTTATCTCGGCAAAGTCTCCATAAAGATTGACAGTGGGAAGCCGGAGGATGCTCGCGAAGCATTTCTGTGTAATCTGTTGTGGAGATCAGCTCGTCTCAGGAAGCGTCGAGGAGAGTTTCTCGTGTTTATGTGTGCTACCCTTATCGAATTCTGCTCGCACTAGATTTCATACCGAACCCGATGGAGATAAGAAAGGCATTCACGGGATGTGAAGTCGAGCCTAAAAAAAAAAAAAAAAAAGGAAACATGCCGCCACAGGTCAGCTATGCCGGCTCGCAGGGCGCAGGGGCCAGGTCCGATTGCGGGCGGTGTTTTATGAAGTTTTAAGTGAATGTTTGCCTCGAGCTCTGCTAAAATCTGACCCTGCTGACTTGTAGCTGTCATTATGTTGGTGTACCTGAGATGGGAGGGCCGACACTGCGCACAGTGTTGTTGTTGAGTCTTTTTTTTTTTTTTTTTATGGCGTCTCTACTGACTGCCTCAGGAATGCACAGTATTTCCTTGTGTGTGTGTTGGTGTCAGGACGTGTTGAAGCTCAGGTTCAGAGGAAACACTTGGGGAAGGGTTTCAAAGGTGAGAACACAAAGTTGCAGTTTCTTTTTGGGTTAAAGTGATGCCTGTCGCAACGTTTGTTTATTATTTATCCTCCTTTTATTGTTATTTTTGGAAGTAGGGATGCACAGCACAGCACAATAATCAGTATTTCCAATATCCAACACCAAACATTCCTGCAAAAATGTCTCTAGCAAACTCCTTTCCGAGGAGCAGACTCTGAGGTTTTTTCCCAACATTCAGATTTATTGTCACTCCTCCTCCATTTGACTGCAAACTCAAATGAATGCAAACTGGTGTCAGCAAATACCCGCAATTACCTACTCTCAGTTCAGATTTGATAACAGTACAACTAAAAATTATATATAACACCAGTTTTTCTAAATGTCTTCACAAATAAAAGGTCTTGAGACTTCTACACGTTACAAGCCATAAAAGCAGTGACATCCATGCTAGCAGCTCTTTGAGTCTGTACTATAAAGCAAGCTTACCGTGCATAGAGTTGCAGTGCTGACACTCTACCAACCACGTCCACCATCTTAGTTCAGCATTGTGAATTAGAATATATATTAGTTTCCGTTTGGTTCTAGCCGATGGGTAGTGTTAGATGAAAAGTCTGGGGGCTGTATATTAAGGTGCACGAACCTTCACAGATTTTCTGAAGAGCGGTTTTGAAGCTCAGCGTGGTGCCATCTTCACCTAACGGGCAGTTTATACTTCTGTGTAGAAGTTGCGGCAACACCTCAGACCCCAAGCGTCATAACTGACGTGCCCCTCTCCAGAAATGTGACTACGCGCCTCAGCGACACAGAGTGCAAGAGCTGTGGTTGGTCCGCTTGGTAGTAGTGTTTTTCCACTTTAGTATTTCCGGCTGCTTCTCCATCTACGCAGTTTTCAAATTGATTGTTTTGGATAAATATTGATGGAACACATGGAGGAAAGGTTTGTATGACTCGTGTGGCGAAAGTTTCAGACCCCATTGTTGAAAGTGAAGCAGGAAGTAGAAACAAAAATTGACCCGACTGGCAAAAAAGACACAGCGCAGACTGGCGTTTGGGTGGCGTTTTTACAGAGCGAGCCAGACTGACGAGTGCACAAGTATAAATGGCTCGTAGGCTACGTACGTAGGTTACGTCATCTAGGTCCCGCAGTACATTAAAACCGCTTTAACTCTCAGCTAATTCAAACATGGGCAAAAAAACTTTTACTTAACTGACTTCATCCTTCATTATGCACAACTTTAAGCCTCGATATAATTTCAAATGGTGAGTTATATGCACTTTTACCCCCTGTACATTACAGTTGTCACGAATGAGGAAATGAGCTGCAGAGACTAAAACTGTTTTTGTACCAGATCTTAAATGGGTTTAATTTTAGTGTAAAATTGAACATTTAAACAAAGAGGTCTATGGGCAAGTTGTAGCCAAGTCAAGTGGCCAATTGAGGAGCTGCAGTTTTTGTCCCTTACACATTGCTTAAATTTTTCACATCACAAGCAACAAAAGTTATACGATGGCCAAGAGTGGCCAATCACACTGTTGGCAAGTCGCCATTAAAGTGTTGCTAGAGCGTTAAAATGTAACCAGGGAAGCAAATATACGAGTGGTCGCCACTTCACTGTATTTTTGGAGATATGTAGTGCAGCCTGAGTCAATGCGATTCACTGTAAATCCATTCATTAAAATCCTAAAACAGAACAAGAACATCAGAACATTTAGCAAGAGTGGCACATTCTCCAGATGCATATCTAAAGTTTGTGTTCTTGTTTGTGCCGAACGCCGCCGTGCAAGATACTGATCGCCGTGCTAATCCGAGACTTTGTAGTGTAACACTGAACTGAATTTAGATCACTCTTTCACCCCCTTAATCCAATACACAAAGGCTCTTACGCCTGACTCGCCGCTAGAAAGGAAGACGGGAAATTTAAGCGTGCCATCCCCTGGAAACACAGGTGTTACTGACTAACATTTAAACACAAGTTCGTCTGCAACACTCTCCGCAGACTGATGGATGATGGAGCCACAATGGCAGTATAGGAATTGGCTGAAAAGCGCTAAGCCTCGGACTCCCTTAAAGAGCAGATCGAGGACTTAGCGGGATTAAAAAGCTAGCACGTTAAGTTGCGCCCTCCGTTCTCCTCACCGGGCCTTAGGGGATGTCTGGGGGATTTGCCGTAGTCTGCTGTAAATAGAAAGGAAGAGGCAAAGAGGGAAAAACACCTCGGGTGGATGAGAGTGAATCCAGCGATGGAGGCGGCAAAGAATTAGATTGTATTCACAGCAGCTGAATGAGAATGAGTTGTGTCATAGGTTTGGATAGCGTGCCACGATTATTTTCTTTAATTTGATTTTTAGGTCATGCAGCTTCTGCCGCGTGTCCGTTCCTTTAAAATACACCTGCAAACACTGTTATTTAAGTTTATATAAGCTGGCAGTTAGTTATCTTATCAAACATCATGTTGTATAGATAAGGAGATCATCATCATCAGCATACAGGAAACTCAGCTGTTTAGAAGTGAGCAAGTTAAACATTTCTCTCGTGCACAGCTGGATATGTAGAAGACGTTTATCGTGTTGACAGTGAAGCCAAATATTACAGAAACTAAGTTAAATTATCCTTATGCTAATATACAATTATATCATTACCTAGAGATTCAGGATTGTGGATCTGAATCTGAATATTCATATTCCATTACTGCATAATTCAACAAAACAAAGAAGCTGCTGGAGCTACTTAATCCACGATAGGGATATGAAGGCTGCAGCGTGAGAGCAGAAAACTAAAAGACATCGCCCACCAGCAGATGTTTTGAGCCTGATATTATTACCAAGCACACACAAAAAAAACCTGCACAGGACGTCAAGACGCCTGCTGATAAACATGTTAGCACAAGAGCCTTGTTTAGGAGACCAAGAAACATCACGGACAGGAAATCTCTATTTCTGGCTTCCAGTGCACGTCTGAACGCAACAGCTGATTAGATAAGGGAGTGAAAAAACAACGTCCTCCGTGTGTGTGTGTGTGTGAATAATCCCCAAACAAAGCAACGTGATTGGACTGTAAAATGCTGCTGAAGCATCAACGGCATCGCAGAATAAAAAAGGCTTGATGTTGAGACGGTTGAACGAAAGGGTCTGGGTTGTTCCGACCTATGGATTCAGGCTTGTTCCAGTGCGCCCCACAGATACTTGATCAGTTTGGGATCTAGTGAAATTGGAGGCCAGGTCAACACCTTGTGATGTTCTTCATGTTTGTTTGAGTTGTTCCAAAACCATTTGTCTGCCTGTGTCAGGCTGCATCCTGCTGGGGATGGAACAGCTCCATCAAGCAGTGTCATTCCTATGGGGTGGGGGGTACCTGGACTGGTCTAGGTGGGTGCTACATGTCTAAATAACATCCGCACAAACGCCAGGTCCAAAAGCTTCTCAGCAGAACACTGAACTGTCATAAGATGGTTGATGTAATTTACCTTTCCTGTCAGTGGTCATAATGTTGTGGCTGATTGGTTTCTGACCTTGTCCTGCCACTGAGAGACGTGAACGAGGACCAGTCACAGACGTTCAGCTCAGTTTCTAGAGATCAGATCAGTCAAATCCTTCTTTGTGAATAAAAAATAGATATAAAATAAATCAAATGCATCTTTTCTAAACTGGTTTGACCCACTTGCAGCTTTCCAGGAGGGAAATTTGATCAATGTAGGTCGCAACAAATATAAAATGACTCCTCATATAATAATCCTCCAGTGTGTTTTATTTTGGAGCATAACCAGCATTGCTAATTACACAGCCCCCAGCCTTCCCTGAAAACTGATCCAACTTCACGCAGAGGGAAAAGAGAGCAGACACCACAAAGAGCTGTCACACTGCCAGCAGCCTTTTTTTATTCCCGTATTCACCCCCCGCCCCCACCTCCCTCTTCTTTTTTTTAAATTTCTTTTTTTTTTTTTTTGCCTTTGATGAAAAGACATGCCAGTGATATTTCAGGGGCTTAGCCCGAGACAGACAGCGTGGGTTTCATGTTTTCCCCAAGCTTTTTGTCTGAACTTCTACGGGAGGCTGCAGCCACAGGTGCGATCGGGCCGTCACAGACACCAGACCCCCCGACGCTTTTTGGCTGCAGAGTCACGCCCGACTCTATCGGGCGTCCCGGCAGACGCCCCGGGAAACAATGGAACCTCAGACTGCAGCCAAGAGAGTGCGCCAGGTTCAGCAGTCTGAGCGAGAGGGAAAATAAAAGCTTTCATGAAGATATATTGTCAGTGATTTGTCAGGTTCTAAAGTTGTTTGCGTTTCCTTCAGTTCAAGTGCGGTTCAAGTGTTTCTCATGCCCTGCTTTCTCTCTCTAATTTGCCAGGAGTACTGAAGGACTACCTGCGTGAGCTGCCCTACCCTCTGATCACCAAGCAGCTGTACGAAGCGGTGCTGGAGTCCATGGCCGTGAGGCCTCTGCGGATAGGAGCGTCGGGGTGTGAGAACGACCAGGCCGACTCCGAACACACCGTCAGCCTGCTGGAAATCCTGCCAGAGGTGGAGAGGGTGAGGAAGCTAAACTCAACAATCCTCACAGGGCGAGAACGTCGTCACAGACATGGCGGTGAAAGGGCTAATTGTGGCACAGATAATAACGGTGGTGATGCGGCAGATTACCACTGCTTAACTTCTATTACGTGGGTGGTAATAGTGTGGGAGCTTGCACACACGGCGTCACACTTTCTTTCTCACCTGCACTGGAATATTAATTATAAACAGCACAAAGTGAAAATTAAAGTTGGACTCTTTTTTTAGTCAACACAGCAATATTAAATTAATTAATGATATAGTGACTTTTATTTGACAGAAGAGGTGCCATAGATTCATTGACCCTCTAGACCACAGGTGTCGAACATACAGCCCGTGGGCCAAAAGTGGCCTGCTGGACGGTCTAATCTGGCCTAATCTGAATTTGCGAAGTGCGAAAATTACATAAAAGGCTGCAATTTTTCAATAAAAATAACTGCTATGCCTAATTTGTCCACTGTTTTAGTCAGAGAAGTGGACAGAACACAACACTGAGACCCAGAACTAAACAGCAGACAGGAATGTGCCCAAATTACACTTATTTCTCTCAAGAAATTTCATTTGTTTTGAAGGAAAGTTTATTAAATGTAGAAATTCTCCTAATTTACTTGTTCTTCTTTGCACTAAAACAAATGGAAAAAAAATCTGGAGTTATAAGTTACAGGTTATTATGCTGTTATCTTACTGGTCCCGCTTGAGATTAAATTGGGCTGTACGTGGCCCCCGAACCATCCTGCTCTAGACTGTCCCATTTTTAAACAAGATCCCTTAAAGAATTATGGCTAATACTTGTACTGTTTTCAAACAAGTACAATCTAATTATAGCATTTCTCTGCAGTGCGGTTTCTACTTATTGCCCCAAATACTGTATAATACATTTTTTATGTGCCGTAAACCAATACCGGCCAATATCATATAAGTTCGCAGTATTATAGGTATCAGTCACAGAAAGTAAATGCGTTGCTCCAGAGATGTTTGCTGGATTTAATATCGCGTAACACTGAAAATAAAGCTGCTTTCTTTATTTACTTTATTAAACTCTGCATATTGTTTACAGTGTACAGTAGGTTGTTCTGCTCACATGACACCAGATCACTGCCAGAGTCAGAATGACATTATTACTGTCACACCCAGTACAATAAAGGCCATTGTAGTGAGATATCAACACAGCAGAAGCTTCAAATCTCTCCTT
Source organism: Chelon labrosus (assembly GCF_963514085.1). Taxonomy (NCBI): domain Eukaryota; kingdom Metazoa; phylum Chordata; class Actinopteri; order Mugiliformes; family Mugilidae; genus Chelon; species Chelon labrosus. The sequence goes on from NC_140343.1 coordinate 9,347,979, forward strand.
GTTTGCAAGAGGTGTCGTTTATTCCTCGTTTCTCATACCAAACCCGCCTCTTTTCCTCCACAGATAACTTGAGTAGATTGAGTTCAGTGTTAGCACTGTGACTACTAATCATAATAATAACATGTCTTATTTGCGTGTGCCCGCGTCAGATGACTCTGCAGAAGCTCCTCAACCACCTGAAGCTGGTGGCGTCCTACCAGGAGCTGAACAAGATGACGTGCCAGAACCTGGCGGTGTGCTTCGGCCCGGTGCTGCTCAGCCAGCGCCAGGAGGCGTCCTGCCACACCAACCGCGTCTTCATCGACTCCGAGGAGCTGGCCAGCGCCCTGCACTTCAAGAAACACATCGAGGTCCTGCACTACCTGCTGCAGCTCTGGCCAGGTGATTATGTTGTTCTTGATTCCTCTTAACGAGCTCTAGCTGCTACCCCGCCTTGGAATAACATTTACAGTTACGGCCTGTTCTGTATATACCAGACTTTTTCCTGAGGGTCTTGAAGAAATCAGCTCCGGCTCTGTGGTTGAGCTCTATAAGAGGCTGGGCTGCTTTGATCCCTGAGGTTATCCACCACTGGTACAGCTGATAGCCGCTGACCACATCTACCGACTCCTCGGAGATGAAACTCTCCGCAAGTGCTTGATCACGGTGGTCTGAGCCAATCAGAGGCACGCCAGTGAGCCCCGCTGCAAACCAGATATTCTAGGCGTGGCCCCTGCGAGTTTCCTAAGATAAATCACTAACCAAGGACAGATACCCAGCACCAGCTTCCCTCAGCGCAGGTCGTCCGTCTGCCTGCCACAGCTGTTCTCCTCCAGCTGCAGCTGTCTGCCCGGTGGGAGATACGAAGGAGCCCGCAGATTATTCAGGAGGGAGTAGTGAATGATGAAAAGAGCTGCAGGCGGCGTTAAATCTGTATTGGTCACAGCAGCTAATTTAATATGCTTTTAACACGCGGGCTCAACTTTATGAGTTTTCTAATCATTCAGTGGCTGCTTCTGCAGTTAAAGTCTGAAAATGGCGAGGAACGCGTAGCGAGCGTGCTCCGGCTGCACCGACGCCGAAAAGATTTGAAAATCCATTACGGCTTCCAGAAGGAAAACAGTTTACCTGATCTGACCTTGAAAAAATGCGTGACATGTAATATTTTAACTTGCACGATCGTCAATCCAAGCCTCTCCATTGTGTCTTAATTGGAAAGGCAGCTCTGTTATGAATGCGGTGATGTTCTGTTAAGCTTGCCTCACATCTGTGTTTACATGGACTCTGGTATTTCACTAATTATCCGAATAAAAACACCTTAATCAGAAGTGAGTGGCCTGACTGGAAGGAATTTTCAATCAGATTGAAAAGGTGTGGTGTAAACCTTTGAAATAAATATTTTCCTATAGCACAGATTATCAATCATTTGTCCCTGATTGAAATAAATCTGTTCTTTCTGCTCATGTTTGCACCACGTGGGGTAAACATCAGGAGACATGGAGGGACAGAAACATGAAGGTAGCATTTTAAAAATCAAGCACAGTCAGAACTAATGTGGCGTGATACAGTCTTACTCATCTTCTATTTTATTTCTATTAAATATTGTCAATAAAGTTGGTAAAAGATTACTTTTTTCCTCTTCAGCAGTAAGAACCACATGGCTCAAATGTCCCAAAAAGCTGAATTCTTGATTTTTTTTTCATTTTATTTAGCGTCTACTGTAAACAGTAAAGTTTAAATCTCCAGTCAGAATGGTTTAGGTTGAGTTAAAGAAATACCGTCCATGTAAACGTAGCCGGTGTCTTTTTATTTATTTATTTTTTCCAAAATGCACATGCATGCTGTATTTTTGGGAGAAAAAATAAAATAAAAAATCTTCCTGACAGTCACGTCAGTCCCTGAAAGATTAAAATCCTCCACCAGATCTGCTGATTGATGTCTGAGGAAGCTCTGACTCCGTGTCTGGTCCGGCCTCCAAATTTAACTACATCCTCTCCCTGACTCCCACGTTGAACCAATTCTGTGCAAACCGCCGAAGCTGAGCACCCTCCGCCCTCCGCCCTCCGCCCTCCTTTACATCAGTTGGAGAAGTGCACCAACCGAACATGTCAGCGTCTGTGAATCCTTTAATTGCAGGTAGCTGAGCGAAGTACAAATAGAATTTAAAACATACAAAAGCAAAGTCATTCTTTCTTTTAGGGCCAAGTAAGCGTGTAGAGTTGTATTCTGAATGTTTTGCAGGTTTTTATACTACTCCCGTCTGCAGCTGATGTCACCTGTCTAGTGCCTTTAATGACCTGCAATAACACCGACAACGCTCTCAGTGCAGGTCCAAGCGTTTGTTCACACCCCGAGTAGCATCTCCCTTCTGTCCTCCGAGCGTACGTAGGACGCCTGGACTGTAATTAAAGACATTCCAGGCTTAACCTTACCCCTCAGCCCCTGAAGCTTCACCCTAACATTTCGCAATCATTATGGGATATTTTCAGCAGCGTCTTCTCGCCTGTCTCTCTTTCTATCTCTCTCTCTCTCTCCTTCTCACACACACACACACACACATACCAAACCCAAGAAGGCATTGTTGCTCAGGCCTCAACCGTGCATGTCTCTGGGCGAGGACACGTGACGACTGTCGGAAGAGAAATGCCGTGACTATTTACGGGCGTGTGCGAGAGAGAGCACGGGCGTGCTGGAAAATCAGAAAGGGTGCCGTGTGCCGTGTTTGGAGTTTGCCAACCGTGCGTGTGATGTTGATGTGAGCTGATGGTTAGACAAACAAGAAGAGGACGGTGTGTGCAGCCCTCCGTCGTAATAGCAATGACATTGTTTTCAAATTCTCTAGATTGTCGAGGGATCCATTTATGGTATCGAAATACAAGAAAGACAAATAAAAGCCTAATATTATTAAAGAACAGATCAAAGATGTTTTAAAAACACAAATACAACAGAAAAATGTAAAGATCACCTACAGCGTGTCTGAAGAGTGGTTTCGAAGCTCAGTGCGGTGTCCCCGATGGCCACCGCCATCTTGTTACCACGTGACTTCGCAACGCTGCTACTCCGCCATCTGCTTTATTTAAAAAATGGATAAAGAGATGGAGCGTGAGTGGAGCGAAGGCACCTACCTGTCACTCAGGTTGTCCAGTAATCGCATGGTTGGTGGTTCCAATGCCGACCCAACCAATGTGTCCTTTGGCAAGACACTAAACCCAAAGTTGCTCCCAATGGCAGATCAGCAACTTACATGGCAGCCTCCGCCATTGGCATATGGGTGAATGAGAAACATTGCATTGAGTGCTTTGAGTACCCCTATGATATAAAAGTGCTTAACGGAGCCACACCACTAATTATGCATCATTTTGAAGTCAGTCATATGTAGCACCTTGGACATTTTAACATGGACTTCTATGGGGAATCGACTCACTTTTGGAGCAAGCCTCAAGTGGACATTTGAGGAACTGTAGTTTTTAGCACTTCCACGTTGGCTCCGTTTGTTTGAGTTCAAGATTAATATAAAAGAAACCACAAGGTTTTAAAAAAAAAAAAAATGCCTTTCCAAAGGAAAATTTACAGAAGTTGACGATATAGCTAAAACAAACAGATTTAAATCAGCACGTAAGGTGCGCTCACTTCTTCATTTTCTCTGCTGGCAGCTAATAACTTCATTTGTGTGTCTTCAGTGAATCATGTCTGTGATTAAATACCACAGTGTCTCTAAAAGGAGGATAATTCCTGTTTGTTTTAGGTGATAATTGCCCGTGTCTTTAGCCTCAGGACGGTTTGCAAGGTTTGCAGCCACCTCACGTAAATACCACATCAACAGCGTCAGCCTCTGACGGATGAGCTCGAGTCAACGTAATTCATCAGGGGCAAATAAAAAATTCAAAATGTAGCACTCTCTTATTTTTCCCTAACTCTGTTTTTGTTCCTTTTCCAATCCAGTAAGGGAGAGCTAGCGGTGTCAACGAGTGTAGGTACACAGAGATAAAGACAGACAGGTAACCGGACCGTGCTGGCCGTGCTGGCTGGGTTGGCGTGCTCACTGTTCCTGCTCGTAGTGCAGTCGGATGATTCCAGGGTTAATCTTTAAGTCTGGTTTAGTCAACAGTTGATAACAAACAGTGCAGAAGGATGGCAATAGAATCACCGTGTGTGGTGGCGTGACTGCAGCATGAGTCTGACACGGCATGTTCACTCAATTAACAAACTTATTGCTGTGATTTATGGGTTGCTCTGATCATTCAAAATAAAATTAAAAAAAAATGGAGATGCATGTTTAAGCATGTGTGTTGCACAAAAAAACACATTTTCTCACTCATCTGTGGTGATGTCTCAATCTGCAGAGATTTTTATTTATTTTTTTTGGTGCCCGGATTTAGAGATATCTGCCGTTACATCTTCTACAGCGGAGGTGAATGGGGTTGTGTTTACGGCGGTGGGTCTTTCCATAAACAAAGTTCCGGTTATTCGTCATCATTCATGAACTTGTTTTAACTGGAATTGCTTTTCTTTGGAAAAAATAGTCTCTGTGAACACAATGGGTGTTATTCAAAGTTCACGGAGTAAGCGTTTATGGAAAAAACCCAAAAAAAAAGATATTGAATTTCATTCGCCTTCGTTGTATTGGATTCAAGACACCACAGATATCTGTATGCTCAGGTATCCATTAATCTCTGGGTTTGATTCATGTCAGTTAATTGGATTTGTGAAATAATTTGAATATTAACTGTGTCTTGTGGTTGTTTGTCAAAATGTTGCTCTGAAACCACTTTTTTTTTAAAATAATATTTCCAAAAATCAAGCTGAAACAAGGACATGTGGACTTGTAGAGCTGCCCTTGTTTCTGTGAACCTTCCCAGGCATATATTTTATACGTAAAGTTCTGTTTAATTAAGATATTTAGAAGGACTGGTTGTCTTCTGGACACTTAAATTCTCACGCATGGACTTGATGATTTCTTTCATATGAGAAAACTGATCTTTTAATTCAAATATGCGTGAATATTTTCATCTGACTAACTTTATCTTTCTTATGTCCGTCTAGTTGTGGACCCTCACAGCCAGTCCTCCTCTCAGCCCCCTGCAGCCTTTCTGGCTCCGACCTCCTCCGATCTTCTTTCCGCTCCTCCTATCCGACGGAGGAAAGAGCGCCCCCAGGTCCTGAACCTCAGCGAAGCGGAGATAGCGGGCGTTCTCCGACCCAAGCCGGGGCGGCTGGACAGCCCCAGCAACCGCTACGCCGGCGACTGGAGCGGCTGCGGCGACAGCTACTTCCCTTCTGAATTCCTGCTGCCTCCCAGCAGAGAGGAGGCGGACTACGACGACGTCCCGTCGGAGGACGCGGAGGCAGCCGAGGAGGTTCCGGAGAAGCTGGAGGAAACTGAGGTAGACGTGCAGGAGAAGGTTATGAGTCCCGTATCTGATCCCGTTGAGCAGGAGCAACCTCAGAGAGAAGAGGAAGAAGAGGAGGAGGACGAGGAGGAGGAGAGGCAAGGAGAGAGTGACAGTTCAAACAGTGGGCAGCCGTTAGAGGAGGAAAATGAGGAGGAGGAGCAGGAGGAAGTGGAGGAAGAGGAGGAGGAGGAGGATAGGGTGTGTAACCACATCCTGCCGCCCCGGCTGCCGAAAGAGCACACCTACCAGGCGTACATGAAGATCCAGGACATCAGCCCTGTGCTGAGCAACAGGGTGAACCTGAGAGACCTGCAGGAGAGCATCGACACTCTGATAGGAAACCTGGAGAGAGAGCTCAACAAGAACAAGCTCAACGTTGGATACTGACTCCTAACACCCGCTCACATTACTCATGAAGCCTGCTGAGGTCTGGGAAAGACCTCCTCCTCCTCTTCCTCCTATACCGAACAAGGTGCTTCTGTGATGTCGCCATGGCAGTGTGGCGCTCAGTGCTGCTGTAAAAGAAAAAAAAAATGTTAACAGGGCACTTCTGGCATTTGTACCTTACCCACAGACATTCCTTTATTTTTCCATTTATTATGTGGACTGTCTTACTTTGTGTTGTTGTTGTTTCGGTCCGGTTCTGTGTTTTACGTGTTGTTATTGTCGCTTCTCTTCTTATTGGAAGAACCCATCGACCCCTCAGGGGGGGTTTAAAGGTGCCTTAATTGTGCGAAGGTGATATGTCAAGAGGAGAATCCACCCTGAGATGAAATGCATCACCTCTAATGAGACGAGATGATGTGTACGATGGTTGTTTATAGAAAAAAGCTGCAGTGTGTTATATTTTCAGCAGGTACGAACTCACTGCGGATGCTGTGGCGAAACCGATAGAAAAAAAAAATTACAAAATAACTTCAGTTTTCAGATGTTAGCAGGAAATATCTTCTTGTTTTCTGAAAGCAGCATTTGGATATCAATCAGAGACACATCAGACCTTTCAGTGAATTAATTTCCCCAACAAAAACATAGAATTGAATCAGTTACAAAGAATAAAACTAAAGTAATCCCGTCAGTTCTACGGTCAAAGTAGAAGACTAATCTCTGAAGTGGGAAAACATTGCTGCTACTCTCTAGTGTCTCTTTTCTAGCATCAAACAAAGATCCATAGCTTGTGTAAATTTTGTCTCGGGGTGGATTTCCTTTCTAAGGCAGCAGAGAGCTTTTCTTTTGAGGTATAAAACACTAAATGTTGTTCAACAATAATGCACTTATTATGCAGGCAGTAGATTAGATTGACATTTGACTTCATGCAGTTAAAAAACAACAACAAAAAAAAATAAATCTGTTGCCACTGAAACCCAAAGCTTTGCAGGCACACACTATAAAACCATAGAACATCATCTGTAAAAAAAAAAGTTTAACATTAATGTTTAATGTGGCATCGCAGTTTTAGTTTATTCACTTTCTTTCCTGGAATTATATGAGAAAATTGATACCGCTCTCTTGCCTGTAAATGACTATAAATGAAGGCAGTTAGCGTAGCTTAGCTTAGCATAAAGACCTGAACAGCTAGCTTGTCTCTGTGCAAAACAACAACAACAAAAACCCTTATCGCTCTCTAAATAATCCAGTTTCAATCTGTGCAAAATGTGGAAAAACAAAAATGTTCCCTTGTTTGTAGTCTTAATGCTTTGCTAAAATAAGCTAGCGTGGGCGTGGTGTCAAGCTTTTCATCTAATCCGTGCAAAAAGGTTTCTTTAAAAAGCTAAACTTCTTTAAAAAGCTAAACATCAACCCGGTCATCTTTCTGCTTCTCCCAGCTTTTTATTAAAAAACAGTGAAACAGACAATGTGAAGCACAATTTCTCCGAGCGGCGGTGGAAACGCGGCGGAGGGCTCGACCGGCTAGCTAGCGACTTAGCTAGCTGCCGAAAGCGACAAAAGGAGAGAGAGAGACGTTATTCAGCAATCCAGGGATTCAGAATGATCAGTATTTAACCTATATGTATATGTATATAAATATATAAATGTATTCGGAGTATATTATTTTTACAGCTTATATTTCGATGGCGTATTTAAATACTTCCGATGACCTCGTAGTGTTGACTTGTAGCAATAGTCGCTTATCTCCCCTCGAGCTACCTGTACACATCTTAATGTGCTGGACTAATGGTACAACTTTAGCTGTAAATTATATATATGATAAAAAATCCCGCAGAAAAAAAAGTGATATTGTTATTTTTGCTATATTGTGTATATATTTGGCATCGTGTTGTTGTCTCTGGTGGACTAAGCTGTGTTTTTTTTTGGTGTTTATTTTTTAAGGTACTGAACGTTGCATGGTCAAAAGCTTTACTGACATTAACAAGGCTCTGTCTCACCTGCCTTTGTATTTCGTATTTATGTGTAAAATAAGACTTATTTTGTAATGTATGCTCGTTTGTTGGACCCCTTGCTCCTTCGATAGACGTGTGACTGCGCTGTTCCAGCTTTTCTCCAAAGGACTGAGAGGCAGACTGTAAAAAAAATGTAGAAGACTGTGAAGTTTTCATGGTTGCAAAGAGATCTTGAATTGTTTGATTTGTCTAAAATATAAGAAAAGCTTGATTTTCAGTTTTTGTATTATTACTTTTACATGCTCTGCAGGGATCTACACATCTAAAACCATCATGAAACCTAAATCATGAATGAATGAACTTCCATCTCCATGCGAAGACTTCCGAAACTGCGCCACTACATCATCAAATCCAAAGGGCGTGAAACATTAAGCTGATCGTTTGTCTGTGTCGGGCCATCGGTGAGCGTCTGCGCCCATAATTCTGACACTAGCTGACAATAATCAGAATTTAACACGTTGAATCGACAGCAGGATGAGTTGGTGAGAGAGGCCACTCTCTGATTGGCTGTTAAGCTTTGAGAACCAGAAAAGATTAAATGTAAACAAAGCAACCGATCGCCATTATTTAGTAGAAACCGACAACGTTTATGGCTCGTATTAGCTTCCTAGCCTCCCAGCTGATTGCAGCTCTTCCTGTTTCTCCTTTGAATTATGATTACAGAATACAGCCACCTACTGGCGTGGAGACTTATTTCAGTTATTTCCTCTCCTGCTGGCGTATGTGCAAATTTTTGGTCCAGACACTGACTTTATTGACGTCTGTTTGGCGTGACTGTACCTTAACATTAAAGATGTTAAAAATAATATAGTAATTAAGATAATATATGAGAGGAGAGCATTGTTTTTCTATCGGAGAGTAGAGAAACTACCTCCAACGGTCGTTCCACACTCTTACCTTCCTACAGTACATTTGTTCGCGACCCTGCTGCTTCACAGTGAAGCTGCTGCTGCTGCTGAGCGGATCCGGTCAAAGTGAGTTTCAGCAGGGCTCCTTTCAAACCATCTGTCTGCTCGGGCAACGCATGGAGAACCGTTAATAGTAGCTAGTGTGGAGCTTTACATTTGGATATTTTTCGAAACATGAAGATGGTCCTTTAAGTCTGAGGTGAATTCCTTCTAATTAAAAATCCAATTTGCACCAGAGACTCTCAGACTTACACCCAAAGATTAAACTAAAAGTAGATTTTTAATTATTTTGAGATCAACTGGTTTCCTTGCAATTTGTCGTCCTCATTCCTCACCTGCTTCTCCTTCATCTGCAATATGAATTATTTCTGTCTCACCCTCTTTGTCCTTTGGAGAAAAAACAAAACAAAAAAAAAGTGCCACATCGAAAGCATCGCTAAAACAAAACAGAGAAGTGCTTTGTATTGATCCTGAGAAATGTATGGTCATAATAAAGTATATTATTTTACATTCACATGTGGCTGTTGTGTCTCCTTGGCGTAGCGTGAATCTCGGTCATATTTGTTCGTTTCAGTTTAATCTTTTCCTCAATCTGAGCTCCACTCCTGCCAGGATTTTACAGCTGTGTAAACAAAGAAAAAAACCTGAATGTCTCTTGGTTTGCACAGTCGCATTTTAGTGCACAGTTTGCATCCTCTCACTCCCACATGCAATAATCCTGAAATTGACGTGACGTTGCAAGCCACTTCCCCAAACTGTCTCACTGAAAAGCAATTGGGAAACAAATTGACCTTTTTTTTTGGGAGCATTGTAACCCAGCCTGAGTGGAGTAGAAATAAATAAATCAGGGAATTGCCCTCGTTGGCTTGTGGGAATCTCCCAGAATGACTTTCAGCTTCAGGGACATTCCCAGGATGCAGCTGCATTTAGATGTCCAATAAAATCCACCCGCTGGAAGGGCTGCGCTTTCACTGTGGCTCCCAAACATCAGCAGCAACGCTCACGAGCTCTGTGCAATTAACCTAATCTTAGAACAATGTGTAGGCTCAAACGCAGCTGACTGGAGTGTCATTTCATTGTGAGATATTCTTTAAACTGCAGCTATAAATTCAAAGACAGCCCGGGCAGCTCAAAGCTGAAGTGATACATGTCTCAGAGCAGCCGGAGGCCTTTCAGCACTAAATGGTTTTCAGCCTTGTTTGATGTCACTTCAGTGGGTTCATATCATGTTTTTTTTTTTATGGCCGCACTGAGCAGGTATGAAGAAGCTGTAGGGTACAGAATGTACACATACCTGCCTTCACTCTGCAGCCCTCTTTAAATCCCCACATTTACTCCAATAACCGTTTATACTGGAATTTACGAGGAGATGGAGCCAAATATTTCACCGACAGTTTGAAAATGTATATAATTTTTTTTTTTTTATCACCGAGTAATGTTCCCGTCAGTCTCCCGAGTTATTTTTGTCATTTTATTTTCTGACTGGAAAACGATTCGCTCGCAATGTAATATTTATTTTAAACTTTTTGAACTCCAGCTTTTAAACATCTGGAGAAGGGTTTCGTGTTTAGACCCAGGTACTGGCTCTCAACTTTGTCCACGTTTGACTTGCAAAGCCGTTCTTTCAGCCCCAATAAAAGCAGGAGTGAAATCCCATATGAAGACAGAGGCAGACATAATAACGCGGGGCCTGTTTGGATAGTCAGGGTCGCCACTTGATATCAGGAGTGAACTGAATTGAACTTTTGTTCGTTTCTAATTCGGGAGAGAGAAGAGATATGGCTCCTGTTAGGTAAACATCCTTGACAGCCACCTGCATGTGAAACCAGACCTTTTCTCCTCATCTTCTCCTCCTCGTCTGTTCCCTTAATCTCTGGTGACCTTTGAGTCGGTATCGCTGCTGCTAGTCGACCGGCCAAACGCATAACACACCGTCTTTGTTTTTCACTGTGGCAATAATGAACGAACGTTTGGAAAGATCGGACTTTTGGCGATGAGAGCAGATACCCACAATCATACATGTGACATTAAAAAAAATAAACTGATCATCAACCAAAGCATTTAAAAGCAGTAATCCCTGATATCTTACCTCTTGTGCAGCTGATGAGTTTATTGAAAACACCTTCTGGCTTTGACCTCCTTCCTCCTGATTGGTCTTTTCTTGATTGTTGAAGGACTACTTAAGTCCTTGTGGTAGAAATGTGTAGCAGATTCACATCCAAACAGTGCTCCTGTAAAACAACATCTGCCTCACGCATCAAAACCTTCAGTTTCTACAAACAACACTATTTGCTGCACGGCCATGTGGGTAGTTCACTACAGGGTGAAGGCTGCAGTTGAGTCACAATCAGAAAAAAAAATCTGTAGCACAGACCTGTCTTTTGATAATGATCAGCTGCTGAAAACCTTTGTGGAGCAATATATAGGGAAAGAGTTGTTGCAGGAAAATTACTCTAGTTGTATTTTTGGTTTCACTTCGTTGTTTGGAGAATTTTCCTATAGATAACTAAATCTTTTACACATTTTCTGTTGAATGGAGCTGATTTGTGGTCTGTTATGTGTGTATTTTTTATTTTATTTATTTATTTTTTTGTCTTACTGCATTCAGGTTACAGCTAACCAAACTAGCTATTAATGCTATAGCTAGTAGCATAGAGTTGGCCATTTGGTTAACGTTAGCTGCTTGTGTTACTAGTACAACATTAACACCATGACTTTGATACTCTTGTAGTTGTGTTTGCTCTGATCAATATTCAGCTATTTCTGGCATTAGAACATTTTCAGAGGCCTAAAGAAAGTTAAAAACGCTAATGCTAACGTTTTTAGACTCCATCGTTTGTGTTTGTCTGTGGAAGAATAAAAAGTGAAGGTTTTCATGTTGGAAAAAAAATGTTCCAGTTCAAGATATTTTTGTATTATTTCATTGTTCGTCAAATTTTTCCACTAAAAGCAGTTGTAATTATTTTCTTCTTTTGTGGTAAAGAGAGCTTAAGCTAGCTATTATTAGCCTAATGCTACTAGAGGCACCAACTGCTATTCATTTGATTTTCATTTGGTTTTCCCATAAGTTCCATCACTGTTTATGATCATTATTTTTCCTTTTTATTTATAGTATCCTTTGGCCCTAGTGGATTGAAACATTGCTGATAAGAAACAACATTACCATGCAAAAATGGCGAAGGGCATTGCACATTACTTGCATTTGATTTTCAGATCAGCAATCGCAGAGTAACTTAAGAAAAAATGTGACTTCAACAAAGTGCCACTCATTACACTGGACTGCCATGCTGCCTTGTTTCGGAAGAAATATGGAGTCAGATGGGACAGATTTTTGGGTGTTTTATTTGTTTTTTTTAATCCTGTTTGAGTTGTACATGAATAAAGGACACATTTATTGTTTCACTGCCTTCATGGAACCCATGAGATCGTAGTTATGACTGGGGAAGTTGTCTACACAACTCATAAAAGGACTTTTATTGTGATCACCGTAAACACGGACACATTTTAAGGCAGCGTTTATCAATTTAAAGGATCATTTTTCAAGTAAATTTGCAGTTTGATTCGTTGGCATTTATATTCTTGATTGATTTAGAGGCTGTGAAAATATATTTCCTCAATCGCCTTTTCAATTTACTGAGAAACAAACAAAAGTCATATTTTAACATGTTCAAGTCGTTTATATCTTTCACTGGAAGTGTTTTGGGAGGCTCAGGCTGGTTAATGTTCTCCAGTATATACTACCCTTCCCTCCTTATAAACCAGTTAAGCCTGGGTAATTGCTGGGAACCTTTATGCAGTGACCCTGGGCACACATTCCATACATGCAGTGCCCTTCAGTAGGAGGGCTATTAAACACATTTTACCCAGGTCCCAGCCTTTTCTGGTGTGTTTTTTTGGGGGGTCTTTTGTTCCCTTGCGGTCCAGCCCCTGTACTTGGCAGCTCATCTGAGGGCCCGGGGGCAGATCTCTTGATGCAGCGCTGAGAGATCCGCCTGTTCTGGACCGCGGTGATGATGAGAGAGCAGCCCCGAGGAAAGGGGGGAGAAGATGAAGAGAGAGCGAGAGGTGAAAGTGAAGAATGGAGGGAAGGGGAACACAGAGGAGCGGCGCTACAGATCCTCCAGGGGCCGGGACTCACCCGACGTAGGCCCTCTCCTCCATCCTCCCTGCCTCTTCCCTCCTCCACCTCCATTGCTCTGTCACTCAGGACTAGACTATTTCATTTTAATAAGGCTAATCCCTCCCAGAGGTAAGCTGCTCATCACCTCTCTCCCTCCCGCTCCTCAAGAAGAGAGCAGTCTCCTTTCAGCGCCGGGACAGGATGAGGGTTTGCTCTGCTTGATAGGAGAGAAAAATGTGAAAGGTGACACTGAAAAGAGGCCTTGACAGCAGCTGCGGTCGGCCTCAATGAGAAGATTTGGGTCTCGCTGGTTTGATAAACCTGCAGGTGGCACACCTTTAGTGGTGGTTCAGCCTCCAACCTGCCTTTAACTTCATGCTGATACAAAGCACGGTGATAACTTTGATCTGTGCAGAGGAAGTGGAGTGATACAGTTGGTATTTTAGTGTATGCTATCGCCTTCCTCCTGTCAGCTCTCCAACTGTCAGCAGTAAAAACTCAGTTCACCTGGTGCTTGAGGTGACTACCAGCTACTGCAGAGTCTTCTGTTAAAGGACGTTTTAGAAAATACACGTGATTGCTTGAATTTTAAGCAATCATGCGTATTTTATTCCACAACTTGCTCGACAATATCTGTTCAAATTTTATCAACCCTGCAGTAAATGATGTCATTTGACAAAGGTACAGTCCAGCATGGTGTCAGGTAGCACAGCAGCGACAGGAAGGAGCAGGTCTTCACATGGTGAATGGTTCCTTGGCTTTAGCTATGACCAGAGACACAGCATAAGAGGCCTTCAGGGCTTTGGCTGATGTTGTGGAGGCTTTACGCATTGTGTCTTGAGATGACTTGAATGCAGAAAGTTGAAGCCTTAACGAAAAAATTTGTAGCAAAAAGTAACAAAAAGTAATGAAAAGTAAATAAAAGTAGCGATAAGTAACAAAAAGTAACAAAATAATGAAAAATAACCACAAGTAGTGAAAAGTAAATAAAAGTTGCGAAAAGTTGCGAAAGTAACGAAAGCAGTGTGCGGGTGTGTGTTTCAATTATGCCCATGAAATGATTCCCAATATTTTGTGTGTGCGTGGGAATGTGTTGTGGCCTGTGTTTGCGCAGGTAATCAGTTGACAAAGTCAGCAGCTGGTTTCATAGCGTAGCACAAAATCAGTGCTAACTGGAGCTTAGCACAACGACTCAAAACAGAAAATGTAACAAAACCTACGCTATTGGATACCGGACTAATTCCTGTTTTTGGCCTTTTTGCTGGATGAAGCCAACTAGCCACAGACTCAGTCGTACATTTAGCATTCAGATGAGTAGCATCAAATTTAACTCTTCTATAAGGTGTCATTTTATTTCCACAAAACTGATATCTTTAAAAGAAAAATTAAAAAAACATTGGTGAATTCTTTTGTACAAACATGTGACCTGTATTTCATGATGGCAATGTTTCTACTGTTTTTCTATAATGACAGTTTGTCAACAGAGGATTCACAGTTTCCAAGCCTTGAGGGCTTTTTCCGTGCTCTCTATATATGCAGAGACAGACTGATAGTTCAGATGACAGATCCCACTCTCTTGAGGGGCTGCATTCTAGTCTGGGTTAATGCCAAAACAACATTAGACTACAATTACTGCTCCAGAACCCAAATTGTTCTGGTAGAAATATTACGAGTATTCCCTAAATGTCCCTAAAAGGTACTGTCTGTTGAAGTGGCCCAGATGGAAACTGGCAGGTACAGCAAGGATAAGTGAAAAGAGAAAGTCCTTACTGAGAATAATAAACGATTTCTGTGGAAGAGCTTTACAAAAGTACGCCTACCAAAGGACACTGTTAAAAATGTAAGTGTTGGAAAAGAAGGATACACTGCAGTTTTTGTAGCTTGAACATACCAGTTTAATGAAATACTAGCTTTTTACGGATCAAGTTTATTTTCTCTAACTACACTGTATTTGGCTTTCGTGGTTGTATATTGAACAGATTTCCATGATTTTATTTATGGTCCCTAGTGGATGAACCCAAATGAATTTACCCACCCCTTGATTTCTGCCTGTCATGATTTTGTGATTAGTTTTCCTGGGTTTTATTTTATTAAGTTCTTGATTTAATGTTATGTGTTACTCCCTGAGTTTCCCCTTTTGATTAGGTCATTGATTTCTCCTTGTGCTCTGTCTTGATTCGTTTCACCTGTGTCTCGTCACCCCTCTGTTCCCCATGTGTATATATAGCCCTGCCTTCCCCTTTGTTCTTTGTCATGTCATACTGTTTCTTTGCCATGTTTGTGTCTTTCCAGGTCATAGATTGTCATGTCTTGTTCTAGTCTTCATGGTGTTTTGATTTTTGTTTCCTTTTGTTAAATTAAAGGCATTTTTGTCAACCACCATTACCTGCTACCCTACTTGACACTCCCCTAGTCAGCTTAAATGTATTGGTTGAGTTTATAAGTGTCTCAACTATCTGATGGATTCTCTTGAAATCTGGTGCAGACTTTCACGTTCCCCTGAGGATCAACTGCATCGACACAGCACCCACTGTTACTTCAGTTGTACTTGCTAACTGAGCTTTAGCATTTAGCTTGAAACAACCTCCTTGAACTGACGGTAGACTGCTAATCTGACTAATATAAGAGGTATGCTGCATTCACACTTGAAAAATCAACAACCTACAATTCATTTTTAATTAAAAGTTGCCGCCATAAAGACAATCTGACACCAAACACTTCTCATCACGTGACAGAGGTGATGCTCTACGTATCAAACTTGAGCTAGCCTCAGTTTTTTTTTAACACTGCAACGGCGTACCAACTAATCATATGCATTTGTTCCACCATTTAATTTTTGAATGGATGATGAAAACACAGTTGAATCAACAGCTCTCTCAATTATATCAAATAACTGATACCATAACGTTCATGAAGATTTAGTGAAAGACTGTTATATTAGAACACATTCATTTTCACTAGTGTACCTAATGAACTGTCTAGTGAGTGTATGCTTCATACATGGACGCTACGTGCTGCTATGGACCTTGGGAGGGGCTGGTAAAATGACAAGAATCCAAACTGTCGAGAGCTTTGAAATTAGAAAATGAAAAGGAGTCAAGAGGGAACATTCCTCAGCACTGGCCCGGTCACCTGATCTCTTATGAGGTCAAGGGTCAGCTAATGAAACCTACCACCAGCCTCTCAGAGGCTCTAAGGAGAAACAGCTTTAAGGTTCACAGCAGTGAAACAAAGCCAGACGATTTAACTGCGGATAAATTTAGTAACTTGGCAGCTGCTTTGAGGTTTAAGGAAATGCTGATTAAATTCTTTCTTGTGAGGAGGAAACGCTTTTTTCGAGGCTGGAGGCAAATGTGTTATTCAGATGGACAAGAACTTTCTCAGTGTTTTTGATTTTGTCATGCATCAGGCTCCTTTCTCTGCAGCTGCGGTCCGACGTGGTTGACTATGTGTGAAATGTGCCCCCATTTTGGGAGATTTGTGGAAGCAGACCCTCGCTCCACTCCACTCCACTCCACTCCACTCCACTCCACCCCACCCCATCTAACACCCTCCCCAGCAGGAGCAGCTAAGAGGCCAGCCAGAACAATGCCAAGGCAATGGCTTAATTCGCCAGGCCAGATTTACAGCCCCTCCTGCACAGCACCTGCTCACATTGTTTCCCAGGATTTGTCTTGAAAACTTTGAAGAACTGGTGATAAAATTTGGACTGCGGGGAATCCATTCTACATATATACACACCTGCTTAGCTGGAGATCTCTTTTTTTGTTTAGGAAATCTCTTGGACTTCGATGAAGAAGTCATCTGAAGAAAATCTGACATCAGGAATACCCTTCATGCCAGTGCGGGTCATTGGGTTTACGGCTGTGTTGTTCTCTATTGTCCCAAGCATTAAAGGAGTGCTGAGTAGCAGAGCTTTACCTGCAAACATCTCTTCTGCACATGTGTTTGCGCTGCACATAAGCAATTGCGCAACGTTCCTCGCATCAGCCTTTACAATAATAACTAACTAAGTGTGAAGACACTCCCCGTGAGAGTGTTGGTTTGCAGAAGGCACATTCCTGAGCTGGACTGGGAGAAAGTGAGAGGCTCCGCAGAGGAGAGAGCAACTGCAAAACAGAATTCCCAGAGAGGTTTGAGTTGAAGGCGGCTGGAGAGCAGAGGGCCCCCTTTGTCACCGGGACCTTGTTGGTGCCTCAGGGGCCATATGGACGCTTGTCTCTGTGCACCCTCACATCAGGCCCATTCTTCACCCTCCTCCACTCCCCCTCCGCTCCGTGACAGCACCGTCCACGTGAATGAGTCATGGCCAGAGTGAAGTCGACCCCAGCTCACATCCGCTGAGGGGAATCCACTCAGTTTTCCGTCTCTTGCCATCGTTTTTTTTTTTTTTCCTTCCCTCCCTCTCACCCAGCCTTCAACCATTTGTGCTTCAGTTGTTCATCTTCAACCCTCGCTATGCTCCCTCTTTCCTTTTGAGGCATCTCGGACACAGTGTGAAAACTTGGCAATAGACAGCTGCCCCTATATTATGCACTAACCCCCCCTCTCGCTCTGCCCCTCCAGCCTCTTTTCTGGCAGGATACCGGCTGTCAGTTTGTGACTATAGGTTTGCTGCACTGCTGTTGACCTGAGATGGACCCAGGCGTCCTTATTTTATCCCCGTGAAGGAGCGAAACTAATGGAGTCCAGAATGCTGGAGAGGTACTCCTCGCAACATACTGAAAGGGAAACAGCATTCTCATAAATGTTGTGAACAATGTGGCAAAAGTTTCACATTTCTCTTACAGTGAAAGAATTGAACTGAAATAAGTTTTTTTTTTTTTTCTTTATTAGCTGTAGAGCTCCTTCTTGCTGTGAACAATAATCCACCGCTCCCTTGTTCCTGCTGATAAAGTTTTAAGGCAATAAATTCAGGTGCTGTTTCCTGTAATCTGAAAACAGTCCTACAAGTAAGTGGACAGCAGCTTTAAAGCAAATAACTACATGGATTTTAGCATCTGATGAGTCAAAAACAACCTTTCACTGGATCTGCATACTTAGAACGCTGTCTTTTTATCCAATATGAACCTCACATGTATCATACATCACCTAGTTTCATGTTTATATGCTAAATGTTAGCTGAATTAATCGTTTCTGTTCTTTTTTTTTGCTCCTCTCTCTTTTCCCTCTTTCTTTTGTCTCGGCCGGTCTCAAGCAGATGTCCCCCTCCCCATATGAGCTGGGTTCTGCTCAAGGTTTCCTCCTGTTGAAGTTTCTCCTTGACACCATAAAGGAGCTCTGGGTTATGTAAAGCGTCTTGAGACTATTTCAGTTGTTATCAACGCTGCTTCAGATCTAGTCCAAAGGAAACAAGTGACCGGTGTTTCAATCATGAAGTCACAGTTGGATTGTCTTACTATCTTGTACACTGAGAATCCAGCAGTACCCTTTTTCATTTGTTTGGATTCTGGCCTTCTGGTCAACATTCACTCAGCTTCTGTTTTGGTCTCCCAACCTGTGTCAATGCACATACTGAGAGAGAGTTTCAAGGTTATAATTCATGACTATTAGCTTTTACATTACGAGGCTCAGTTGGTGAATTTCAAATCTTCTTCATGAAATAATTCTTCATCAAGATGAGCCACACAAACTTAATTTACACGCTGAATATCATGAAATTAAAGATCCTTGACGTATTCCAGAGCATATCCCCCAGGGACCTGTGGTGAAGAGGGCACTAATGGATGGCATTACCCGGTAACGAGATCTCAAACGAGCGCATGAAAATAATCCATTGGTGACCCTGAAGGACTTACCCAGGACTGTCTGAACGTTGATGGAACAATCAATTTACTTAAACGTTCACTGCTCTCATGCAGAAGATTTATTTAAATCATTAAATAAAATAAAAAGCCCAAGATGTGTGTGTGTGTGTGAATGTGTGTGATGTCAGTTATGATGTGTGTCTGTCCACAGGCCTATACCCTTCAGAAGGCTTTCCTCTAGTGCCACGTAATCACTGTACTCCTTCATGTTCACTTCTTCATTTTTCTGCAGGGATTTGACTGGCTTGTCAGGCTCCTGCAGACAAAACCAGAGAGGAAGACACGTAAATAACAAATAGCAGACAGAAGTGCACTTTGAAATACTGCTTATGCAACATTTTGTACTTTCTCATCTTGGAGGCTTCAAAATTTAATGCAACGTCTGCTTATAAAAGTCCTAAAACAGAAAGTTTACTTGTTTCCCAAGGGTAGAAAACCTGCATGCAGTACACTATAGATCTAGTATTTTATTAACCATCTATAATTTAGTCAGTTTAAACAGATTCCTATATTTCTTCTTAAAGTCCAGAGGTGTTTTGTCCTTGTCATATAATTAAGACTGGATTTTGGTTGGCGTATTCAAGTCATCAAACAACAGAGGCTGTAAGTGACATTGCATCTAATATGTGGGAAAGTCTCTTTAGAAGTGGAAAGAAGAAAATATCCACAAGCACAGAAATAAAGACCAGATTATCTGCATTCATTCTGTAGCTGCCATCCAGTCTAAGATGGAAACACTTAGCCACTAAAAGATTTAGCTTCTATAGTTAGCAGACAGACTGCCAGGCACTGCCGGTCAATACCTACACTATCCTCAGTGCCCAGGATCAAATAACGATGGGAATGAATTAAACATGAGGTAGAAGATAACGAGAGAGAGACACTGATAGAAAGACAGAGACAGTGAGTCAGGGACGGCCTGCTCCAGCTTTAACTGGCTCAAAAAAAACAAAACAGAAACATTTGTGAATCTCCTGCACATTCTGTTCACTTACACTGTGGCTGTCACTGAGGTTAGCGTATACTAGCCGAGGAATGCAAGGTTTCAATCAAGGCCACTTTAACAGCAACTAATGATGGCTGGGAGAGAAACCATGCAGCACTTAGTCTGTCTACATTACCCCAGTCTGCATGACGGCTCAAACCAACAATCCTCTCTAAACAGACTCACTTCGCCGGCTCTAAATGTGTCTTTGAGCCGAAAACACACTGGCTTGTACGGCATGTTGTCTGACCACATCTGAAAGCTAAAGTGTTGATAGATCTTCTGAACAGCCACAAAAAGCTTAAAGTCACACAGCAAGACATGGTAATTGTTCAGATACAGAGATAACGGGAAAGACTTTCAGACGGTCTGTCCCTGGAAGGCTTTCAAAGTGTTGAACTTTGTTGTACAAATCCAACAATTGAAACCCTTATTCTTTGGTTTGCTGCCCAACCTCCTTCTCTCTTCATTTCTTGTGATCTCTGTAATATTTTTACTAAGGGTATTAAAAAAAATGCTTATTTCGCGATCATTAGTTTCAGAAAGTTACAAATATTGTAGGACACTAAAGCACATCTCACCGTTTTCTTCTTCAGTTCCTCTGCCTCCTTTCTCAGTTCCATTTTCTCGTTCGCCCACTGTTCAGTCCTCATCAAATAATCTTTCAGCCTGTCTTTCTCCAGTTCAAAGAATGCCTGCACACTCAAACTCTGCACATAGACGCATGAGAAAGACATTTATTAGCCTATGACTTCCACGATTTCAACATTAGAGCAAAGCAGCAACAACGAACTCTTCAATTAAAATACTGGCGTGTCATAAGTGAGTGCATTAAAGGTGACTGGGCTGTCTCACCTCTTTCCTGACGGGAATGTAGAGGGTCTTTGGTATTTCGAAAACACGGAGCGTTCCGAGGTCGTCGGTCACAGCCAGGAAATGCTGCTTGGCTGTGGGCAGAAAACAATCCACAAAACAAACTACAGCCAGCAACATGGGTCAAGAATCTTATAACAAGGAACTAATCAGTGAGTTTTCAGGTGAATAGCAGAGAGGGTGTCTGCTTTAATTGTAGGATTAAGTTAAAGTTCTTTTTAATGCCACACTGAAAGCAGCTCAATAATTGGACCCTGCAATGGAGATTCTTCCAGTTTTTTCCACTCACTCACTGATGTAATTGCCCAAACATGAAAACAAAATGGACAATATGGCCCGAAATGATATTTTTCACATCTCAATTATTTCTGATCATATCATTAATTCAAACAACACAAACGGGACCTGGGTAAGTGCCCCAAAATGAATGGATGGATTCCTTAAAGGTCAGACAAGACCTCCTTACAGTTAACAATCTAATCTAATCTTTTTATTTAGAGTATATCAGTAATAGTACTACACGTCTGCTTACAGGCGCATCTCAATTTATTAACATGAGCTTTACTGCTGTGTTGTGCACCAAAGAGGCCAAGAACTCACGGGCACCAGTCCAGGGTTTGATGCAGGTGATCCTGGTGTTGGAGATGTGTGCAAGGACCTGTGTAGGTTCACTGTTGTTCTGCAGCAGGTTCCACACCTCAACACTGCCATCTTCTTTGCCAATGAAGAAAACAGCTGCCCGGGTCGGAGACCAGCAGCCCACGGTGCACTCCAGCTCAGAGCTCGGTGACACGAAGATGGGGCCGTCCTGGATGTCGGGAGTATACGATGAGTCAAACGGAGTCAGTCTATTTAAAATGTAATCACCTCAGCTATGATGTAGTGACTGTCTACTTAATTCTCAGCGTGACATGAAATGAGTTATGTGGTAATGTTTTTACTTTCAATCCACAAGGCAAAGGATGAATGTAAGTGATTTATACTGTACACTATAGTGTGCATGCCTAAAAGACAATATTAGCTGAAGTTATTACCATGACTCCCTCCTTCCAAATGGCAAAGTTCCAGCCTCCCGTCGTCAAAATAATGTCTTTGAAGAAGGGCGATCGCTCGATTGTGTTCACCAACCAGTGGTGAGGATTACAACAGAGAAGGGGTTTGGCACCTGGGAGAGAAGAAAGATGGCAAGAGATAATAGACACTTTAATTTGAAAGTAATTCGCTTCCACGGGAAATCAAAATGAGCAATTAACCCATTACATATTTGTAAAAAAATAGTGAGCATATAATGGTAATTACATCCAGCATGGCTGCCAAACTAAAGTGTTGATTTACTGTGACTGTGGCTATTATAATCCTTTCAATAAATTAGCCATAATTGTTTTATGATGATTCAACATACTGCTCTCAAACGAGCAAGCACGACTACTCACTGAACAGCCGTCCAGAGTCGTCTTTCTCCAGATTCCAGTCAGTGTAAACTAACTCCCCATCCTGACAATAAAAAAAAAACAAAAAAAACACATTTTGGAAAATGTTACAAGGAAACACTGAATAAACCTGCACATGTTGTGCGTTTTATCCTTAGTTTTATTAACAGGTGTGCTGTTAAAGAATGTGCAAATCAAGTATACAATCTCTCGACCGACACGTGTAGGATCCGGGATACTTTGCACGTTTGGTATATTTATGTTTTGGTTTGTGAAGTAGGCCTACATTACCCAATAACTGGACATTTTAATGAGAAACTGAGTCCTAATAAAGCTTATTGAAGCAGTAAAACTATGCTTGATGTTGCTTTTACTGGTGGAAATGGTCACCTCTGTTCCAACATAGAGGTGGGTGTTGACATCTTCCAGAGGGGTGAGTTTAATGGCTGAGGTTGTCCTGAGCTGGCTGTAGTCTGGGATGACTTCTGTGCTGTCATCTTCGTCATCTTTTTCTATAACAGGAAAACAGCGATAGAGAGAGAGAGAGACAATTTGCTGAATTAGGCAGGTAGGTAAGAATATTGCAAACACGTGTGCTTTTATAAGAAAAAGAAGTCAACATTGAAAATATCTATTTAAATTATGGAAATAACAGAGGCTGAACAGTGGTACCAGGGCAGTCCACTCTGTAATCTGACCATGAACATGATGACAAAAGGACAAAAGGAAGGGCGGTGGGGAGGGGTGCAGCTGAGGTGAATGGGTTGGTAAGAGGGGATATGAGGAAAGAGGTAAAGAAAGGCATAAGAGGTAGAGGTGGAAGGGAGAGTTGTGGAGAAAAACAGGGACAGGAGGGGAAAAGATGGAAGGGTTGAGATAGGCCAGGCCGGGCCGGGCCGGGCAGGGCCGGGCAGAAGCTTTTACCATCACAAAAGACCCAACTGTCTTTTTTAGGGACAGTGCAGGTCTATCCGTTCACAGCCCCTCACCAGTGGGCCGCTCCCAATCAAGTCCCACTCTGTTAGATTAGCTCTCGAAGGTCAGGTCAGATTACCCAATCACATCTCTTCTAAATCCACTTTCCCCCAGTTAAGATGTGTGTGAAGATATGAGGCAGATGATGCAGCACAGCAGCAGACATTGTTTTTCTTTTACCACATTGCACCGCTCCTTGCTTAATCCCCATGAGAGGTTGCTCAAATTAACGTGGTGCGGAAAATCACATGGCAATGCTGGCAGGGCAAAGTGGAGCTTTTCTACTAATACGTAAGTGACTCCAGAATCAGAAATGTTAAAAGACGGAACAAAGTGCTGAGTAAAAAGATCAGAACACCTTCATTCAATATGAGTTAAGTAGCACAGAGGTATTAATCACACAGGGATTCATTAAAACCTTAATAACAGACTGCCCGAGGGCTGCTGCAGATTTATTGCCTCAGTTAGTGAGCATATTAAGTCTGTGTTTACGGAGGCAGACCTTCAGCCAGACAAAGACGGACCTCTTCTTGACCAGCCAGGACACACATGATCATCTTCTGGCCCTCCAGGAGTCTGAGCAGCATATTGCAAAGAGCTGACAGTCAGCAAGGCCAATGCTCTACAACTATGAGGGCCTTGTTTTGGAAGTCTCACTTAATAAAGTGCTATGAAACCAGAGGAGGGAACAGGGAGACCGGCAGAGAGAGAGAGAGAGAGAGAGAGAGAGAGAGTAGCCGAGGGCCAAATGAACCCTGCCCCACTGATCAGTGTGCTCGACCATCCAAAGCAGAATTCAAGAATCCAACCCTCCCAAAAAACACGGTACTTTATCACGACTCTGACAGCTATCAGACAGGAGATAGTCATGTCTTTAATGTTTTCTGATTGGTCTCCTCAATCGTGTCGGTTTTTAAGACACATAAAAACCGACACAATAGTCTGAATCCAGATATTGTTACAGTCTTTTTTTTCCCACTGTGATATTAAAGGGTAAAAAACTTAAGACGACTGAAGCAAAGCTCGCAAATCCTGGTGCCCTCTAGAGGCAAAAAAGTCTCTAGTTACAAATGTATAACTACATTTTGAGCTTGAAAACTGTGTTTAAATTGTTTCCACATTGTTTAAATCCTCTAGATTGTTAAATAGAAAGCAGTGACATTAAATGAACAGACAACTTTTTTGGGCAATCTATTCAGACTGAATTGTGAGTACGTTATAAGCAACATACAACAATAAAACCACATAGTATTCATTGTACAAAGTATTGTAATTCAGTAAAATGGAGACAGGGCACAACAGAGTGAAACAGATAAAGCCTAGCAGCCTCAAGGGTAAGCGTAGTTACCCTTGGGTAGTGTTACCTGTCTTCTCATTACAGGTGTAATGTTCGAGGCTGAACTTCAAAGGAGCGTATTCTCCACTAGTATCGATCTTTGGAAGAGAAACCTGACGGATGACAGAAAAGACACATCTGAAGAACACAAAACATTATTTAAATAATCACAAACTATGCTCACACATTAAAAGTTGTTAAAACCATCAACTCTTTTGGTTTTTAAACATTTTAAATACATAAAAACAGATATACAAACACAGTCAACCAAATTCAAAGCCTCAGTCCTAATACTTGCTAATTTCTCCAAAATCCTTTTAATTTGATTGTTTAATTGGTAAAAAATAGAGTAAGAATAAATTAAAACCAGACAAGACATGGGAGTGTAGCTGTAAATCTACATAAATCCATTTTGTTAGTCATCAAACTTAAATTTGAACTGACACTTGAAGGCAACATTTGTTAAAATCAACAAAAAAACAGAAGAAAGCTTGATCTTTTTTTAAGAAAGGAAAATAAACTATGAGCTATGTATTGCACCACAGTACCTTGAATAGCGGCGTCCACGTCCTGTCCAGGTGTTTGAAAGTTTCAGGGACTGTGTAAGGCGTCACCTGGGTCTTCTGATCCACATTCTGCTTCCTGTCCGCCAGCGACTGGCTCAGCAGTTTTGGCATTCGCACATCCCAGAACAATACAGAGCTTTAGAAAGAGAGAGAGAGGAAGACACAGACAAACATGTGGAAAACACATTTACTTTAAATCCTCATGTGATACGTTCATATTAATCATGAACATCAACTTCAACGTGAAGTTTCTTGAAATGTGGTAACTGCCAATAACTACGAACAATGAATAATATTTTGGCATCCTCGACACTGCACCGTGTAGTCATACACAGCAAACACACGCACACTACAG
Organism: Chelon labrosus; assembly: GCF_963514085.1. NCBI lineage: Eukaryota > Metazoa > Chordata > Actinopteri > Mugiliformes > Mugilidae > Chelon > Chelon labrosus. The sequence goes on from NC_140343.1 coordinate 9,373,105, forward strand.
CTGCTACAACTACAACCACAATCACTTCCTTACATATTCATAACAAACCTCTGTAAAAACTCTGTATACTATGTCAACAAGTTACTACATACACTGCCTTATAGACGTTGCGGGCCTTCAAACTATGTGGAGACACGATAGCTCCTATTGTAGTAAATCACTGAGACACGTTATTTGTATTTCCTTCAAATCTACCCGGTTACTATGTTCAGCCGGGGGAGGACAAGCTAGTTTACCCCATGGATATCAACCAGTGTCATGTTGTTTTTGTTTAAGGTCCAATAAATCTTCTGAGATGTTGTGTCAGATGTTGGCTGAATGTTGCAACAACTCGCAGTGAGTTTGTGTAGTACATTTCATTAGATGCTATCTCTGTTTAATTTAAAGGATTATTTTATTATTTTTATTTTACAGAAGCAAATACTACGGCCTTTTATGCAATACCTTTATTTGATAAATTACTGTATTCTAAATGAGATGAAATACAAGCAATAAAATAAGTTAGAATTTAGTAATTTAGTAGAATAATAAATAAAAGATGTATCCATGAGGTGAAATTCACAAGTTTCTCAAGTTTACATTCACATTAACGTATCAGTAATTATAATCCAAAATGCCTCTTAGTATTTTCCGTAAAGGATGTGTGTAGTTTTTCCATGCACATGCAGTAGCGGAACACAATCAGTCAGCTATAATAACCTCAGAAATGACTTTTCACTTCTAAATTATTTATTTGTTTGCATTTTCCCCTAATGTGATAATCACTAGTCTGAGCATAGACAGGAAACAAGGCCAGAGTGAGACGAATATGACTCCCAGGAATCAGACTTTAGATGCCGCAATTATGTGGTGTGTGCTGTAATTGTTGGGCCACCAGACGCCCCTTGTTTCCCAATGTGACATTAACTCTGGCAGTTACACTGCTTCTACAGTATGTACGGCAGATCATAAAATGTGCCTCAGGTCCCTGTACGAGCCTTGGGCTGCTGCAACGCACACTCACACCCACGAAATAGCTCATGTCGACATCTACTTCATCGGTAGAGCTGGCACGTCAATACAAGCAATCACTTATAACACAGAATTCCACAGAAAGACAAACAAAGAGGAGGAGAAGTAACAGAAAGGTGGCAAACAGATGTTTTACACCTGGCAGTTTATAGCTGCCAAATATATAAAGTAGAAACCTGTCCACTTATATTATTATATTAGCTATGAGCTAAAACCAAGCATTTTTAAGTATAAGGCCTACCAGTCGGGGGAGCAGGTGACAATCTGAACAGAAACTTTGTCCTTGTTCTCTACTGGTAAGCCCGTCCTGGTCACCTAATCAGAAAACGAGAGAGAGAAAGCTACAAAATCAACAAATCAGGTTTAGTATTGTTAAGAGCTGATAGAAATGAACAAGCTTCCTGAAGATGTATAAGAGGTTAATGTTTCTCCTGGGGGCACTTTGATGATTGCCTTACTTACCCAGATAAGTGCAAGTGGCTGTAATGATTTATTACAGCTGGCTACAGAGACATGAGTAACAACTATGGGAAACCAGCCCTTTTTTTCCCCTGTGTGTGGATATTTCCACGCTTGCTAGTTTTTCCGTACACACACATTGTTGTATTTATTTAGACAAAATACCGCAGAGTTTTTGCTGCACATATTTGTTCAAGTCAGTATATTTTTGAAGCACAGCAGAGAACATTTTCTTTAGGATTATTAGAGGACATAATCAGGACCAAAAACAGCAAACATAAGCACAAATAATTAACATCCTGAGGCTACGATTTCATATTTTCATATCCTCAACATGTTGCTTTCTCGCAGCCACAGCCTTTTCTCTATCTCAACTTCTACTGTGTGCCCACCAACATTAACTTACACCCTGTTAGACCTGTTTAAATCCATTATCCATTATCAGAATTAAAGTATTCCAAAACTAGATAGAGAAATCATTATGCAAACAACAAACCTGGCCCTTAAGTGTTTAATGCGTTATTACCAATTTGAGATTTTCATGGGAAGGTTTACAATTGACTCTTGTTGACTAGGCTGAAAACTATGCCAGTGTTTGCATTAGATAATATAGAAACATTAAAAACACTTTGCTGAAACAACTGCTGTGTAATCACACAAAAACAGCTTTTATCAAGAGGCCAAATGAAGCACAGGTGACCTTGTGAAAGGTTCCTGTGTTCTCCTCATGGTAAAAGTGAAATAACTTCCTGTTTTGATTTCAGCTATCCCTTCACTCCATCTGCCCTTCAGCCTCTTGTACCTCAAATGTTTGTGGCAGCCACTGGATATCAGTAATTGGGAATTTGTGGCTGCTTTCTAAGGCAGACACTGCACAGTAGCGCACGACAGGAGCCTCGTTCTCTTTGTTGTCCTCGAGGTCCTGGTGGGAGGGCAGACACAAAGAGACACAGCAGGTACACCACAGTGTTATCTGACAATACAAGCTTAATACCAAGGCTGCAAACACCTGAAAGCCATCCTAAAAGGGTGTTTTTTGAACATCTGAATATACAAAACTCTATGTTTTCAGGGCACTGCTGCCATGTGGAAAATCAAACAGCACACAGGCAGCAATTATTTTTAATTAAAGTTAGATCACTGTATTTCTGAGTACAGATACGGCTTGATTGTGTGGTTCACCTGCAGCTGTTTTATTACGCACAATGGACAAATCTACACAGAACATTTTCTTTTTCGTTTATCCAATAGGACAGTAACAGGTGGTGGTGTGGCAAAGCTTTCACAGCACCCTACATCCAAATAAAGGCTTTTAGCAGATACAACGGGCATTGTTTACTCTGCAAACAGCAGAGAGGTCAGGGATCTGATTTGTGTTATCTTCTGTGTGGGGACAAACTACGGTGGTAGATGAGGACTTGTGTAACAGCTGGCGTATGCGAGCTGATGCTGTTGACTCTGGAGAATGGAGAGCAAACAAGGACAATGAGAATAGAGGGAGGTACGGAGGGTGGGAGGGGGGAGGCAAAAGAGAAGGAAGTAGTGAGGAGTGGGACGGAGACAGCTGGTCCACTGTAGAGGCAATAAAAACACACACAAAGCAAATGTGGGCTAGATGATGGGGGCATATGTGTCTATTTAAATACAGCAGTCGAGTGGAAGATGTCAGTGCAGGACATGCTTTAAGGCGCAGAACTGGTCTAATTTCTGGTGTCTGGATGTTCAACAGGCCACCAGGGACTCGATGTACTTGCTGTGTTGTGGGTTTAAACCTAAGCCCTGTTTTTGTCATGTATCATTAACTCTCTCAGCCACACCTTTTCTTTATTACTCCACATAAAACCATTTAAACAAGGAGGATATGCCATAAAGATATGGGTTTATGACGTTAAGTCAAAACAGAAACCCTCTCAAAAGTTAAAAAAAATCAAATGAGATCACGATTGCTAGGCTGCTTTTATTTTACAGTACGGCCATGTAATGGTATAAAGTTACACATGGCATTAGAACATTTGTGGAACTAATTGTGACTGGAAAAGTGCATCTAATGAAAGAGTGAGGATGACGAGTCAACACATCATCACCTTACGTGACATACGTGAGAGCAGCCTGTCGTAACAGCGAATATTCTGCATGCTCTGATGAACTGAGGACCCGTATTTGTGTGAGCCAAACATCATCAATGACTAAGAACTTACAGTAACTGATAACACTTGTACTGTAACACAGATACAGAAGATATTGTTGTATCAACACGGTGCACATTAGAGACAGGATATGGGTACTTACAAATGAGTCAGTGTTGACGGAGATCTTTTTACCACTAGCCTGTGTTCCTTGTAAGCACGTGATGTGAGCGGAAATGTCCCATAACACAACCTGGAGACAACACATCATCATAAGATTAGTCACTTAAGATCTATATACAGCAATCAGCCATAAAATTATGACAGGTGAAGTGAATAACACTGATTATCCGGTTTTTATGGCACCTGTCATACCAGTTATACTGTGCTGTGCAGCTAGTAAACGTTTTGTCTTCAGGGTTGGTATGGGAAGTGGAAGGATTCAAGCGACCAAACTGTGATGGCAAGCTACTGTGTCAGAGCATTTTTAAGACTGCAGTTCTTGTGGGATGTTCCCGGCCTTGCTGTGGACAGTATCTATCAAAAGTGGTTCAAGGAAGGAAAAGCAGTGAAGCAGTGAGAAGAGAGGGCCGGTGTGGTCCGATGCAATGGACGAGCTACTGTAGCTCAAACTGATCAAAGGTTAATGCCGACTCAGATAGAAGGTCTTTAAGGTGTTGGAATACACAATACTTTGCAGTTTGTTGCATGTAGTCGCAGACTAGTCAGGGCATCTCATGCTGACTCCTGTCCACTGCCTAGAGCACCTTCACTGGGAAGGTGACTATCTTGACTTCGCAGATCTCAATCCAAGCTCAAACATCTGAGGAATGTGCTGGACAAACAAGCCCGATCCATCGAGAGCCAACCTCAACCTAACGTCATATACCAGAGCACACATTAAGGGATCTAGAGAGCCCATGCCTCGACGGGTCAAGGCTGTTATAGCGGCAAAAGGGGGACCTACGCAATATTTGGTGGTCGTTATGTTATGGCTGATCGTAAACACTCAAATCTGTCCGGTCAAATGTTGAGAATACATGAGGTTCATAGCACGGTAAAGTAGAGAGGCAGAGGTACCTGGCCATTAATGCAGCCGCCAGCAATAATATTTGGATTAGAGGGGCAGAACTCAAAGGATAAAATGTCATCTGGGCACTCCAGGACCAGCTGCAAAAAAAAAAAGAAAAGAAAATCAGAGAAACCCACATACACTGACTATAAATACTACCAACACTTCAACATATTTTCCACATAGTGCTGGCCATTCTGCCTATTTATTTATTCTAGTTTCTCCATACAAGGTTTAGCTTTAAATCCTCAAAACCATGTGCATACGGTAGATTCCATTTCATCAGGCATCGGTGGAAAAAGACTCAGAAAGGGCAGGATGGCATTACAAAGCAGCACATTTTTCAGCCTCATGTTTAAATTTACTCAAGTTTATATTAAGCTGCATGAATGGATTCCAGTAATTTACTACCTGCAATAATAAATATGTTTATTTTAGTTATTTCTTTCGTCTTTTATACGTTTTGCCACTGTTGGATCACTGCTTCAGCAAAAATCAAAGACACATGGAGCAGAGGATCATGCATAACTCCCATTACCTTTGAGTGATATAGCAGCTCAGTTTTATTGATTGAGTGCCTGGGTCAAATCAATAGGGCCTCTCAAATTTTCCTAAAGCAAATAAATGTCTTGAAAGGCAGCAGAGAGGAAAACCGTCCAGCCTTTTACTCGTGAAAGTGAGATCTCAATCAGATACGAGGCGAGGAAGGGAGGAAATATACTTGGAAGCTTGTCAACTGTTACACTCTCCGCTTTCATTCAAAGTGGTGCTCTCCTACATTTCATACCTGGGGATTAGAGGGGTCAGCGAAGCTATAGAGGACAATGAAAGCACGTTTGAGGATAAACGTAACAGACTCGTCCAGTTGATCCTCCTTTTTGTCCGTCAAAGCCACAGCTATCACACCTGCCACATCACAAAAAAACACCATACAATATATCGGCCACACAGCAGATGCTAAATATACTAAAACTATTTTCATAACAACTTTTTGGTTCAGCTTTGATGCCTTCTTTGCACTTATCACATGCATTGACATTGATATTAATATTCTAGTTCCTAATGGGAGCCTACACTGGGTGCTGAATGAAAAATAATTATATTCCACTTGTTTTAGATTGACCTCGGATAAATATACTTATCACTACAGAGATGGAATCTACTCCTGTAATGTATTTTAAGTATGTTTATTTCTGCTGTCGTCATTTCCAAAGCAAATGCTATATATAAACTACACCTTCCACAACTGAAATAAAATTGACAATGGTGACTGTAGAACCTAATACTTAAAAATCACCATCTGTAGAATCTACTGAGTTCTTAGTCATACTTTTGTGTAAGAAAATATCCACAGTTCTAATCCAATTTAACTTCACCTTGAATGGTAGGGTGCCAGTTAACGCTGCTTATTGTCTTGTCTTTAGCGTATTTCTGGTCTGAGAAGGCCCGATGAAGAACAAGTCCTTCGGAAACCTTCCCAGACCAGTCACCCGCTTCGGCTCCCGCCCCGAGAGCTTTCCAGTCGTCAAAGAACACATTCATAACCTCCTCCTGCTGAAGGGCCAGCAAAACTCTGCAAAACACTAAATATTAGAAAACCTCCAGAAGCAAAACACGTGCACAAGCATTTACAGTAGGTGTAAATGGTCACATGCTCATACCTAGACATTCAGACTACAGTAACAGTTTGTTTTTTTCAAACTCAGAATAACATGCAGTGAAGGCGAATACAGTATACAGCGAGTGTTGTCTTAGGATACAGCACATTCTGGATTTGAGAGAAAGATCAACTAATGTGAGATACGAATTGAATGAATTATGATAACAATAAATTTTACCTGGGGGTTGCCAAGTTGCAAAAGTTCTTCAGACTCTCAGCCTGGAGGACGCTTTCTATTTCCTCCTTGCTTAACTCTCTTGGCTTGTACTCAGTAAAGCAATTCTTCTTAACCTTCCTGTAAATAGATAAAAAGAACTCAACACAAAACTTTTAAAGGTTGGAGTAATTACTAAGCTATACATGTAGTGAAGATTTATTCAGGAAATGTGCATACAGTACAGTATATTGCAAATTAATCTTTGTCTCCAACAGTGTATGCACAGTATGCATATGGCATGAAGTCATGAATAGATAATGAGCACTTCCTTTAGGATTTGAAAAAGGTGAAATCCTTTCTCCTAAAGCTATTTTCCATGTAGGACAAATCCATTTTTATGTACTGATTAGATGGCATACCACTGCGTCTGAGCACTGCTGCTCTGCAGCCTGGGAATAGCCTGCATCCCGCAGTCCCTCTGCATCTGCTTGATGCTGAATTTGCTGTCTTGGTAGGAAGCACACTCCAGGTAGATATCCTTAGCATCTGCAGTGTTGCTGTCAGAAAAACAGACTGGTGCTCCAAACTTCCTCCGTACTCTTGAGGCCCTGTACCACAGCTGATGTTGACAGTAAGACAGAATATAGATGTGTAAGGTAAACAAAGGAGTTAATAAGAAATAAAGAAAACAGGCTGGGTGTACTTATTTAATTTGGGTGTTTTTTATAAGCTGCAGTGCCTTTTTTCTGGTCTCCATGATGGATTCTTCATCTATTTCCTGCTCACTGCCAAGAGATATCCAGTGCTTCGGTTCTTCTGAGGTTTTATTGACTTCATTCTCAGACACTTCTAGTGTTTCAGGCTCTGGAGGCTGAAGAACCGAGACAGCGTTATATGAATACATAGCAAGAAACACATAGTTAGATTTTTTGATAGTTTAATCTTCACATGCAGTCACGGAATTATTGTACTAGATCAAGACAAAGAAGTAGTTTTAAAGTGTTTTAATTTATATGAAAAATATGCCACCTAGAAAAGCAAAATGGCCATCCTGGTATATGACATCTGATACAACAGTATACATCTAAAATAAATAACAGGAGAGTATAACATTTCATGGAAATCATTGGCCCCAGTCTATTCATGCTTACATACCCACTTGTATCAAATATCTATGAAAATGTCATAAAGACATATAATTTTGCTCAGAAGTACTGGATAGGGTAATAATAGCCTATAACAAAATGCATGGTAAGAGAGCGGTGTACAGACTGTCTGCTTACCTTGAATATTCTGTCCTTGGCTTCTAGTGTCACCACCAGGTAGAAACTCTGGCCGTAGGTTAAGTCCTTGTCAAAAACCAGCAAGATCTCCTCCTCTGGGTAATCCTGTCAGATAGAAAATCCATAACATTTATTCATCTTCACAATGAAGTTAGAATAAATGGAGTTAATTTGAGCCGAACTGGTGCTTTTGTTGATATAGTGGATGACAGATTTGATTTCAGACTTAGAAACAGACAACCACATGAATAAAACTAAAGCTGAGGGCTAATGATAGCTGACATTACTTAAAGCTTAAAACTGTGTCTGTACGTGTCCCTCAGGATTCCTCTGGTCTCATTACAGTAATGTGTTTTCTTACTTTATACCTTCATTACAGAATGGAGGTATAAAGCAAGAATGTTGGTTACCGTGTATTTAATCTGGATCGGACAGAGTGCAAAATTAGGTTAAACCTGTCCCGTCTGTTCCCACAGCCCTTAACTTGGGCCTGTGCTTCATCACAGTGTCTTGAGGGGTATTGTCTGAGTGATCTACGAGACAATGGCTCAGACTTACCAGCACAATCTGCTTCACAGGGCTGAAATCGGACTCCGCGGCCCTTGTCTTAATGTCCTGTATGATGTCGTCTTTTTTCAGCAGCTTGTAAGGGCTCTCCCCTGTGACATCCTCATCAGCGCGGCAACCAAAGAGCTCCTGGGTGGCTGATGTCAGGACCATGGGGAGGATATCATCAGGGTGACCTTGACGAGAGAGAGAGAGCAACAATCAATTTAGAGAAGAAAGATGATAGGCAGAGGAAGTTATATACACAATATTGCCAAAAGTATTTGCTCATCTGCCTTTACACACATGTGAACTCAAGTGACATCCCGTTCTTAATCCATAGGGTTTAATATGACGTCGGCCCACCCTTTGCAGCTGTAACAGCTTCAACTCTTCTGGGAAGGCTTTCCACAAGGTTTAGGAGTGAGTTCATGGGAATTTTTGACCATTCATTTGTGAGGTCAGACACTGATGTTGGACGAGAAGGCCTGGTTCGCAGTCTTCGCTCTAATTCATCCCAAAGGTGTCCTGTCAGGTTGAGGTCAGGCCTGATTTTGTTGTATGAAGTTCAATACAACAAAATCAGTATCTTAAAATATAGAATAGTTTTTTTTTTGTTTGTTTAAAACAAATAGAAACAGTTGTATTACAAGTTTACATGTTGCGCAGGTTTAATACGTCTTATCCTGTGTTTGTACATTAGTTAAACCTGTCCTGCGTTTAAAATTTAGATTTGTCTATTATCTCTTTTTCACAGTGTTGGAAAACTATCTTATATGACTGCAGAACAGTCCAGAGGTTAAAAAAGGAGTTGGTTTACAGATCTTGGATGCTGTAGGGAAGCAGCAATCGATGTGAAAACAAAGATACAAGGATAATGGATAGGGATATAGATATTCTACAGCTAAGAATGTAAACCCTTTGTTATTGAGGAGTCACCGAACCTAAAGAGATTCTTGCCCCCTTCTTTTTAGATCAAATGTTGCCTCTGATCCTTCACCTGCCCCTCCTTGCGGGGTGGACCATGCTACAATATCACAGGATGAAATACAATCCTCGTATACACGTAACATCCAAACGCTTCCAGGGAGCATGCCGTTTCTACTACTCTGTTATGTGAGAGAAATATCAATAATTGATCAATGCAGGACATAAACTGCAATTAGAGACACATAACTAGGACTAAACCATCCTCACAACAAAGTTTTCTTTATAAACTATCTATGCAGACTCCGTCATATCTAAGGCCAGGCTCAGTCCAGGGCACACTACAGTAAACAGGGCTCTGCATAATGATAGTTTTCATCCTGCTTGCGGTCTCTTGCTTCAAAGTCTTTCCACAAGGTTGCTGAGGGGACGCTGGGAATGCTCAAGTACAGCTTAAGTAACCACTTCCCAGCTGGGTGTGTCAACCTTTTCCACTCACACCACTTAGGCCTCACGCCAAATCATTGTAGTGGAAACTCACACCCCTCATTTCACAGAGTTATGTGTCAACTATGGCATTTGTCTTCATGGGAAATATTTGCTTGGGAGACAAAGAGAGTGAGATGTGCAATGTTCCATATCCCTCAAGAATGCAATTAAACTGCATTTTGAAGGCCGCGCCAGAAAGACGTTTTACATTTGTCGGGCCTCATTCCTCTCGCATAAATCTCCCAAAGCTTTTTTTATAGAGCATACTGTAAAATATTTACACTAGAACCACAGTGCATCGTAATTTGGGCTCTGTTGTGACTGGATAGAGCACTCAATAATCACTCTGGTCACATTTTAAAACATTAAAGCCATTAGCGAACGCATGCATGCATATAAATAAATATTATACATATACTGGACATCTAAAATTTTACATCTGAACAGGAGGCATTTATCTGTCTTTTGCTAATGTTATTTTATTAGAACAAATTATAATTACATTACACATAATTATGGGTGTTACTTTCATTCGTACCATCACCTGAACATTGTTTCAGACCAAGCATGGCCCCATGGCAACGGCGTGGGGGTGTTCCTTGCATCCTGGTGCCATATGTTCCCCAGATAAGCAATGCACACACACACACGGCCACTCGTGTGATGTAAAAGAAAATGTGAATTATCAGGCCAGGCCACCTCATGTGCTCATTGTTGGAGCTTTCAGCAGTGGGCAGGTGTCAGTAGAGACACCATGACTGGTCTGTGGATACGCAGCCCCATACGTAACAAACTGATGCACTGTGCTCTGACATCTTTCTATCAGAAATAACATTAACTTTATCTTCAGTGTCAGCTAGAGTAGTACGTCTGTTGGGTCGGAGCACACAGCTCAGGTTTCGCTCCCCTCGTGCATAAATGAACCTTGGACGCCAATGACCCTGTCAATGGTTCTCCACTTTTGATAAGTATTGACCACTATGTACCAGAAAAACCCCATAAGAGCTGCAGTTTTAGAGATGCTCTGACCCAGTTGTCTAAGTCGTCATCTTCGTCAAAGTTGCTCCATTTTTCCTGCTTCTTGCATCAATTTTGAGGACAAAGTGCTCATTTGCTGTTTATCACATTCCACCAATGTACAGGTTCCAACAATAACAAGATCAGTGAATATTTGTGTAACTGTTCCACCATCTTGTTACACAATGGAGACTTATTTTTCATTCAGCAACAAAAAAATCGGTCTTTCCAAGATTAATCCCTTCATCCCCTTAATTTTAAGATTCTTCTGGGTTAAGTTTAAAGCCAGGTGAGTTAAGGTTAGTGTAAATCCCCTAGGAATGTAATTTATGTAATGATTAAACTCACAAATAAAAAAAAAACTACAAAAAAGAGCAAATCTGAATTGGAAGAATGTTAAAACCATTTATTTTAACTCCCACGAGACACAATGAGCTAATCTATAGTAAAAGGATACACCACTGGTGACCTGCATTTGTCCAAAAGCATGCTTTCAGGGCTGGTATGTCGAACGTAAACCAGACCTTGACAATGGGGACCCGCAGCTGAGTAGAGAGTATGTCCAGAGGCTGTGCAATGGGACACTCAAGATCACTTCAGAACAATGCATATAGTTTTTCCGAGTCCTCAAAAGATACTCGTGATTATCAGTTTCAGCTGTGCGTGTTACATCACTGCTTCAAAGTAAGACGGTTCTTTTGAGTTAAGCTTCCTGCATTTTCGAGAAAACTGAATTTAAGCCTCAAAATCCACTGATTTAAGAAAAAGAAAAAAAAAGTTTATCAAATAGTTCTAAAAAATAACAGATTAGTCGGTTGTCTCATAAGAAAAAGAAACATGGATACACACACACTAAGGTTATATTCACTTTAAACACTCACCTTTACTTTTCCCCTTACTGCCTGCACTGCTTGTTGCACTTTTTGTTCTCTTGGGTGCCATCCTTGCTCTTTGGGTAGCTTCATTAATGAAAGGATGAAAGTTGACATACAAAATGTCTGTTAAAAAAAAAATAAAAATGTTACATTCCTAAACGAATCTAAACATTTTGTCTTTCCATTTCTATTTCCTTGACCAACTATTGGGTCTGAATATCATACACAATGACAGTGCAGAGGACTTTGTGATTGTGTCTCAGATGTAATTATCAGTTCATGTGGCGCCATCTTGTGGAGGATTAGAGAATTGTACGTTTTTGTCATTTATGCGTTGTAATATTTTGCAGTATAGAAATGTACATTATCTGTAAATAAACCCTGACATTACTTTTTTTCCAATGTATAGCAATTTATACCTGCTGAACTCATGACTGCTGATACATTATAGTGGATGAATTCAGACCAAAAAAAATGCTCTATTACAAATAACAGTACTCTTTAGCATTCAAAATGTTACCTGCTGTTTGATTCCTAATACAGTTTGTGTAAAAGTATCTGAAAACTGCATTGTAAATATAAAATACAGAATAGTCTCACTGAGAGTGACATGTATTACATTATTTGATCATTATGAAGAATGCAACATTGCAATTGATCAATGTGGAGTTAATTTTCACTACTTTACAACTGAGTATTTCTAAACTGTAAAATGCATCATCTTTTATACACCAATGATACATCTGGATGAAACTGTCAATCTGTTATTGGAAAATATAGAGTAAAAAATGAATAAAATACAGTGTTAAAGTCTGTAAAACACAGAAACATCGCTTGAAGCAGAATAACAATAATACATTTGTTTATTCACATACTTGCTACGTTCATACTTACTTCTAAGTGCATATAATTGTGCTCTACTATCTTATTTTGTTTTGTTTATATTTTTTAAACATATAAGACCTGTTTTTAACTTCTAACATACAATATAATACAGTACTCATAAGTTAAATATCAGAATAAGTTACTACAACCACATCTTATTTGTACTTCCTGTTTGTTAGCCGTTAGCTAATATTATTTAGCTAACGTAAAATTAGCAGAATGAACTAGCTTATTTGCAGGGCAGACATTAATTGAAAAAAAAAAAGACACTGACTAAACATCTAAAGGAATATGGACTGTTTAAGTTTGAAGTTAACAGTTTACAGACAAGTATATATATTTTTAAAAAAGTTTACCGTTAGTTTAAACCATGTTAGCTTGAACTCCTCGCATGTCAGTGGGATTGTTTGGTTGCCAATAGTTACAAACGTGGGAGGGACAGATTTGACTGACAGGCGTGGGAGCCAATCAGATTGCAGCTTTACAGTGACGTTAAAGCGACACTGGAGAAAAAAAAAAAGAGTTACCTGAAGTAGTTGCTTACTGGCAGACAGCTCAGGTATTCCTGACGGCCACTGAGGTTTAATTACTTCAGTCATGACATTCACAGCAAAGCAACACGGTGAATAGCCGGTTTTAATGGAGGCGAAGACATTTTGAGTTCGAGTTTGTGCCACAAACGACAGGTGGATTCAATTAAAAGTTGATGAACAGTTGCTGCGGGGCGTTGGTAAGTAGCCTATAAGAAAATATTGTGTTTCGTTGTGTTCGTTTTCACGTTTCCTTGGCCGTACAGAAGACACACGTTTAACTCAACACGACAAATAATAAATATTTAATAGGATGGTGGACGTCGGTCATGTTTCTGAACGCGAACTGCTATTTATTATTCAACAATGTTCAGGTACACTCCATTTTCTTCCTGCTTTCTGTTCAGTTGCTGAACATTGCAGTTTACCATTTGTCATGTGCAGAGACAATAAAAGCAGAACCAGAGTTTCGTATGATCATGTTTTGGTTTCTTAGTCTGCAAAGGAATGGGGAAGAAAAGGAAGAATAACCCGTGTATTTCCCATTTTTCAACATGTTCAGTAAAAAAATATAATGAGCTTAAAATATAGAAAAAGTCCAATGTGTCTGAAACAGAAACTGTACATTGTGAGCTTTAAACAGTTTTATTGCAGGGCAGATGCATTGCATCACAATGTATAGGTGACCCATAAACTAAGATACTGTTTGTGAAACTGACTGCCTGGTTAGTTTGCTGCTTAACATTTTGTTTTTTGAGCGTTTCACTTTAAAATTTTTACTATTACTTATCTTGTTGTTGCACTTAAATTCAGCTATTTCAGATATGGAGGAGTCCAGTGACCTGTATGACGTGTATGAGGCAAACCCTGCCTGGTCCGATCACGAGCCTCGGTGTCCGGCAGACCTGGATCAAGTGGAGTGCCTCAGAAGGAAGATAAAATACTACTTCATGAACCCCTGTGAGAAATACCACGCTCGTGGACGCAAACCATGGAAACTCGTTCTACAGCTTGTGAAGATTGCCATTATTACCATCCAGGCAAGTTATTTTAGACGTGACGCAGCCAGTGTTTTTTGTTTTTCCTCCTTCCTCATATGTCTGTAAAGGTTCACAGTCAAGTCATGGTACATCGTAACAACAAAAAACAAGCTTGAAGATGTTTTGACCCTCATCCAAGTAGCTTCTTCAGTTCTAAAAAAACGTCAGGTAGTTGGGGTTTAAACAAGAACATCTGTGGGTGCATGACTAGGATCTGTTAATGACCAGCTACTTACCTGTAATAGGAAGAGATTGTTTTTAGCAAAACAGCAACCGTTCAAGTTTCTCATATTTCAACCCCTGCTGTCCTCCAGTCTTTAAGGACTAAAGAAGCTACTTGTATGAGTGTCTCATTGTTTTTTTTTTTTGTTTTGATATACTCCTCTGTCCTCATAAGAAACCTTTTTCTCCATCACAGCTGGTGTCTTTTGGTCTCAGCAACCAGATGGTTGTCATGTTCAAGGATGAAAATCTGATGACATTCAAGCACATCTTCTTGAAAAACTACGTTGACGGAGGCATGGATTCGTATGCCGTTTACAGACAGGCAGACGTTTATGATCATATAGACTACGTTATTAAACAGGTACGTGATTTTATTTTTTTTTTTTGCCGACGGGAAGAAGCGCAAAGAGAGCCTGATTTTGATTTGCAGCAACTGTGTCGGTTTATTTTGCTCATGCGGCATCAGAGATTGTTTAATTTTGCTGTAAATCATTGTTGGGGTTTTACTACACGAGTTTATGGCCAAAAGTCTGACAGGCTACATCTGTCATGGGATTGGACTTTGTTCATTTTAATCTGCATTTAACGTATGCTTATTTTGACTGCCTAGTTTTTGAAGTTTTTGACATTTTTAAAATTACTTTAGTTGTATAACTGTGTTTAATTGTCCGTTTACAGTATGAACATCTGCACAACATCACAGTGGGCAATCATGAATATGAGAAAAATGGTAGTGTGCACACCCCACTGACTCTGTGTCAGAACTTCTTCAAGAACGGATCAATCTACCCTGGAAGTGAAACATTTGAAATTGATGTACATGTGGAAACCGGTAAGCATTGTTATTGATTATTTAGTTGATATGCAACACTCTCCACTTTCAAGGGTTTTTCCTCTTGATATCTTAAAAGAGGGTGGCACAGTGACGAGGTGGTTAGCACTGATGCCTCGCAGCGAGAAGGTCCCGGGTTCGAATCCATGGGCCGACTGGGCCTTTCTGTGTGGAGTTTGCATGTTCTCCCTGTGTCTGCGTGGGTTCTCTCCGGGTACTCCGGCTTCCTCCCACCGTCCAAAGACATGCTCATTAGGTTAAATGGTGATTCTAAATTGGCCTTAGGTGTGAATGTGAATGGTTGTCTGTCTCTCTGTCTCTCAGCTGGGATTGGCTCCAGCAGACCCCGCGACCCTTCACAGGAATAAGCGGGTACAGAAGATGAATGAATGAATGAATGAACAAAACTGAAGACATCAAAATCATGTTTGGAATTATGTAGCAGATAACTGTTTTCATCGATGTTGGTTTAGCACAGTATTTGCTAAACTAATACCCTCAGGAAGTAATCAAATGGTTATCAATTACCAGGTGAGGCTGGTGAAAAGATTACTGGTGGGATTTCTTACTATCTTAATTTCTTTGAGACCATGAGTTGTGTTTGTACGAAGGAAAAAGCCCTATTCAACTTATTACCCATTATGACTAAGTTAAAAGACATGGCATCGATGTCAAGAAATGCCAAAAGCATGAAGAACTCCCGTGAATCGTCTCGAGGAAAATAATGTCAAGAGTCCCCTCTGCTGCAGAGGATTTGTTTGTTCAAGTTAAAAATCACCATCACTGCTTTCCAGAGTTCATAAACGGACACATCTCAGCATTTACTGTTGGTAGGAGACTGCAAGACTGCTGCAAAGAAACCACTACTGAGGGAGATCATAAAGAAGAAGAAAATTGCTGGCTGGTGAAACTATTGGCAGTTTATTCAGAATTCAAGGCAACAGTTAACCAACTACCACAGCATCCCGAAGAAACACGGCATCCCATCTGGTTTTAGCTCAGCTGGGTCATCATCAGGACCTCAAGGCTCTGTAAGGACTCTTGGATTCAGAGTGATTCAGTGCACAATCACGCGACCTTAATCCAGCTCAGATGGTTCGGGATGAGTTAGGGAGCAGACTGAATAAAAAACATGAGAACTCCTTCAAAATTGTTGGGAAAACCTCAATGTAATGACGTCATAGAGCTGGTTGAGAAAGTCTGCAAAGATATTAAATTACGGGTGGCTGGTTTGAAGAGTATAAAATATATTTTGCTTTGTTTATTAAGTCGAGATGTTGTTTATTATTTTCAATGTCTTCAGTATTTCTGTGAATGTCTTTGGCTTGGAGCAGCACGTTTCTGATCTGTGGGTCGGCATGTTTGTAATCTGTGCAGCTGCGAGTTTGTGATCTGTGTAGCTGCATGTTTACGATGTTTTGAGTTGCATGTTTCCGATTCATTGGGCTACATGTTTCCAATTTGTGGGGATGCATGTTTCCAAACTGTTGGGCTGCACGTTTCTAATCTGTGGTCCTGGCCTTCTGATTCCCTTCCACATGACCTGGGTTCTTCTCAAGTCCTCTTCTTGCTTAAGCTGGAGTTTTACCCTTCCACCACCTTGGCACCTGCTCCAGTGTTTTCTTGAGAGAATATTGATTCACTGTATAGATAAAACCGAATTTAATTATTCTTCCGTCATGTTTTTGTCTTTGACAGAATGCATCGATGTTTATCCGATGTTTCCGCGATCACTGCGTGAAGCAATTCCAGAGTTTGTGTTGCATTTCAAAAGGTCTGTGAACAACATTCACATGTATTACTGCTGCTGTATAAGATAAGAAAATCCGGTTGGCTCACGTGCCTGCTCTTTCTTTCTTTCTTTCTCCCAGGATGCTCTCCGTCAGTATAACATTTGTTCTCAAGGCCATAAATTTGCAGACAGTGAGGTACAGAGAGCTGCCAGACTGCTACGACTTCACCGTTATCGTACGTCACTTAACTTGTCTTCACGGGTCTGTAAACACAACACTTTGTCTTTTACCAGCAGCGATATGACACATGCGATAAGTTCACCGCTGCCTTCACGGTTGACAGTAATTCCTTGTGACACTGCACCTGACCACACAGCACAGATAAGACTTTAAATGACAATGAAGAAAACTGGAAATGTGAATCCTGTCTTTATCTCTGAAGCTAATTTGAGGCCACACATAAGGGCCAGCAGGTATTGCTTTTTGAAATTTATTGTGACACCCGTCTGTCTGGTTAACAGATTACTTTCAACAACCAAGTTCACAGTGGCCGGATAAAGATCGACCTGGAAAATGACGTGAACATCAACGAATGCAGAGACTGGAATGTAATCGGAGCATGTACGTTTGCCAAAATCACCTGGATTGAAGCTCATGTCCAGGATTTGTTTTTCTGAAAGATGAAACTGAGCAGTCTGTTTTAATGTCTGTTTCTTCAGCTCCCAGGAACATAAACCTGACTGTGCTGTTTGACTGCCTCATCATTGTAACGTGCATTGCATCCTTGGCCCTTTGCCTGCGCTCCATGATCAATGGAATTCAGCTGCAGATTGTGAGTAGAATGAACAGACCTGGAAGTATTTTCGTATTGTGCAGAGCCAAAAAATAATTTTCTGACTCACATCAGTTCATTATGCATAAACATAGAGGCATGTCAGTGCCAAAAAAACCTCCTTTAAAACCGGAAATCACAATATTTACCTGCTCACCATTAGTTTTACATCTTCTTCTGACATTTTATTAAAAAATGTTTATTAAAAAATGTGTATTATTCACGGGTACAACTGTCAGTGTTTAAGGATTTTATATATATGTCTCTTTATTCTCGGGGGTTGTAATGAGACGTAAACAACTTATTCCTGTGTTGCTTACTACGTATTTTTTTTTGTTGATGATGATTTGCCTCTGTAATTGGTGTATTTCTGTATATTTCTGATTAATATGTTTTAAAAAAATGCCTCAAAATAAGTCGGTCTTTTAAACCTCTATAAAACCGAGCAAAGCTTTTCAAAAGAAATCCAACCAGCACCAGAAGTGCTTGTATTATAATTACAAGATGTATCTAACGGAATGTGTTTCCATGTACTTTCGGAGGGTGCAACTTTCTCTCACTGAGAAAGGCTTAGAAACAGTTTATATATAGCCTTTGCTCAGATGAGCATCCACTGTGTTCTTTCTAGACTTATTTTTTTTTTTTGGCACAATGAAAATACTTGTCAGAAAGAATGTAAAAATGGTGCCTCTCACTTCAGCCTTCAAGTGCCGCTAGGCCTTGAATGCCTCTGGTTCAAAGGCATTCACATCAGATTAAGTTCAGTTGGGGTTTGAAAGCTAAACATTTCCTTTTTCTACATTTTCTTGAACGAATAACAGGCTTTTCATTCATAAAGGTTTTATGATTAATGTCAACTTGGGACAGAATTTCAGAAAAATGTTCCATGTCTCCTTGTGCGCTGTTGTTTTGAACTATATACTTGCATTTTCTCATGTTCTCAACAGGAGTACACCCGCTACTGCAGAGAACACACTGCTAAAGGGGTGCCGTGGTCGGACAGGTTGGAGTTTGTGAACGGCTGGTATATCCTGATCATCGTCAGCGACGCACTGACCATCATCGGCTCCATCCTCAAGATAGAGATCCAGACGAAGGTAGAGAGGGCTTTATCGCCGAGGTTTTATAGTTTTTAAAATCAAAATATTAAGATAGGGTAAGGAGCTCGGACATACGGGAGGAGCTCAGAGTAGAGCCGCTGCTCCTCCACGTCGAGAGGAGTCAGTTGAGGTGGCTAGGGCATCTGGTAAGGATGCCTCCCGGACGCCTCCCGGGACAGGTGTTTCGGGCATGTCCCACCGGTAGGAGACCTTGGGGCCGACCCAGGACACGATGGAGGGATTATATCTCTCGTCTGGCCTGGGAACGCCTGGGGGTTCCTCCGGAGGAGCTGGCTGAAGTGGCCGGGGAGAGGTCTGTCTGGGCTTCCCTGCTGAAGCTGCTGCCCCCGCGACCCGGACGGATAAGCGGAAGAAGACGAGACGAGACGAGAAAATCAAAATATTTGTTCCTGTTGTCACACTTTGTTCATCATTTCTTGTTAGGTCCTCACAAGCTATGACGTGTGCAGCATCTTCCTTGGCACAGGCACCATGTTTGTCTGGATTGGGGTCATACGCTACATGGGCTACTTCAGGAAGTATAATGTAAGGCCAGATTTTATTAATAGCAGTGCAAGAATTTAACAATACTTTGGAGCATTCTTTACCTTTATGATTTCAAAGCTTAAAATGTTGTCACCCAGATATGTTTAAAGATGTATTAAAATATGACTGCATCTAATTTCAGAATAATGTCCCTTTTTCCTCCTCAGATTCTCATCCTGACCCTCAGGGCAGCTTTCCCAAATGTGATCCGTTTCATCTGCTGTGCTGGAATCATTTACCTAAGTTACTGTTTTTGTGGTTGGATCGTCCTCGGACCGTATCACGAGAAGGTAACGAGTCCACTGGATTATTTTTTTATTTTTTATTTTTTGTAATTCTAACAAACTTCTGTTACTAAAATGAAACTGAACTCACTTGTGCCTTTGTCTTCTCAGTTCCGCACCTTGAACACCGTGTCCGAGTGTCTGTTCTCACTGATCAACGGAGACGACATGTATCCCACCTTTAAGAACATGAAGCAGAAGAGCAGCCTGGTGTGGATTTTCAGCAGAGTCTACCTCTATTCTTTTGTATCTCTCTTCATCTACATGATCCTCAGCCTCTTCATCACAATCATCACCGACACCTATGACACAATCAAGGTAATATTACCTTTGTTCTGTTTTGAATGATCTTGGCTTTGGGAGGATGTTTTGTTTGGAGTTAATGTTACAAGATATCCTTCTAAGAAATATTAAAACCACTGAACAAAACATTTTCTAAGTGCGAAATAATGTTGCTCTCTGGGTTGCATCATTTAGCAACAGCAGCAGAGTGGAACCCCGATATCTGAGCTGCAGAAATTCCTGTCGGTGTGTAAAGATCTTCCAAACTCGGGCGTATACAGACTTGACAAGAACAACAGCTTCTTTAACTGCTGCATCAACAGGTGAGATCACATTTCTACACCGTTAATCTAAACAACATGAGTCAGTGGCTAAATTTAGATTGACAATATTTCTTTACCTGATTGAAATAACTCTGATTCCAACTTAACAGTTTAGATGGATGCTAAATAAATTGATCTGTGTTTAGATTCCACAAAACCTCATTGTTTAACTTTGCACAAGCATCAAATCTTTTTGAGCTCCAACGTATTCACTTCAAAGTAAATATGATAGAAGTTTGACACAGCTTCCAGCTTTGTTCATCTTGCTTCTTTTCACGTCACCTGATGTTTACACTACTTGGTCAAAGACGGAAACGGAGAAACAATCAGATCAAGTGTTTACACTCTCAATCTGAATTACCTGTGACTGTTGCAGTATGTTCAGATTGAGGCATTATTATTCTTTATTTTAAATCCTAATATGTTTTTTTTCTGGGTGGAATAAATTCACTCTTTCTGCAAGTTTGTCCAACGAGGGGTAAACATTACATGTGGTGACGTCGAAATCTATGTGGACAGCAGTTTTTAAAAACACAGATACCAGCCATCTCCTGTTCAATTCAGTGTTGTCAATTAAGTTGGAGGAAAAACTGATCAACTGGTCGCATACTGGACATCTATATTTTTTTTTACTGTCCATGTAAACACAGCAACTGTTTGGTCCAGATGGAAGTAATAATATTGGTATTTTAATCCTTTTATATAAGATTACAGCGCTGATTAAGCTAGAGACAAAAGTGCAGTGTGTCAAAGCACTTCTTAATATGTAGTCACTAGCTGTAACGTCTCCATTAAAATCTAAGCTGAGCATTTTTCTCATTTCAGATGCAAGAGGGATAAAGAGAGGCTGACTTCAGAGGCGTAGCTGGTCTTTAATGTGGACATACTGAGAGGCTGTACTGTATAACCTAATAATTAATGTGCACTTTATATTGTATTCAGTGGAAGCTGGTTGGATTGTCTCGGGAGAAAATGTTTTCCTCTCCCAGCCCTAAAGTAAGCTCAGGTGATGGATAATTATTTTTAGTGCTGATCAGACTAGGTGATTAGAAATATGTGCAATAAGACACTGAAGTCACTGGTGTCAGTGTGACGTGTGAGATTAGAAATGACCGGTTGTAAATACACTTATTTATGTTATTACTGAAAAATATGACACTATAATTTTTTGCAAAGCATGTCACTTGCAAAGACCCCATGTTGCACACTCAAGATAATGAATCAATAAATAATCTGACGGGTAAATTAAATGAGATTTTATTTCTCCATTGTCAGGAGAAGATATTGGTATAAAAGCTAAAATTACATTTTTCTTCTCTCCCTCGTGCTAGTTAATTAAAACAATGCACAAAAAAATCCCGTTTTAGTTCATGAACAACACACAAATGACCTTTAACACTGTCTGTAAGTCTTCAAAAGCATTGTCTGGAAGCAGATACTGTAAATTGCTCCACTTGTCACCAGTTTAGGAGTAGGCTTTCATTTCCCCAGAAGATACTTCAACATTTCACCTGCTGCTGGAGAGGTGTGAGAACAGTTCAAACCAAGATGCACTATTCCAGTTTGCATCTAATCCATCAAGATCAAGGAGACATCGCTTTGGTTTTTGCTTTTAGTCCAACATGAACCGCCATGATCCACAGTTTGTATGAACGACTTGATGCAAGCCTCCAGAGCAGGCAGAGGTCACTGGTAAAGAGGTGTCTGATAAAAGCTGACACCGAGAAAAAAAAAAAAAAAATCTAAAAACAAGTTGAAATCCCAAATTTCCCATGATTTGACAAACCCAGTTTAGTATTTAGGACCCGTATTTCTTGTAGCTTCTCATCTGTTCTTGGCAGTCTTGCAGGAATTTTATCTGGACGGTCCAGAAATATGGGTCCCAAAAACACAAACTGTTGATTAAAACTAAGAAGTCCGGTTACTTCATTGGATATCCTGAGACAAAACGTCAAATAGGTCCGTGGCGTCAGCCTGGTTTGGAATGTGTGACTCCAGGAGGAGGAACCCGCTGCTCCTCCATCCTGTTGGATTGGGAACGAAGGATGAGACTGAAAAAGTCCTCGTCTGGAACAGTTGGTCCTTTGGTTGTGGAAGATGGAGCAGCACACCTCTGGTCGTTCAGTCTGGAGCCCTGAAAGATGGTGAGGAGTGCAATTACATTACATCAGCTGATTGATTGATTGGTCAAAATAAAACCTATTGATCATTTGGTTTTAGCATTTGAATGGTTGGCTAGATAGACAGGCTAGACAGTTGTTGCAGCTGAAAACTGTAAAGACAAAATATGTTGTGTATTTTATGAACTAATATTGTCAAGCTGTGGTGTCTTGGGCAGCATGCAGTGTACTGGGACTTATTTCTTACCTGGCACTTCACCAACATGTCAAAGAAGACCTCGTCCCCCTCTGGCTGATCAGCACTGGCCTCGAGGCGATCGTATAGGGAGTGTGTGTGAGGTGTATCTGTTGTGGAGTTGGGGGCTGGAAAGAAACACAAGTATCTGTCATGATCAGCGATACTGTCGGGTGTGACAAAATGTAGGCCGAGCCTCATATTTTATCACCTTGTGGCGGGATTTGATTTGTGCTGGAGGTGGAGGGTATATGAGGCGGGTTGGAGGTGTTGAGACGTAAGCCAGGAAAATGGCTCATGCTGACTCGTTGGTCGTCCAGACGACGGGCCTGGGAGCTGGCCAGCAGCTCCAGGAAATGACCGGGATCCTGGAATGGTGTATTGCAATCTGAAATAGCTACAAGCAGAGATAATTATGAGATACGGATGAATAACACACAGGGGGTTGTGCCTTTTACTCCTCTAATGTAATGTACTCCCAATATTTGACTGAGAATTTGTTGGAGAAATGTAAAGGCTGTGACACGGCAAACTGACATCTGCCAGTGTCTGCGACCTTAGTTTTGGCCGTGTGTCCTGCACTGCTGGCGCTAGTCGGACTCCTGTCGGCAGCTTTTCTGCTGATTCAGCGTGTTGTACTGGTCACGGAGCGAGTCAGATACATTAATTAATTTGTCAGTTTAATGTGTCTGTGCCTAAAATGAGCTGCTGTGAGCAAATGTCGTCATCAAGTAATCCAAATGAAAATTTAGCCAGAGAATATCAAGTTTGGATTCATGACTTTTACAGAGGAGCTCGATAGTGACAGATATGGATTATCAAAAAGGACCATAAATGTCACTCCGCTCACTGAAGGATAAAACTAAAGGATAAAATCACTCCACAATAAAGAGGATTAACATCTAACATCAAAAGGACAGTTGTAGACATGCTGCATTCACACCACATAAAGGATATTGCCTTGACTCTACTGGATACTTACGCCTCTTCCAACAGATTCTCAATAGGATGAATCCAATTTCTTGTACAGTATTTAACCCTTGAAAGATAAGTTAGAAAAACAGTGATACCACATATGGTGTGAACACCTATGAAAACACGGGGCTCACTCACATTTCTTTTCAGCTACAGGTAGGGTGGAGGAGGGAGAGGGATGGGCGGGGAGATGGCTCGGGCCATCCAGTAGAGAGCACCTTTGGTCGTCCATTCTGTTGCCCTGGAAACGGGAGAGGAGGTCGAAAAAGCCGTCCTCCCCAATAGTGTCCCGCGATCTTGGCTACGGGGTAAAAACATCACAGAAGCAAGCTGAATCACATTTGGGGTAAAAAAAAAACCTTCAGGTATCTGAGGTATTCGGAAAAGCTGGAAGTCTTTAAATGAAAACAAATTATTCCGTACAGTCGTGACTATATCCCTGACCTTTTATAAACCAAATGAGTAAAGGGCAGATGAGATTAGACAGATGTGGCTGCCGGATAGTACAGTTTGCAGATATGGAAGCAGATCATTTTGGGGTTTTCAAATGAAATTATAATTAAAATTGTTCGCATTCAAAGGGAAAAGCTGAACTTTACTGCAGAGTTTGTAAAGGGTATCTGTCTGTGTGCATAGTCCTTTTTGCTACCACTGTACTGCTTGTAATTCCAAATGGTTTAAAGACACATTTTTGACTTGGAACTAATTCATTTTGATGTTAAACCTGAATATCTTTAACGTGCTCTGGAGTCTCTGACATTATTCTGCAATGCCTGAGTCAGAAATGACGATCCTGCATTGACTCACCACAGTACTCCCTCCTACAGTCTTAATACTGAAAAAGAAAACAACTCTGGGAGGAAAGATGTGTCACAAGTTTGACTTTTAACGTGAATCATCACAGCCCACGAGTCCAGGAAAGTTGTGTGTCGTCATCAGCTACTGAAACTTAGAAATACCTTAGGAGACAGAGGGGCGTGAGACTGTGGAGCTGTGTGCTCGGTGTGGTTTTCGTGCTGGTCTTTAGGAGTTGATTTGTGGTTCTTCTGCTTGCTTTTCAGCCAGAGGAAAAGCTTAGTTGAAGCCTTTATTGTGTTGTTTTTTGAAGACCCGGGGAATACTTCGTCTTCCCAGTCCTGTACACATACAAGGTCCATACAGATGTACAGTGTTTTATCCAACATAGATCAGGGTAAAGCTTTCACTGTATGTTCACTGAATGGTAGCGTCTCTATTAATCTGTATTGTTGTCTCATAAATTATCTAAAAAGTGAGAAAATAATATAAAAGTAGCAGCTATAGTTTAGTATGAAACAGCTGAAACTTTTTATGTGAAATACAACTAATTTTCAGTCAGTGCATGCAAACCAAATGGTTTTAATATCAGAGA
This sequence comes from Chelon labrosus, assembly GCF_963514085.1. NCBI lineage: Eukaryota > Metazoa > Chordata > Actinopteri > Mugiliformes > Mugilidae > Chelon > Chelon labrosus. The sequence goes on from NC_140343.1 coordinate 9,398,059, forward strand.
GATACACTTTACATATGGAAAAAAAATAAAATACTGCAATTGTATGTATTTTTTGTACGTACTGGTTGTGCCGCCAACTCTACACTTTGACTTTTGTCAGCAGCTGGAGTCAGTTCTGGGTTTTCTGCACTACTACCTCTTGTCCTCGGAGTCTTGGCCCCTGAAATCAAAAACACAAAATGGCCATGTTTTAGTATTTAAAGCAAAGCACCACAACAAAACATATTTTTGGTTTCTAGATGTCTACAGCACTTGTTTGCATAAAGATAATGCAAATGTGTTTTCTGGCAAAACAAACTGTAGACTGTAGTTTGTGGAAAATTGGACTGGTCAGTGCCGAGCAGATTTACCTGACAGGATGTGGTAACCCTGGTGCCTCATGGTAATAGGAGAGCTGTTGGTATTGGTGTTGCAGAAGACGTTAGGATTGATGTTGGAGTTGGACTTTAGGCCAACAACCAGCCGCAGGTCCGACAAGTTCATCCTGGCCGTCACCTCGCCACTTTTATCCCGTGTCTGCACCGATAAAGTTAAATGTGAGTATATGACTCCAACACAAAATCACAGCATAGATTTGCTATATAACATCAATCCACATCATTTCCTGCAGTTCCATATGTGACCAGTAGATGGGGGTGTGGCCCAATGAAAGCTACAGATGGGACTTTTGAGGCAGGCGGTAAACTGTAAACAGTTACCTCTTTGGCAATTTCCAGATGTTTCTCTGCAAACTCCATGGCTTCTTCATGATTCCCCAGGGCGGTGTGGGCATTTCCTAGACTCCAGTACGCTCTTCCTTCACCGACTCTGCAGTGAGACACACCGAGAAACAGGCTGAGCAACTTTAACCGTGATTATGCAAGAACAGGTAGGGCATTCATCAAGCAATCACACAGTGGATCACAACACAACAACCTGATCTTAACAGGAGAGTATGCAGCACATTTCAACACCAGCTCGCGTTCAGCAATTCAACCATGTTGCCATAGATTAAAATCAATCTTGCATCTCACGGAGCGTACAAAACACTATTATTTAGTGCATGAATGCAGTGAGCTTCTGATAATAAGTTTGCATGTATCAGTAAACAGAAAGGGCTTCCTCGGTATGTGCCTTTTTCCCAGACACCTTGTTGAGATATATAGTGGGTGAGAAGTCTGTGATACACGTGTGCATGACAGTAAATGCTGTAAATTAAGCTTCCTTTGTGACTTAAGCAGTGAAGCGCTACTAGTAACACCATGAGATTTTAGCTAGCGACTTGACTGGAGGCCACCCACATTCAAACTGCACATGCTCATTACACTTCAAAGACAGTTTGGAAGGAAAGCTGACAGCAAATGGCGTTCGAGGCATACCGGTCGTTGAGGGCCTGCGCGATGACCAGATGTTTGAGGTGATAATCAATGGCCCTCTCATAGTCCCGCAGCAGAGTGTAGGTGTTGCCCAGGCTGTAACAGGCCTGAGCCTCCACTGCTCGGTCCTTCAAAAGCCTGGCCAGCTGCAGAGTCCTCCTGGGGGCAAAAGCGTAGGAGAGGAAGAAGGTCAAAGAATGTCTAGGGTGGGTGCAGCAGAATGATAGCTATCTGATCTTCTCTTTTCTCCCTTTGTTCTCGTTTTCCAAGGACTTCTGAGTCATGAAAATGCTGGAATCGGGGATTAACACTGACGATTTAATCACGCACTACACAACAAACAATATCTGTGTTCTTATTATATTCAAAACTTTCCATGCATTTTCCTTATATTGGCAAATCAATAAGACTTCACTTTAAATTCACTTATTTCATATTTAAAAGCAGTGTAAAATGTAGTTGCACAAAGCTATAAGGGCAACATTATAGTGTGTTAGAAGCCATTTTTGATCTCATTTCTGAGGTTGCACATTCATAAGTCTATTAAATGTTTTCCCTTTTTATCCAAGCTTTCATGCTACAAACAAGTGCCAGTGTCAAAGCTGTGCTGCACTGAAAAATACCGCTTCAGCAGACTTGTTTACAGCCAAGTACTTGACATCTTTGTCACAAAAGTCGATACATGCCAATCACGAGGCGTGAAAGTCCCTGAGCCCAAGATTTACTCACTTGTAATGACCGGCCGCCACCTCAAACTGGCTGAGGAATATATACGCATTGCCAAGGTTGCAGTGGGCCCTCCTCTCTGCAGACTTATCGCCAAACTCTTTAGCAATGAGCAGCCGCTGCCAAACAAGATAAACAGTAGGGTGCAGGATTAACAGGAGAACATTTTGAGGTAACAAAGAATGCTTTTTTCATGAGGCAAGAATTACAAAAATGTATGTAAATAAAAAGTCATATCTAAACGCTGGGAAGCTCTTCCGACATAAAATCGGTTCGCTACCTACCTTTTCGTGTGCAGCTACTGCAGTTTCAAACTCTCCCAGAAGATAGTAAGTGTTGCCAAGGTTCCCGTAAGTTCGACCCTGAGCTGCCCGGTCACCTAACTCCTTCACCACAGCCAGGTTTGCTCTATTTGTAGAAGGAAAAAAAATCAAAATAAAGACAGCAACACAGATGTCCATGTAGACAAGTTGTGATACTTTTACTTATGAATATTATCATAGAAAAAGCAGTTATGAAATTATGTTTTCAAGATTTTGTGAGTTCTGACAAACAGTTTCTATCAAATGAATTAACCAGGCGCCATATTATCTTCAATCTTGACTTGTTGTTATTTGTCAAAGTACCGTAGCCTTTTATATAAAGGTACCCACACGCCAAACCGACATCAAAGGCCTACTGGCAAAGGAGCCGACTGTGACTTACACCGACTTACGTGAAAGAAAATAGCTCTTCTTACCAGCATGTGGCAGTAGGCTTTATTTTTGATTCAAAAGGGGAAACCAAGAGAGCTACTATTAGCTGGGAGGTTGGGAAGCTAGGAAGAGCTACAAACCATCGTACAGAGCTGGCCTGTCTTTCTCATCAGTTGGTCTATGTTCATCGGTTTCATTTCTTCTGTCGTGTACTGGTTCACTAAGATGAACAGCCAGTAAGAGTGACCTCTCTCTGACCGTCTTGTTCCACCGCTGATTTATTGTACTGAATCGCCAGAAAAGTGGCCGACAGACGTCTGACTACTGCCAGTGGCATGGGACACACTGGAAAAACTATGGTCACAGATGCTTCCCAACAGCCCGACACGGACAAATGGCTGATGGTCAGCTTGGAAAAAGAATGAACCGACAGAATCAACGTTTTATAGACTGTGTAATACTACTATGACTACCTGTACATGTTGTTGGTACTCAGTAAAATGCCAGAACACGTTAGAGGCAATTAAAACGAATGAAAAGACAACTTTATGGACAACCCCTGACAAAACAGACTCTAAGGCAACCAAAGTATAGCAATTATTTAGCAGATGCACAGCACCTGAACACCTCAAAGCAAGCAAGTTTCAACCAACATACATCAAACTCAAGGAGAATATGAGGACATAATGGGATGTAACCGTTGTGACTAATCAGCTTAGGATCTGAACATTTATGAGTATAATAACTAAGGACTTTCATGATGAAGCACAATCAATGTTTTGAGGTAAACAGAGACACACCAACTCACTCATAGTACTCTGAAGCTTTCCTCAGGGCTATCCTGGCCTCTTCTGGAAACTCTCCTGGCTCTGTTCCAGTCCAGCAGATGCTCTTGCCCTTGGCGTGGTAAACGTTCCCGAAATTATACAGCGCTCGAGCCTGCCCAACCTACAGCGCACACACACACACAGCAGATTTTCAAAGACGGAAACCAGAGTGACCAGTGCTGTAATTACATACTTAAAATACACCGACACCAGACTTTCTCGAACACACGCAAGCCGAGCAACCTATTCTTGATGCTGGTGCACCGATATCTACGCAGTCATCAGAGAAACAGGTCTGTGGCGGCAGAGCATGCCATTTCATACGGCTGAAAACAACTTTGGATCCATTTATTCTAATCAAAGTAAATGGGCCTTTCAGTCACAGTCTAGACTTTTTATTGACGGAAAAGTGAATAATTTTCAGTGTGCTAAAATAAAATGACAGAATTGTAAAAAGTTTTAAACGATACCTAAAATATGTCTCACCTTGTCATATATGGCTCTTGTGATATCCAAGTGTCTTTGGCAACAGACCACTGCTTCATCATACCGTCCTAAAAGCTTTAACGTGTTCCCAAGGTTACCGCTGGCTTTGGCCTCACCAACTTCGTCCCCAATCGTTCTGGGAGCGCAGCAGAGAAAGAACCATTAGGAAATAATTAGACTGGATTATTAGTGCTTTCCTGAGGGGTGTTATTATGAAAACTCAAGAGGCAATAAAGTAATTTACAGCTCCGAGCAGTAATACGCTGGGGTTCAGTTTAGCAGTTTAATTATGGTTGGGGAAGGAGTGATTAAAAAAGTTTTAAGCTTAGACTATACTTGTATAGGATAATGGCAAACTCAAGTCAAAAATCACACTAGTAGGAAAATTGCATTTTCCACTGTTTAAATAAAAAAAATAAAAAAGCAAATTAAAGTTATGAAGCTGTTCACCTGGTAAGTGTAAGGTCATGCCGATGATACTCCAAAGCTTTGTTATACTCCTGAAGGTGAAAGTAGGCATTTCCCAGCTGGCTGTAGATGGCGCTGAGGATTTGGAGGTCCTCAGTTCCAACATGGATGGCAGACTCAAAGAAAGACACACCAGCCTGATAGTCACCAGCCTTACAGAGCCGTTCACCTTCCAGAGCCAGGTCCAGACATGATGACTCCATCCTGCAGGGAAGAGAAGTCACGGTGAACTCTACAATGTGTTCTACAACAATGTTTGAAACGTTTAACATGTCAGGACGGTAGCTTTAAGCATACAGTTAGAATCAGATGTTATGAAATCAACACATTAAAATAAAACTTCTTGAGTGGTATACAGTAAAAAAATAAATGAAATGAGGTACACACAGTCTCCAATAAGCTAACTATACCACCCAGAGTAAAGAAACCTGACATCTTCAATACCACAACAGGCTGTAATATGAAAAGTCAAAGACATATTTCTCTTTCAGACCTCAGAGTAAAATATTCTTTCACATTTTTTTTTTTTTAAAGCAGAGTGAAGCTTTTCAAAAAACAAATCTGTCCATTCTAAAATTACGGATTTACCGTATTCATCATTTCTCTTTTTTCTCACAGTTTGCAAAAAACTGGAAGGAAGTTTTGAGTTACTCATGCTGAGCCACATCGCTCACTAAAAAAAAAAAAAAAGGTCAAGATTCAACATTTCGCCATGTCGTGGTGGTAGGGTGGCTGGTTTCAGTTACCACTATTTACTCTGCTGACAATCCTGAGGATTAACCGAATTTCCCCAAAACAGCATGACCTTACCCTGCATTCACATGGTCAATCTAAAAATAACATTTTTTCTTTTTCTGATTGCCGCTCCCTCTCTTCATTTACTTCTTAACTTGCTCAATCACTGCTGGTCTCTTGCTTTAAAAGCCAAAGTTGTGTTTACAGTGTCTGGAAAATGTTACCAATTATACCTTTGTTTAGAACATAAGTGGCGTTCACAAAGGTATTATAAAAGTGCAGCAAATCATTGCTTTAGAGAACCAGTGAAATAAAGCCAGAAGATGTAATTTTTGCTTGTTACATTACTTTTTATCATTATAGAACTTTTGTTAATTTACTTAACTATAAAGAAACAGTTTCAGCACATTAAGCCAAATAAATTTAATGTTAGATCACTTAAATAACTGATGTGCTCAAACCTCAGCATGCTTTCTCACAATAGAAGAATCCACATACTGCACAAAGAGGAACCTCAAATGACAGGCAAAAATAACATGAGTTACTGTGAAACCAGACACAAGACTAAATCCAGAATAGGACCAAGCATTTCCTGTCTTGAGCGCAAAGCCTTAAAAAAATGCCACAATTACCCTGGAATGAAAATATGTACCTTACATTTAACCATGAACACAAAGCAAACTCAGATGTGTCTGTGGTAAGAGCCAACATTCATTTCACAAGCTTCAGCGTCTATTTTGGCAGCTTCAAACTGCCAGTAATATAAAGACGAAAGGTGTGCGTATCTATGGAGCTACGTCATGACACTGTAAAACAAATCCAATCATGCATGGACGCACAGCGTTCACAGCTACAGGACTGCCAATAAGGATTATCACAGTTTTCTTTAACCCGAGGACGCAGTTTAAATGTTAAAAATGCAAAGTCACAGGCAGAAGTTATTATTTTAGTTGACGCCTACCAAATTTGGACCAACACTTTTACTCTATATATAGGCCTAGGAATAGATTTCCACCCCTAAAAAAAGCAGTTTTATGACTTAAGTACTCCCTTCTAAATTAACTTTTAAACAACCCCAGAGGAAACAACACTTTTTACACGGTACTGTTGCTGCCAGACAAATAGCATTTCCTCCTGGTCTGTCTTCTGACCTCCCAGGCCTCTGCCAATGCTTAAGGAAATTAATGGTTAAGTTAAAGGTTAAGCCCTCAGCAAATTAAACTGTGTTGTGCAGTATTTGCTCCAGGATTAATTTGTTTGTTTGCCTGTTTTCTTAATGAATTGACAATTTAGGAAATGTGGCCTCGCAGAATTCCCATAATACAAAAACAGTATTGTCTATGTTTTGCTATATTAAGTTGCAGCCTTGAGCCTCCTTATCTAGATACTACGGTATTACTTTAACACACCTTGATTCAAGGATAGCAGGTTTTAATCTCTGCTGGAACATTCCTTGTAAAGTCAAAGTTTAAGCAGAAAAACACTTTTAACAGAGCCACCAAATTCAAAATAATGACGTGTCTTAATGTACAGATTTACTGCAAAGCGTGTACCAATACAAGGTGTTAAATATAACAATGGATTTATGTGAATTTGCCACAACTGAACCATGTAAAACAATTTCCTGTGGCTGGATTAACATGCTTTCTGACATCTAACAGGTTAACTCATTACCTCCAGTCAAAGCAAAGTCACATACCTGCCGCCTCTTCCCATTCTGATGCACTCAAGGCAGTTTGACACGACGGACATTTCAAGCTTCTTGATCACTCTCTGGAGCAAACGCTGCGCTTTCAGCATAACATTCTTTACCTTCTCTTCCTTCGTGTGCATAAACATAACGCATGCAGCCACTGTGCCCCAATTTCATACGAATAAAGTGAAGTCCCTTGGATCTGCTGCCTTCTCCGAGAGCGAGCTACTAACTTAAGGTAACAGCAAAACAAAGGACTTAATCCTCTCAGCGTTCATGTCGACCTTAACGGCCAGGCACTTGAGCAAGAGACCTTTTGTTAAGGCGAATTCAAATTAATAGCGGGTCATCAAAGAGCAAAAATAACCGAAGTGAGAACAGTCGGCTTGGTTGCCATGGTTAGCCGATTGTTGTATATCTCAATCACTTAGCCATTGGTAACCTGCATCTTTAAGCCACCTGATGGCATGTGTCACTTCCAATTATGCCTGACCTCAGTGGTGATTATAGCCACTTTAAGTGGCTCCTGTGAGTGAACCTAAGGCTATTTGTGCAACACTTCATGAAATAATCTTTAAACAGCAAGTAGCCTAAAAAGACTGATATTCTACTACCTTTCCAAAATGTTTTAACTGCATGATAATATATATATATATTTTATTAAGATTGACTATTCATTATTCCATAATTCTTAGTGAAATCTTGGGAGGTAAAAAAAAAAAAAAACACAATACACATATGGACAGAACAATGATGTATTAATGAATGAAATCCAGAAATAATTTTACATTAATACCTTTTTTAGTTACTATTGCTGATCCAGAGAAATCCACTCTGAATTCATTCAGAAGCCTGGATCAATGTGCCCGCTAGAGGGAGAGACAATACTCGCCCGTGTGACATTTAGACAAACATCCTAGTTGACCCAAAGCCAAGTTAATCATTACGGAAAGAGGCAGCTGCGGTAAACGGCCTCAGTGCAGATGGAATTGTTTTAAACTGGCACAGAACTCTGTTATTATAAGTGCAAGCTACTGAAAACAGCTAGAGTAAGGAGAGGGATTTATAAATATATATATAATATATAAAACCTCTTCCTTATACACCAGTCAGGCATAACATCATGGTCACCTGCCTGGTCCTCCTTGTGCCTCCAAAACAGTTGTGACTCATCAGAGAATGGACATGGGCCTTCTGAGGGTGTCCTGTGGTGTCTGGCAACATATTTAGTTGTTAGTGGGGGGCTTTGGGTCCTATGGGTTGAGGGGAGGGGCCTCTGTGGATCAGTCCTGCTCTAGTGCATCTCACAGATACTTGATCAGTTTGGGATCTAGTGAATTTGGACGCCAGGTCAACACCTTGTGCTGTTCTTTATGTTTTTTTTTAGTTGTTCCTAAACAGTTTTTGTGTGTGTGCCTGTGTCAGGCTGCATCCTGCTGGGAATGGCTGCTGCTGGTGCCATTGGTATGGGGTGGGGGTCCCTGGTCTGGTCTAGGTGGGTGCTACATGTCTAAGTAACATCCACACAAATGACAGGTCCAAAAGCTTCCCAGCACATCCCAGAACATTGTATTGTCACAAGATGGTCAGTGTTATTTACTTCTTCTGTCAGTGGTTTTAATATTGTGGCTGATTGGTGTATCTCTCATATGTTAAACTAACAATAATGTAATTAATGCAGCAGGACTGATTATTGTACCATAGCATAATCAATGCAAGAATACAATCCAATAAAAACAAAATAAATAGATCACATAAAATACTACACAAATAACAGTATTGTCACTTGCCCAAACAAGGTTAGACTATTGTATAAGAAGAAAGTAGTCACGCCATTAGTCATCACTCACCAATAGTATACAGGAATTAATTAAATCAACAGCCACAAGGTGAAAAGATCTCCCACGGCGATGGTATGTTGTCATTACATTTTGAAACCGATCAATATCTGGTTATGTGTCAGGGACCTGTCGGTGGTCTGTAATCTGTTACTGAGAACACAGGGTGGAATTTGTTTCCGAGGAAAATGTGCCGTTGGTACTCTGACTTGACAAGGCTTGTAAGCACGTCTTAAAAATGACTATGAGGTGATGTAATTTCGTGTCTCTACCCCACAAAGGTGTCCAAAGACATATCACATTTGCAAACACCAATTATATGATTAACGAAATCCGAAGGATATTTGACAAGGCAGCGGGTAAGCGTGACCTCAAATATCACACTATATCAACTTCAGAAAACAAAACCATCACAAAGTGTTCAGGCGTGAACGTGAGAGAGGAAAATCAGGTGCAGATTTGCGCAACTGTTTCAGTCCCAACATGAAATATTTACGCTGTGGTTAGTAGGGGGACCTCCTGTAGTCAGAATCATTCATCAGGTTGCCAACACGGTGTCATGTTACTGTCCCAGAAAACAATGTTGTTATTTATTTTCAGACCTACACTGACAAACATATCTGTAAAGAAAATACTAATAAATGCAAGTACAGAAATGTCATTCCAAGCTTTTCTAAATTTAAATTTAAATGTAAATGTACTGGTAAAATATTGAATGGGTCAACATTTGTCTTTGTCTGCCTTGGAATTAACATTTTTAAGAAACATGTTTTCCTGGTAATATATGCAAATATAACTGAATTCAATATCAAGGCTGCATATTACAGTTAATAGTCAAACACATTTAAGCAGCTGTACTCTCAGGTTTAGGTAATAAATTACTTCTGTGCACTGCAATCAAAGGATTAGCAAACCTGTTGCTAGTTAGTCTTCTCTTGAATGAATTATTTTAGCTTTTATCCAGATGAGCATTGTGCCTTTATTCATGTGAATCTTTTTACGTTCTAATATTGATGCATGAATATTTGACTTTCATTACATATTCCCCATTAAATAAACAAACAGCCCTACCTCTGGCGGACATGAAATAAATGCTCCCTGTCCAGTGCACGGTGCAGAGAAACAATCCCGTACATGACGTTCAGCCCAGCAGTCTTAACAACAGCCATGGTGAACACAGCCAGAGGATGAACCACATTTATGGATTCAAGTTAACCGCTAAACACTTTTATAGCTCTGGGAAGTAACTGACAAGAAATCTCCACAGTCCCATACATGAAACACCTCAGGAGAGACTGAACACTGCTACGCACGGGGTACAGCTGTCACACTATCTCCGACCCACCTCTTATCTTGAAACTGGAGCTGGCGAGCAAGAAAACACTGACGCTTCACTGACATGTGCTCGCAACAGGAAAAATCTAATGAAACCCAATCAATCAAGTGGGCTTGAGAGGATGCAGATGGGAATGCACTTGAATCAGCAACAGTTTGTAACTCAATTATTTTCACTGCTGCACATGTTATGAATTTTGTAAAAGCTTTCAGCTACCACCTTTGTATTTCTTATGTTCCTTTAAAGTAACAATATTTTGCTGGCACCAACAATGCGCTCAAATGATGTTCACCTGCTACCTGCTGCAGACTGACAGTCTAGTGCAAAGAAAATCCCACACCGGTTATACAGGCCCCTACCTCTGAAGCAGGAACAAGACATGGCATTCATGCCAAATTCCCAGAACTGTGTCAAAACAGAAACTTGAGATTTAACGTCCTGTTTTATCCTCTCAGTTCGCTCTTCCTATTTTTTTTTGTGCTTTTTTTGTTTGGATCTCACTCACACATACCACTGCACTGAGCTGCACTGAGCTGCACTGATCGTGTTTGCCATTTATGCTATGACCTCATTCACTGACTGAAGTATTTTTACCCAAAGAGCTCCAGGTGACTGGAGGGATTTTTTTCTGTTGATTGCATCATGTTCGGTGCAAACCAGACAATGTAGTGAGCAAAAATCCCAAAGTGGTTGCCGATGCACAGACCACAATATCTGACAGCAATGACATTCAAGTCTGAAATTGCGTGCATCCCGAGTCTCACTCTTTGTAAGCTTTGTCAAATAGAAACTCTACTTTTTGACAATTGCCAGTTCATTAGGCACACCAATGAATATGCCTAACGTCTAATGTAACAGTCAGGCACGAAATCTTAGCTTCCTGAAGGTTACCGTATTTAGCATTTTGAGAAATCTGCTGATTCAACTATGTTTTCATTTTAGAAACTGTGGCTTATAGTACTATTGAACTGTACTGTGTTGTACTGATATGTTTCTATTATTTCGACAACCTTATATTAGTCAGCCTGCTAGGCTAAGTAACAGAAAAAATAATCTGTATTTAACTCAGTACAGTTATTCCAAAATAACCCAAAGGATGAGACAGTTGGATTACCATGTTTCTTACTGTTTCAACATAAACTGAACATTGTACCTTCATGAAGCTAAGATTTAGTGCAGGCTTAGTGTACCACATGAAGTGGCAATAGAGTGTATGTTTCTTATTATTTCCTTTTGTTCCCCCATTGGTGTTTTTATTGTTTGGTTTTAAGCAGCAAAATATAGATCAAGACATGCAACCCTTGCAGATTTCTTTAACAAAACAGTAAAATGTTTGGGGAATGAATGTCAACAGCAACAACAGGACAAGCACTTGCAGCTACATTGGCACATTTTATTTTAACTTAACAAGAAAGAGAAAATGAAACATTAACAGGAACTTAAAAGAGTTCATTTAAAAAAAGGAATCAGGACAGAAAGTTCAACCGAATAACTGGAGTTTAACTTTTGCTTGCACTTTCTTGTATAAATAATTTTTTGGTTCAAAATGTACAATTGATTTGGATAAAGTGTCAACCTCCAGGTAACAATACATAAGCTAACTGCAATGTGATGTCCTGCAGCAGATCTATAGCCTTAAATCACAGCTTTCTGCTGAATCGGCAGTGACTGAAATTACACAGACATGCATAAATATGTATTTTTGCGAGCCGAAAAATGCTTTTTCATTTTAAAACTGCACAGAGTCCTCGTGCTACCACATTTTAACATATAAAACGCAGTGGCTTGGCTTTACTTTGCACGATTTTGGTAGAAAAAGTAATGATTTGTGTGGGAAACTAAACATTAAAAGTATGTAAACTGCCCCCGGAGCAGCTCTTTCCTCTGAGCAGAAGCCTTCAAGTCACATAATAAAAAGCCTAATGTGGCGTCTTAAACCATAACCCTTCCAATATGAATACACCCAACCAACCAACCCCTCTCCAATTAGGCAATGCTACTCCCCAAAGGGGATATGCATCGTTTCCCCTTTGAAGAGACCTTAGAAGCAACCATCATTAAAGACCTAAACACTGCCACGCATGGGAAAAGATGTCACAGCTCATTTTAAAATGGAGAAACTGACTTTAACTGTAAACTGTAATTAGTGTTTCTACTTAAACTGGTGCTGAGAGTGTGTTTCACCAGGAAGTGGAAGCAGAATAAAGTGCAGAAAGTGATTTAACACCTGAAAGTGACCAACCACATTAATGTCCCCACATTTTTTTATATTTTCAGTTCAATGTCATGACACACAGCGTTCGCGATGATGATGAAGAGGGTTTGGGAAATCATGAACTAGAAAGCTGAAAATGAGTCAGTTTAGTATGAACGTGTCGCCACATGTCCCCTGTCTGTGTGAGTGAGTGAGACACAGACACGGAGTGACATTTTTTCTTGTCTTCAGTCTGTTTTTTTAAAAAAAATAACAACAATAATAAAATAATAAAACTTGGAAGAAGGTTTAGCAGAGAGCAAGTTAAGCTAACCGACGTTTTCTACGAATGAAGCACCAAAACACCGAAACTTTTCAGGTAATCATTTCACCTACCTCAAAGCGATGAACCTGAATACACCACAGACATGTCTTCGGTTGTAGAAAGTAGTTAAGTCGAGTAAAAAATATCCTTACTAGCTGTTTTTTGTCTCTGTTTACAGTAGCCTTACTACTCAGGCGTACATCTGGGAGGAAGATGACTACGCTGTCTCGGGAAGCAGACGTTGAGGCCACTCCTCGCGCTCACAATCTGACTCCAATTAGGATTCCACGGTTGCTGCCTTCAGGAGCCGTCGGAAAGTTTGACATTGCTACATCGGCGACCAATCAAAAGACTTAAAACAGGCTTTAAATGTGACGTTTACGGGTCAGCGAAGAGAAGTAGTAAATCACACACGGATGGATTAAAGGCGTATTTTATACAGCTGCATGTGGTCAATAAAGCCGCAGTTAATTCAGCAGCAATTACAACCCATTTTGAAGACTTCTTCCGCCCCCTGCCGCACAAAGTGACTCTCTGCCACTTTATTTCCAAAACATAAAGTAAATAACCTTTCATTTAAACAGCTGTTTGCTTTTCCTTGCATTACTTCTTAAAACACAAGCGAACATGGATCGTGTATTTACGTGTGTTTACACATGGCAATCGCGAATTACCAGAGACATTTAAAGGCAACAAACACATGTTGAATTTTCAAAATAAAAGTATTTACCCGGCAAGAAAAACGTTCTACAATTTCAAAATAAAAGTATTTTACTTGAGATGAAGCTGTAAAAAAAGCTCTATACTTCAAAAATACAAATATGTTACTAAAAATGTAGCAGCAAGAACATTATAACGGTTCAAAATTAAGTTTTTAAATGAAATAAGAGAAACAAACGGCAAAAACACTGAAATTTCAAAATAAAAGTGTCAAAATGAGGCTAAATCTTTGGCAGTTATAAATATTTATCTTCTTGTTTTTTCTCTTTCTTTAATAGCAACCTCAGCTGAGGACGACCATACTAGCTAAAGTTACTGAGTGGACCTTGAAAAAGTTTAAGACTGCTGTTTCTGAGGTCAAGAATACTTTTTTTTATCTCAGCTGTGCTGAGAAGATCTTTCCTGGAAGATGATATGACACAATCAAGTCCTCGTAACATGCTCCAGGATACCACATCTCACAACTGTCAGACCCAAACACAGGCATTACCAGCATCTCCATGTCGCATACGCCTCAACATATATCCTACCTAAACCAAGAATAATACTGTCCTGGCTACTTTTATCTTTCAGGTCAATCTGCAGCACCTGTCAGCTCTGTAAGAATATCAGCAAGCCAGTAAAAGTGTTTGAAGCTGCTGTGGTCAATACAGTGACAGTGGACTAAACTCAGTAAATCCCTTTTTTTTGTACAACGTATTTCCAGGCTGACAGTGTGATATACTGTCAGTTAACCTGGACAGAGAGCATAAGAGAGTCTCTCACATCTTTCCTTTTTTTCGCGTGGCATTGGGGATTTATTTTAGGACAGAAAACTAAAGTAAAACCCAGAAAAACAGGGTGAGGTGGAACTTTCAGTAGTTATTAGGGAAATTAAAGTGTGCTACTTAGATCCAGAGCTCTTGATAAATCACTACCTTGTTTACGTGGCTATTTTAGGAGTCAAACCGGTACAAAAACTTCTTTCACCAATCATCCAAACCATGTCTCCTTTCTCTCAAACTTGTGCTTTTCTGTCCTCAAAGGATGCTCCTCCGTCCTCTAAATGAAGACATACTGCTAAGTCCTGACCTGTGGGGTTTGTTCCGTCTTGGCCATATTTCATCTCCTGACTTAGCGCTCTCTGAATTTGTCATCGCTCGACTTGACATTGCTGTTTATTGAAAATCCTCCCAGGTGACACTTCAGCCGTGTACCAGACCGGCTATTCACCGCCTCTCTCTGCTTCTCTTTTTCTAATGGGTCTTGTTGCTGTGTTGACAGAGGCCCACTTTAGGTAGCCGCAAGCTTTTAACGCTTTCCTGAGATGTTTGCACTTTCCTTTAGTCTCGGTGCTAGTCGGGAGAGGCTGAGCCCCGTGGTGAAGAGGCGTGCTGTAATGAACCCTAACTTTTCTGCTTCACTGGGCGGGTTTTAAAGCTGTTTCTAAAGCATGAAGTTGCTGAGGGGTACCATTTGGTGGAATACAAACCTCTGCGTGTCTGAAAAACCTCTCGCAACAAAACTTTTAAACAAAGAATACAATTTTCTTTCTTTTGTTTGACCTTTGATCAGAATTTAAATCTGGTTTTGGTAGATGAAAGTCATGGATTTATATGCAAATTTAGACAATTTCAGAGAAGTTCTTTTATAATGTTTTCGGTCTTCTATTCTTATTGCACTGATATCAATCCAAATGGTGCTTTCCAAAACCCAGAGCCTAAAACCTCCAGAACAAAACAAATAAAAAACCTTTAAAGAGGAACAAGCCTGGAGCAGAATCGAGCTCATATTGGGAGACCCATCTGCTCAGTGCATCATGGGAAGCCCCGCGACAGCCTAAACCTATAGCAGAATAACTAAGGGATAGTTCAGTGTGATACATAACATTCAGTCACAGTGTATTTTGTCTATCTCACAGTCATTCTTTATTTTCTAAAACTCAAAAACAACTTATTTTCCCCCCCCCCACTTGCAGCCCTTTATGTTTACTTCTTCTTTTGTGTGCCCTCAAAACCTTTTGGAGGAGGTTCAAAGAAAAACATTAAACAGATCTTTTATTGTCACATACAATTATGTTTTATGAGGGAATTTGGTAGTTCAGCCAGTTTTAAGAACACACATATTTTGGCCTTGCGACGAAATTGAGAGTGTCAGACTGAGAGAAAAAATGCTTTTCACAGTTTCCAAATGTGTCTGTCGTTTTGTGACGATTAAAAAATATTGAAAAAGAAAGATATTCATGAAGAAATAGCAGAGGAAACAAATGAAAAGCAGAAAATCCTCAGATTTATGAGCTGGAATTAGCAGAAGATTGGCATATGGCGTTTGTGTCAATTCATTAACTCTTTGATGAATTGACTGTTTGTTTCAGGTCTTAATTTAAGCTTTTATGGGTTATATAAAATATCAGTACTTCAAGTAGCAGACAGAAGATTTAAAAAGATTTATTGAAGATTAATACATGTTTAAGCTTCGTCTGCTTTGGAGGCACTCCTCTCATTGGCACGAATTACTGGAAGCATCCAGCGGTTTATCGGTCCCGCCTCTCACTGGATGAATCCTACATGAACAAATGCAGAGCAGAGCAGCAGCTAAACGGTGGTGTATCGACCCGGACCGGGACAGGATCGGAAAGGAGAGGGAGCGCTGGGGAAATCGGAGAGGAAGACGGGGTTGTGAGTGGTTGAGGTCTCCATCAGGGCCTGGCGTTTCTTACGATCACGCCTCTGGTAGCGGAAGTTGAACGGTGGACGCAGAGCTAGGGGGCCTCCGGTTTCTTCAGAGGACGAGTCCAAAGATCCAGTAACGGGTGGACGCATGTTTACCAGATCTTCTTCAGACTCACTGGAAGAGGAGCTGAGAGGGACAGAGGGGTTCACAGCAACAGAGGGGTCTTCTGGAAAAGGATTGGCAGTAGGCAACGGAGGGTCAGAGGGAACTGGCTCATCAATCGCAGGAGGGAAGGTGGGGATTTCAGGTTCTGGTAGGAAGTCGTGACCCTGCGGCTCCACCGGTTGGAGGACGTCGACGTTCTGCAGACAAACAAGACAACATCAAAACAAAATGATTAACTCGCGAACTCACTCTGACTAGCTGAAAAAAAGAAAAGAAAAAGACTCTCAGTCATGCAGTATTACATTACACACCAACAGCTCTAAAAAGAACTGAGAAGACAGCATAATTATAGCACAGAAACGTACAATTTCAAACCTCACGCATACATTTGAACACACACAAACGCAGCATGAACGATATGACAGAATAATTATATGACCAGAGGCAGCCATTGGCAGAGTTAAATTATCATCATAACGGTTGCTTCAGTTAAAACGTGAAACAAAACACAGCATAAAACGCTCATCAAATGTAGGTCAGCCACCGGGCTATTATATGCTACAGCTCACCGAGACTGACATACATCTGTGAAACCACTTTTTTTGGGTTTCACATATTAATCGCTATACATATCTGCTTCTGTTTTCCTGTGGTTCATATACGACCGTGGTCTACAAGTCAATATTCACATGCATGCTAAAGGTCAGAGCATTTACATGCATCGATTTCATGACTGGATTTTGTTTTCGCTTCCTGGTGTTCTTGAGATATTTCAATGTCTCTTGTGAGAAATTACGGCCGCCTCTTTGCCTTAGCGATAAAATTATCAATATTTCTTAATGGCTTTCTGTACCTGTATTTTAAACATCTCACAGGACACCTGAACATCTGGCTGGCGGTTCAAGTCTCCATGCACAGATCCAGTACAGAAACCTGCAGTCTGAGAAAAGAAGATTTTAGTAACTGGGTCACTAAAAAAAAAAAAAAAAACACAGAATAGAGCGAGAAAGGACCTAATAAATTTATTATATATATATTTCCCGTCAGGATTCTTTAGTAAAAGATACTAGGCAAGATTCTGGCTGATTGATTAATGTTGTTGCAAAAATAAAATCAAAGTCACACTATTTGCATGTATTTATTTTTATTAAAAAAGTGAATGTTTGCTCCATTTTAAGACTGGAATAACGTGCAACTCCTGTTTTTGGATACTGCACTAAATAAGAAAACATTTTTTTAGATTCACATTCATCCTTACAGCTCTGCCATGAATTCCACCTTCACAAATCGTCGCTTTTTGCTGACTCTCGTGGAAAAATGTCAGTTCATTTATATTTCTTAATGAAATCATGCAATAAAAGGTGTTTCTTAGTTTTTGTTCTTTTTATTTCACTTTCATTTGACTCCATGTGACATAAACATAAACGTGCTCAAGTCACAAAAACCTGAACAAACTGAGAACTCTAAGATAACTGCTTTAGATTGTAGGTGTACCTAATATAGTGGCCACTGAGAGGATGATAAATACAGTACGTTTCTAGGTCGAGTACCTGTGTGTCGGAGTTGACTGTCAGCCGCTGGCAGGTGCCTCTTTCCGTTATTCCTTCTGGACAGTCTTGGACCGTGTACTCCACAAAGCTGGCTTTCATAGGCACCGTCTGAAATCAAACAATAATATAACAAGAAAAGGGCAAATTGCACAAATAAACACGCACGTGTCCACCAGGGATGGTCTGGTTTTTGCGCTATAACAGCTGTCATCTTGGTTTTAGATCCCAAAGCTGAACTATTCAAAGAGGAGCAATAAAACGTGCTTTGGTCCCCAAGCAAAAGCCCGACTGTAGCAGCCTCAGTAAACCTTTGCACCTTGCCGGCTTCTTCTAATGCTCCTGTCTAATGGTTATTGTTGAGCAGTAACAGTTCTCATCTTGCACACAGAGGCTCAAAGATGCACCTTGCCATCTGTTCATGTAAACCCAGGGATATTTCAGGTGTAATTTCCCCATAAATATGACATTCAACACATTGTTCGGCAATGAAATCAGCCTCAGGGCGACAAAGTTATTAACCCTCCTATTCTCCTCAAATTTACTAACACTTCTTACCCTTGGGGTCAATCTGACCCCAGGTATGTTTGCCTCCAGAAAATGACTTACAGATAATTGTTGTCCAATTTTTTGTGTCAGACACTTTGCTTATTTGTTGAATACATAAATAAGCCCTTGATAATGGAAGCTGACCTGTTCTCTAGCGCCACCATCGGGCCAAACTCAAAACATTAGGCCAAAATTAGAATTCATTTATCTTGAAAAGTTTTCATACAAATCTTTTCAAATTTACTGACAACGTTAATGACCACAAGAGTATGTACCCTAGTGATTTTGGTGATGATATGACCTTTCCTGTAGCGCCACGATCAGGTCAAACTTTAGGTTTTAGACTTAGTGTATCTTGAAAATCTTTCATCCAAATCTTCTAATTTGGAGTGCACATTCATGACTCACAGAATTAACCATATTGATTGATGTTGGTGACCCCCCTTTCCCTCTCATAAACATTTTTATTTTTTCATTTTATCTCCTTTTTTTGTAACATAGTTATAAAGTGTCACTCACCCCTCCTCTTTTGTTATCCGGGCTTGGGACCGGCAGTGGCAGAGTTAAAGAGTTTTTTTGTTTTTTGTTTTTTTCTTTTTATTTCTTTTTTTTGTTTTTTTTGTTTTGTTTTTTGTGTGGGGAGAATTTTGCAGAAAACAGAACAGAAAATCAAAATGAGAACATCAGGCAGAACATGGAACAGTTCTTTATCCCCACAGTCAAACTTTTAGTCTGCACTACTGCACACAGGACGTGCAGAGAGTGTGCGCATGCTCCTTGCACACATATTTCTTGCATTTCGAACAGGTCATGCTAGTCTTAGAATCATTTCGGGTGGGACAAACCTGACACCTGCCACGCTTCTTGCCTGCGGTTTGTACCATTGGAGGAGCTTGGGTGCTTGTTTCTGTCTGTATGTCCCTCACAATAGCTACAGCAGCTGTTGATGCTTTTGGAAGGCACGGCCTTCTCTCAATCTGAGGTTTCACCAGTGCATTACCAAGCTGCTCCAGGAAAATCCTCCTTCGGCTCAGTTTTCCCCTGTTCCAGTCCTTGTTTATTTCACTCCATATCACAAATGCATTGTATGCACTCACATCAATGATATGGAAGAATATGACAAGGGGCCAACGGGCAGTCATGCGCCGACAACTGTATGTGGCCGTGACCTTATCAAGGTTGTCCACCCCTCCCTTTGTCTGATTGTAGTCCAGCACCATTTGTGGTTTTTTGTCTTCTCTGCTGCTCAGGGCAGCATCGTTGTGCATGGTGCTCAGCAGCAGGACATTTTTCCCTTTCTTGGGGCAATAGGAGACCACGGTTGCTTTGTCAGTGAAGGCAAACATTGAAGATGTTACCTTCCTGTTCTTGACAGCAAGAAGTTCAGAGGGAAGCTCTGGTTTATTCTTTCTCACTGTTCCCAACATGGTGACCTTCCTTTTGAGCAGTTCCTCACCCAGGGCATAAGATGTGAAAAAATTATCACATGTAATACTATGCCCATGAAGTCCTTTAGCCATATCAAGCACAACCCTTGTGCCCTGATTTTTTTCTGGTGCTTCGCCAGGAGATTTGCCTGTGTAAACCTGCATATTCCAGGCAAAGCTGGACTGGGCATCACATGCTGCCCATATTTTGATGCCATATTTGGCAGGTTTGCTTGGCATATATTGTCGGAATGGACAGCGCCCACGAAACGCAACCAAGCACTCATCAACAGTCACGTGGGGGCCTGGATTGTAAAGCAGGGGTAAAAGATGCACCCACTTGTCCCACACATCCCTTATTGCCGCAAGTTTGTCACGTTCTCGTCGGCCCTGCCTTGTTTGCTTGTCATCAAAGCGTATGACACGGGACAAAACTTGAAAAGTCTTGAGAGACATGGTGGCTGGAAATATTGCCCTTCCAGTCTCAGCGTTCCAAAGGCTTGCTGTTGCTTCACCTTTTGATTTGTACACCCCTGCCAAAATGAGCAAGCCAATGTAGGCTTCCAAGTCAACTACATCCAATTCTCTCCAACTGTCCCCATACACGCGCTTCCCCTCTAAATTTGTCATCCCAAGCACAATATTTTCAATTGAAGGTGTTATGAAGAGTTCAAATGATGATTTGATGTCTTCAGTGTGGCTGATTGCAAATCTGGTGGGGCCTGGAACCATTTTGATAACATTTGCAGCACTAAGTCGACCCTGCTGTTTATGTGGGGAGAGGGACCATGTTATCTTTCCATTTTTGGAGGTGACTGTGTCTGCTGTTTGTTGAGAGACAACATGAGGGTCAACACTCTCATTTTCATCAGATGAGAACCCCTCAAAATCAGGGTCCTCCTCAACACAATCCTCAGTCTCAGACACATTCTCCTCTAGGTCACTTTCACTCTCATAGAGCTGCTCCAAAACTTCACTGACAGTAAAAGTTTTCCGAGAGAACATTCTCAGGTGAGAGAGCGTGCAGACTGCAGTACACAGAGCACAATGAGGAAAAGAGGGATAGAGGGCTGTCAGCACAAGCTTTTATATGTTTTCTCCTCCCTTATTTTACATGTCGTTGCGGGAATACCCCGCCCTCCACAGCGCGGGAAATATCAGTTCTGAGGCAGGTGTGAGTTCAGATAGTCACACACACACAAACACACACCTTCATGTCCATGGTTGGAATGGTTGTTTTCTTTACCCCCCCTTTCATGTATCAACTCAAAAGTATCACCCCTGCACCTGCAGGTGTGGGGTTATAAGGTCACACACAGAAGCAGACACGTTTTACACAGCTAAAACGGCTTGGGGTCAAATTGACCCCAGAGGAACACCAATGCGTGTAGTATGTGTTCAGCAAATTAGAAAAACATCATCATGAAAATGTTTTGCTTAATCAGTTGTCCCCATCAATTTAGGAAAAGTCATGAAATATGAAGCAAATAAAACAAAGGAAACTATTATTTTTTTTATGATAAACATTGAATGGGGTCAAATTGA
Source organism: Chelon labrosus (assembly GCF_963514085.1). NCBI lineage: Eukaryota > Metazoa > Chordata > Actinopteri > Mugiliformes > Mugilidae > Chelon > Chelon labrosus. Next base: position 9,419,342 of record NC_140343.1, read on the forward strand.
CCCCAAGGAGAATAGGAGGGTTAAGTGCAGTCGTACCTGTGCTGCAGCTCTGGTGATCTTCTTCACTCCGAGCCGTGCACCCAGCATGGACTTCCTCCTATAGGACTCCAGAGTGATGCGAGCAGCAGCCACTGCCTTGGGGCTGTCTACAGAAAGCAGCTGGGGGCAGGTGGGGCAGGTCTGCTGGAGCTTCTCCGGTGGATCTACAGAAACCAGATGATTTAGAAAACATTACATCTAATAAAACGCAGTGCATGTTGTGTTAATGGTCTGGAATCACACTAAACGCATAATAATATTTGTCGCCACCAAAAAAAAAGGTCACACACTCTAATATTTCGTTGGACCGCTTTTGGCTTTGATTACAGCATGTATTAGCTGTGGCACTGTTTCAATAAGCTTCTGCAATGTCACAAGATTTATTTCCATCCAGTGTTGCATTCATTTTTCACCAAGACCACTGAGCAAATCCTTCTCCAGCACATCCCAAAGATTCTCAGTGGGGTTAAGGTCTGGACTCTGTGGTGGCCCCATGAATCCTGGCATTGTCATCTTGGAATATGCCCGTGCCATCAGGGAAGAAAAAATCCATTGGATTAACCTGGTCATTCAGTATATCTAGGTAGTCAGCTGACCTCATTCTTTGGACACATAATGTTGCTGAACCTAGACCTGAGCAACTGCAGCAAACCCAGATCATAGCACTGCCCCCACAGGCTTGTACAGTAGGCACTAGGCATGATGGGTGCATCACTTCATCTGCCTCTCTTCTTGCCCTAATGCCCCCATCATTCTGGAACAGGGTAAATCTGGACTCATCAAGCCACATGACCTTCTTCCATTGCTCCAGAGTCCAATCTTTATGCTCCCTTGCTAATTGAAGCCTTTGTTTTAGTAGTTTCGACAATCTCCTTAGATGTTTTCTCTGCTTGATGCATGCCAATGATTTGACTCTTCTCAAACAGACTAACATCTTTTTCACGACCACGGGATGTGTCTTTAGACATGGTTGTTTAAGAAATGAGAAGCTACTCATTACATCAGTTGGGGTTAAATAACTCGTTGCCAGCTGAAAGACAATCACCCATGCAGTAATTATCCAACAGGAGGCTCGTACCTATTTGCTTAGTTAAATCCAGGTGGCGACTTTTTTATTCGCCAGGCAGTGTATCTAGCAAAAACTTGAATTGCTGGGTGGTTTGCGGTTTTACACACATAGTGATTAGAAAAACTTCCAGCAATGAACTTCAACCTGAGAAAAAGTTTAAACAGACGGAATGACTAATGCATTATTAAGTCCAAGGAGTGATCGCAACAATGAACACTGCGTAAAAATTGAGATTGAGACCCGGGTGAAACCGACAGACGTTTTCATGGCCGACATTTTGATTTGTCATGGTGGGAAATACACATCTGTCACTAATTATCAATTAATTAAGGCTCGGGTCCATTTAGCTGTGCCTGTAAGCCATCGTTAATGTTATTAGTTACGCCTCTGTGTGACTAATTAAAGTGTCCAGGGGCGGAGGGGGTGTCTTTTATTTTTTTATTTTTTGCTCTTAAATTTACACCTTTGTTGTGGAATTCAAATCACCACCTTCCAGCTGTAAGATCTGCGTGGTGCTTTGTTAATGAGTGAGAAATATGAAAACAGGATGTCGTTAGATGCTAGGTTTAGTTAATCCACTCAGTCTGCAACTTCCATTTTGTCCAAGTGCGTCAAATTGAAGTGTAAAATGTGAAACTTTGAATATAACTGTGGGCTGATGTTACCTGGCACTAGAGCGCAGTCGTAGCTGTACAGGTAGGAGTAGCCCTCTGGCGTGTGCAGGATGGTGGTGTTGCAGTTGCCAGAGATTTGCTGTGATATAAAACGATAAAAGTCCCGGTTGGCGGAAACACTTCAAGGCAAAATGAAAGAACTTAGGTTTAGATGTGGGCTGCACTGCAGGAAATCTGCAAAAAAGAAAGTGTGGCTAAAAATGAGTAAAACAAACATAAAACTAAGCTAGAAATTTAACATCACAGTGTCAGAAACTTGAATGCCATTTCCTTAAACTACCCTTTAACAGTATGTGGCATCTCGTACAAGTCCTCACAGATATAGTACCAGTGTAAACCAGTGTGTTTGTATATGCGTGTGTGTCCTACTGTTTCCATGAATGGCCTGACGTCACAACGTTTCCATGGCTTTGGGCTGCCTATGTGACACTTGGTCTCCAGGACATCCAGGTCCAGGTAATACACGTTGCCTGCTGGGCCCTGACATTCACAATGCAAACACAAGTAACAGAGAGGGAAGGCATAAACAGCGCTGCGTGGGCTACAATAACCAACACATGCGGCAGTATTTTTGGATTTTCTTTACATCTGAGGCTCAGATTTATGAGCAGTCTCCTGACAAGTGTCGCCATTTGTCCAGTTATGTATTTAAGGAGCCATTTAGGAGGTGCTCTGTGTTAATACAACGCTTTGTGCAGTATTGATCCGAGCCTGAAAACAAATGTCCACACTCTGAGCAGGTGTAACGGCAGCCTTTTCATGTCACGGAGCCTGTTTAAAAAGCCTGATCCGTCTCACAGCCGGGCCGCTATAGCCTTGAGCAGCTGACAGCGTGAAGTTCATAAAGTCTGTTGTGCAAGGTTTGTCCCAGCAGTCGTGGACCAAAATGACCTGGACTTTATTAACAGTCACTTCAGGTCCCTAAGGGCCCTTTTTTTTCATGAGGCGTGAAAGGGGGGATAGCTTCTCATTACAAGGATAGGAAATTATGATTTTAATGTTGCATTTGTTAAAAGCGACATGCGCTGATGGTGGTCGTTCACAGCCAAGTGCAGACAGCAAATACTGATTGTTGCTTTTTAGTCCTTAGCAGCTGAACGTTGAAGTAATTGCTGCTGTTTGTCAAAGCTTTGATTTAATCCAGAGGCTCCTAAACTGGGAACCAGAGACCACAGTGAGAGTTTAATTTCATTATCACTTCTCAAGGCTGAGAGTCAGCACATTGTGACTATGTAAGATTCATTTCTAACACAAATCTTGAAGACTGGTTTAAATCCATCAGTGCATGATATCACAGCAACAACAGGAGGATAAAGAACATTTCCCCCCCAAACCCTTCCAAGTAAAGCAGAAACAAATCACTGACTGAATGGATTTTACACCAGCCTCCATCAAAACTAACCTGTGCGTGCAGGTGAACATTTGCGATGCGGTTGAGGGCAAACTTGTACCCTTCGGTGCGGTCCTCGTTGATGTAAGTGACAGCCAGACGCGACAGCTTCTCCACCGCTTTGTCGTTGCAGGGGATGGGAGCGAGTTCAACGGGCATCAGCACAAAACCCTCTCCGCTCACACGCAGACGGTGAACGCACAGGAGCAGCAATAATCTGCAGACGGATCCGTCCATGACGGCGGAGGCTCGGGCAGGAGCTGAAAGAAAAGGGGACGAGAGCCGCTTTAAAGTGAAGTTTGTTCTCTCTCGTGTTTGCCTTCAATCCGCGGGGTTGACTTTTGGAATGAAAACAGGACGGAGATGTTGAAATGGAGCCAAGGACAAAGTTTGTTATGGCAGAGGGCTGGCATTTGTGAATGGCTGTTCCGGCGGCAATTCATTTAACCCCAGGAAGGAACACACACACACACACACACACACACACACACACACGCACACACACGGACACGCTCAATAGAGGGAATGTCAAAACCTTCATTCACAATCCTCCCGTGTGTTTCCAACAATAAAGCCATTTTAATGCCAGTGCAGGAGTGGTTTCTGTCCTCAGAGGCGTGTGAAATGTATTAATGTAAGCAAAACTATCTCAATAGAAATATTTAATTTAATTATATTGAAACTAACAGTTTGTGTGTGTGTGGTGGGTTTATTTTATTTTATTTTTTATTTATTTATTTCGTTTTTATTTTGTGATTGTAGTATTACCATCTCACCAGTAGGGGTCACTGTGAGCCAGGTGCTGCGTTGGAGGGAAATCTGTCCAGGCAGAACTGGGTTAATGATTCACTGATACCAGTTAATTACTTTCTGCATTAGACTCGCTGTTGTCTTTGAAGCTTTAACTCTAATATTTTGTATTTTTCCATCTTAATCTTACTTAATCTTAAGTGAACCATTAATCTTTAATCTGCATTTACTTAATTGTGGCAAACGGGTTATTACTTGATTATTTTTTTTTCCCAGACCAGTGTTTGTTTGCTTGTTTCCAAAGATAAATTAAGATTAATTTCTAGTACGTGTTGTTTTTGTTTGTTTGTTTGTTTGTTTGGAAGCAGTAAACAGTACGCCAAGGCTCGGCTCCGCTGTGGGCATGTTGTGGGTGGGGTTCACACATTTCGGAGCAGTCACTTTGGTTCCATTGTTCACGACAAGATCGATTAATGTCTGTAACTGCAGCTCAGAACAGGCTGGGACACACACAGAGCCTCTCTGTCTCAGTCTGTCTGTCATGCACGGGGAAACAAAGGAGATCTTCAGCATGGACAATTAAGAAATAAGACGATTTGACTTTTAAAGGAATAGTTTGATATTATGAGAAATTATTTTCCTTCTGGCAAGAGCACAATTCAGTCTACGAGACAGTTAGCAGTTAGTCTAGCTATGGATTCAGCAAAATATACAGTGTAGACCCTGTTATTATTTACTAAAAAAAGACCAAAAGCTTGGAAATATTGTATTTGCTTGACTTTTATCCTGAAATAGCGAGCTGCACACAATGATTCGACAAGTATGTGTCCCTATACACAGCTGAAAAGTTCAGTTTTGCTGTGTATGCTCCCCTGTTACAAAGACAGATGAGACAACGCTTGAACATGAGAAACAGAATATGTAACAAAATCTTATGTGCTAAGAAACAGTTTATACATATGACAATCTGTGGCATTTGCATAGAAAACACCTGTGATAAGTAAATTTGACTGTCATACTGCCTTCAGATGGAAGTCATGAGCTTATGTTTCGGACATGGGAAGTCGGGTACACTAAATGCTTGACTATCGAGAGGTAACTGAGTTGTGAGAAGACCACTGCTGGATTGTAGAAGTCACAGAGGCTAAGAGTTAGCAAGCTAGCTTAACATAGAAAAAGCAAGGGGCTACTGAAAGGATGAGGCCGTTGTGAATATCATCTTTTTCTTTTTATACATATACTGTACAGACACAAAGAAAAATTACAGCTGCTTTACAATATATGAACCATTTGCCTCCATCACTTCTGGAAACATCAGCAAACACGGCACAACCTGAGACCTTTGAGCTCTCAGAAAATCTCCACTCGTCACCTGGATGAGCCATGAATTTGTGGTTTGATCAAGCTCCTAACCTAATTTAATTATAAATGATTATAGTTACTTACAGACATTCATTCATTCATCTTCTGTAACCACTTGTCCTGTAAAGGGTTACGGGGGGGCTGGAGAGTATCCCAGCTGTCATCAGGCGAGAGGCGGGGTACACCCTGGACAGGTCTCCAGTCTATCGCAGGGCTTACTTTCAGACAGAATCAGGCTAACTGTTTCCCTTTGTTTCCAGTCATTGTGCTAAGCTAAGCTAACCGCCGGCAGTAACTTCATATTTCCAGGGACATGAGAAACTTCTTAACACATCTGGCATAACATTATGACCACCTTTCTAATATTGTGTAGGTCTCCCCTGTGCCTCCAAAACAGTTGTGACTCATCAGAGAATGGACATGGACCTTCTGAGGGTGTCCTGTGGCGTTTGGCAACAGGATGTTGTTAGTGGGGGCCTTTGGGTAGTACGGGTTGAGGGGAGGGGCCTCTGTGGATCATCCCACAGATACTTGATCAGTTTGGGATCTAGTGAATTTGGAGGCCAGCTCAACACCTTGTACTGTTCTTCATGTTTTTTTAGTTGTTCCTAAAGCGTTTTTGTGTGTGTGTCTGTGTCAGGCTGCCTCCTCCTGGGGATGGCTGCTGCCATCAAGGAGTGTCATTGCTATTGGGTGGAGGTGCCTGCTCTGGTCTAGGTGGTCCAAAAGTTTCCAGCAGAACATTGTATTGTCACAAGATGGTCAATGTTATTCACTTCTCCGTCATAATGTTGTGGCTGATCGTGTATTTCACACCTTGCTGTAGAACAATCCTTCAAGCTATTGTTATCCCACTTTCCATTGATTTTTAGGTTTAAATTAATCCAGTAAATATAAGATAAAAAGGTGACGTGGGCGGCACAGTGGTGTGGTGGTTAGCACCGATGCCTCACAGCAAGATGGTTCCGGGTTCGAATCCATGGGCCGACTGGGGCCTTTCTGTGTGGAGTTTGCATGTTCTCCCTGTGTCTGTGTGGGTTCTCTCCAGGTACTCCGGCTTCCTCCCACCACCCAAAGACATGCTGGTTAGGTTAACTGGTGATTCTAAATTGGCCGTAGGTGTGAATGGTTGTCCATCTCTCTGTGTTAGCCCTGCGATAGACTGGCGACCTGTCCAGGTTGTACCCCGCCTCTCACCCGAAGACAGCTGAGATAGGCTCCAGCCCCCCCCGCGATCCTTCACCGGACAGGCGGTTAGAGAAGATGAATAAATGAATGAAGAAGGTGATATGTTTGTTTGTTTGTTTGTGTGGGTATTTTCACGTCAGAGGTGGTTTTGGTTGAAAGTCCACTGTGACTGGTTACAACATTTAACATCATATTGTTTTTACAAGCATCTGTCCAGGAATAATCATTTAATCCATTTCAAAAATACCCGACCCAGGTTCATCTCTCAGCAGAGGAAGGAAGAGGGAGGGAATGAGGGAGAGAGGGGGACTCACTCAGCAGAACAAATTCTACTAATATCATCATCACAATAATAATAAAAAGAGCTGCCTCAATGTTGTGTGTGTGTGTATGTGTGTGTGTGTGTCTCTGTGTTTGTGTGTCTTCATACAAGAGAACGTGAACTGGTGTTTGTCTGTGTGCACATTTGACCGTGCAGAGCCATGCATTCATGCGTCAGTGTTACCGGGAGCCAGTTGTGTTGCGCCAGAAAGCAGAAAGAGTCTGTGGGGGAGAGATAAGAACGGCGAGGCTGCTCCAAGGACTCGCTCTACCAGCACAACGCCAGACCCAAGTTAGACAAACCTCCTTTGATGTGAGCACAGAGTAATCTCCCCTTCTGCTCACAGCGGAGAAGGAGAGATGCCACGCTGCAGCGATGCCCAGGCCCAGATACGAGGAGGGGGGATGCTGCCACCGGGGCCCCTGCTGTTCACTTTGTACGGCAATGAGCCTGGGGTTAGACGAGAAGAGAAGAGAAGAGAAGAGGAATTTGATACATACTCTAAAACACTGCTTTAAAAGGTTTCATTGGAGTTCCTTTCCTCTGACATCGTCTCAGTGCTGTTTCCGAGAAGTCCATTAGTATTGTTTTCAGTGGAGAATTTCTCTCTACCGTGCTCTAAATGCCGTTTCAAACGTCTCCACCTTGCCAAGAACACATTTTCAGGCAGAAATCCTGGCACAAATCTCCTCCCGTGTCACATCACTTGGCAGTAAAAGAGGAAAAGAATTGGTTCCTCTATTGCACAGCACATTTAAGGAGAAAAGAAAATGCCCATGCCAATTCTTTTTCTAATCACAATCTACCTGGGGTTTTTTGCGTCTCAGTTTGTCTTTCATCATTACTTTGTCCATCACTCACAGATTTCTCTGAATGAATAGGACAAAATTACAGGAAAGGCTTTCTCTTTAGAAAATCATCCTCTTTATCTCCATCTCACATGATTCATTCATCTTCTCGTCACCATTTCATCTTGCACTCTCCTTCCGCTGTTTTTCTGTCACGCCGTGCTGCTGGGATTTCTTTCTCATCTTATTGGTCACAGTCTGCACAGAGAAGGCCAGACATTAGGATGAGGAGAGAGAGAGGAGGAAGAAGAGGAAGGATAATTCCCTCATTTAATTGGTTTCAAACTTTTTTTTTCTCCCCTGGAAGACCTGTTCCCTGCTCTGTTGTGGCCAAAAAACATGGACGCCGATGCTAAACCCATTAAATTTCACTGTAATTGGTCAAGCCACGGGCTCGTGCTAGCAGAGCTTTCACAGTTGATTGGCATTCTCTGCAGCAGCAGCAACAGCAGCAGTCACAAATCCCAGCCATTCCAGTTGGATAATGTAGTTGGGTTCAGACTTGTAATTTGCTTGTCATGTATTCAGCTTGTTTTTTTGGTGTTTTTTTTTTCTTGCAGCAGAAAGTAAATGAGAGAAGAACACCTAAACATCACTTTTTATTTGAAAAGTTTCATGTTTTTATTCTTTCAGTCAGCAGCAGAAGAGAAAATAAGAACATGCTCGAGGATGTGAGACCTTGAGCACTTTGTTATTTTATGGTTTTCTTTGTAATTGCTTGTGACTTTCAGAATAGATTTTAGATCGTGTGTTAAACCTGTACACCTCCAGCTTTATATTTTGCGCTGCACAATAACACTGCAGAGTTTTCTCTTGCAATTTCTTATCTTATTAAAGGGGAGCTACCATTTTTTACAACCTGGATCTTATTTCTGGCATGAAACACGATCGTTTACTTTGGTGTCATTTGGAGTCATTCGGACGATATTTAGATCAGCGTATATCCATATACTGGGGCACCAAAACGCAGCCTCTAAATAACGCATTATTCATTCATTCATTCATTTTCCATACCTGGTTATTCCTGTTAAGGGTCGCGGGGGTCTGCTGGAGCCTATCCCAGCTGTCATCGGGCGAGAGGCGGGGTACACCCTGGACAGGTCGCCAGTCCATCGCAGGGCTAACACAGACACAGACAACCATTCACACTCACGCACACCTACGGCCAATTTAGAATCACCAGTTAACCTAATGAGCATGTCTTTGGATGGTGGGAGGAAGCCGGAGTACCCGGAGAGAACCCACGCAGACACAGGGAGAACATGCAAACTCCACACAGAAAGGCCAGCCGGCCCATGGATTCGAACCGGTGACCTTCTTGCTGTGAGGCATCAGTATTAACCACCTCGCCACTGTGCCGCCCCAATAACGCATTATCTGCTGTGAAACTCGTTCATTTCACCAATATTTTGTTATGATACGCTAGTGCTATTCCCCGTTAAGTCCGGAGTTGCCCCTGTCATCATCCGGGGTCTGTAGATTGACCTACTAACCTCTGACCTGGATGATGTCATCTCTGAGCGCCTTGTTTACCTGTTTACACGTCCGCGAATAGATAACAGGTAACTACGGACTCGACGGGGAATAGCACTAGCGTATCATAACAAAATATTGGTGAAATGAACAAGTTTTGCAGCAGATAATGCGTTATTTAGAGGCTGCGTTTCGGTGCCCCAGTCACTCCCACTATATGGGTATACGTTGATCTAAATATCTGATGAACGACTCCAAATAACACCAAAGTTATATGGGTGAGTAAACGATCGTATTTTTTGCCAGAAATAGGATCCAGGTTGTAAAAAACGGTAGTTCCCCTTTAAGTACGTGTACCATTTAGTTTTTATTTTTTTTATTTTACTAGTTTTTTTAAGTAAAAAACACATTCTAATATAATTGCAAGGAAAAAATGCAGGTATGGTTATGTAACACTATAATAATCTAAATCCAAGCCACAAGAGTATTTTTACTTCTGCCCAAGTATACAGTCACCCAACACTTTGTTAGGAACAGAATAGCATTGAATTGGTAGGTCGCACCAATTTACGGAAAAAAACATGTTTGAAACATTCCTATGAGATTCTGTCTCTGCAAGTTTGTCAGCTGCACATTTTCAGCTGCAAATCTCTCGTTCTGCAAAACTACTTGGCAGATGAACCATCTGCCTATTACGGGCTAACTTCAACCAATCAGATCAACGAACCATAAGATGTAGAAGGAGAGCGCTGAAGGGGAAACACAACAAGCGGCAGATTGAGGAGCTCTGGAAGCTAGCGAGCAGTCGGTGTAGTTCCCTATGGACAGCATGTCGGTAGACGAATCTGTTCGTCTTCATGAGGAACGCTTAACGTTCTTTTTTTTTTGCACAAACAAATGAACACAACACAGATAATGCTGTAGGTGGGTTTATTGACTAATTCCACCGAAGTATATAAAGAGCAATATGTTTTGTAAGATTCTCAGCTGTCCAGGTGATAGTATACCTAAAAATAAAGCCTAAAACTAAGGCAGCTGGCCAGTAATGGAACACTAGAGTACCACTAATTGTGGAAAACCATGTTAATCTGAACAATTCCTCTAATTGCAAGTGAGTATTGGGTTGTTAACAGACCCTAGCCATGCGAGTTTCAAGTGCGCACCACCCACAGATGTTCCTAATAAAAATTATGCTGCAAGTAGTCATTAGAAGATGGGGAAACTGAGGCCATAAAGGGACGCATGTGGTCGGCAACGGCATTTAGATAAGTGGTGGCATTTTTGATTGAGTGGCAAGTGTTGCTGAAACATTTCCTACATCATTACACTACCAACAGCAGCAGCAGCAGCAGCCACCGTCGGGACTCACGACACGTGGCAGGTCAGGTCAGTGGATTCATGATGTCGATGTCAAATTCTCAGCCTACTACCAGAAGCCTCAGCACAAATGGAGATTCATCAGACCAGGCTACATTTTTATTTTTTTTTCCAGTCGTCAACTGTCCAGTTTTGATGAGCCTGTTCCCACTGCAGCCACATATTTCTGTTCTTGGCTGACAGGAGTGGTTAGCTAAGAATACAGCCAACATGATTGGCTGTATTCTTAGCAGTTTGGTGAGTGTACATTCGCAAAACATTGGCCTCTAGTTGTCAGATGTTTTGAGACAGACTTTAAAAATAGCACATGAAGGTCCAATGCCCTAAATCATATTCAGTGCCATTTTTGTTCATAATAATCTTGTCTGTAAAATTTATTGACGATAGCAAGATTTGAGGAGGAAGAGTCTGGTTAAAGTACATATAAATCACAGGTACAGGTAGGATTTATGGACATGACATAGAGATCCTATTCAACAGCAGATGTTTGGCAGGATAGGGTCAGTGAGTTACCTAACCACCTAAACCTAAATCTGAAGAGTGAACATGCATTGAGGAAATAGTTTGGCCGTTAGACTCCGAGAGTGACGGTGTCATGGAACTGAATCTCAGATCATGCAGGTAGGTAGGGACGGGAGCCCCAAGGAGTCTAGACGCTGGTGGTGGTCGAGAAGAAGAATTTGGTAGCCGGCTGATGAAGACTACTAGGATGACCATGGAGTGGTGGAGATGGGGGAGGAGGAGGATAGCGACAGGATAAAGGGGATGAGAGAATGATTGGATGGAAGAAGTGACATGCCAATTGAGGACGGACTGATTGTGACAGCGTGGGAAGATGGAAGATGGAAAATATAAGGAAACAGAGCGACAGCCAACATTCACCAGATTGTGAAGGGGACAGATGTTCCTTATTGAACTTTCGCCTAAGCTTCATATGGGTAGACGGGTTAAATGCAGAGAACAATCTTCCCCACTGTGGGATCACTTTAAAAACAAGTTATTATACAACAGAGAAATTGCAGGCATGTAACATGAGGCAAACTCTGACCTTCTGCATTAAACAGAAGTCATTTCATTTCTGTATATAATCAGCCACACTACCTCCAGTATTGCCACTGAATGATTGGACTGAATTTAACTCATAAGGTGCAGAATCATAAAGGGCTGTAACGTTTGTATAACCTGACACGACAGATGGTTCATCACACAGAACCATCTGGTAAGTTGTACTTGGAAACGGGCGCTTACCTAGAGTAGTTGGCAGGTTATCGGATGAACCATCTGTCGATCATGGGCCAACTTCAACCAATCAGATCGACAAACCACATGATGCAGTAGGCAGGCAGGTAGAGATTCATCTGTGTAAAGATAATTTGAACATAAATAGGCATTTACACTCTTAAATGATACCGCACAGGACGCTGAACTTCTTTTTTGCTTATTTTGACGATAAAAAGGTAAAAAAAAACCTGCGAGAAAGTGCTTTTGCCAGTTTTTTTGCAATTTACTGCATGTTGTAAGGGTGTAATAATCTTCCAGGGGAGGCACAAGTGAAATTACTGATGTCTTGCTTTCAGGAGCCATTTTAATTCTTTCCATAGTGCAAACTGTGACGTACTTAGGGTAATCCAAAGTGCACTTTTGCAAACGTGCCGCAACAAATCCAGTTTTCAGAGGTTAAAACCTGGCAAGGTGGACTATCATGTGAACTCATGATCTTGTCATGATACTGAATTTTGGGCTTCCTTCAGCCTTTTTTGTCAATATGCCATGGGTTTCCATTTTTGGACTTTTCCATGAACGTTCTTCTTGTCCTTGTGTCTTTCTCTTGGTTTTCCTTCCTCTGTGAGTTTTCCCATTTTTTGGTTTGTTTGGCTCCTTCTCCCTGATCCTCACTTGTGTCTTGTCAACTCTTCTACCTTGTCTGTAATTTGCTTGCTTCTCCCTAATTAGTTTCACCCTTCTCTCGTCACCCTGTATGTTTATATATTGCTATCTTTCCCCTTGTCAGGTCATCTGTTCACTTTAGCCTCGACATACTTTTCTTTACCTAAGACATCCGTGTTTTTTCTCCCTGAAGTTTTCCTTGTGTCACTTTTATCTGTTGTTGGGTTTGTTTAGTTTGGACTGCATTCAGACTTTTACTCTCTTGGGACATCTTTAGTTTGATTTCATTTGGATTTACCCTACTTAGGCAACAAGTAGATCGCAATTCATTGTGTTTTGTAACTTCCATTAAACTGACTTCTAGTATTTCTATCTACTCTTTCCAGTGTGTGTCCCAAGTTTGAGTCTTACCGAACTTTAGTTTTACCTCAGATTTGACAGATCCTGTAAATCCAAACAGAATCCAGGTGCCTCTCAAGATAAAACTCTGAGGTGGGTAACCTTATACTTTCCTTTATGGGGCGAGGAAGAATGTATGGTAACTTCAGTACTTATTTTAAATTGCATCCCTGTGCCACACAGTGAGGTTGAGAATCATGTGGTTTTCATCCAGCGATCATCGAAGATCAAGACAACATTCTCAGACCAAATCAGGGTCAAATGTGGTCTGCAAGGTCCACCTCTGCATGAACGCCAATGTTGTCTAATGTAATAATGTGTATGTTGACAAGAGCCTGACCAACACTTATTTTATAATGGTCTAAATACACATTTACATTTGTTGACCACTTAAGGACAAGGAACCATATATGGCTATATGAATTCAATAATCTTGATTTTCTGCATGAAAATTAAAATGCGGGAGACGGACTACGAGGTCCAAGGTCGTTTTGACAAGCGTGTCCGTTGGATCGTGGCGTTCATTCAGCATGCACCCACACACAGTATGTCGATCTCTACCCAGGAGAGATTGGCGATCACACTGCGAATATTCTGGGAGCTCACAGAGTGGCCGCTAGCATTTCCGCTTTACCGCTTTCCCGTATTAATCACGGCCGCTTCCAATTTCTGACCAATCACAGAATAGCTGTCATAAACCACACGAGAAAAAAATTCTGCCCGGTTGATGTGTCGACAACAAGCTGCAAGAACTCTCAAACGAGGGCTGCGAGAACAAAATTATGTTATTTTGTTCTCGCAGCCAGAGGAGCAAGAACAAACTCTTTCTTTAGATTTAAGACTTTCTACACACGCCTGTTGCAACCTGATGAGGGGCTTAAAAGCACAACTCCAGGACAACAGGTAAAGTTCAAAAAGGTTGTCTTTAGTGTGGGTAAATGGGTTCGATACACAAGCAGCCACAAATCTGGCAAGGAGAGGACAAATGACAAATCAGAGCAGTTACTGAATATTAGAACAATTAAAAGAAACCTGGAACACTCAACATGGAGTAGGAAGACGATCTGGTACAGAGTGAAGGGAAGACACAGATTAAATACACAAGAAACAAGAGAAGCAGATGGGAAACAGTAACAGAATAAGACTAGACCAATAAATTCAGACCTTGTGAAAACAATGTGCTAACAAATCTGAGTTTAGAGACAATAGACCCTCTTTCACATCACACTGATTCCTTTGGCTCTCTGTTAGGATATCATTAATTGATGCAGTTTTTATGCTCTGGGCAATTTCATTCCGCTTTGACACAAAGATGAACTGCACAGCCTTTCCTGTCAAAGACAGTGGCACAGCACAGGGCTTCATGGTTTGCCTCACAAAGAGGGTAAATACACGGGAACGCGGCCACGTCAGGGCGTATTACAGAAACCCCTAGCAGGAACGACGACGCACAGTGCGGGAGACTGGCTCAATCACAGGAACGTGATTGAAGTACCGCGTGTGGTGCTTCAGACCCCTGGCTCTGACGGCGCACTGCCCACTCCTCATTTCACCTCCACCGGCCAAGTCTGAGATGTATCGCGACCGGTCACCTGCTACCCGCTCTGCAGCTGGTCCTCGCTGCCAGTTATGCTAACAACAACACCAACAACAACAACAAAAAAAAAGAGAATCATTTGGCAGTAATGTCGTGGCTGTTTGGGAAATGCCATAACCTCTACTTGCTATTTATATTCCATGCATGTGTGTATGTGTGCATATGTTTGTGCTGAATGTATTACAATGTGTTCAGATGCATGCGTTCATTTGCACAAGCTGTACAGTGTTTGAAAGCCTGCGAGCAGGTTGTTGCCTGCCTCCGTGTATTTATGTACTCTTCTCATGTTTTTGTGTGTGTTAGAGAGACAGAGAGAGAGAGTTGGGGTGAGGGAGAAGTCACTGAGTCAATGCATGACCTTGTGTAACCGACTGGGTATCAAACTCATGACAACTAAAACTTTCTCAGCCCTAAAGCCTATTTATACACCCATACAGGCCTCTTTGATGTTAGCACTTAAAAGCACCACTAACTCACCCTGGAGGAAGAGCCTGGCACACGGAGGATGCTCGGGACGTCTCAGACTGTGTGTGTGTGCGTGTGAACGTCGGTTTATATGTGAGAATGTGTGTGAGTGTGTGAGAGCTCAACATCCCTGTTTAAGTACACGATGACGAACCGCTTTTCAACTCTCTCATCCCTCTTCTCTCTCTCTTGCATCCTTCTTTTTTTGTTTTATCTCCATCTGCTCCAACATCTGAAGTGTAGTGTTTTTAATGTTTTAATAAGCGATCACACCTCTAAATTGTCTCAGGACATTCCATCATCCAACGTTTTTATTAATTTCTCCTCTGTGCAAGTCTAAATCAGTCCAGTAATTGCTGAGTGGATTTTCCGTATCCGTGTCTTCTCTGTCAACAAGCCGCTGATCTGCTAGCCTACATTGTTCTTCATCAGTCTGCTTTATATAGCTACCACAGACTTGGGATGTCCTTGGCAGCACGCCATTTCAATTATCTTTCACTCTCACTTCCCTCAGAGTAATCTTTTAATCTTACTGCTATCCACCGAAGTCTCAGCTCAGTCTTTGAAAATCACTTAGCATTTTTCCCCCTCTCTTTAATGTTCATCAAATATTGAATTTCTTTTTTTCTCTTTGTTCATTTCGAATGTGCGCCTCGTCGGAGCCCACCACCGTGCCGACGCCCGTTGTATGTGTCGTGATGATATTGCATGACAGCTTCATTTTTAAAAAAAATACCAGGTTTCTTTTCTCTGATATGATCCAACAAGGTTCATGGAAGCTTTTAGAAAGCTGTACATTTATAAGATCTCCTTGTGAGATGTATTTTCTTCAGTTTGAATCTATATTGTACTTTTATTTTCATCTTCCTGGAATAATAAGGAACAAGATGAGAAACTAGTCAGTCAGCAGGAATAGTTTCAAGGGCTGAAAACTGGCTATGTGCCATGAATCAAAAGAGTAACTTACAAGTGCCCTGCTGAAACCCCAGTTGCAATAGGTGAACTGTTGGACAGATACATTAACAGAAGGCTAACCAGACTTGCGTTGAACAATGCTACATAGGTAGCAATACCGCTATTAACCACTAGATGGCTGCTATTTATCACTTCAACAGCTTTTATATTAATGACAAATAATGGTCTTAATTTTGCATTTTAGATGCAGAAAATGCAAAATTAAGACCAGTGGAATTAAATAATTGCACTTTAAACACAATAATTGCAACGTGCACCCCTATGGGCCTTGCAGCGGCCGCGCATGCTGCATGGGCTTGCTTCATCTGACCAGCCAGAAGCTTGTCAGTGTTTTTAATGTAATTTATTGGAATAAACCATCTGTTTTTGTAACTCTGATGTTAGCCTCCGCTGCGACCCTCAGGCTGGTTTGTGACAAATGGCATAACTCACCATTTAAATGACATGAGTCACTTATTTTGATACTTCAGTTGTTTCTCTTTGAAATTTGCAGAATGATCAGCTATCCTCTCTGCTGAATCAAGCATGCTCCTGACTAGTTGTCGCTCTATTGAAAGCATGGCCAGAGCTCCTGGGTTTCACAGTTTGCAATTTGAAAATAAAAGACCTTAACATGAGAGTCTATGAGGACAATCAGGACAATTTGAAGCAACACCGAGAGAGCCAACAGTACTCCATGACGACAGCGATGACCATCAACAACAATAACAGCCACTGACAGCTAGCTAAACACTGTAACTGAGTGTGGTCTTTCGTCTTTCAGTTTTAAACTGAACGATGTTTTGTTTGTACCTCATGCACACACACGGGTGCACATTCCAGGAGGCAACAACGTGGCCAAGAAGAGTCGTAATGTGCAAACAAAACGCAGGGATAAAGAAGACTGCAAGCTAGTAAACAGTTTAACACCAGGGCATAAGATGAGGGCTATCATCCAAGGGTCCTCACACTTTACAGAGATTATCGTGGCCGAGATTCAACCAATATATTCAGCCTAACTGGGTCAGGTAGGATCCTAATCTACTGCTGCAGGTCTTAGGTCCGTGATTCAATAAGTGGGACAGAGAAAAAAAATTGACATCGGCCCTGATCTTGAATTCATACTCATTGCAGGAGCTGTGTGTGAGATGTGTCTTTTGAAACAGAAGGCGTGAACCGTTAAGTGCAGGAAAAAATTACATGTTGTGACACTGCAGCTTTTCACGACAGCTGCTGCCTGTTAAGTGTTGGAGTATCACGCTGCTGCCAGTCACACTCTTCTCCCTCTATTTGGGTATGTTTGTTTCAACTAAGCGTTGTTCTAATCTATTCGGATCGGATCTCTCTGCGCATGGGGTTCATGAAAGGTAGTCACGTCTGTATATTTCTACATCTCAGCTGCATGGTGAGACGTTAACATCAATATTTATGTAGTTCTTTCATTCTGTCTGGATGAAAATGACAAGTTAAAGCTCACGTCCAGTTTTCAGAATGAAAAAAAGGACGGACACGGCCAGCATTAAAGGACACTGCCTTTCTTCTCTTGACCCTGACCTTTCTTTCACTTCAGCTGCATTGATTGCGGTTTGATGTGTGAATGAAGACGGCTGGATCGGGTAAAATAAAAATTCAGGTCCCGGCACCACTCCCACGCAGTCTGTCTCCGTGTCTGACTACCACTCTTTGCTTGGCTGCCTCTGACCAACTATCTGCCTGATTGCACTCTCTCCCTCTCTCCCTGCCCATCGGATCAGTGTTGCTCACAGCCAGAGAGGGAGGATGTGTGAAAAGCTCACGCAGAGACAGCAACCCCAGGAAATGCCAGCCAGAGAATGACTGAAACGGGGAAAGTGCGTCTGCGCATGTGTGCATGACCCGTTTGTGTGAAGCTGTGTGTGTGTGTGTGTTACACGTCATTCCCCTCTCTCAAGTTTTCTACCTGTCTGATTCTCTTCACTTGAACGGACGAGACCCAGCAGAGCCTGGCAGCGTTATAATGCATGACAGGAATATCAAAACCCTGTTGTCTACGGGAGAACGGGACTGCTATAAATATGCCGCCGCATTCACACGCTTGTATGCATCAGACTCTCGCTCGAAATATGGAAAATTTAAGTGAAACGAGTAGCGTCTCAGAGCTAAACATGAAATCCATTTTAAAAGGCGTGCACACACCTGCGGAAGTATCACAGAAGTGGTCAGGTCTCGAGTCAGGATGCACACGAGCAGCACAAGGAACACGATGATGTACTCATTTTTTAAATCATGGATGTTTCAACACTTGAATGCTGTAAAAGATGAAATGGAGAGCCGTGCCCTCTGTCAGAGACGTTAAGCATTAATGAATTTAAAAAAAAAAAAAAAAAAAAAACACTCCATGCCCACTTCAGTGGCTACAGCAAGAAACTGCTCTGCAGCTTTATCAGCCACGAAATGGAAAGTGGTTTGCGGCATTAAAAGGGAATACGTGACTGTGGCGAGCAAGCAAGTGGAGGTGAGTGGAGTGTTGGTCAGAGGGAAGGGAGAGGAAGGGATGGTCCACCGGGCACACAAGATGCCTGAGATCGTAATTAATCCTCCCGTGTAACATGATTCTGGAGGAAGATGCCAAACACGGAGGAATGAGCAGGCGGACAGTGAGATGCAATAAACAAAACGCACACAGGCTGTCTCCGTGTGTCTTTTTCAGTTTACTTACTAAATCAAGAACCTTAAATTTTTTTTCACTACCATTTCCAATGTTTCCTTTTAACATTGACCTAAATATAGAAGCTCCAGATTCTCCAGGATAATTAAGTGATAATATTTCTTGGTGATGTGGCTTATAGTTTTAATTATGCTGACTTTGTTTTTGAGAAAACAGCCGAGTACGAATTCATTACCTCTCAGACCCTATTCCTCATACGTTGTGATGGGCTCATTAGTTTCTTCTGCATAAGGCAGTAAAATCAATGTTTGGAGTTTTAAAGGTCAACACTTAATGCACTAATTACTCAAATTTCGGATCATTACTAAAAAAAACAAAAAAACAAACAAACATTATTTAGAACACAGATCTTTTTCTGACAGGTGGATGGTTCAGCTTCAGCTTCCACTGCAACACAGAACAGGTGCTAATGGGAGCTGCAGAAAATCCCAAGATGCCATAGTTGTCGACAGAGAGAGTCCTAGAAAGCGAAAGTGTCTTCAGCTTTAGCAGCACGCTCTGTTGCATGCGTGAGATAAGGAAAATACAAGCGGACACATTTGGCTGCTAGCTTAAATACTTAAACTGAGATCTCCAACGCACACGCACCAAACATAACACAATCAGATTTTAATTTGTAGTGTGATGCAAAAAGGGTCTGCAGCAGGTTGATCCTTCAAAGAGTGACCACAGGTGAAGACGTGAGGGTGGCGCATGATTTGCAAGACTGTAAAGAGCTCATTGTGTTTCTGCATGTATAATTGTGTGTGAATAATGCTACCCGAACTGTGGGGGTACCTCCCACTGTGGGCCTGTCCCTGTGCTTTCACATCTGGCTGGAGCTTTGAAGTGGCAGGTGTGTTATCTACATGCGACACACATACACAGAAAACACACGCACTGCCATGACTATGGCTATGGTTTGCAAAATGAGAGAGAGGATGAGAGATAGAGGTCTTTGTTGGCAAGCACAAAGAACACACATATTGTTGTTTTGTTTTTTTTTGGTGTTCAGGGACTGGTTTTGGATACAGCATGATCAGATTCACGCATCTTTGGAAATGAGAGGCTTTAACGTACAAAAGAAAACCCGGCTTAAAACCCACACAGTCGTCAGGTGTAAGTCATCCAGGATGGGCGACTGCTTGCTGCTCGTGTGTGGAACCCTTGATCTGACATGATTACCCCTCCCAGTGGCACATAAGAGATGTATTCCATATAAAAAGAGGTTTACACACAAAAGCGCGCACATGAAAAAAAAATAAAAAATCCTCCTGAAATCGCGTTGCAAGCAAGGCAAAGCCGCAGTAGAATAACTCAAAGAATTACAGAACAATCATTGACAGTTGTCTGGCGTTGCTATTCCGCACAGACTCGCGTACATCAGCATGCACGTCTTGTTTCAAGGCGACAGAAAGTTTGACAAAACTAGTGCTCTCTCTGAGGATGCATAAACGTGATTCCTCCGAAAAGACGTTGAAAGGTTACGCTGTACTGTATGTTCATCGTCCCGGGAGCAAGTGTCGTGGTTTAATCCCCAGTTCATCGTGCCTGGCAGAAATAGGATGGAAAACAACCGCTAATACAACCTACTATCAACCTCGAGTCTTTTGACAGTCGTACGAGCAATAAAAAGTCAACGTCAATAGACAGCCATGACAGATTTTTGTAACATTACAGTATTATAATGTTAATACAAGTATTTTACTCATGATTTTACATCTTCTGGCCTCAGTTTTTTAATAAAACCATCTGAGAAGTCTAGAAGTGGATATCGGTCTTTGTTTGTTAAATTATAAGACGCAATCACATGAGTGCTATACCCTCAGCGGTCCCTCTTAAACCTGTAACACAGTGTGCACTTGATTATCCAATTAATGCATATAATCAGGCATGCAAGCTGATGTGTCTGGCCTCTGGTGAACCATAGGTTTGTCAGAGCCCCTTCAGTTCAACAAGCTCCAGAGTGCATCTGTCAGTTAGATCTCTTTGACTAGCTGGTCAGCTTAGAGAACCATTCAACAAGAAGAGAAATGGAAGAGATGAAAGAAAGCTAAATGATTCAAAGGGCACGCAGAAAACTTCCTGCTTTACATCTTTCAAAAACATTCAAATACGCAGATATTCTCACAACAAAGTCAGCTCTGTATGAAGGTTTGTAGCTCTTCCTAGCCTCCTGGGTAATAGTAGCGCTTTTGGTCTCACTTCATGAATAA
The DNA here is from genome assembly GCF_963514085.1 of Chelon labrosus. Lineage (NCBI taxonomy): Eukaryota > Metazoa > Chordata > Actinopteri > Mugiliformes > Mugilidae > Chelon > Chelon labrosus. The sequence goes on from NC_140343.1 coordinate 9,440,038, forward strand.
CGAATACAAACTACTGCCACCTGCTGGTATGGACAGTAGCCTAATTATATTTCATGCAGGCACCTGGCCTTTGGCTGTAGTGTTTGCGGTGCAACGTTTTGGTCCAGAATAAAAGGCAACATCAGGCTTTGTTGCCACTAGTTTTCTAACGGTTAGGTGTGTCCCTGCATTTGAAGGCTAACAGGAAGACAAGAGTAACTCAAATAACCTTAAGTTATCATCAGTGGAACCAAGTGGAGGAGCATTTGCATGCAACACACGTCCAACTTTGAAGCGAATGAGCTGCAAACGAAAAACAACGCCAGGTTCCACTCCTGTGAGCTAAAGAGAGAGCAAACTGAAGGTGCAGCACCTCGTCGAATCTGGGCTGAAGAATCCTGGGAAAAGCTTTAATATGACACTCAGAGGTTAAGTGTCAGAGTCTGGTGTAAAGAACATGAATATGTTCTGGAAAATAATTTCTACGTTTTGTCTGAAATACTGAACCAAGTGTGAAAAGTTGTCACCCTGACTCTCTCAGTGCTCTCTTCGGGGCTGGCCTCTTTAACCCCCATTTCCCTTTATCCCCAAAATAATGTAATTGCCTTCAGCACATTACTGACTATGAGACTTAACATCCTGCAATCGTGGCTTGTCCCCGCTGAGTTTGTGAATTACTATACCTCCCAAAATTGGAGAAAGTGATACTTGAACCAAGGAGAACATTTCTCAAGGTCTCTTGCTCAAGTACATACGGGTTTTTGAACCTCCTACGTAATTAATTGTGGAGTGGTAAAATCTGTTTCTGTGTGAATGAGTCAAGGTGCAACATTAATGCGCCTGTTATGTGTTTTCCAGTTTGTCTGTGTGCTCTGGTCCTGCTCATTAAAATTCATGTCCGCGTTCCCTTATGGAAAATTATAAATGCTAATTGTATTTCATGCAAATGTCCTGCAAAATAATACAAAAAAAACTTCACTGGATCCACCCTGCCTTATTTCATCAGGTTGGTGATGTTGGTGTGATTGGTGGTTAATTCTTTCTTGCCACATATTATGCCCCTTAAAGGGGAACTAGTTTTTATTTACAACCTGGACCTTATTTCTGGCATAAAATACGATCGTTTACTCACTCATATAACTTTTGTGTCATTTGTAGTCAATCGGGAGATATTAAGATCCGCGTATAACCATATAGTGGGAGTGACTGGGGCACCAAAACGCAGCCTCTAAATAACCCATTACCTGCCGCGAAACTCGTTCATTTCACCAATATTTTGCTATCGTACACTAGTGCTATTCCCCGTTGAGTCCGGAGTTACTTGTTATCATCACAGACTGACCTGCAGACCCCGGATGATGTCTTCTGACCTGGATGATGTAATCTCTGAGCGTTGCGTGCACCCGCAACTGTCGGCTTGTTTACCTGTAAGTTGCTACTAATTTGTCTATAGGTCAATCTACAGACCCCGGATAATAATAACAGGTAACTCCGGACTCAACGGGGAATAGCACTAGCATAGGATAACAAAATATTGGTGAAATGAACAGGTTTCGCAGCAGATGCAAATGCGTTATTCAGAGGCTGCGTTTCGGTGCCCCAGTCACTCCCACTATATGAATAAATGCAGACCTAAATATCTCCTGATTGACTACAAATGACACAAAAATTATATGGGTGAGTAAACGATCGTATTTTATGGCAGAAATAAGGTCCAGGTTGTAAACAAAAAGCAGTTCCCCTTTAATACTAGCATGGTAGTGGTAAATAAGCCATTCACACTATGGAATAAAAGTGAATAAAAACACAGTTTTTAGCAAAGCATCAGCCGATTCAGTCTTACAATTCTAACGGTGTCACTTCTTATTATAGCCAAAGTGCACTGCATCGCCATAAAAGTGTCCGCACAACCAAACTGTACTTTCCTACATTTTTCCGTCATCTGTTTGAAATCACTGAACCACTACGTGCTGCACGCTGTTTTCACGGTAAGTGCCCGACAACAAAAAATGCCTCTGAGCTTTTAATCTTTTTCAGTAAAAGGTGGTGTGTTAAGAGATTAAACGCCACAAGGGTTGCTGACCATAAGCATGTTTGTGGCCAAGGTCTCCACCATCTCCCAGAGGCTACTTCCGGCCGTGTCAGAAAAAGCACGCGCCACCTCTAACTTAAGCTGGTTCCGCAATCGTGACAAGCCCGCTGTTGCCAGTCTAAAAAGAGCCCCTTTGAACGTACAGCTGGGAAACCTGCAGCCGCTTTGTCGTGCACATGCATCGTTCGATCAATGCAATGCAGAATTCAGGTCGCGAGCAATAGAAGAGGTGTACCTAATAAAAGGTAAAGTGTAAAGGTTATAGGGTAATCCTGACCCTGTCAACGCAGAGAGAAAAACCCCTTCAGATCCTGGTTTAAAAATAACCACTGTCTAATTAGTTTCATGGTTTGTGTGTGTGTGTGTGTGCGAGGGCAGGATGGGGCTGCAGCGACAGAGTAATTAAGGGAAACAAGTCTTTGATCTTAATGAGGTCTTTCTACTCTTGTCAGGGAGTTAGGGGATGTGTATATATGCGAGAGGGTGTGTGCGTTTGTGTTCATAATTTCAGTAAGAAAAAAAAAAATCCAAATAACCCCCTCTGGAATGAAAAGTAAACTCCATTCTATTCAAAGCAGCAGGGAGGTTTTATCTCCAGCTGACTTCCTGCTTTTTGGTCGGAGAGTACATGTCCGTTCTTTGAAATGAGAGATTTAGGTCATTCCGAAAAAGGAAAGAGAAAAGGGAACGTCCTACATGAGCTTTCAGGGCTAATTGACTGGAGGATAATTTGAATGCCGAACAGTGGCAGCAGGACTCCACTCCATACAGCGGTGAGATTGATGCATCCAAACAACACCAACAAACACGGCCCGCAATCACTCTAGAGGGGGGTGCTCCACTGAGAACATCATTACCGACTCTGCGTCGTCTGCTAAATCAAAGTTGCTTCCCCGGCTTTGATAAAAAAGGCGTGCTGCCGACCGAGGTGGGAGTTTGCAGCTGGGTTGCCACATGAGAATCGTCCGGTGACACACAGAGACGCTGTTTTCTGGTCAAATGAAATAAATAAAAAAAAAACGCTGAATTAAACATAGAGAAATGTCGACTGCCCCGGTGCTTCACAATGAGCAAAGCAATGCTATCAAACAGAATACAACACAATATTATCAAGCTGAATAAAATATGATTGTATGGTGAAACTGAGGAGAAAACGTAATTAGTTCGAGTTCAGCATCATTTATTTATAATCCATGTTATCACAACCCAGTCTCGGAGGACTTAATGAGCAGAGAGAGAGAACGGTGTTTTCGAGTAATCAATAATCAATCACAGAGCAAAATGGTGCAATATAGAGCGCAACAACAGCAGGGGGTCTGAACACAGCACAAAACCAAGACAACGATGAGGGAAATCCTGAAATAATCACTATGTGAAATGAAAAAAATAAAAGAAAATTATATTTGACCACAAAATCTGGACTGAAATGGCAATTCAGAGACTTTTTGGTTTTGGTTTTGGCTAAATTCAGCTAAATTTAACAAAAACCCCAGTGTCTACGTAATTATACTTAATGCGTTCTCCGTACTGACTAGGGGTTGTACAGATTAGAGGACGGCCACAAAATGCATAATAATCTGTGCATATGAAACAATTTAAGGTCAAATCTGTGCGGTTCATGCATGAAGCCCACAGCGTCATTTCCTTCTCCAATCATATCTGCTTAGCACCAAACACAAGAGACACCCTGTTAGCAACTAGCTGGTGAACATAGTTAGCATTTAGCAGATAATAAGCCAGATATTTCGCTTAGCAGGTGGTGGAGACCAAAAACAGAGCAAAAATACATGTTTTGGACTTTCCAGGTGGCCAAAAACATAACACAGAAGACAATTAGGCTTTTGTGTATACTTGCTTACATATGATAGAGGGCACTTTTAAAATTTGGACAAACGGAAAGTACACAACCATTAATGAATGCTTCACGTTACGAATTTATGCATACGGACAAGATCAAATCTGTGCAACATTTTCCTCAGATATAAAACGTTAGTATTCGACCCTAATACATATATTAATTTACCATTCACTTCCATAATTTCTAAAAACTCCGACCCCAGATATATACTGAATGGTGTTAACTCCTGAACACGACAGACAAAACACCACTTGAAGACTCTTCTTCTTTTTCTTCTTAGGTCTTTGAATTCCTTTTGGAACATAGGCCACTGATGAATCGCCTCCACCCATGTCTGTCTTGGGCCATCTTCTCCAGCTGTTGCCACGTCAGGCCCTCCTTCTTAAACTCTTACTCTGTGCTTCTTCTCCAGGTGTTCTTGGGACGACCTCTCCCCCGTTTGCCCTGTGGGTTCCATGTCAGTGCCTGTTTGTGTTGTTTCTCCTCAGTGTGTGACCAATCCAGATCCACTTTCTCATTTTCATCTGTACTTCTGTTGGTTATTGGTGTGTGTTTTCCCACACGAGTGATGTTGTTGATTGTGTTTGGCCAGAAGATCCCAAGGATGCGTCTTAGGCAGTGGTTCATGAATGTCTGCAGCTTGCTCATGAGGGTAGTGGTGTTCTTCCATGTTTTGGATCCGTTCAGCAGTATGGCTTTGGCGTTGGGGTTGAAGATTTTGAGCTTGGTCTTCCACATCTTGGTCAGGATGTTGAATGCTGCTCTAGCTCTTCCAATTCTTGCCTTTACATCTTCCTCTGGCCCTCTAGATTGAATGACTCAAAATGACAAATTACTCTACACTGATAAAATACATTGACATAGCTAGGTATATGTCTTGGACACGTTATTTTAGCTGTTTAAAAGAATATATCTGACGACTTAAAGTTTACATCTAAGTCTAAGGGAAATGCAGTCCTCTATTTTCAGACACTCTAAAGTGATTAGACTGAAAAGCTGTTGTTAATTGGAAGATGTGTAATGCTTCTTTATTATCACTTGTAAACTTTTCCAACTGTAGGAATTTGTAAACCGCCATAGTTTTAGTTTTAACCCTGATAGAAGCAATATTGGACTCAAAATGCAAGGAAGATCTACAAATACTGTTTGGGCAAAAGACCAGTATACTGCTCTGCATCATAACGTATTAGTTTAGTCCCTGATTTGATCCTGTTGCTCCATAGTTTTCCTCCTCAGTCAGAGAGTAATGCCCCTGTGGAACAGCTGAGTATGTAACTGCCAAGAAAAGATTGCAAAACTGACAGTAATGCAGACAAGGACACGGAGATACAGTGAGGAACATGATGTAGCAGAGAGATGGGGCTTCTGCCAATTCCAGCTGTCCACATTAGCAAGAGCAGCAGCCTCGTCCACTGCTGAGAAACCCTGCATCAGGTCTGAGCGAGAGGGAAAATGAACACAAAGCAACAGCCGCGGCGGTGTACTGTGCATGACTCAGACACTCATTGTTTGGCCATGCGCAGATTCTTATTGAGAAGCGGCAAAGAGGAGGCATACTGCAGCAGGTTTCTGTGTTAATGACGCTTAAACGAAGGCACTGCTGAGGAGAGAGGCTGCTGGAGTGTCTGTCAAATGGAAGCAAAATAAATGCTGAAGGTTTCAGTCCTAAAAGTTGCTTTTAGGCGGCTATTACTGATATTTTTCTCTAATAATAATGCATCAAATGAGAATGTTGACAGTAAGAGAGGGCTTGATTGCACCGACGCTGAGTGAATCACCACCTGAATCTGCAGCTCCGCTCGGTTTTGTGGAGCTTTGCACGAGTAGGGCTCATTGTTTAGCTTTGTGTCTCATAACTTTACTGCTCAGGTTTGCTTTCTGTGTTCTCAAAGTGTCATTACCAAGCCGCGCAGTTCACATGGCAGGTGGTGGAGACCAAAGACAGAGCAATAAGACTTTCCACCTGGCAAATACTTCATCTGGTGAAAGGAAAAAAAGGCTATTACTGTGAAGACGTCACAGGAAAAAGGTTGACAACCAGTCATGAAAAGCTCTCTTTAAGTAAAAGTATTTAGCAGTGCATTAGTTTTAAATAGTGCGTGATGGAACAGGAAGGAGCAGTCACATTGACCTGTGAGAGCTACTTGTGCCATTTGCAGCATGAGGTTGCAGCTGCTCATGGATGAAGGGGAAAATTATCAACTGGCTTCTTTATTAAAAGCAACATTTTTCTCTGTTGCTCAACCGTATTTCTGACAGAGTAAATGCTCAACATGTTTACTTTACTGTTAGACCCAAGCAGCCAAGCCCCATAGATACTTATTCATTTTCTGTACCAGCTTGTCCTCTGGAGGGTTGCAGCGGGAGTGGTGGGGGGGCTATCCCAGCTGTCGCTGGGCGAGAGGCGGGGAGGACCCTGGACAGGTCGGCAGTGTATCACAGGGAGACAGAGAGATAGACAACCATTCACACTCACATCTACGGCCAATTTAGAATCACCAATTAACCTAATGAGCATGTCTTTGGACGATGGGAGGAAGCTGGAGTACCCGGAGAGAACCCACATAGACACAGAGAGAACATGCAAACTCCACACAGAAAGGGCCCAGTCGGCCGATGGATTCAAACCCAGAAACATCTTGCTGTGAGGCATCAGTGCTAACCACCTTTCCATTGTGCTGCCCTCCCCAAAGACATCCATGTTAAAATGTCCATTTATACAGCAGAGATAAACATGTTCACAGCCTGGGACAGAAAAAAATCAATTAAATTACAGTATATCTTGGCTTAAATTATGAGAGCGGTTGCCATGAGTAACCTATCAACATGCAAGGAGTTTTGGCTTACAGGGGGCAACTTAGTGAACAAGTGAGTGTAATTTCAGCGTGTTAGCCCAACAGGAAGTGGCTCAAAATAGAGCTCAAAAATCCAAAATTCTGCCGGTTAGAGAAATCCGTAATGCTACATTTAGTGTTCCTCATGATCCTCATGAATCCATGATTATATGGATAAAATAAATTTGAATATTGCAATAAATTTATAAGTTGCAGATCTGTGTCTGACATGTGCTGGAGCAGGAAGAGAAGTTTCTGAAACATTTTGTGTCACGTCTATGGGTGTTTGTGTACATGTTTTATGAGTATGGTTTGTGTTGTGGGTTAGGGTTGGTAGCTTGAGTGTTTTACCCTTGTACATATTGTGCACATTTTTTAAAAAATGAGTTGGGAGTCAGGCGATGAGCCCACATGAGCTTCAAAAACGGCCATTAGGAATCTTAAAGGTGTCACAGAGGGTTTGTTCATCTCTATGTACAACCAGTGTCTTTGCGTGATGCATGGGCTTAAATATCCTAATTGTCCACATTTTCACTGGTGAGGACGATGCTCAGAGGAGGACACCACTCTCTTGCTGTCCGCTTGTTGTGCAGTTTTGATATACAATGTGTGTCCATAAAAACAGTTTGAAACTTTCTCATTGCTGGGAGTCGGCGGACTTAAATTAGTTTGATAAACTTGGATGAGAGACGACTGTTTTGTCTCAGAGCTGCTGAATAAACTCGGAAATTCAAATTATAGCTGCTGCAGCTTCTGCAAACTTGTTTAACACTTCAAAATACTTCATGAAATGCAGAGATGTCACAGCGTAAATGAACAAATGTTGCTCACTACCCGAAAACTTGACCTTTTTAGAGCGCAGTCTGCTTTCTGTTCGCGGGACATAAACGATGGGTGTCTTAATCAAACGGGAGCATTTGGTCCGGGCTGCCTCTGACAGCTTCAGACAGTTTCTCATTACTGAGCTGGCATTTAGCATTTAGTCATTTTAACATTCAGTTCCACTCTTGTCTGCTGACTCAGAGCACAGTCTGTACCCTGCTACTCCAAAACACACCCAAACACACTCAACAGTGGGACACTAACAAGGCTTGAAAACACTTAATGGAACGGTAAAAGCTCACTAATAGACTGATTAAGCGTGATGAAGAGAACTGCACATAGGTATAAAGTCAGAGTGGCAAAGTGATGGAAGTTACTGTGCTTGGTTTGTTCTGCTTTTTTTGGGTTTTTTTTGGTTCATTTGCCAGCTAACCCATTGTGTCAGCAGCCTTTCTGGTTTTTAATATTCATACATTCACACACTCGTGAAAATGTTCATTATATTCCACCCAGAATCCTGAATTTACACTGCAAGCAACATGATCCAAAGAGTCACTCAATAACTCTTCACTTCCTGCAGAGCTGAGTAACAAACCTGGTCGGTGTGTGGATGACAAACAAACGAGTCAAAAGGCAAACAAAAAGTTGGCCCTGAGCAAACTTCTCCGAATCGATGAGCAGTCGACAGCCAATCAAATTCTCGCACTACTTTTTCCTCCCATCACTGTGATTTTGTTTCATGAACAATGGTTTGTGCAAAATGGGGTAAAAAAAAAAAAAAATGATTACAACCATTCAGAGCGTCCCAGTTTTTCTCTGCGTTGATTTGAACGGATACAGGGATAAAAAAATTATGCTTGGACAACGGCAGCATCAATCGTGGAGGTCAACGTTAAAGGACGACTTCAGAATGATTGAAATTTTTATGTCATATTGTAGAGAATTGCATATAACTTAAAGTGGAATTACCGTTTATATATATATATATATATATATATTATTATTTTTTATTGTTTAATTAGAATTTAGTCTCTGATGTGAATAAACAATTTGTTGCATTATGGGAAATGTAGCACCCGAAATTTTAGGAGCTTACGTCGATGTAGAGACTAAAACTTAGTCAGCGTCTTCCTCTGCAGCTTTGTGAGCAAAACATTTTAATACAAAGCTTTCTGGAGCTTCACAGCGCTCTGATAACACTGTGATGGTTAAAAAAACAATCTCAACAGAACACATCACAGTAGTCATGGAAATTTAGCTCATCATATTTCCATTTTCTGTAAGCACCTTACTGAATTGCTCACAGAAATGTGTGCTTGGCTGCTTGGAGTGCTAAGAAATTTTAAGTTAAACTTTTACAGTTTTATGGCAACAGTCCATAAAATGTTATGGACATATATATGGACCTCGCTGCCAGGCAAGGTCAACATGTGCCACTGAGATGCATATTGCCTCCAGCCACTGAGATACAGCACAGCAGCTAACTCCTCCTGTTGCCGACCAGTGGAGGTGAAAACCTACAATACAAATGCAGCCTGCTCAATCCACTACTACTGATATGTTTGTGCTCCCAAATCTCACGGTGACTCACTCCTGGAAGAGTAATCCTTGTTGCACTGTGGTTGGTGACCCGTGCTTCTCTCAGGTGGAATATCCCGCAACGCCGACTCTGTCTGCTTGCCAAGTAATGGGACTTTTAAACAAGTACCACGGGCTACCTGTGCTGCACGGCTCGCTGCTACACAACACATTATCAGGAGATTATCCCCCGTCATACAGTGAATCCTTATCTTTGTGTTGCAGTCGGGCTTATTTTGTTTGGCGTTTTGGAGGCAGCAGTAGGAGACTCGGTGATGTAACTAAAGCACAATCCATCAAATTGGACAGGACGCGTACTGGAATTCTATATTATCACATTACTCCACATGCAAGCTGGCTGCAATAACATATTTAAAAAAAAAATATTCATATGAAGGTCAGATTAATTCCGTTTGTACCCGCAGCACATGACTCAGAGAACTGGCACGATGCGGCGCCTCATTCGAGAGCCAAGAAATTCCTCTGCCGTGGCAGCACATCAGGTACCACAGGTGACACGCAGACTTCCTGTTAATTTCCACAGCAGCAACAGTTATCACGCAGCCAAACACACATTGAATCAGCTAGAATCGAAATGACTGATAGAACGGTTGGAATCCAATATGCATAACGCACGCAGGAGAATTAGTGTATTTATCAACTTCTGCGTGCACGTGTGCATTCTTGTGTGTGTTGCACAGAGAGACTCCTGACTCCCAAAAGATGTCATTATTTTCCACTTGCAAGCTCTCGTCTCAGCATGAGTGCAGAGGTATTTTTATTATGCTGTCTGTGTTATTTTGTACGCACGCGCATGCATCGACTGGAGTGTGTGCGGCACAGAGAGCATGTGTTTGTGTGTCGCAAATTTTTGTCTCTCAAAAAGTTCCACTCGTTCGTGCTTTCAGGTTAGTGAAGGAGGAGGAGTGTGGAAAATTCCTGCAACAAAGAAACTTTGGCGCATCAAGTGTCACAGTGTCGAGGGAATCGGTTCAAGTCACTGGCACAAATGCAATCTTTCATCTGGTTCAGGAGCAAGCTTTTGAATTAACTCTGTATGTGGCATGACTGTCTATCGGGCTGGCAGGAGCCGGGCTCATGTGTTGGAGAGTGGGATGAGATTCGCCCTGAGAGGAAAGAGATGACACGATCAATTACATCAGCAAAAAGCTCGCAGAAGGTGATAAAAAGCACTTTTGAGGCATCTGGATCAAGGCAGCCAAGCGTTTCTGTGAAGCTGGCGGCAACACGGACAGCAACCTGATCACTGCACCTGAGCAGGAACCTCCGTGGAGAAAAGTAAGTCATGGAGGTGCCACAAACTGCAGTTCCTCAAGTGACCACTTGAGGCAGGCTCTAATAGCAAGTCAATCCTTATAGAACTAATGGTTGCAGCTGATTGTGGATGAAGGAAAATTTGATTTACCAACGAAAGTTAGTTAGTTAGTTAGTTAGTTAGTTAGTTAGTTTCTCTGTCGGTGCTCTACACGTTTGCCGTCATGTCATACCAAAAACTGCAGTTCCACAAATGGCCACTTGAGGCTGGCTCCAACAGTCAATCTCCATAGACCTGCATGTTAGAAAGTCCAACTTTACAGCAGAAATTAACATGTTTACAGCCTCATACAAAACACTTCTGCCCTCTATAGCTACATTCTTGTGAAAAGTGGTGAAGTTTTAACATTTCCAGCATTTTTGAATCAGCCAGGAGTTAGGTGGGGTCAATTACAGCCAAGATGGTGACAACGGGAGTCACCACACTGAGCTTCAAAACTGCTCTTCAGGATTAAAATATATGTGGCATCACAGAGGGTTTGTCCACCAGTTTTATTTTGTCCGTGATTGCACCAGGGCTTAAGTTCTAGTTTTGGACCCATTAGTCAAAGTCGTTTAACGTTAATGAATGGATCTGAAGTCGATCCACACTCGACCCAGGCTGGTGCAGAATCGCCGGCCCTTGTATCTAAAAGGATGCAAATGGTGCATCGGTGGAGGCAGCTCAGGGGGTTGTCAGTTCAAGAGCTGCGAATTCATCTGAGTAGAAGAACAATAGCACAGCGACCTGATCACAACTGAGTGCAACTGTGTTGTGTCAAGTGGAGTTCAATTCTGCACCGATAAAAGGAACAGAGTTTTAGAAATTCATCAAATTTAACTTTTATAAAAAGTCTTTACAGAACAGCTTATACAGTGCAAATGTAGATTTATATCATAATTCACAGTGAAAGCTTGAAAAAAGTACAATTCTTTCCATTGTGTTCTGGTTTTGTCCACCAATTTCAGCCTTTCTTGTGTTGCACACAAGCTTTTTAATGTCTTAACTTCCTTAAATACTATCTGTCTTTGATTTTCACAGAGGAAATATCTTTATTTACCTATAACATATTCATAAAGTCCACCTGTTTTCTTGAATATCTTTGTGCTCGGGAAATATAAAAAGGGCTTGTTGAAGCATTTTATGTAACAAGTTGCACTTAAATCAAATCAAGTATTTCCAGTAAAACATTTTCAACAGAGTGAGCTTTTGTATCAGCCTTAAATAAATTCACGGCTTACACTGAGCATCAGTCCCACTCTCCATCACACTAATTAAACTCTACATGTCTGAACAGTCATTTCATTTAAAGCCAAATCAAACTGATTGGGTTTTCCTGCTATTCATGGCCCACTTTATGTTTGTGGGAGGGCTGGAACTGAGCTTGTTCTATTAAAACGCACTGATGAGATTTTAACATTTCACATTACCTTTTAGGAGATTTCCCAGGGGCACGGTGGACTGAGCTGTGGTGACTGTCACAGACTCCCTCTCAGTTACATCAAGGTTTAGAGGCGCGGACGGATTAACTTTCTGAAAGGCCCTGAGGCAAAGAAATGTGCTCTTGGGCCCCGAGTGACTCCTGTTCAACACGTCCACAGACACCCACCAGTACTCTAGAGCTGAAATGATCCGATTAATCTACTTTCAGCGACTGAGCTTGTTTCAAGTCATGAGTAAAAACGCCTACAGAAATATTGATTAACGTGCTAAACACTGATGAACCACAACATTATGACCACTGACAGGAGAAGTAAATAACATTGAGCATCTTGTGACAATACAGTGTTCTACTGGATCTGGGATTCATTCATGTGGATCTTACTTAGACATTTACAACCCACCTAGACCAGACCAGGCACCCCCACCCCATAACGATGACACTCCTTGATGGCAGCAGCCATCCCCAGCAGGATGCAGCCTGACACAGGCACACACACACAGACGCTTTAGGAACAACTAAAAAAAACAAAAAAACATGAAGAACAGCACAGGGTGTTGACCTGGCCTCCAAATTCACTAGATCCCAAACTGATAAAGTATGTGTGGGATGATCCACAGAGGCCCCAGCCATCATGTGTTGCCGAGATGGCTGAAATATGACTGAAAAGAAGTCAAAGGAATCTGCCTGGGCCTTCTCAATTAAAATTGCAGGCGGCTGAAGCTTGAAATACACTATAATGACGCTGCTCCTTTAGGCCTTCTCGTTTAAGCCAAGCTAGCTGTTCATGTTCATCTTTTGCGAGCTGCACAAGCAAATCATCCCCGTTAACGTTTTGATTGAACTCACGATGGTGGAAGGAGGAGAGGCTATCGATTTGGTTGGAGATCTTAGAAAGACATTTTCATGGCGGACTTTCCAGGTAAAGCTGGATATTGTGAGGAAAGGCCACCCAATCCTGGAGCTAGCTAGCTAACCTGACCCAGCCGGGAAAACTTTCAGGACAGTGACTATTACTCTTGGTTGACAGGCTCTGGGGAGAACTCTAAATTGTTAAGTTCTGGTGAGTAAAATAATTATGTTTAAATCTTTTATGTATTTTTTTTGCCATTTTATTGGGTTGACATTGAAACTTCTGCTGGCACTGCCTACCCCTCCCTTCAACCCATAGGACCCAAATGCCCCTAGTAACAACATTCTGTTACCAGAAACCACAGGACATCCTCAGAAGAACCATGTCCATTCTCTGATGAGTCTCAACTGTTTTGGAGGCACAAGGGAGACCTACACAATATTAGGAAGGTGGTCATAATGTTATGCCTGATTGGTGTATTTGCTCTATAAGGTTTGCAAAATGATGTGAATTAAACCTCTGGGCAGCTGTCTGCTTTGTCCAGCCTCAGAACGTGTCATTTATTTAGCCCTTTATCTACATTCATCTGCGGAAACACACATCTCATCCATCAGGAAACAAAAGCAAGTACAGACGAGTAAATGCCCTTTTACTCTGTCTTCTCTATTCTCCCCCTTTGTCATGAAAACTGCAACTAATCTGAAGCTGAGTAACTCCCTGCAGCAGCGAGACAGACAGGAAGAGACGAACAGAAATGAGACAAAGAGAGACTGAGAGGGCAGAGAGAGAGAGAGAGAGAGAGAGATGAAGAGAGTCGAGCCAGTGCAGAGAAAGGTAGAGAGGGAGACAAAGGAGGAAGGAAGAGGCAGACGGAGAGAGTCGGATAATGAGGACAGACAGAGCAAGGCGTTTCACCGCTGGAATATTTCACACTTCACATAATATTTCATTCCTGCCGTCAGATTCTTGGGTTTGAGATTCCACCCAGGGCAGACGGATTGACAGACTATTTTTCATCAGCCATGCTTTTCCATCCCGGCTCCTGCAACTGTAAACCTCACCCTAAATGACTGCCATAAATCCTCCACAAATCCACATACATTTCTGCCATATCGCTGGTGACAGCTGATTATTTCTGCCGCGGCTAATGTGTGTGTTCACAACCGCGGCGTATTAATCTGAAATCGATGGCTCCATCATTGCTTTGTGGCTGTGTGTGAGCGAGTTAATTTGACTGATATACAGTAATACAGAACAGCAGGGTATTTTAGACAGATAAACAAACAAATAGAAATATGCTATGACTTGGAAAAACTTAAAAAGACAAAAAGAAAACTTGATTAAAGGAGAAGAATGCAGAATTTGTGACCTATTTCTGACAGAATTTGTAGTGTTGCTACCCCTTCTCACAGTTGTTAATCTTTATTTTTAAAACTATTTCTAATTCATAGGTTGTGACAATCAAATTATGGCTGGAAGTGTTGCTCAGAGGTCTGAACGCACCAAACTGACTTAGAAAAACTAACAGCAACAAAGGCCACTGTGACATCGCCTTGTCTGTATCTGGACCAAAAAGTTGCACTCGAACGCACCGCAAAGGCGACGCCCAAAGACCAACACTGATTACACATAAATACCTTTAATATCTGTCATCTCTCTCTGACCTCTCAAACCCCTACGATATATTAACATTCCTAAACAGCTACCTCCCAATGGGACAGTAGTGGGGGAAAAAAAGAGGAGACATATGTCTGAGTCACTTAAGTCCACCTCAGGAATCGTAAAAAGCAAAGTGCGATGATTATCATTATGAGCGGCCTGTCTTCCGTGACCTTAGACCCTCGCTCTGCTGCCGAGGTCACAGCCTCCCTGGAGTCTTCATTATGCTCTATTGGAGAGCAGCGTTAGGAATAACTGACTACATTAAACGAGGTCTGGTTCCCTAAATGCATGATTTCATCCTTTATCTCTCTCCGGCTGCAGTCAGTTTATACTCAGGCTGTTAAAAATGTGTAATAGTTTTTAAAAACTGGACATTCCCTGTCCTGTGAAGGGTCCTGTCCTGTGAAGGGTTGCAAAAACGTCACTTCTTCAAGCAAATATTTCATCTTCTGCTTTGAGGAAAACAGCTAGGAAGTGATTTGTTTCCATCTGTCTTTGACCGTTTCTCCAATCTGCCTTTGTGAGAAGCTCCAAAGCACTAGTACTGTTCTGCCATCAATCTCCTCCTGCTTTGTGTCATAAAGAAATCCCGCTTGCCTCTAGTCAGATTTGACCCCACAATGTGAAATATAGTGTCCAGTCGTGGCAGTTTACATTACATATCACAGGAAGTCAGCCAGAATCACGTCAGCTGCAGCGTTTGTGCACTCATCTGGGTCCTGGCATCAGAACAGTTAACGTTAGCCAGCTCTGGGCCTTTTAAGGCTGCAAGATTAGGCAAGAAAACAGCTCCAGTTAGCAGCACTCAGGTTGGTGACACACCTGGAAGAGGACCAGTGATCCTGGGATGATTCTGGCAACCACGGCTGCAGGATTTAGCCCGGCTGGACATTTTTGGCTAGCAGTCAATGCTAATGCAGAGAAAATGCATGGGACAGAGTAACTGTATACTTTTTGTCTGCTACAGCTTACAAATGTACATGTGAAAGTATTTTGCGAACAAAAACTGAAATGAAAGAGACATTCCTATTTTTTTTTATCCTTTCTTTTTTAAGCCACCTGGAAAATTTGATTTAATTTCACTCCCTGTTTCATCAGCATACAAGCACGGTGATGGACCAACAGGTCGGCCGTCTGAGGAAGAGACAAGAAACTTCAACAAAACAACCTAAATTAGTTTTCCTGCTGACTTTTCATTCTTGTCTTGCACTGTCAGGAAATCTGCACTAATGTCGCATTTCACGCTAGATGGATAGATAGTGTGCATTCAACAGGCACTGAGCTAGGAGAGAAATGAATGATATGTGAGTAATTATTTGAAATGGTGCGCATAATTTGGAAAAGTTTGTAGGGGTACAGTTGCGTCATGAGATTTGCAAAGTTTTCGTCATTTGACAGAAAGGGAATGACAGGATGATGGTGATTTAAGGTGGACTTTGCTTGGTTTGTTTGTTTTTTGCATCTTTAGTGTTTCCAAAGTCACATTATTTTACATGAACTCACTTTTGTCATTTGCCTCTAGACGTTTAAAGCTACACTGCACAATTTTTGTGCCCCCTTCTGGCAGTGAGAGTAATTACACAAACACTGTCGATGCGTGCTTGTGTATTTCTACCAGTTCATCTACAGCAAAGCTTCAAAAATACACATTCCCAACATAATAATCCATCATTCAGTAGCTTATTGCAAATATTTTACAAACAGCATCTTGCCAAAAGCAGTAAACAAAAAGCTTCTGTTCACCAAAAACAGCTACTTCCATTTTGAGGCAGAGAAAATGCCTCACTCTTAAAAAAATGTTTGAAATAAAGTAATTTCGACAAGGACTTTATTTGATGAATCATGTTTACAGAAACTTTGCAGAACTTTGTCTAAAGCAAGATCCATGCTGTTGTGTCTGCTTAAACAACTTTTCCAAATACCTCATCAGTGTTTTTCAATGGACTCAGGAGAAAGCAGAGAAAATTCACCCTCCTTCTGCGTTCTACAAATCATCCACTTAGACGCCTTCTCTCTTGTCTGCACTGCGGTAATTTCAAGAACGTAAATACAGTAAACTCCAACGTGAGGCGCTCAAATCCACTTGCCATGGTTTAAAGTAAATGAAAAAAGTCAACACAAGAGACATAGAAATTGATGTGGACACAAAGTACAAATGCTTACATTGGCCTGCAGCATAAAATAAGCTGAAACCATATCACAGCCTGTTGAACAGAGAATCGTGATAAAATGTCCAAATGTAAAGAAATTCACTCGTGTTGAGGCTGACAGGTGGCTCTGATTGCCTAGGTAACCCTGTTGTACATTTCCCACCCCAAATGTTTCAGAGAAAATCAAGCAGAACATGAAAAAAATGTTCGTGTGTGGTTGGAGCTAGTCTGCACTTCAGCAGGGACAATTCACCCACTTTTCTGTAGTTCACAGATTGGTCTAGGACCGTTTTGTCTATTTAAAGCTGTACATTATGGATCGGTAAAGACTAGCTCTTCTACTTGAAAAGGTAATGTGGTCAACGATAACGTCTTCCATCCACTAGCATGGTGAATTTGGTGTTTGGGGAGCTGTGTTTGCGTCACTCAGCTATAACTTTCATTAACATTCACGGTCTCTTGTCGACACACTGCTTCTAGTCCTCTTCCTTTACGTGCAACACAGACAAAATGCCTTCTTGTTTAAACCAGACTCACGCTGGCTGACCTCTAGTTACAGCCGCTGTCATACCTCAGGTGGATCTGCTTGTTCCTTGGGAGTATTGTGATTCTAAATTTTGATGTTTTGTCATGGTGCACAGTAAGAGAAATCTGCAACACAGTGCTGAGGGGAAAAAGTGAACAACAGGGAGCTTCACCGCAACAATCAGTGTGTCTCTAGTCGAGCCGTTGGCTTGGCTGGTTAGTATGGAGATTGGGTGCCGGGGGTTAAACGAGGAGGCGACATTCCTTTTGGGAGAAAACCCGGAGTCTGCTCTGACTTCTAACCATGTGAAATATTAACAAGGCGGGGGACTGCACAGCAGCGTCTGGCCTCTGCTTAGCGTAAAGACACAGAGACAGCATGAAAAGAAAGAAGACAAGAAAAAAAGAGAGAGGGGATGACAGACAGACAGCAGCTTCTGAAACTCCAAAAGGGAGAAAGAAAAATCTCTGAGCACTTGTTTGATGACACATGGCTGAACAGAGTCATCCAGAAGATCCCTGTTCTGATTGAAGTGTTAAGCGAGTAATCAATCAGCAATTTAAAAGAGATTTAAGGTAACCTTCTGTGGCCCGGTGTGAGTCAGTCTGAGCTCAGCGCTTAAATTAACTCTAATATGATGCAACAATCCTGCAACTCAGACTCACCGAGACGAAAAATATGCAGAAAGCCCAGGGAGCATTTCCAATTTTTAATAATTTTGTTAGTTGTACTACGTTTGGGGCTTTCATTAAAACCAGAGGCAAACACTGACTCATTCGTGATGTGGCACAAAGGCAGCCCCTCGAGAAGTTACGGCGATGCTCGTATCAGCAAAAAAAAATGGGGCCTTCTTCAGTTGCTGCGAGCAGAAACCAGAACTCAGATTTACACTACGACACAATTACTTGCCTCAAAGAGAGGAATAATAAGTGGAGATAAAAGAAAGGAGGAGAGGACATGAAATGCAACAAATTATTATTTTTTTCTCTCTTTATTCTAATCTCAACTTTTCAGCAGCCGAGTTTGCAACAAAGCATCAAACTAATTTAGCCCGTGAAGGAAGCCCAGGCGCCTTCGGGGAGCAGCCTTTGACTTGAGAGCAGAAGTATTCTCGGCTGCACGAGGAGACAGGCTCCAAATGAGGCAGGCTGATTGCTATTCTGAAACGCGGCGTTGTGCAGAGAGGAAGACAAGGCTAGCGCCGAGAGAAAATCTATACTCTGACAAAAGAGAAAGTGTGTGCGCGAGAGAGGGAGAGGGGGCGGGGGAGAACGAGAGAGAGAGAGAGAGAGAGTGGGGGGTGGAGGGGTAGGTATGGAGGGAGACGTGGGCCACAGTTATTGTAGAGATTCATTCTCTCTCTACTTGCCACACACTCACAGATATTGTCAGCGAGCCATCCCATCTTTTCAAAGACGATTTAACAAGAGATTAAAAGAGAGAACCAGATTTCTCCACAGTGCCCCGTTGCTATGGCGATACGAAATCGAGTCACTCCCCCCCTCTCTCTCTCTCCATCTTACGGTCAAATCATCAAATCAACAGGTAGGTGCAGTCCTGAACACAGCGGCAGGCTAACTGCAGCGCATGTATGTGTGTGTGTGTGTGTGTGACTGCTTGTGTTACTCACGCTGTGGGGACATGAATCTGTTTTCATAGTCACATTGTGGGGACACTGCTTTTACAAGTCCTCATAAGATAGATGATTAAATGTCAGGATTAAAAATTTTGTTTAAGTTTAGCGCTGGGCTAGTAGTGGTTACTGTTCATGGCTAGCCTTCGAGAAATGAACGTAACTCAATGTGATGACCTCAGAAGTGATGAATACAGGGTTGTGTGTGTGTATGTGTCACAGTCCTGTTATCTTGGCTCTCTATCCTCACTATCCTCTTGCTGTTGTTGTTGTTGCCTTTATTCGGTGACAATGAGGGAGTCTGAATGAATCAGACTGGTGTGATCTCATGTTGGGGGCTTCCTCGCTCCACTGCTGCTGCCATCTGAAAACCTCACATCTCCAGAACATCTGATTTTCTGGTGACGATGACACTGAATCATTGTATACATTATACCCCGACCAAGTGGAACGAACACCTCTGATTATGTGGTCATCATGTCATAAACGCTTTGTACCAGGCTGCACACGTTTATTTTTTGCTCTAAAGCTGGACATTTTAAAAATTGAAGTTTATGGGGATAGACTTTTGGAGAGAGCATCAAGTGGTCATTTAAGGAACTGCAGTTTTCGTCAGTAATTGCTGATTGGGAATGAAAACTGTCATAATTTAGAATCATGATTCATTCACACTACAAGCGCTACCAAACCACACTTTAAAGCCACCAACCTGTAAAGTAAAAAAAAAAAAAAAAGGATGATCTCATTATGTTCATGTTCTTCTGGGAAACTGGCATCCTGGCTTTTATGTGGATGTTACTTTGATACCTATTACCACCTGAGCTTTGTTGCAGACCCCGATGGCAACATTAAGGGGGTGTTCCTCGAATCCTAGTGCCATATGTTCCCCAGATGCACACAATCATCCATGTGATGTAAAAGAAAAGATGATTCATCAGACTAGGCCACCTTCTTCCATTGCCCGGTGGTCCAGTTCTGATGCTCAGAATAAAACAAACTGAGATACATCGTGTTCTGACACCTTTCTATATTTGTTGTCTGCCTGTTGGATCAGAGCCTTTGCTCCAGCGAGCCTTGGCTGCCAACAACCCTGCCGCCGGCTCAGTTCTTTTCCTTCCTTGTTCCGCTTTTGACAGGTACTGAGAGGGGTTACAGGTACTGCAGACCAGGAACACCGCAGAAGAGCTGCAGATCTTTAGGATGAGCTAACCCAGTCGCTTCTCTTGAAATTCGGCCCATGTCAAAGTTGCTCAAACTTTTCCTGCCGCTAACATCAGCTTTGAGAATAAACTGTTCAGTTGCTGCCTAATATATCCCACCAAATTGCAGGTACCGTGATAACCAGATAACTGGTTAATCACCTCAGCTGTCAGTGGTCATAAAGTGGTGGTGGATCTATGTATATCCACTCCTGAAACTGAAAAGGTTTGTATTTTTGACATATTTCACTTGAGTGAACTGATCCTTTAAATACATAAGGGGTTGACTTCAGATCAGGTCTAAGAAATAAGAGGGAAATAGATAAAAATGTTCCTATCTAATGAAGTCTATGTGGATCAGTGTTCCTCGGTCTAAGTAAATATTTATTATTGATTAGATATCAGCTTGCTGACATTTAAACCTTCAGTGGATAAGAGTTTCCTGAGCTTGCACTGTTCCTCTGTGCCGTTTCGGTTTAAGAGTGGTGTCTCATTTCTTCTTGTACATACTTTAAGAACTCACACCATGAAAAATAAGATTAAACCGAACTACTTCCTGCAAACACTGAGGGCGTCCTCGGAAAGCAGCACAAGCACAGATCCCCGCAGAAGAATCACCAGCTAAATTTAGTCTTCAGAGGCTTCAGGGCAGAAAAGAAACAATGGGATGCAGGAAACAGAGGTGGGAGAGGAAGGTAAAGGGGGAAGAAGGTGGGAGGAAGAAGAGATGGAAAGGAAAGAGTAGGTGAGAAGTGGGAAAATGCAGTTGTGTAAAGGTGACATTTCGGCCTTTCACAGTAAAGTACAGTTAAAGCATAATTTCTGATGGAGCACATTGTCATAAATAAATGGTTTAAAGGAAGCACCGTGATAAAAGGTTTAAACACTGAATAACTTCTAGGTATCCCTCTCAACAATAACTCAAACAGAGCTGGCAGGTAATTAGTATGAACCCAAGCTGAAGACAAAGTTGTTTATCTTACCTCTTAATCAACTTCAGGGATGATTAATGGGGGATATTAAGTTCAGATGAAGTTTAAGGAGTTGCGCATTAAAGTTAGATTTGACCCAAATTTTTAAAAAGAAGATGCTCAAAGAAAAGAGTCATAAAAAAAGTGTCTATTTCATCTGGATCTAAAACACGGTGTCAGATCTAAACATGAAACAATAGTTCCAGTCACTTAAAAAAAAAGGGCAGATTTCTTCAAACTTAATTTTTCAATCATGTACTTTTAAATGCTAATTATTTTTCCCAACACACTGTTTGTTCACTATGAATAGGCACAAGCCAACATGCAGACCCAAACATAACAACTTGTGCTTTTTGAGGCTTTGGTTTGAGTGGTCTGAGCACAGAAAACATAATTTGAATTTATTTATGTCAAGTTATGTGACCCTGTTTTGAGTCAGGCAGCTCAAGCTTTTACTGCGGCTGTGATGCGGTGAGGTCAAGAGTGATTTAGATCACATGCCATCGCAGCAGCTCCCAGTTCATAAAAGGCAGGAATGCCATAAACAAGGTGTTTGCTTCCTGCTGAGGTCCAGCGCCACTCTGAGCAGAGATTTACAGCACTGTTGTTGTTGTTTCTGGAATTTCCTTAACTGTTTTACACTTGTTGTTTCTGTGTTTTTTCTTTTCCACAGAAGTTCAAACACATATACACTGATCAGGCATAACATTATGACCACCTGTCTAATATTGTGTAGGTCTCCGTTGTGCCTCCAAAACAGTTGTGACTCATCAGAGAATGGACATGGGCCTTCTGAGGGTGGGGGATGGCTGCTGCCATCAATGCCAGGTCCAGAAGTTTCCCAGCAGAACACTGAATTGTTACATGATGCTCAATGTTATTTACTTCTCCTGTCAGCAGTCATAATGTTATGCCTGATCGGTGTATGCTTGAATGCTTAAATTGGCTGTGCAAGGCTTGTGAGATTAAACGGCCTCCTGCTGGTTTGAGTTTGATGAAAGCTGCAGCAACGATGCAGCAAATATGATTTAGCGCGGAAGACAGCATGAACTGTTCTCATGGGGTGCTTGTTTGAACTTTTTTTTTTCCAGACATATTACATTCATTACTAATTCATGTGTGTTTAGCAAAATAGGGTTTAATAACAGGTCAAACATCTTCACCTGGAACGTGATTATCTAAGATGCAACTTCCCTGAGAGCTTTGTCAGTGTTCAGAAATATTAAAGTTATTCACAAGAAAGTTATTCTGCAATTAGAAGTCAACATTACACATTTCTCATTTGGGCTTGTATTCTGTGTTATCAGACCTATTGCCTTTATGGATTATGGCTTCATATTGTGTCACCGGTTGATTGGGTTTGGAAAAAAGATC
Organism: Chelon labrosus; assembly: GCF_963514085.1. NCBI lineage: Eukaryota > Metazoa > Chordata > Actinopteri > Mugiliformes > Mugilidae > Chelon > Chelon labrosus. The sequence continues at coordinate 9,462,325 of NC_140343.1, forward strand.
ATGATTTTGGTTAAAAGAGACTTAAGTTTACCACTATCTCTAGGCTCTAGTTCATACCGGTCTTCATCCGATCTCAGTCCCAACACTTACTGACACCTGAAACCATCATTCGTCTTCATATTAGTAAATTTAAAAGTCTCTCTCTCTGCTGTCACTCAGCTGTCATTTCAGTTCCACTGAGTGTTGTCGCCCACTCTCAATCCCTTCACCACCTAGACAGACCAGACAAGTCTCCCTCTCATGAGGATACCACATCCTCAGGATTATTTCCTCATTGTGATGGCACGCTCCTCCCTTTCCAGGATCTAAACGCCAGAGACTCTTATTTTTTCTACATACAATAAATGTAATTTTATGTACTTCAAAATATCTCAATCTCTTTATTTCTCTTCCTGAGTTAAAAAGGTACAAAACAAACTTCTCGGATCTGCAGCACGTTTGCCCGACATCATCTTGTCCGTTATGGTTGGGAGTCCCACCCTGGCTGGAAGATTTTACAATAAATTATTCACACGGCTGCAGGAGGCCGCAGAGCTACATAATAACCGCTTGCTTCAGTCTTCAAAATTCAACCACTTCTGTTGTTTTCCCTGTGAGCACGGTCTGGTCTGCAGCAATTCTGTGTTGCACAGCTGTTCTGTGTTGGACTGTGTTGGATCCTGTGTTTATTCTTTTTTTTTAAACCACCAACCTGCTACTAACCTAAACAAATTGTATCTGTGTAACATAAGCAGGTTTCAAGTTTTTGAAAGGTTTAGCGAGGCAGGAATTTAATTTAGCATGTTCGTCCGACCTTGTGATTTGACGAGAAGCTGAATATTAAGAAAACTGCAGGGCACCCAGAGACTTCATTGCCCTACTGCCCTAGTGAGTCCTGGAAAAATGAGATGAGTGGTGCCCCAGAAGCTGAATATTTGCATAGCACATGGCAGTAACATCCCCAATCTCATTCATTCATCTTCTGCCGCTTGTTCTGTGAAGGGTTTGCGGGGGGGCCTGGAGACTATCCTCGCTGTCATTGGGCGAGAGGCAGGGTACACCCTGGGCAGGTCGCCAGTCTATCACAGAGCTCATCCCCAATCTCTTTGTACTTAACTGTCCAATACAAAGCGAACTGTACACTGGTAACAAAACAACCCCTTCACATTGACACCTTGAAGGTTTATCCCTGTTCTTTAGTCACTGGAAAACATCTTATTCCCCAAGGTGAATCTGAACATGTCCTACTTGCAAGTGATCACTCTAGTCGTGTGAGTTTCAGGTGAGCAACACCCACACAAGATCCAAATAAAAACACCCCACCTGTCCTTTGAGACTTAAGGAGCTACTTGGATAAAACATCTTTCACAAAACTCAAACAAGTCTGGTTGCGTTTGTTTTCAGACAAACCCATGATCTGGATGACTGGTGGTTGCTAAAAAGACTGGGTGTTAAAATCCCTATCATTGAAAACAGCACTTACCTTGAGTGGAGTTAAGACGACTTCTCTGGGGTGACTCTGCCATCCAGGAGCACGAAAGAGGAACCAACTCACTCTGTCTGATCGGGCTGTACGCTCTGCCTCCCACGAATCCCCATATTTTCATGTGGGAGATGAGGCAGGGAGAGAGAGATGGATAAACTTGTCACAGAAGACACATGTACCTTTTCACTCTGGCTACATTGGGCGTTTTTTTTGCATTTTAAGCAGCCTGGCACAGACTAATCAGGCCCGGGTGTGTGTCGCATGGTGACAAAACAGTCATTAGGCAGTTCATGCCTTTCTCTTCAGGCACAGCCAGTGACTGCTTCTTTCACCAACAGTGGCGAGTTCCTTAATTGCAAATCGTCACACTCTGCACTTGGTAGGTGTTGTGTCCTTGGCTCCTTACTCTTCACCTTGCTGATGGTGACTCGAGGTTGTGATCCTGCCTCCCTTTTCACCTGCAGGCAGCGCCCCACGACTACACCCTCCGTCCTCGGTGTTCCTCCACAGAGCCGCGTCTGCTTGTTATCCAGACTGCGGTGTATTCATGAAAAATCAAACCCCACAAAATCATGTTTTATTTAGTCCTGTGAGCACCCAGGAGAAAAATGGAAAGTCAAAGAGTCAGGTTTACGAAGAGAAAGACTGAATCAAAAAAATAAAAATAAAAAATCAAATGCAGGCAGCTCGTGTTGGAAAGATCCAGTAGCTAGACAACAGAGACAATCAGGAGAGGAGTTAGTGGTTGACTGGGGAATTAAATGGCATGGTAATTGACTAATGAAAAGCAGGTGTGCATGGTGGAGAGGAGCAAAATCAGGGACCGACATGCAGAATCTGACTGAACGGGAAAGTTAGCTTTTGCAAAATGAAGCCAAATCACCTTAAACAATCATTTTATAGTGAATGCACGTGATGCTTTCTTTCTTCCATTTGATATGTTAGTACACAACAAAAAAAAAGAACATTTTATTTACTAGTTGCTTTAGGCAACTGGCTGAGCTCAGGTTTTTTTTTTTTTTGCCTTTGCTTTCTTTGTAAATGTAACCCAGAACAGCTCCGAGCATGAGGGGGCTCAGTTCAGATCTGTGCAAATCTCTCTGGTGCCGTGTCATATTTATTTTAGCAGCCTAGTAGATAGAGATAGCTGCTGCTGACTGCTGCTCAATAATAGATAACCGTTCAAAAAAAAAAAAAAAAAAACACCAACTATTCATCGTTTCCTGCAGAGAGTTCTGCGAGAGAAAGATAGACGAGAATGAAAGAGGAAACGCAGACGGACAGAAAAAGAAAGAATCATGTCGCCTCGTCTCTGAAGTCGAGGTCCGGAGAGCAAAATGCTTTCACACCAGCGGACCCGTGTCAGAAAAGAGAGTCAATTATTTATCCAGCGGGGTTTTTGGGGGTAGGAGAGGAGAGGGAAGACGGATTTGGGTTGGTGAGGTTATGTGAAGATGACTCACTGTGCGTGACACACACAAGCTCTCTCTTAAAGAATCTCTTTCATCGCTTCATCTCTCTCGTTTTTCTCTCTCCCCCCCGTCCTGTCTCTCTCTCTCCTTTAGCCTCTTTCTGTCACTCACTCTTTCTGGTGGGGTGATGAAGTCATGCCGCCACGCCCGCTGTCATGCTCCCAGCTAACACGCCCGGCCCTCCTACTACTAAAAGCCATTAACCCTTGAAACTGAGTGCTGAGGCGACGCACGCGTTATCATTCATAAGATATGAGCTCCGTTTACATCCTCTGGCAGACCTTCCTAAACTCTGAAGGTAATGAAACACAGACGGGGCCTTTTCAAGTGCGTCCAAGTGCACAGGCAACGTGGGGTGACGTCATAGTTGGCCTTTGTTGCTGGTAGTTCCTTGATGTCCATTTGGTGTGTCTGATTGGTGTGTCTGTCTGATTCTGAGCCAGGTGCACCCCTCACTAGCTCCACCCTGTCCTCGAAATAGGAGGTGCATGGTGGTGAAATGGTGGTGGGGTGCATTAGAGATGGACATGGGGTGAAGTATGGACACCTGGTGGAGAACCTTGCGGAGTGGTGCAGCAGGGAATCATCTGCTTCTAAGTTTTAAGAAGACTAAGGAGATGCTGGTGGACTTTAGGAGGACAGGAGAAGACTGCAGCCAAAACAATACAGATCTTGAGGGAGGAGGTGGAGACTATTCAGATCTACAGGTAGGTGTCAACTTGTACAGAGACCAGTCTGGACTGGAGGGACCACGCCGATGCTGTGTACAAGAAGATGACGAGCAGACTCTGTTTTTTAAGGACCAGTCTGTTTGATGTGTGGTACCAGGATGTTGTTGGTGGGGGCCTTTGGGTCCTATGGGTTGAGGGGAAGGGCCTCTGTGGATCAGGCTTGTTCCAGTGCATCCCACAGATACTTGATTAGTTCGGGATCTAGTGAATTGAATGGTCTAGGTGGGTGGTGTCTAAGTAACATCTACATGAATGTCAGGTCCAAACGTTTCCCAGCAGAACATTGTATTGTCACAAGATGGTCAATGTTATTTAGGTCTCCTGTGAGTGGCTTTAATGTTGTGGCTGATCTGTGTATATCTATCTATCTATCTATCTAAAATAAGGAAGGAAACATGACACCAGTGTAGCTCACTTATGAGTTCTGATGGAAGAATAAGTTATATAAAGCTTTGGACACTTGTTCTTTGGTTCATTTTTTTCATGGGATCAGTATGAAGGAGCTGATCGGCTGTAGAGACCATTCAACTTGAATTTTTTGGGGTGGAACTTGTATACATGGAGAATTTATTCATTACATTTAACTCGCAGGCCACACTTCGGTGTAATCAAATTTTACTCTCCGTCACTTAGCTACAGTTAACGAGTTAATGTCAATTACACTCCTAGTGTGTATTCATGACACTCATTAGCAATTTGCAACACTTCCTGTGCTGTTAATCTGTTTCATTTGAATTGATGGGGCTCTCACTGCTCTCAATAATACAATGCAGCCGACTCCGCGGGCTGTCAGGTAATAGGTTTCTTTTCTCAGTGAATCTAGTTTTAAATGAGATTCAGTTTAACCCACGTCATGGGTTTTGCCAGGTTTTGCGAATTCCTGTGTCGGCTCAGTGATGTTAAATGCCTCCAACGCTCTGAGGAGAGCCACGCTGTATCACTCACACTCATCCTCGCTGATTGTAAACTTTGCCATTTATCAGGAAAGAGTTACAGTCGAAAACATGAGTCATTCATACTTTCAAAAACTCTCGCTCCCGTAAATTAATTTAGTCTGCCTGGCATAAAAGAAGAACTCATTATGGAGTTTTATTAGCTTTTTTGTTTTATTACTTTCCAGGACGCAGTTGTCTTCTGTAATCTACGAGAAAATGTATCATACAAAATCTCAGGTAAAATTCAGGCTTAATGTTGCCTCCAGGGATGAAAGGATATTTTATTGTCATTATCACAGCCGCGTCCTGTATAGTCTGCACTTAAAGATGTCCTGTTGTCATCTTTCCAACCCGCTTATGTCACAGCCATGGGGTCTTCAGTACTGAAGATGGTCCAGTGGGGAGCGACGCTGCATCTGGACGCAGGAGGCATGGGTTCGAATCCCACGAGGTACGCAAAAACACACCTAACAAAAAACTAAACTAACCAACAAACAAAACTAAACTAAAACCTTCAAACAAACTAAAACCAAACCGCAAACAACTAAAACCGCCGTTTCGCGCTTGCGTTCTCGTCGATTTCATCTGCCATCGATTTGTGACTTCTCTCATGTGTGGAACGACTCCAGGTAAGTCCAGCTGAAGTTAGCTAGCTTGAACAAAGCTAGCTTACTTCTTAGGGAATAATTTTTAGTTTTTAGTTAGTGATGTAGGTTCACCTCCTGTCCTGTGTTTATGGCTGAGGTGCCTTGAGCAAGCAACTAACACCAAATTGCTCCCTCTTTAAAAATCTTCCTTATTTAAAGTAGAAAAGTACCGAAGTGCATCTTTGTTGGCGTAACTGGCCGAAAGTAGTGAAGTTCAGCTCACTCGACAAATACAATTAACTTTTTTGTTGCTATATTGGATTAGCAAAGAGGATGTTTCTGAGATATCTACTGAGCTCAAGAGCTGCTGTTTCCTGCTGTTTTCAGTTTTTTATGCTAAGCTAAGCTATGCTAAGCTAAGCTATGCTAAGCTACGCTATGCTATGCTAAGTTAACCTGCATGCAGAACTGATTTGAGATTGTACTGATCATCCAGTAATCAGTAAAACAGTGACAATCAAAGCATGTAAAAAAAAAATAATTTAAGTAAATTAATATATGATCAGTTTCCCTTTTTGTCTGTATCGGATCTCAGGCTCAAAAGTCAATCGATGACCAGATCTAATGAGTCTGATTCGTCTTCTTTACTAACAAATAGTGCATTCTAAGTTTCACCAAATTGCTCCCTCTTTAAAAATCTTCCTTATTAAAAGTAGAAAAGTACTTAACCCTCGTGCTACCCTCTTGCATGATCTCTATCTGTCTGTCCATTCACTTGGGGTCCCAGAGACCCCAAAGGTAGCACGAGGGGTATGCGTATCTTTGTCGGTGTAACTGGCCGAAAGTAGTGAAGTTCAGTTCACTGGACAAATACAATTTACTTTTTTGTTGCTATATTGAATCAGCAAAGAGGATGTTTCTAAGATATCTACTTAGCTCAAGAGCTGCTGTTTCCTGCTGTTTTCAGTTTTTATGCTAAGCTAAGCTAAGCTAAGCTAACCTGCACGTATACTGACTAAGTAAATTAATTTCCCTTCTTGTCTGTGTCGGATCTCAAGCTCGAAAGTTGATCGACGACCAGATGTGATGAGTTTGATTCGTCTTCTTTATTGACAAACAGTGCATTGTAAATGTAAGATTCAGAAAGTTCACAGCTACAAACTCACACGATGTACAAACATGTTACTGTACACTGAACAGCACACACACACATGCGCACGCACGCACACACGCACGCACACACACACACAATATATATTACACCCGCACACAAACACACAAGATGCACAGGCGTGCGCATACTCACATTATATTACAGTATTATTATACATTACAGTGGGATGCTCTGACTATATGAGCTGTAACACCTATAACAGTATCGTAGGTAAACAGAGAAAGGCAGACTACAGCTGATTATTGAGCCGTTTTTCTTTTTTTCTTTTCTTTTTTCTTTTTTTTTTCAAGATAAACCGTACGTTACATACATACTGAAAAGTATGGCAAGCAATTAGAAGTAAAATAAAGAGAAACAGAGTGTGTACAGCCAGACGGATTCAGTTAGAGTTAGTCTGATGAAACACTGAATAAATTGAGATTCGGAAGAGATAGTTTTTACATTTTACATTTGGACCAAAAAAAAATTAAAAATATGTTCACAGTTCTGGGATTGGCGCTCTGAGTCAGAACAAACAGTGATGACAATAGTTTAGCAGGTATTTGGTCATGATTTAAATTAAACGTGAACCTCTATACCAGACCACAAAGCAGTCAATTTAGAAGTGTTTGAGAAATTTCGGTGTTTAATAAACCGACCACAAAACCTTTTCTGCGCGTGTTCGCCCAGACTGCGTCAGTCCCGCTTAGCTTGTTGGAAATCTGAAAAGACCGCACACATGGAGCTAAACAGGTAAAATATAAAAGAGAGAAAAAATAAAATACTCTCCTGAAAACCCACAACAAAAGACTGCAGGGGCTTTTGTGTGAAAGACGCTATACGTGCCAATAAATCCTTAAGAGATGCAAGTTCAAAATGTTTGCGAGAATGGTGCATCTGAGAAAAAAAAAAAAAAAAAAAAGGGTGACGGTTTCGCCTTCAAGCTGTTTGTCAAAGGAGACAGGGGAAATGTGGACTGGAAGCAGAGTGAGTTGTTCGGAGAGGTTGCGGGCGTTAAGAGGAGAAAAAGGAGGAAAGACAAAAACAGAGAGAGAGTAATCTCTCCACACCCAGCCTCATTTTTATTCAAACGAAAGTCGAGCTTTGCTGCCCTCTCCTCCTCCTCCTCCCTCCTTCCTCTCTTCTTGCCCCCTATATTACCTATTCCCTTTCACTTTTTCCCTTTTCTTCATGGCTACTCTCATCTCCATCCTCACCTACAGAATCTATTACACCAGAATCTGACCGGTGTCCAAAAAAATATCTGCAATTAAAAGATAAATCCACCCTAAAGCACTTCGAGGAGACTCGCCTTGCATTTCTCTGCCTTTCTTGTTGTTTCGTGGTTTGTTTTTTCTTTCTATTCCTGTGCCGGCCAAACATAATGTGACATCATGTTGATGTATTTCCAGCTGCAGTGGGGCCTGGATGGAGTTTTTATCTGAAACATCTGCAGTAAATGTCAGGTTCTGTGCCTCCATTTAGAAGTGAACTCATCGTGGTTTCCACTGACGGTAATCCCAGCAGACCAGAATGCGTCACAGCTGCATGAAACATTTTGAGTTTTTTTTTTTTTTTTACAGTTTAGATGATGGGCTGTGGTCACATGTATACACTTCACAAAATAATCAGGTTTGTATATACAGAGCAAAAGGTTTCCACACTAAAAAAAAAAAATCTCATGCAACACATCATAACAAAAGTAAACAGAGATTAGGCATAACATTATGACCACCTTTCTAATACTGTGTAGGTCTCCCTTGTGCTTATAAAACAGTGTGGACATGGGCCTTCTGAGGGTGTCCTGTGGTGTCTGGCAACAGCATGTTGTTAGTGGGGGTCTTTGGGTCCTATGGGTTGAGGGGAGGGGCCTCTGTGGATCATCCCACAGATACTTGATCAGTTTGGGATCTAGGGAATTTGGAGGCCAGGTCAACACCTTGTGCTGTTCTTCATGTTTTTTGAGTTGTTCCTAAACCGGCTGCTGCCATCAAGGAGTGTCATTGCTATGGGGTGGGGGTGCCTGGTCTGGTCTGGTCTAGGTGGGTGCTACTTGTCTAAGCAACAACCACACTAATGAATGCCAGGTCCAAAAGTTTCCCAGCAGAACACTGGATCGTCACAAGATGGTCAGTGGTATTTACTTCTCCTGTCGGTGGTCATAATGTTATGCCTGATCGGTGTATGTCCTAATAAATAACAAGTATCACCATAAAACCTTAAAGGATACTAAAGGGTTCCTTCACATTAAAACATTAGCTGTGTTCCAAGTCCATATTTTTATTACGTCAAACCTATTTTTATTTTTACCACTAGCAGGATCAGGGATTTATATTTCTGTGGGAAGCTTTCTGTTTTTACGCTCACAAAAAAGGATCCGACTCGTGCCAACGGTGATTGCCACAGATTCCCACCGACACCGGACCGTCAGCTCGGTGTGGCAACGACTAACACACAAAGCGTGAGTATGACTAGACAGAACATACCAGGGAGCCTGTTTCCTACCGACATGATACATTAAACGCACTGATGCATGACAAACAAGTTGAGACTTTTAAATGTCAGCGTTAATTAAACTTGTACACATCCAAATAAAGTCTTCCACTCATCAATTTTTATTTACCGCAGTGTTCACAAAGCTACTCCACCAAAATCCACCATCGGTTTTCTGTTTACTTGCGGCTGTCGGCAGTTTCTTCACTTCTTTTCCAATATGAAGACATTCTTCCGACTAGAATTAGCTTGTATTGTGGAACACAGCTAGTGTCTAAGAGAAACATCTCTAACTCAACTTTTTTTCCCCACTTTTCTTTGTGTAAGATACCTAAAAAAAAACAAAAAGTCAAGGACGGACGTTCACTGGAAGCGTGGAGATTTTTTTCTTTTTTGTTCACAACAATACGATTCATAAAACGAGAAACATTTAAAAACTTTACAATTCCCCTCTTCCAATAAAGACGACTAAATGTGTAGTCTGAAGTAGAAGATGCATCCAGAAATGCATCTTCAGATATAATCAGACAGTCTTTTAACCCAGTCTTTTCTGCAGAGAATGCTCCTCTTTTCGTTCAATAGATTTAGGGTGGATTTAACTTTTAATTAGTATTTCAGCACATCATCATGGATTAATCTCTACAGAGCGCATATTTTACCTACAGAAGTTCCCATTTTATGCAGCGATACGCACTAAACTCAGATCTACCTCCTTCTCTGTGGTGAACACTGTGCTCAAACCGAGATATTAACCAAGGTAGATCATTTACGCCTTCGTTGTTTTCAACAAGCACAGACGCAGTAACGTGGAAGAATGTCTCAAAGCTCACCTCCTAAAAACCATAGAGCAAAGGACAGACACATTAAGCTCAGTTCCACATGTTACATAATGCAGTAAGATGGCTGCCTGTGCTGATAGCTTTCATTTCGACTGTGTGACAATTTTTTTTAGGTGGCATTGTGGCATTCAGTACGAGCTTTTAGGGCACACTTGTGGTCTCACTCTTTATTAAACCCCCGAGCCGGCGTTGAAACTGTTTTTCCAGAGGCATCTATTTACAACGAATTATGCCTCTGAACCACTGACACGCTCCCAGTTGATCTCAATACTTCCTAATAAAACGTTCAATAAGCTGCCGTTGCCAGGCAACAAACGCAATTGCAGCAGCCGGAGCAGAGTTTCGGCGGGAAAAAAAACGAAAACAAAACATAACAGCCGCGGACCTCTCAATGTCACGATGTTCATAAATAAAGGACTTCAGGGCGTCCCAGCAGCGGCGCGATACAAACACAGCGGTTTGCAGGATGCATCTGAGACACGCTGCAGCAAAGCGCGCTGGAAGCAAACAAGTAAAAACCGACGCTCGCCGCGGACGACAAATAAAATCATGACTGGTAATCCTTGGGATGTGGGTGCACACGCATGACCAGAGGTTCGGGCTGAAGGCAGAGCGAGCCTGCTGTTGTTTCACAGCTGGTAATCCGCTCAGCGCTCAGATAAAAGAGATCTCCCAGAGCTTCTCCACCAGTGTGCCCCGCAGTGAGATCAGGCCTTCTTGATATCGTATTTTCTGAGAACTACTGAGTCAAACATCACATTAAGAGCTGGGACATGAAAAATAAGCTGCCAATTTCCTTTCTGACCCAGAGCATTTGGTATTTTACTATCTTTCCTTTCCTGTCATATTAGAAATCAATCTTGTAAATGCTGGTTGCGTGCAGCCCGCTACTGAAAAGGTTGCTGTCCACAGATGAGAACACGGATAGGTCGCTTGATGTCATTTCATCTGCAGGCCGACACAACAGAATTAATCAGAGACGTCAATCGGAAAATGAGGCTGTCAAAACAGACTCGGGCGGCGACGACATGTCCGGCGACCGATGAATACGAGTAAAACAGAACGATTACAAAGGGGGCCCTGCCCGACCGCCTGCTGCAGAGCGACGACTGCCATCTGGACGGCGGCCATACAGTTTAGACAGAAATGAGATTTGTTCCATGTGCCGACAGACTCGAGCATTGGATTCCTGGTTGGTTCATGCAATGTATTAATGCTTGACTGGCAGTCAGCTTCAGGGTTCGCAGCCAAATCACAAGAACATTGGACGACAATACCTTCTTCTGTCTTTTGAGATCGTCTGGCCACTGCAGCGTGTTCGCAACAGGTGCGTCCTCGTGGCTGGTAATGACTCGATATCCGCGGTCTCTGAAGCTGTTTTCTTATTCCGCACCTCCGAGCGAGCCTTGCTTCCGAGCTCGAGCACAGACACTGCTATGGTTTAATATTTCTTTATCTGATTCCCTTGCTTTTCTGATGCGTAATTGGCTTTACTCAGAGGGCATTTGTGCTGATTGTAAAACAGCATCCATTATGAGTTCTCTCTGCATTAAGTACTTTAAGTAGGCCAGGCCTCACTGGCTGTCTGCACGGAAAGCACAAAAATTAGAACTATGAAACCTATTTTCCTTCAGTCTACAGCACTTCAAAGTTTGTTCCAGTGATGAGTCAGACGGGGAAAGATAATAAATGAGAAGTCACAAATACTCCAGTGACACCAAAGAGTAGGATGCTGTTGGCAAAAAGCAAATTATAGGAAATAAACATTCCATATCTTAATATGTACACACTCTTCAATATGAAGATAAGTTCAGTTTGAACTGTTGGCTCTGGTCTGGATTCACTGAAGTATTCTTTTTCACACCGTGCTGGAGGTAACGGTCTCCACTTTCAAAGACCTTTTCCTTTTCTTTCAGCCTTTTTTAGCCCATTTTGTGTCCCTTCACATAAAAATGTCTGCTCAGCCTTCTTCACAGTAGCGCATTTGTGTGCTTTATACTAAAAAAAAAGACATCCAATCAGTTTCTAAAGCGCTTTGTGGGTTTCAGTGATGGAATTCAAAGTTATCTTTCAAGCAGGTTTTGGGTGAGTGGGGATGAAGGGCACTAGTTTTATATTTTCCACTGCTTATTTTTTTTTTTATTAATTTTTTTTTGTTTCTGGCCCGTGTATCAAATCATGCCCGTACACTGAATTCATTCCAGGAGGCTTTTCAATCTTGGACGCATGAGAGGAGTCTGATCTGGCCATGCAGACTTATAAAAAATGGCCACGATGATTGTTTTAAAAACAACATACTCGAGGGTATGAGGGTCAAACAGAAGTGTGAGATGACAGCCTGTTCGCTCGCAGGCGGCTCACTGGTCGATCGTTTCGTACTGTGTCGATCCTCCCTGTGGCTAAACGGATTCGGTAGGAGACTGGTCGTCGACTTGGTGCCTCATCGACTGAACGCTGGTCAGGATTTTCTTCTGGTGTCCGGCGAGAGACACGCCGATCCTCTGCAGGTCTCTGGGAGAACAAAGATACATGAAGTATGAGGTTGAGGCATCATTAGAAGCATATACGACGGCTGTGCATAGATTTTAGACCAGTAAATCATTACTACATTAATTACACTGATCAGGCATAACATTATGACCTAATTTCTAGTTAACATTTCTAATGTGGCGGTCTCCCTTGTGTCTCCAAAACAGTTGTGACTCATCAGATAACTACTCTGTAGCTGAAGTGCCGAGTATTATTACACTGTGGTTAGTCTGATGGTTGGTTGATGGACAGAGCCTGGAAGTCACTGTTGTGTCCTTATCAGTTGTTTTTCAGAAAAGCAGAGACTCAAGAGCAGATACTAATCACAATGCTGACCGCTGGCATGGCAGTGCTGCTTTCCAGCAGACTGTTTGTTCACGTATGGCCTGAAAAACTAGACGACGTATTCATTTCAAATAGCATTACGCTCTAAACTGGTGGAAGCAACCGTTAGTGTTGCATCACAGCATGAAGCTTCTGGTCGACTGGGTTCTTAATGTGGAGTTTAAATGATTTTCCTGTGTCTGCTGTGTTTCCTCTCACATAGTCATACAGTTTAGGTTCACATGAACATGAATGGTGACCCTCTGTTACAGGATAATATGGATGCATTTCCGGTTGCAATCAGCGGAAACCGTTGACATACACTATGGATGCAGAATATCGTAAAAAACATCTAATTACACTCAGTAAATCTGAACTTTTGTTGTTTAGTATTGTTTGGTAAAACTTCAAGCGTGAAAGGGGTTTTTCATTCATAGATGTCGTGTTTAAATATGTCATCATGATGTCTGGATAACGTTTATTAGAAAAAAATAGTTGATAAGTTAATAAAAAATAAATAAATTGATAAATTAGACAGCTAACTGAATAAATAATTGATCTATTAATTGATTGAAAAAAGTAGTAGTTTCTAGTAGTTAAAAAAATAATGTGCTTTTCATTCATATCAATAAATTATGAATCATTCATTTTGCTGATCTAATTAGATGTCTCAGCACAGAATAATACAAAATACATTCACCCAAAGCAATGTGCAATCTGATATTTATGATGCCGAGAAACCAAAATTAAAAACTCAAGAAAAGTGAGTTCATCTGGGTATTCTGTCCATGTTTTAACGGTTCATTCTGCATGAAAAGAGGCTTAAATAAAGTTCACCGACTCAAACACCTGCAGTCTGCCTTCTTCTCACTGCCACTGTGTTGAAATAGACTTAATTAATCCCTCCGGCGAAATTTACCCTCTGCATTTGACCCATTCTAACTATTTTTAAGGGCAGCGGGCAGCTAAAGTGCATCGTACGGGGACCAGCTCCAGGTCCGACGCCGGTGCCGCAGCCAGAGGTAACGACAGGAGCCTCTGGTGGACTAGTTGCTGACACAAGATTACAGAGGCCAGGGCCAGAGGCTGTCACACAACTGAAGCGCATATTGCACCTCTCTTGCACATTTGCTTTAAAGGCTTGTTTAGGCAGGGAAAAAGCAACGGAGCCTGTCCAGTGGCTACATAGATACATTTTTGTTCTGTAATTGCCCTTGTTGTATATTACACCACACACAGTGAGACGGCAAGAAACAAACAGAGAGGCAGTTTAAAGCATAAACCTACTCGGCTGTGATTTGTGTGACGAGTGGCAAAGAGGTGAAGCCCGAGCCCAGGAAGGAGTCTCTATACTGGGTCATCTTCAGTGCAGCCAGCCAGTCGTCCACTGAGCTCACCCTGCTCAGGTCTGGAGCTCCACGGTCTAACAAGGGATGATGGGGAGGACTGCACAGAGTACATAGAAGAGAATAGCGAATAGGGACACGGAGGGGCGAAATGAGAAGAGTGTGTTTGTGTGTGTGTGTAAATGAGTTTGTATCTCTGCTCACCACGGGGCAATGTTGTTCGTGCCGGCCTTGAGAGAAGCAGGGTTGCGTATCATCTTGTCCAACATGCTGACAATATCGGGGAACTTTGGCCGAGCGTTCCTGTCTTTCTGCCAGCAGTCCAGCATCAGTTGGTGCAGCACAACCGGACAGTCCATGGGAGCTGGCAGCCTGAAGTCCTGCTCTATGGCATTTATCACCTGGGTCACAGCAGAGGAGCGATACGAATGGTGTAATGGTTGCAGCCGGAAAAAACACAGATTCATTGATTAAAGCGGCTATAATCTGCAAGAATACCAATTAGGTGCATCTGTTACATCGTGTTCTGTATTTATTCCACTTTAGGTGTATGTGTCCTATTCCTGCTGATCTGATATATTATCTGTGAAGGTTCTCATAGGTGGTTTAGGGTTCTGCGTCAATTTGGCAACAGTCCAGACCAAGACACAGACCCCACAAACGCCGTAATTGACGTGCACCTCCCCAGAAATGTAATTACGTGTCACGGCGACACAGACTGCAAGAGCTGTGATTGGTCCGCTTTAGTATTGATTGTTTTGGATCAATAAAGATGGAACACATGGAGGAAAGATTAACTGAGGAGGTTCGGAGATACAAACATTTGTATGACCTGTCTTTGGCGAAAGTTTCAGTTGCCATTGTTGAAAATGAAGCAGGAAGTAGAAACAAAAATTAACCTAACTGGCAAAAAAGCGCCGACTAGAGTTTGGGTGGCGATTTACAGAGCGAGCTAGACTGACAAGTGCACAAGAGTAAATGGCTAGGTTACGTGTACAGATTACTGCGTCTATATCCTACCCTAAAGGAGCCTTCAGTCTTGCAGGTCATGGGACATCCAAAAACCAAGCTGAACCAAGGACTGGACGTGTAGATGTTTCATTACTCATCCAAGTAGCTTCTTCAGTTCTGAAGGAGTCCAGTTGCCTCACCTTTGCTTTCCCACGTTATTCCCTTTTTCATCATTACTATATTTGTCCAGCCATGACCTTTCTGCCAGCATGCTTAAAGCAAATCAGTCCCTGATCCATGTTCTTTAAATATCATTCAGCACAATGTCCATGAAGTCTCAAACTAAGTTCCAATCTTCAATCTGCTAACTTTATAACCACAGACCCCATTGCGTTCTGTCCTGTCGCCTGCCTTGATTTAGGACTTCACTTTATGAAGATGCTTCTCAGTGTCTGAGTCTGAGCTAAACCTTTCTGTTATTACATCAATAAATATTGTCACACACTTCCAAATGACTTCTCCATTTTGAATTGGAGTAAATGAAAGATGCTGTTGAAGCTGAGCAGATCATTCCAGCATCTTTCAACTCACTGTTCTGGTTTTACAGACACAGATCGTACGTTTTTGTTGTATCAGTTTGGTTTCCAGACACAACATGTAGATGCTAAAAAGATTATTTGTTGACTTACTGTTCAGCACTAAACAGCACACACCAACTGGCCGGTGAACATTTTTGGGGTATTTAGCAGATAAAATAAACTGATTTTTTTCCTTCAGGAGTTGGTGGAGACCAAAGCCGAGCTTCATAACTCCACCAGCATTTATATCCTGCAGTAAAGACTATCAAGGATTTGATCAGAATCTGTGTCATGGCTTGTTTTTTGGACTTTTGCCCCCTTGGATTTCTCTTCCTCTCCTTGCTTTGATTATTGACCGAGCAGCCGCGTTTTAGTTCCACCTTTTCCAAACTTTAATTGTTGGAGCTGTTGAACTGTGTTCTGAATTTTGGTGCTGGTTCTTTTTATCTTCTGGTCCATAAAATCCCTTGAAATAATACTTGTGTGGTTGTTCCAAAGCTTTCTTGCAAATGTAAAGCCTTCCACTTGAAATGAAGCAGTTCATAGATTTCTAGCTACTCAGAGTGCATCCCTTTACCTCTAACACATGAAATCTTTGACAAAACTACAATGAAAGCAATTTGAAAACGTTTCACCATCATTCAAGTTGCTTCTTTAGTTCTAAATGAATGGTTAGGGTTAGGCGAAACCTGTGGGTGGTGCTGGGGTCTAGAGTTTCAGTAAAGACGCAGTACTCTGCTGAAAGTACAGGATATAACCTGAGTGGTATCCTCTGTTTATCATGTTTAGTGATTCCATAAAGGCCAGAAACTCTCCAGACTCAAGGTGTGGATGGGGTTGAAGCTTTTTGGGAGAGACGTTAAGACTGTGCTGTATTAACAAGGGTTTACTGACTGGTGAAACATCTTCAAGAAAACTCCAATAAGTCCAGTTGCCTTTGTTTTAGCATTGTTTTCAGATATGCTATGACCTGGAGGACCAAGAAACATCTTACACATGATCCTGCACATCTACTGCAGCTACTATTACTCACAACTTAACAGGATCGGGGAGGTTTTATATGAAGGAGTGATTTCACCAAATCACTAAAGTTTATGTATAGTGTATTTCCCATGTGCCATGCAAAAGTATATACACGTGTCACTGGTGTAGTACAAAATACTCAAAAATGCTTGCCTTGAAATACATTTTAGAGATACCAGGAGCATTTTTTTCACCCCTCTATGCAATTTAATCGAGCCAGCTCTTCATAAAATGAGGTAGACGAGAGGAAATATTTTGAAGAAGAAATTTAATCTTGCAAGATGACTGCACACAGGAAGGTGCCAGTCTGTGATGGGGGACGTATATATTTTGCACTCAAGTTTTGATTTTTCCTGCAGGCAGACTTATGTTCGGCGGGGAGACGAGACGAGGATCTTCTCTTTTACAGCTCCTTTGTTATTTCAGCTGATAAGACAGGTGTATTTTTACAGAGCAACCTTGCCTCGTTCAGCTTTATTTAAAACCGTAAGAAAGAGGAAAAAAAAAAACTCGGATTAGTTAAGAGGATCCAATTTCCGTTTGAGAACTTCATCCCGACACAGCGGGCAATCGCACAGTACATCCAGATATTCATCTCTAAGCAGCGGTAACGTCTGCGGCGGTCTCTGATGCAGAGACAGGTAGTTTCACACAGAGGAGCTTTTGATTTCATTATGCCGGTGCAGTTATTGAGGATGATAAAGGTTTTCCAAGGTTTTTATGTAAAAAAATTTAGGCAGGAATTTTGCACTGGAGACATTGTGGTAGATGAGTCTGATTCCTGAGTACAGAACATAATTAATCCTAAATATCAGAGAAAGACGAAACTCTGAGCTTCGGCACCTTAAAAAATAACCGTAGAAGGGGAATATTAAGTTCGGTGATCATTATCTGAAATTATTCTGCCCCCTACACCAGGAACGTGAAAGTAATTTTTTAAATGTCTCTAATCATGGTGCTCTTAGTGTTTAACAATCCCAATGCGTAATATTTTTCTTGCAGCTTTCTTCACATATCAGATATTCAAACACTCCCCAGACTTTATTTTTTTAGAAGCCCCATCAGTATCTTTTTAGCGTCTTAAATTACAGCTACATTAATATTTATATATATATAAAGTTTGTCTTAATGACAATAAAGCATTGTGTGAAAATTGGATTAATGGAAATGGGATTAATGGGAAACAAACGGTGCTCATGCCAAAAAAAGGGCTTAGAGCATCAATTAAGAAAGCTAAATTTATTCATGGCTTACATTGGAAGTGAAAGCCGCTTCCAACCCTGTGTGAAAGACTTTCAAAGACTTTAATAAGGGTCAAAAGGTCTGCAACCTTGTTACTGACAACATCATATTTAGTTTGAATGTACGATAACAAGCACAATGAGACATGGGAAGATTATGTGGCAACGTATTATTTAGATACTTCATCTACATTCAAAGGAATAATTTCCCTCTGTGGTAAAGAAGCTTATTTGTTGTCTTGGTAAGACCAGCAGACAGTCAGATCAGCCCAAACTGGTTGTTGATATGAGGTTGAAAAAGCAAATATTCGCTGCACCTGGCCAAGATATAGCCCGGCACATTTTAATTTCTAATACATGTCCCAGTCCCCAGTGTATTCCCTCCATTTTCTATCTTCTGACCTCCACACTCACCTGCACACCTGCTCCTCATCCCCTCATTTGCTCCTCCAGTTTACCTGCCCTGTCGCCTCCGCACTGCCAGATTTTCCATTTTGCCTCCCTGCCAAAGTGGCGCAGCATTTCATCTTGTTATCATGTCTGTCTTATTTTATGCCCTCTGCTTGTTTTTTTGGACTTCTGCCTGTCAGCTTTTGCCCGCTTGGGTTCCTCTTCCTCTCCGCGCTTTGATTATCGACCTAGTACGCCTTGCATTGGTGCCACCTGTTCCAAATCAGAGCTGTTGTGCTGTGCTCTGAGTACTGATGTCGGCTCCTTTAAAGAAAGTGCCATAAAATTCCTTGAAATAATACCTTTGTGTTTTTCTTCCGCAGCTTCTTGTTAATTTAAAAGTTATAAGTCCGTGCCAGTGTACTTGTAATCCTACGCTGAGCTAAGCTAAGGTAATATACTGCTTCTGCTACTGTAAACGCAGCGCCGGGGATTTGTCTGCTCGCTGAGCGAACTCTACTTGACCCCGACACACTTCTCAGGCTTTGTGCCGCATAAATTCACTCTAAGCACCGGCGTCAATCAAAATAGCAGCAAGTGTAGTGAAACATCACAGGTCTCTTTCATGATTAATTCATGTCGAACAGAGCACCTGCAGTGGCTCCGCTGACAATTTCAGCGCTCCGTGTTCTTTGAAATCATGTATGTATGTGTGTGTGTGCGCCTTTATATATGTGTGTCTGCATGTGTGTGGTTTAGACGTGTGTGTGTATGTGTGAGTTTAGGGTGTGAGCTTCATGCATAGTTAATGCCCCGGCAGACCCTCGTTAGCTACAGTAGTAACACACACTTTCCCCATCATTATACACAGTCTGTGCCATTATAAATCTGTCTCTGTCATTATTCTGACTCTCTGTCATTACTGCTGCATAGTCTGCTTCTTTTGCTCGGGAGGGATTGAGGGGTGAGGCTGAGAGGGAGGGGGTGAGGAGGAGAAAGTGTGAAATAAGGGGAAAGGGATGTTAAGGTGATGCAAACGCTAGACAGGGAAAATGTGCTCTGCAGACAAAAATAAGAGAGTGATTTCGTTTTATTACTTGAAAGTATGTGTCCCGTCTCATGGCTGCGAGAGGATCCTGCCACTGATTAGCTCATCAATAATGAGACAGCTGACCTTATAGAGAAAACTTCTCATATAGTCTAAGTTAACAAGGTCTAAAGCAAGCTAAACGTTGCTCGAGCGGAGCTCCAATGAATCTACAGGGAGAAATAACACGACACAACTCAAAATATTTCCTAAAAGAGAGTGCAGAGAGTTGTTGATTAAGCATATTTTCCCAGTAAGAAGCACAAGTAAAGCCACTCGGTGGAGCTTTGGCATGTTTTTTTCCGCAGAAGCCAAATTAATTTTAACTAAAGATAAACTGGAGGCTTTTGAAATTCCAGGCTCTTCTGTGTCAGAGCCATTAGATATATAGTCTCAGAAAGCAAGTATTGGGATTTAGAGCCTCGGTGCTTTGAAGTAGGTTTTAGAGCCAAAACTAACTATAATCTGTGTATCACTTTGCTTCTCGGAATAAAAACCCTTAAATTAAAAACGTCAGCAATCCAATCTTATGGAATCTCCTTTTTTATGTATTTTACCTATGGGTACATGATCCTCTTTAGGGCTTAAAAGTAAAATTGAATACTTAATACTAAAACACAAAAACAGCTGGTAATTGTAAACTTCTTGTTTTGAAAATTGCTCATGATCACTAGTCTAAAAAAAAAAAAAAAAAAACATCAGAAAGAATGCAATCCTAAAGCACTTAATAAAATCAATGCGATACGGGCACAAAGAAAAAAATGAATAAGGTACAGAAATGCTGCAGCAAATTGATCACACTGCGCAGGTAATTGGAATAAAGCTGTCAGTACAATAAAATATTCCCCGAAGAAAATATGAATCCTGGCGCCTTTTCGTCTGATGTTCAGGGAACAAACACTTATGTGACACTCAAATTGATGTCCTCATTTTCCGCATGTTTTCCTAGACATGCAGACACCCCGCTGTGAGACAAGGCAAAGGAAACAAACAAGCGCAACCTCCAAATGCCACACACACACACACTAGAAAGGCATTCACAATCTTCTTGGAGTCACAGAAAACTCAAAACAAGAGACAGTCTCTCTCTCTCTCTGTCTATGTCTCTCTCACACAGGCAGGTGATGACTTACATCTTGGTTGCTCATGTCCCAGTAAGGTCTCTCTCCGTATGACATCACCTCCCAGGTGACGATCCCGTAACTCCAGACATCTGAAGCTGACGTGAATTTCCTGTAGGCGATCGCCTCCGGTGCCGTCCACCGCACTGGGATTTTACCTCCCTGGGAGACAGAAAGAAGAAAGAGAAGAAGAAAGGCAAAGGTAAAGGAAGGAATACAAAGATGTAATCCTTTACACCTGAAAGTTTCACATACTGTATACATTCTTCACATGGTACTAAACTGAGGTCATAGACAGTTCACACAGTATGTCTGCTGCAGCATGCCATCAACTTAAAGGTGAGGACTGAAAATTAAACCGAATCTAATATGATACTTTTATATATTTCTTGCAATATATACTATCTATACACCAGTATCTAAGCCAACACTGACATAGAGTCGTTTTATTTGTATTTAAGAGATCGTTCTTTCCTGGAAAACGATTTAAAAATGTTGATGAGTCATCCTGCACTCAAGGGAGTGTTTACTAATTTCGCTCCCAATTTAATACATTAACAAATTTCCATGGGTCACTTTTCCGCATCAGTACCACTATTGCCATTTATACACCAGTATCTCTATACACTGATATAGAATCGTTTTATTTCTATTTTAAAGATCATAGTTTCCTGGAAAACAATTTAAAAATGTTGATGAGTCATCCTGCACTTGGGGGAGTATACTAATCTCGTGTCAAACCGAATATAATCTCAAAATTTCTTGTGTCTCTCCCTCAGAATCCTTCAGAAATACTGCCTGCTTCCACTCCTGGAGATTGTTATTACCTGTAAAATTATATAAAAACAGTTTAAACTGACAATAAAATATTGATGACTCATCCTGCACTTGGGTGAGTATATGGAAATAAAACTAATACGAAACTTGTTATCTCTTAATGAAGACAAAAAAGTGAGGAACAAAAACATAATTATTCTATAAAATATAAGTATTAAAGAGATCTATCCATTGCAACAAGCATTTTTTCATTCTTAGATTGATTTTAAATTAATTACTACACATACAAACAATATAAATACACATGTCGTCCCCTTGTTTTGTTATCTGACAGTAGGACACTAGAACTACAAAACTGCTTAATGTTTCTGATGAAACATTTAAGGTAGGCCATAACATCCTTGAGCCACAAAGAAATAGATGGTACTTTTGAAGACTTAAATATATAATAAATAGGATATGACGTCAAGCCAGAAGAGAAGTGAAGGACAGTACGTCAGTTTCTAAGTTGGTAACGTGTGAGGGGTTGGTTATTAAAGTTCCTAATGTTACAACATAAGGGTCCATATTTAGTGGAACACCTAAAACCCTAGACTCTTTCAAGAATTTCTGTCCTAGTCCTCGAGTCAGATTGCAAAACTACTGTGTCGTCTCGAGCTCTGTGCCTCCTTACCAGTGAGCTGGTGTAGGTAGGGTCAGAGGTGTCCTCCTCCAGATATCGCGATAAGCCAAAGTCGGACACTTTACACACCAGGTTACTGTTAACCAAGATATTTCGAGCTGCCAGGTCCCGGTGGACGTAACTCATCTCCGCCAGGTACCTGTAACATCAACAGGATTTATTGTGTGATTGTGTGTTATCTGCTGCCAGCTAGCTAGGCTACTATGAAAAGGTAATGGGATTTAGAGTATGTTTGTGTGTGTGTGTGTGTGTGTGTGTGTGTGTGTGTGTGTGTGTTATCACGGCGAGCTATCTTCGCTATAAGAAGAATGGGATGTAATGTTTGTGTATATGTACCTGTTCTTGTGTTATCGCAGCCGGTAATAAAACCCAGATGTGTGTGTAAGAAGTATTTCAATCTGCAGAGCCAACCGACTCCGGTGCTGTTAACTTGAATACATTCCTTGGATTAGTATACGCTGTCTAGCGGGGTTTGTGTTTTTATGTGTATGCGTGCAAGTGTGTGTGGAAGAGAGCTTGCAGGATGTGGAGGCAGCATATCTCTGGCTGCTGATACACATGAGCAGACAGTGCTGAATGTCACCGCATGAAATCTCAGCGTGAAAGAGCTGATACTGTTAGAAAGAAATAGAACTTCTCACAACAATCAGTGAAAGATTGTAAAAAAGTTTCTTCTTCATCTGTATAATAAAACGAGTTTCTGCATTGGAAGTGTGTGTGTGTGTGTGTGTGTTCGTGTACCTCATCCCAGATGCGATGCCCCTCAGCATACCAACCAGCTGGATCACCGGGAACTGTCCATCGTTTTGCTGCAAATCCACAAACCGTGACAAGAATATTTTTATTTTCCATTATCAGACTTTTTTTTTATTATTTATTATTTTTTTCAGAGAAAACTTGTAGGTGAGTGTCTGTATTTTACATAAAATGAAAAGACAGGCAACTTCTATGTGGTAATGTGTCATTTACCAGACAGGTGCATTATGTTACAGTAAGAAATAAGAAAGTGATTAAGATGCTGCAAGTAAAGAAAATTAAACTCGACTACTGCAGCTCATTGCAGTGACTCAAATCTCCTCTTTAACATCTTTATTCATATTATAATAGTCTTGCATTAATAATAGAAATATATGTATTTATATAGGACCTCTGAAAGCAAATTTACAAAACTGATACACAATAAAGTCCAGGACATGAAACCAGTAAGATAAAATAACTCATACGATCACAACAAATACCAAGAGGAGACAGAGTTCCGATGGACCCGAACAGCAAAGGCCCAGTCGTCTTTAGTGACCTGCCAAGGTTTCGGGACCATTGGTAGGGCCCTGCTGGACGATCTCAGTCAGCGATCAGGCTCATAAGATTAATAAATTGCAGATGTAGGCAGGAACCTGACCATTCAAGGCTTTAAAATCTGTTCTAAAACTGATTTAAAGCTGAAAAGTGAAGGACGGCAAGGACAGGTTTAATGTGATCGGTTCTCTCAGTACGAGTTAAAAGTCCGGCATCAGCGTTTTGTTTTAATTGATGATTGATGCATAGATGAATCCTGATATCAGAATGGAATTGGTTAGGTGTAAGCGTTATGGGCAATTGGTTTAATTGTATTTGAAACCTCCTTTCTGATGCCAAAACTGGAGGTTTGAGTCTGACAGTTTTTCAGACTTTGAAATATTCCAAATTCGCACCCACCTCACCCCTTAAAGTAAGAGAGCCTGTGACCACAAGGGCGAAACTTGAATGGGAAAGAGAGTCTGACACACCTCTCGTGCACTTGAGTAATGGTGTGTTCAGGTCACTGGTGAAAAAAACATTCCAAGTCATTCTCGGATGGCGCCGGCGGTATGAAACTACAAACCAATCTCAGACCACAGCAGCATGACAACACTTGGCCTCAACTTTTACCAGCGCCAGTACGTGTTGGTTTCAAGGTAACAATGGTAGTGAGCACTTGAGCAACACTGCTTCAAGCCGCTCGGTGGCCAACAACTGAAAGAGTGGTTGTACTGTGCAGTTTCCAGGTGTGAAAATGTAAGTGAAGTATTACTCTCAGTGAAACTATCACTGAATACATAAAGGTTACAAAATACAAACAGAATTGCTTATGGTATGTTTTGGTACATTTCTGAGAGTAACCCAGCAAATGTCTTTGAAGTGAGACTGTCCAAAAGTCCCTGAAGAAGGGTATGACGGCAGTCCTTCTACGCCAGTACAAGGTGGACATTTGGAAGTACTTTAGAGATATTTGCCTTCAGATGTAGCTGGACAACAGCGTGTGCAAAGTAGTGAGCTTTAAGCAGAATCGATCTCTGAAGAACATCCAGCCATCCTCACAAATACACATCATTTTCATACATTAACGGGTTAAAAAACACACACGTGGCACTTTAATTTGCATATGCTGTCTCTTTAGTGTGTCGACATGAATTGTGGGATATTGTGAATAACATAAAGCAAGTTAACCCTGGCTATAAAACTGGCTTCAACAGAACTTGGAGAGTTAAGAAAGCTTATATTTTTAGACTCCAAATGTCTGCCTCTTTTATATTTGGGCCAGCTCGTCTATTTCTCCGATGGACATCACTGACATCCCCTGCTGACATAGTTGCAGTCGAAGGTGTGTCTTTTAATTCACTTTGCGCATCAAACCGTGCCTTTGATGCTCCTGTAGCTTAATCCTCTGCAGGCAGAAGCCTTCTTCTAGGTACACACAAACACACTGCATTGATCCTTCGGGCCTTGCGCCTGCAAGATGGTCACGCTAGGACAGCAACACCGGCAGGATCGATCATTGTGTTTGTGAATGTGTGTGTGTGTGTGTGCATGAGTCACTGGATGGTTTCTGAGTCAAAAGGGGTCACGCTGTGAGAACCAAACATCAAAGAGTTTCTCTTTCTGTTTTTAGAGCCGCCTCAAAAGGAGGGCAGGATCAAAGAGACGGACAGACTGACAGACAGTCAGAGATGCTGGCAGGATGAGGAGGAAAGAGCACAGGAAGGAAGAGCAGGAGGTTGCTTCGGTCTTTGTGTCTCTTTCTGAAATCGTCCACTCTTGAGCTGTTTGGGTATTTATGTGTTTGAGCCCTGTGTGATTTTGAACTAAAGATACACATGCTCAGTTACCGGTTTAAAAGGTACATCTAGCTAAAACGAAGGCAGTATAAATAATGTGATAGCAGCCGCTTCTTTAAACCAATCGATTATCACCAGTGAAATCTGATCAAATCAACCCCACGAATCCAAAATATTTTAGTTAGTGAGGGGAGGGGCCTCTGTGGATCATCCCACAGACACTTGATCAGTTTGGGATCTCGTGAATTTGGAGGCCAGGTCAACACCTTGTGCTGTTTTTCATGTTTTTTTTTTTTACTTGTTCCTAAACTGTTTTTGTGCATCCTGCTGGGATTGGCTGCTGCCATCAAGGCGTATCATAGCTATGGGGTGGGGGTGCCCGGTCTGGTCTAGGTGGGTGGTCTAAGTAGCATCCACATGAAGTAACATCCACATGAAAGCCAGGTCCAAAAGTTTCACAGCAGAACTTTGTTTTGTCACAAGATGGTCAAAGTTATTTACTTCACACGGTCATAATGTTGTGGCTGATTGGTGTATGGGGATTTTCAGTCTGTCAAGCACATTTCCAGGTAAAAAAAGCTTTATTAACAAAAAAAGAATAATAATATGAGACCTTAAAAAAAATCATAAATGTGCAGCTTTAATTCAAAGACATCTGTGTGTCTTCATCTGCTCAACACTAAAACAGCAGACCAAATTTTCCTCACAGTGATTCAGAGTGTAGCAGTGTGTGTTACTAACCCTGAGAAATGAGTCAAGTGCTCCGTTCTCCATAAACTCTGTGATGATCATCGTGGGCCTGCTCTTGGTGACCACGCCCTCCAGTCTGATGATGTTCGGTTGGTCAAACTGGCCCATGATCGACGCCTCGGACAGGAAGTCCCTCCTCTGCCTCTCAGAGTAGCCCACCTTCAGCGTCTTGATGGCCACGGGGATCTCTTTTTTCCCGACAGGCTTGAGGCGACCTTTGTACACCTCCCCAAATTCACCTGACAAAGGAGAAAATGTTATCATGGTTAAATGAAAGCACTGACCAAAAGCAAAATGACTGCATATGCGCTGCTGTTCGGAAAACAGTAAGAAACAACAAGTGCGCTGTTGTGAGTCGCTCAGTTCAGAACCCTTAAATAAATGATTGAATAATAAAACAGGGCAATAAATTATTGTGCTTTAATCATGTTTATGGTGTAAATGGGTCACCAGAGAAGTCAGGAGGGCTTAAGTTCATAGCACTTTTCATCATTAAACATGAATGACTATGAACAAGAACGAGCACATTGCTCTTTGCAGAAGCTCAATTGGGGAGTAGCGTTTAGGGCAGGGTGCATTAAACACACAAACACACTCTCAACGCTGTGAGCTGTCGTCTGCACACTCCTTCACATACTGATGGTCTCTGAGCAGCTCCACCGGAGCAGATTGAGGTCGAGGGCTTTGCTCAAGGGCAGTTTTCTTTTTTCAAACTGAAAGAACAACAAAAATTGGATCCCTTCAATATCTGCACTCAGGGGTGAGAAAAGGTTACGTAGCAGAGATGGCAAACAAGATAAAAGAGACAGTGGCATTTTTTATTTATTTTTTGCTGCTTAGATCCTTGGCTTTGCACACCATAGCTTCAATATAATCTCTTGGTTAAATAAAGACAGCCTGGTGGTTTCATGGATAAAGAAACTGTGCTGAAGCAAAACGTTCATGAGCTCAGTCACTGGCTGCAGTTTAATTTGTCTTGTACGCTAAAGCCGTTTCTAACATGTGCATGTGCACTGTAGCATCAATTTATTGAGCGGAGGTTTCTGTGGTCATGTGGGATGCCAGCCTATTTGCTTAGCATGAGCTACCCTGTCAGAAAATTCAAAAACAAACGGTCAAAATCGATGTAGCAGAGGCTGAGTCTTTGAAGGCAATTAGCAATGTACCAAAAGATATCTGGCCAACATCTTCAATAGTGCAGCTTGTTAGTGTCTCTATTTGTGGACCCTTCTAACTGGAGAAAGTCCACAGCTTACATGACATACGTGACTTTCTCTGGAGGTTTCTAGTCTCTTAAACCATACCAAGACATCTATGATGATCATCAGGAGGAAGGATCAAAGAGGCTTATGGTTATTCATTCATTCATTCTTCTTCTGTAACCACGAGACAGAGACAGACCATTCACACTCACATGCACACCTACAGCCAATTTAGAATCACCAATGAACCTAACAAGCATGTTTTTGGATGGTGGGAGGAAGCCGGAGTACCCGGAGAGAACCCACACAGACACAGGGAGAACATGCAAACTCCACACAGAAAGGCCCCACTTGGCCTGGATTTGAACCTTGCTTCTATTTCCAATATCCATTCCAATATCTAAACCAAATCAAGACAACTCAGATGATCATAATCATTTAAAAGGCTCTTTCAGTTTTGAGCCTAGGCTTAATCACTTGATCACAACAAGCACGTACAATATCAAAAAGGGTTACAGCTGCTTCCAATATCCACAATGGCATGTCGGGTGGGAGATGCTACAGTTGCCAAGCATTTGATGTCAAAGGCGAATAAGAGAAGTTAAATTCCAGGCTCCTGTCTGAAATTTGGACCCATTCTAACTGGAGAATGCCCACATCTTACATGACTCAGATCTAAAGGCTTTCTGCTTAAGGTTTCAGGACTCCTGAACAAAAGCAATGATCACAGTAGCGATCACAATCATTCAAAAAGCTCCTCCAAGCTAACCAGAGTGGGGGTGTGAAGGAGTGTAAAGCCAGTTGTTGTAGTTACCAGAGAAAAGAGAGTTAAAAGTTAAAACACAGGTTCATATTTTACCTGTGTAGGGTTTCTAAATTGTTAGCACATTTATTCAGCTGTTTTCTTTGTTTATGAATTATGTTACTCGATAATACCTTCTTCTTTAACCATTTTTTTCATCAAGTTAATGTGTCCATTTGGAAGTTTGGTGAATTGTTAACAAAAAAAAAAAAAATAAAAAAGTCTTATTTTCTTTATGTACTGATATGATGATCATGTCACTTCCAATGTCAAGAATAAGATCTGGCTGTAACTTCAATGAACCTGTTCGATGTACGGAAAAATTTCCTTTCTGCGGAGACACAGATGTCTTTTGTCAAAATAAATGCAGCTGCGTGCTGCCGGGGAACATGAAAATTGAATATCACTTCAAAATAAAAGTCCTCGTCCCGGAGATAAAAATCGGCGTGTGAATAATGGATGAGTGATGGGAATTGGATGACAGGCCGTGCCGTCCTGTCTCACTGTGATCTCTGCTCCACATCTCCGCGCTCATTAAAAACTATCTACTGTCACTGCTGTAACCCAGCAGCAGCAGAAGAAGAGATGGATGGAGGGTAGAGGAGGGAGGAAAAAAGGAAGGGGAGAGGGTGTGTAGAATGAAGGAAGGATGGAAATGGGACAAGATTGATAATAGGGGGGAAGACGAGAGGACGGACGGAGAGGCACGAAAACGGTAATTTTCTCCAAGAGAGGCGAAATCTGATGACATGACGCTTCTTTGTCGAAAATAGAGGAGGTCAAGGAGAGGATGCAGCATCAACAGAAAGATTTACTGCTTTTCTCATAAACATCTGTCCTAAATCTAAAGTCTATCTAAATATATTGTTAGTAAAGGGCTCTAAGATGAGATATTATCCATCCTCACTATAATAAATTAAAGTGTTTCAGAACTTGTCTTTGTTCAAATAAAGCGTTTTATGTGAAGGACATTTCTCGCGGTGTGAGAGATAGTCATAAGAAAAGTGGAAAAGAGACGGTGTTACAGCAGAGGGAGAAGATGAGGGAGTAAGGTGAGATATTTTTATTATCTCCTTAGGGTGCTTTCTTCTTTTATCTTCTCTCCTCAATCTGTTGTTCTGCTTCCTCCTCCCCTCCGTTCTTTGTTTAGCTATACACATACAACAAACTCCAAAACTCTGGAGGGGCTAAATCACAGACACAGAGAGAAAGAGAGAGAGAGTTGAAGATAGGAGAAAGGATGAGAGAAATAACCGTGGATGCATATTCAGTTTCAACTCCGAATGGGAGAGATCCAGCCATTTAAAAGGGCTCAAAATCCGGCCACGTCTCATATCACCCCGGCTCATATTATCCCCTCCCTCCCCGTCATTTTTATCCCTCCTCCGTCACCCCTGGCTGAGGTGAGAAACCCTTCCCTGAGAGAAATAAAGCCAGAATCTGAGGGATTACCGAAAGCCTCTCAGAGTGGCTCAGCAGACCAAAGCCCAGAGCACACACTCGCGGCAGCGAGGGACTGAATCTGGTTCACGACCTTTAACACCAGGAGCTCAGTGGCCATTTGGGTTTGATTGGTTTTGGTCCAAAAGAAAATAAGTTACTAGGGTTATAAACTCTGACGTGAAAACACTCCTCCATCGAGTATGGTTTGAGGTAAAAACAAGACTAAGATTACTAAATGAAACTACGACCCTAGAACAAAGTAGTGTGGTTACTTTATGCTGTAGTAACCTTCTCCAGAACCATTTACCCACCAAACAAAAGTAGAATATGTAGATCAAATTTACCTTGAAAGTTCCCAACAGGTGTAAAAAACAACCGGCACTTTGAAGTTTAAATATTACAGCTCCAACTAATAAGTCTGTGATAACTTATTGATCAACCCTCTGAGCTCTCTGCAGGCGTGAATGACTGAGTTGTGAGAAAAAAAACACTGAATTGATATTTTGGTTCATGACCTTCGGGCAACAAGTTTGAGCATACGGTATTTATTTTTTAACTCTTTAACTTTTCATGATTTCATGCTGACTTACAGCAGTGTGCACATATCGAAATTGCTGTTGCTTGTGTCTTGTATGGTGAGAGATCTGAAGAAGAAGTAAAGCAAAAACAAAAAAAAAAACATCTGAAAGGGTTAATCATACTGTGTGATGTGACAGATGACAACAACATAAACTTCTACTTTAATTCAGTCTTGGACGAGAGGATGCAGAATGTAATTTGATTCATACTTTAATCCCTGATAGGCGGGACGTGTGAACTAGGAATAACCCCCCAAAAATAACTTAAATCAGACCTGGGGTATTAAATGTTATTATCATTTCAAGTGGATTTACAGCAGTGCACATATTCAAACTGCTGCTGTTCACAAACTCATGAGTCACTTGCTTGTAAATGAATTCATATTTACATTATTTATATATTATATATCATCTAAGGGGGGAATGTGTGACATATACCACAATATAAATTTCTATTTCAATAACCACAACATAAGATCATAACGCAGAATACACCTTAGCTCATACTGCACTCCCTGATCACACCTACTTGGGGCGAGAAATAATAATTTCATGAAATTCTGCTACAGAGTATATTTGATTATTCTTCTTCTTACTTTGTGTGTAATTGTTTTGGGGAAATTTATTCGTGATAAATAATAATTTTACACAGAACAACAATTCATGACTGGGTTAGATGGTGACGGCTGTGTTACATGTACACTCACTTGCCAGTTCATTAGGTACACTAGTGAAAACGTATGCAATAAACTTTAGCTCCATGATGGTTATGGTATTCAGAATGAGTTTCAAATAACTGAGAGAGCTGCTGATTCAACTGTGTTTTCATCTCGAAGGCTGCGGTTTACAGTACTATATGAAATGTGCTGTACTGACACATGTTTCCATTATTTTGACAGCCCCGTTTTACTCATTGGGCTAGGCCTCCAAAATGATCATACAGTTGAATTACAACCTTTCTGGAGTTGTTTCAGCATTAATTCAACATTATAACAGTCATGAAGGCAGATCTAGTCCAGGCATGTTACATTAAAATGACAGTGGTGAGGTGGCGAGCACTGATGCCTCACAGCGAGAAGGTCACCGGTTCGAATCCATGGGCTGGCTGGGCCTTTTTGTTTGGAGTTTGCATGTTCTCTCTGTGTCTGCGTGGGTTCTCTCCGGGTACTCCGGCTACCTCCCACCGACCAAAGACATGCTCATTAGGTTAATTGGTGATTCTAAATTGGCCGTAGGTGTGAGCGTGAGTGTGAATGGTTGTCTGTCTCTGTGTTGGCCCTGCGATGGACTGGCGACCTGTCCAGGGTGTACCCCCGCCTCTCGCCCGATGACAGCTGGGATAGGCTCCAGCAGACCCCCACGACCCTTAACAGGACTAAGCGGGTATAGAAGATGAATGAATGAATGAATGACCTAGTCTTCACTGGTGTCCCTAATGTTTTGACAAGTGAGTGTATCCTATGTACTAAACTTGCATCTTCTGTGTATAGTTACAGCAAAATAATAGTAAAATGAGTCACTTGACCTCGGCTTGACTACGTTTTTTTAACCTTTTTTTACAGCCAAAAGCTAAAACGCTAAAACTCTGCCCCAGCCTCTCTCCAAAAACACATTAAAACAAGTCAGATGAAGCTTTGGGACCGACTTCCTCCGTTTGCCAACATCACACAGCATTTCTACGGTGAGATCACGCCTGGCCAAAGAGAATGCATGAATACGGTTTTAATTTATTCATGTGAAACTTTTTCAAACATGAATAAAACATCCCTTCTGACTTCAAAGGAGGAAAAAGAAAAATATTAAATTGGCATTGTGTGTTTCCAGATCTTTCTCATTGACTCAAAAGCTGGGCATAGTTGAAGTAATTGATTAATTTGCTGCAGAGTATCTCCTGCTTCAAGTGACAGCTGGTCTCATTAAATAAAAGTTTAGTTTTTTCTAGCTTCGATTCTGAGGCAGTGATTTTTATTATTATTATTATTTTCCTTTTCAACTGAAGGACTTTTTTAAAACAGAATGAAAGCAGCACATGTTGAAATAATCATCACATTTGTCGAGATTTTTATATATTTTTTTTAACAGCTTATAGACGCAACACGAGAGAGAAGACGGCAAAGCCGAGGGGTCAAAGAAAGTCCATGAAAATCTATACCTGATCCGATTACTTCCTCTATTTTGACACAGGAGGAGTCGATTTCCTTGGCGAACTCCCGGACGGCCTCGTTGGGGTCCTCGTAGGTGAAAGGGTCGATGTAGATCTTGACCCCCGGTGAACTGTGGCCCTCAGACAGGCTGGGAAAGGTCACCGTGGGAGTGGGGCCGCTGAACATGTCTGGCCTCAGAGTCACTTCTGAGGAGAAAGTGAGAAATTCCAAGCGGTGTTTTAAGAGCGTGGTTAGCATTAGCGCTTACCGCTAAAGAAATAAAGAGCAGGGCGTCAGCTGTGGTCGTACCTCCTCCTGTGTTGTACTGCTGCAGCTTGTCACCATAGACACTCTCCTTTAGGCCCCTTCTTCTTCAGACAGGAACACACAGAGGGAGATTTTGCATTAAAAATAATGTGTCGTGAGAGTAAATTGCTAATTGGTTGTCTTCTCTTCACCTGGACTGAGATAAAATAGACAGTTTTCCTGAATGCTCTCTTCCAGGAATTCATTAATATCGAGTGACTTCTGTGTCATCAGCTCTTGTTTCTCGCTTTCATCTGAAGATGGAACCAAAGAAGTGCACTCTGTAATATTTTAATACAGCAAATGATCTTCACAACAGACATCTTATACGGTAAACAGGAGAGACAGCCTGACGCTTGCTATTTCAAGGAGGTCACAGGGTCAAGGAAACATTGACCTTTTGGGATATTTGTGCCTTTGAGTTGTTGAATTTCCATTTTTTAGTAATTATAAAGTCTTTTATACATATATTTAAGTGCTGCCTTTTCCCTCGTGAGACTTAGACTTAGGCATATTCTGTCCTAATTTATGTGGACATAAGCAATATTAATAATAAATCATGTTAAACCTTTTAAAAAATATATGTTTGCAGGGATTTTACATGCATCCTAAAGTTTCTTCCTGCAAGAAAGTTACTTCAGTATCAGAATTCTGAAAATGTGAAGAAGCGGCCGATGGTGGAGATACTGGACAATAACAGTAACTTATGTAATGTTGGCAGCAAGCGCAGGTGCAGCAACAGGTCTGGCGTGAGTTGTGAAACAGACAATAAAAAACACAAAATTGGTTATTTTTTATTTTGCGTTTGAGTTGGATAATCTTAGAAATGGTATAGACAATTAAAAACCAAATGGTGTCAAACATCTCTGATGCCACATAACAGGTAGAAGTCTGGGCTGGATCAGCAAGTTGAGGTTGAGTTGTTAACTTGGCAGGGAGGGCTCAATGCACTGTGAGACAGGTTGAGTGAACTGCATGTGCAACTCAGAAAAGACAAAAGAGTTGTGTTATATTTCTTGCATTTGTATTTTATATTAACTGTATTGCATTTTAAACTCATAAGGGAAGAACGACTATCATCAAAAGCCGGCAGTAACCTTACGTCGCCCGTGTATGGACCATAAAGTTGCACTTCAACTAATGGTACAGACTGCAGCCAACAGTCAAATGGCACACACCAATCAGGCATAACATTATGACCAGAGAATGGACATGGGCCTTCTGAGGGTGTCCTGTGGTGTCCGGCAACAGAATGTTGTTAGTGGGGGGGCTTTTGGGTCCTACGGGTTGAGGGGAGGGGCCTCTGTGGATCATCCCACAGATACTTAATCAGTTTGGGATCTAGTGACTTCAGAGACCAGGTCAACACCTTGTGCTGTTTTTTTTTTTTTTTTTTTTAGTTGTTCCTAAACCGTTTTTGTGTGTGTGCCTGTGTCTATGGGCTGCTGCCATCAAGGAGTGTCATTGCTATGGGGTGGGGGTGTCTGGTCTGGTCTAGGTGGGTGCTACATGTCTAAGTAACATGCACATGAATGAATGCCAGGTCCAAAAGTTTCTCAGCAGAACACTGAGTTGTCACAATATGGTCAATGTTATTTGCTTCTCCTGTCAGCGGTCATAATGTTATGGTTCCTGAGGCTGATCAGCCTGTCAGAGTGATCTTTCTAAGTGACGTAACTTGCCGCAGAATTAACATACTCAAACGGCTGGGAAGCTGCTGTATGTATGTACTGTGTGTTGTTTAACAGGACAAATGTCTGCCATCTCTACCAATTAGATGACAGTTATGAAGAACACAGGCATATATCTGCAGTCTCTTGTCATGTCCCAGCATGTGTGTGTGTGTCTGCGGTGTGTTACCTGGTACAGATGATGGCGATGGCTACCAATGAGACGATACACACTCCGCCGACTAAAGATCCTGCTATCAGGGAGAGCTGCTGTCCGAGCTCTGACTTGTACTCGTCTGCAGAAACACACAACGACAGCCCAGCACACAAATTGAGAAAATGGAATATTATATTTCTTATTATATTTCCTGCATTTTTGAGAGTCTCACATACACACAGCTGGACATGTCTTAAAGGGAAAATAAACAACTGACAGTGTTTTTCTCTCTAACACACATACAGTATCATTTTACAAGGCTCATTTTACATGATGCCAAGCATTCACACACACTCACACACACACACAAAGTAGGGCAGAATTTAATTACTTCACAGCCAGATTTTCACTCTTGCGCAGCCTCTCACATTGCTTCTCTCAGCTCTGCACTCTCTCTCCTCTCCACTATAAACCTCCACCCACCCACCCACACACACACCTCCACGCACACACACCTCCACACACTCCAGCCTAACCACCCACCCACCCACTCACCGTCAGTGAGGGTTTGGAACAGCATCTCCTTGCTGTAGGCCCCGTAGCCAGCCACGGTGCGGGCCCTCACCTGGACCACATAGCCGGTCCCAGGCCTCAGACCCTCCAGAACAACATTAGGTGTCTCGCTCTGGACCACTGAGCTGTTCAGCACTGACGACTGGGACTGAGGAGGAGGTACAGAAACACAAATAGGTTTTGGTTTTTCATTCCAGGACATGAAAGGAATAATTTTTTGGTCACAAACTGAATTCAAAAACTTGTTTTTGGTTGTAAGCTGATTAATCTTAAACACCAAAGCAAGCTAAGACATCTACTTTTTTAGTCTACAGTGATGCTACATGAAGCCTGGTAGGACCGAGTAGCTACAGAGTTGCTTTGAATTCAGTCTTGGGCCTTATATTTTATTTAATTCATTTGAACATAAAG
Source organism: Chelon labrosus (assembly GCF_963514085.1). Lineage (NCBI taxonomy): Eukaryota > Metazoa > Chordata > Actinopteri > Mugiliformes > Mugilidae > Chelon > Chelon labrosus. The sequence continues at coordinate 9,497,159 of NC_140343.1, forward strand.
TTTCAGATACACAAATTAAACCAAAGACAGAGATACAGTCTGAATTACTCTGGATAATCCACAGACCTTGGCAGCAACCGTATTCACTGGAATAGCTACGTAGAGAACCTGGATTACTGCTTATTCAATTCAATTTTATTAATATAGAGTCAATCTCAAGACGCTTTACAGAACCCAGAAACTGAAACCCCCAGAGCAAGTACTAAGGCCACAGTGGTAAGGACAAACTCCCTTTTAACAGGAAGAAACTTTGAGCAGAACCCAGCTCATATAAAATCAGACCCATCTGCTTGAGGCCGGCTGGAAGAGAAAGAGAGCAGCAGGAGGAACAACATTATACATACACCTGATTAACGCTTAGATGTAGCACCAGCGTGATACAAACAAGACTACACGATGCAGCTGATGTAGTGAGTTAGCTGTAAGGTAGGAATAGAAGAAGTATCATAAGTAGGTTGGAGAATTATGCATTCAGAATGGATTGATGAGCAGTATGCACCTCCGCAGATCAGAAACACACAGCTGGAGAAAGGAACGCACATCTAATAACATGCTACACAGCAGCAGCAGGACACAAATGCATGAGAAGCAATTAAAGAAGAAGACAGGGGACAGGTGCACAGTGCATCATGGGAAGTCCCCCAGAAGCAAAGACCTATAGCAGCGTCACTAAGCAACGGTAGTAAAACACACTATGTTTCACTAACTATATATTTTATATTTCATTAAAAGTCAAATATTTAAAAGCCTTGAAAGTTTTTTTGCATTACGAGACAACACTAAGCTTGAACCCTCTCCTAAACAGGCGGACTGAGACACCACTTATCGGACGCTCACAACACAGGTTTAACGTCTCATCCCCATTTACAGCTTAAGTCCGGAGAGTTCCTCGTCATTAATAGGTCATTACAGAACCATTAACCAAAGACAATGTCCCCCACGTTAATCTGAACAACATCCTCTAATTCAGGTGAGTATTGGGTAATTAACAGACTTAGACCTAGACTTTTTTTTTATTATTATTATTGTCAGTCAAAGCTTTACACCAGCAGGGAACATTAGAATGAAATTTCGTTTCACTGGCTCACAAAAGCAGCTACACACAGATGGGAAAAAACACAGTAGAGAAATATATCATTAAAATAAGGTATCTGTGAATAAAAAATATATGTATACCCTAGTCATGTTGTTTACAGGAGGGCAAAAACACGCGGATGTTCTAAAATAGGACATTGGTCAATTAGATCTGAAGAAGCCGTTTGGATGAGTGGAGTAAACTCAAAATGAAGAAAACCTCTCTTTCAACTCAAAAAGCTAAGATACAACGAACGATCAATTTCTTGTTTCAACTTGATAGTATAAGTTATATGGTTACATTATCCGTTGAAGAAAACTCATTTCATCTTGTCAAATGAACTCACAATTATTCCCTTTGCTATTTCTACTTACTTCCAAGTTAAAAGGGAACTACTGTTTTTTTACAACCTGGACCTTATTTCTGGCATAAAATACGATCGTTTACTCACTCATATAACTTTTGTGTCATTTGTAGTCAACTGTTAGATCTGCGTATATCCATATAGTGGAAGTGATTGGGGCACCGAAACGCAGCCTCTAAATAACGCATTATCTGCCGCGAAACTCGTTCATTTCGCCAATATTTTGTTGTGGGCACCCGCGATGGTCAGGTTGTTTACTTGTAATTTGCTACTGCTAGTTTTTTGCAACATGGCTGAATATTTTTCCAATTCTGAGGTTGTGGACGAACCATAGCAGTAGCAAATTACAGGTGAACAAGCTGACCATCGCAGGTGCGCGCGGCGCTCAGAGATGACATCATCCAGGTCAGAAGACACGATAACAGGTAACTCTGGACTCAACGGGGAATAGCACTGGCATACAATAACAAAATATTGGTGAAATGAACGAGTTTCGCGGCAAACAATGCGTTATTTAGAGGCTGTGTTTCGGTGCCCCAGTCACTCCCACTATATGGATATACGCAGATCTAAATATCTCCCGAATGACTACAAATTACACAAAAGTTGTATGGGTGAGTAAACGATCGTATTTTATGCAAGAAATAAGGTCCAGGTTGTAAAAAAACAGTAGTTCCCCTTTAAGATCAATTTACTAAAATACTAAATTCATATCGGCTGACATTTTAAGTTGAGAGCACTAATGTTCTAGTTTCTACTATTTCTCATCTTGACGACTCAAAGTTTACCTAAATTTCAGACAGATTCAACTCACATCTCATTCATTCACAAGTTTGACATTTATTTTATTTAGAGAGGAGGAAATAGGGAAACGACTTCTTAAATCCACCCGTCTATTACACTCATGGTGCCAATATTATTGCTGACGTTGTAATACAGTGGTTTAATAAAACATGCGAAAGTGGCAGCAGCCTCTACATTTCCCAATATTCAAATCATATCACCTTCACTTTTTTCCAACTCAAAACATAAAGACGTGAGTTAAATGAACGTTAACCACACAGACAAAAACTCACGAGAAGTCAAGACAATGGATTACTTTAAGTTTAGAAAACTTATTAAATTGACTTCAATATCAGAAACTTGTCATGACTATTGGAGTTAAAGAGAAGAAAAACGTTCATATAACTTGGAGCTGTAATGTTTTACAGTGTAGTTATTAAAAAAACAAATTCTGTAATTTGGTTGAACCTACCAACCCAAGGAACTAATTTTCTTCTAATTTCTGAACCTCCCATTTTCACCTCCAGCTGTTTTCCATTCTCTTCTCTTATACCTCCTCTCATCTATCCACCCTTTGCTCATTTTGTCCCCCACCAGCGCCCTCTTTGACCCATTCACTTCTTCATTCCCTGCAAATATAACCCAGTGATAATGCACTTAATTAGCCATTACCCAAAGAGACAGGTGAGTATTTGGCCTCCCCCCCCCCTCCCCCCCGAGGTGAATTAGGCATCAGGCCTATCTCATAAACCCAAGGCCACCACCTTTTACCTCTATCTACCCACGCCCTCCTTCTGGGCTTCCACTCTTCCGGCAGTTTCTTCCAGATAAAAGAGGTTTTGCTGGGGCTAAATTGAAACGGTCCAGGGAGAAAGATAGATATGGTGAGGTGATGGTATGAAAGGAGGAGGGGAGGGAATCATGCCGTGAGGATGGGGGGGGGGGGGTGGCGGCAAAGAAGAGAGGAAAAGAAATGATGGGTGATGAGGTGGACAGTTCAGGGGGGGAAAAGAGTGGGAATATATTGAGGGGAGATGGGTGGGTTGTCAGAAGAAGGCATGGGCTTGAATGAAAAAGGGTTAAAGATGATTGAATATTTTTATTACTGCAATTTTTATATTTATTGATACATAGAGGGATTCCTTGTCCCATTTATAATCTTTTATACATTTACCTTAATTTATTGCACTTATCATTGCAGGGCTTTGCTTTAAGCTAATTAGGACGTGACATGTGGACATCTATAGAGAAATGGGGTTGTGTATAGGTGTGGTTTGGGTTTGGAGGGGTGTGTGTGTGTGTGTGTGTGTGTGTGGCGGGGCAGGTGGGGGTGCTCTATGCTTGCCAGAGTGGAGAGGTTAGAGGCCACCCCATCTGGGAAGGCCTGGTAGCCAGAGATAAGTTGTGGGGGGAAAAAATCCTGCCTTCCTGTGCCATATCAAATTTACTACATTAAAACCTCATTATCTTATAGAGTGAGAGTGAGGGAGGAAGGGGTGAGGAAGGAACGGAGGAGTAGATGGAGGGGAAGGAAGGTGAAAAAATTACAAAACTGCCAGAGAAGGAGATACAGTGCAGCTGTCTGGAAAGAAAAACCTGTCCTCTCTCTGCAAGCTTATCAAACTGCTCCCTGAGGACATATTCACTTCAAGCCATGAGCTAAAATTAGTCATTATGTGGTCGACCGCTCTACTGTATGAAATACAGTATCTTAATTGGCTCCCGTTTTAGGTAATATTAATAAAAAAATAAAACCGGCAGCAAATAAGACTGACTTACGGTAAAGTCGCTGCCATGATTTTGACTAAGTAAGGGTTTTATCTGCGACTGTCAGACTGCAGCTACACTGCATCTCTCAGCCGGTGCACTGCTTCTCACTCCGTCCTCGCTGTAATTGCTCTCCGAGAGGAAGAATCTCAACTTTCTCCTTCTTTATCGTTGTTCTCTATCTCTTCCTGGAACTTTGCTGTTACTAAAACTGTGGTTGGTGCTGGTGGTGCTGATAAGTAAGTTTTAGGCACTAAAAGTACAGTAAGGATGCTTCTGGAAAAACAAGAGTGAAAGAAAAAAAGACATATTTTTAAGACAACAATTCTCTTGGGTGCACATGTGCAGACGTACTCGGCAGGTAGCTTGTTCCAGCATCTCAAAAAACTTTGCAGTTATTTCTGTGGGTTTAGTCAGTGTAAGTGTTTCATATCTCTTTCTGTAATTCCAAACTGACCTCATGATGCTGAGCTCAGGGCTCCTTGGGGACCAGAACATCCATTGAAGGACTCTTTGTTCTTTTTGTGGCTAAAGAAAGTTCGGTAAGATGTCCTGCTGCATGTCCAGTTTCACTGCAATGCTGCAGAATGAATTTGAGGCTGGTCAGGCGGCTCCTTGATGATTTGGCGTAATTTAAACATCTGATGTGCAAAGCAGTTTCTAGTGATGTGCTTTTGCTCAAGGGGAAATTCCATTATTATTTTTTTTGACTATATATGATACTTGCCCTTGCACTGCACAAATTACGTGTCTACTAATGCCTTCCTAGACCCGTATGACCGTCAAAGGAACGACCTGCCGCCTCTAAAGTTGAGGACATAGTGGTTATGGTTGAAAGAAACCAATACTGACATTGGTAGGACTAAAGCTTGGTTTACACTTCGACAACGGCGGTAGACAACACCAGATTGCTTGCTTGTGTGTTAGCATTGTTCTGTAATAATAGCCCTAAAATGCTGGTCAGTTGTGTTGAGTTTCTCTTTGCACTTTAAAAAACAACTGATTTAACTTTTACTGAAATCACTGCAACAGAAAAGAGAGAAGACGTCAGAGTAGATCTTTTAGGTGGGTAATTTTTCTGTGCTTTTCTGGTCACTGACAGACGTGGATGAGGAAATGCGACTCGGACCAGCTGTTCTTATTCAAGTGGTAACATCAGGTGTAAATCGTTAGAACATTATCGCTAGGCAACTGTTGCCGCTCAGAAGCCACTGAGGCTAACGGTTAGCAAGCTAACGACTGGGTGACTTAACGTAGGCTAGTTAATACAAAAGCATAATAAAAGTATGAAATGGTTGGGAATATCAACATTCATATAACTTAACTGCAATATACTCACATACCATCTAACTCTACTACTACACAACTGTAATTTATGAAAACGTCACAACTCTTACTTACCGACAATGTCCACGTACGAGGCTGCCAATACCACAAGAGGGGGGTATTCCTATATACTCCTCTCTTGAACATGGCACACATGATCCTATTTGATCGCAGCATTCAACATTTTAAGTCGTGTGCGAAAAATACTTGCCCTCAAGTGGTGATGTTGGTCTTAAGCTGTGAGAACACCACTGATAAGCAACTTAACAGTTAAGCAAGCTAGCAACTTAATGTAGTAAATGTAAAGGCATAAAGAAAAGATAAGCCCTTTGGGAATATATCTATTTTCAATTAAAATATTATAAAATTTCCCCATACACCATTACTTTTGGATGTAAGAGGAATCCACCTCGATTTGTACAATAGACACTTCAGTAAGACACAATTGTTCTGTTTGGTGAGGACAACAGTGACTTCGGCAACACCAGAACACTTCTGATGAAATGCTTTCTGATAACATATTCTGAATCTGACATTAATGCACCTTGCTAATTGGAGAAGAATCACACTAAATTAGCTCTCTTTGAGTTATATTTCATGAAAAAAAAAAAGAAAGTAATTAATGAGTACATTTACGACGTGTCTTCCATTATAGACATTAGACACCAGATCTGCATGAGTAGGTAATTTTTAATAGCATCCCACTGTGATAGGGAGACGTGGAGGAGCCGGGTTTGAATATATTTTGTATAAAAACCACTGAGGTTACTGGAGTAGCCTCATTAGAAGTTTACCTCGGAAAGATAACAAGGTTATTCTGTGCATACTTACACCAGCACACATAAAAAACACAATTTCATTAAACGATTACAGGAACTTTATTAAAACTATTAACACATTATGATGATGATAAATGGTTGTGTAAGTGCTGTGTTAGGACTTTAAAAGGAGCAGCACTAGTAACCCTGAACATAAAAATGCCACTCACACAAACACACGTTCTCCCTTCTCCTTGCGCAGCATAGTGAACGTATAGCCATGCACTATTACGAGCTGGAAAATTGGAATCTGTGCGAGTCCTCTAGAGCCGTGGACTTTAAGAGTGTTTTCATCAAAGAGGATAGATAAGAAAAGGTTGACAAGAGTCTTAAAGTTGTAGTTCTGTTTGCAGTAGAGAGTTTTCAGTGAGTTATGAAAGTACCAACTCACTGACAGTATGTATTAAAAAGAAAAAAAAAAAATGAGTGCAGAGACCAGCAGTGGTATCCTAAAGAATGCCCCTAACTGTTTTCTTCAGTTTTGTGAAAAGTATGGGAAGATGGTGGGCAGTGAAATGTGGGCTGAGGATGAGGATTTTTATTTTTTATTTTTTGGTATGTCTTACACAATCCCTTGTAGGTGCTTTGCTCTTTGTTTTGACGCAACGCTCTGTTTTTGCAGCTGAAGGCCCAGCTTCAGGAAAGATGAGGACGTTATTTAAGTCTCAAAATCCATTTCCTCCCTTTCACTGCATTACAAAGATGAGATATGCGCACTCCTACAGCAGCTGCTTTTGATGGGAAAGTAATTAGGTCCTGTATGTCTTAAGGGGAGTACACATGGGAAAAAAAACAGCAGTGATGCGGTGACAAGAGACCAGGAAATGTTAATGAAATTGAAAAAGTTGCAGAAAAGGCAGGCAGAAAATAACTTTTGATTAGGCGAAGTGGACAGGTATCAAGTTGAATTAATCTCAATTTTGAGGGAACGCAATTGAGGTGATGACCACTGGGAGCCCCTAATACAGCTGACTGATACATGCATAGACATTGAGTGTGTTGGCCCGTTGTTGCGGAGGATTGGAGGAGGCAGCTCTGTCCCACTAACCAATACGAGTCAATGGAGTGAACCTTATTAAGCATCTTCTACAAAGTGCTATAAGTTAATGCCTCTCATTTACACATTCACACACAATCGTATATATGCAACCGATATGAACCAAAAACAACGTCTGTAACGTTCTGAGTAGTTAATGTTACAGACGTTGTTTTTGGTTCCTATCTGCCTCCTCCAATATGGCGGCGACGCTGACGTACGGTCTAGCGCTCAATGAGGCGTCTGTGTATATATGTCTATGGATACATGAGGCAAACATGGAGTTCTCCAAAATGTCACCACAGGGAGACACCTTCCAAGACTTTGGTTCCTACCACTAAAGTCACCATGCTGATAGCAGGCTTGTAGTGTCAGATGAACCAAATGTATAGCCTGTATAAGAACTGGCTGCAACTCAGCACCATCAGTAGCATTTAATAGTGCTCCACAGCGTGTTGTAAGATAGGATAGCATAGCTGGGTTTAAAAAAAGAATGAAATTCATTCGCAAATTGTGTTGATGTACAGCCTCCTTCTCTCTATCACCGCAGGGCGTTTAGTGAAGTCGTTAATTGACTGCTGTCGAGAGGATTTGGACCGTTCCTCTGCTAGCGTTAGCGGATGCCTTTTCAGATGAGTGTGCATTGCAGTAGTACATTTGTTGTATTTCAGGACTGACGTAAATATTTTGCATGTCACCGTAGAATGGGCTACGTCTTTTGCGAAGTATTTCCACGCATTTGATGAACCGCTGCTAGTTTGCTGCAATGACCCACTGGGCTCCTCACGTGATCAATGTCAACATGCTTAAAACGTCATGGTACAACTAGTCTGTACAACCCCTAGCAACCAACCGTCAGCTACAACTATCAAAACCATTTACATGTGGATGAGGTTTAACCCTGAATCCGTAGCTCTCATTGGTGCCACCAGTTTTCCACTCTCTATTCGCACTAGTTTGATCAGTGAATTCTGTAATGAAGTCTTTTGTTCGTAGTCTCCTGGTTCATACAGATTAGACCCATCTGAAGGCTTGATTGGTTCAGTCAGACAGCCTCACAGAGCAGCTTTGAACAGCACCCGCGAGGGAATAAATTAGTGATTTAGTCCTCTTCAAGTGATTCACTTACAGAGACAAAAAGATCTTCCAGGGCTGCACTTAAACAGTAGGAGCAACAATTTTATCATCACATTCACGCTGTAATCTCTTTCGGAAAACAATGAAAACAACAGAAACGGTACATTCACGAGGATCAATAACATTATTTCTGCACAGGAAATTGCTTTAGAGCTTAGAAGCAAGAGCACCAGAGTGTCCAAGGAAAAGAAATACGATCACAGAGATAGAAATATCTCTTAGGTACATGTGGAAGTTGCCAAGGGTCAGCCCGTCCGGGGCCAAGCCATGCCATCTCTTCTGAACCCAGAGGCCTGTCTCTGCAGGGGGTGAGCCCAATGGCTGTTTGTAACTCTTCTGGACTATGGCTTAATGTCAGGCTGCTAGATAAGGGTCACTGAGTTCTCCTCCTGGGTGTTGCACCAAGTTGAAGTTATAGGGGTTGTTGCAGTTTTAGTCACATTCTGCTGATTCATGTTCGTGTACAAATCCCTACACCAAGGCATCTGTAGTGGAGACACTGTGGTGGGGCAGCAATTTTGTGGGCATTTTGCTGGAACATTTATGAGCTGGTTTATGTCCCAAGCTTCACCTGGCTACAAAGTGTGTGTACTGAGAAAAACGGGGATATCAAAAATACAAGTGTGTGGCTGGGCTAACCCTTAAAGATAAGGTGAGGCGATAAGACATCTGGAGGGAGTCCAGAGTAGAGCTGCTCATCAGTTTACATCAAAAGCAAAGTGAGGTTGCTCGGGAATCTGAAACAAGACTTCTTGTCTGTGTATGTGCACCTGGTAGACGATGGGGCAGACTCAAAACGTGCTGGGTGGACTATATAGTCACTTATCTGTCTTGGGAATGCATCAAGGCCTTTAAGGAGAAGCTGGAAATGTTGCACAGTGAAGGATGTCTTGATTGTCCTGTATCAAACTAATTCCTTTGACTCTTAAATCAGGGGTCGAGCCTGTTATTTACCAAGCACTATTTTTGTCTATCATTTCATATCATAATGATTGGAAACTGGGTCAGAAACAACAATACAAACAATTATTTTGGATAGCTACAGTTATTCTTCAACCTCCTGAACCGCCTACTGCCTGGACAAGAAATCCTAGAGCATTCAGACCAGGATTTCCTGCAGAGATGCTCAACCTTCGCTGCATACACTCCTATATAGTCATAGATAGGGGTAAGTACTGCTTGTAATACCAGTGGCCTGTGCTGACTTCTGGCACGTACTAAGATCCACAGAGAGCCTTGAAGCCCACACAGCCGAGGAGATGAATCTAGGAGACAATCTCACTCAGCAAACATTACAGCAATATTAGCGGCTGCGGTGCACAAGCAATATGATATCCGTCCCCACGGACTTTGGAGCCTATAGAAAATTCTGCATCAGAGGTGTAAAAACACGTCTGCTGATATGATTATATTCCTATAAAAGAACTAGAAAATATGTTGTTTTACTGTCTGCAGTGTGATATAAAACAAAAACCTGATGATTCAGCTAAGATGGGACCAGATGGAAACTTTTGGTAAAAATAAAATTTGTCTAAACTACTGTCCATAACGAGAGTTTATAAGAGTTTATAGTGTTTTTGATGAATAAAATGTTGCTTTTTGTCAGTTGTTCATACGAGAAACACTCACGTTTTTATTACATTCAATAAATCAATAAACCTTTCCAGTGTTAACGCCAAACAAGGGTTTAATGAAGGAATGATCATTTTTACTGCACAAAACAGTTCATGTGTGCCGGTGTAACGCGAGGCCCTCCATCACTGTAAAACCCTGTCAGTGTGACTACGGGCTAAACAAAGTACGCTTTGCAGCTCCACGATCAATCGTCACTTATTAGGAAATAATACAGTGTAAAGGATAATACACGATTGGACATCTCAGTACAAGTGGGAGAGAAAATACAATCAGCTACAGGAACGATACATCTCAGAGATACGCTGACAGGTTTCTGCCTTCAGCGGCCCTTAATTGGTTATCATGTCAGTTTCTGTCAATGTTCAAAAACTACAGCCCACGTCGTGCTGTCGGGTATTAAAAATAATAATGTGCATGCCCATATCTTATGTATATGAATGTTTGTTCAAGTTATTTAGAAGCAGGTGTTACATTTTGAAGAGCGCTCCATTGTCTTCATTCATCAAATACTTTTTCCAAATACTTTAACTTTGGTTCTTGTATTCAGTTAGTAAGAGTTACAAGCTCTGATCCTCTGCATCTGGAAACATAAGATAGTTACTTTAGCTTGGCATAACGATCAGAAGCAATTTGACTTGAATTTGACTTTGACTTGTCTACATTTGAGCAAGTGGCATCCTCCGGGGCTGACAGGTGGATCCAACGTGGAAGTACCAAAAAGTGTAGTTTCTCAAATGGCTCCAAAAGCAAGTCAATCTCTATTGACTTTTACAATAAAATGGCCAAGTTTACAGAAGAAATTAACACTTTAACAGCCTGATTTGGTCTCATTAGCTAATAATCCCCTTCGTGACAACTGTACGGGGGTGGATTTTTAAATAAATCACACATTTATACCAAAGTCAGGGTTTAAAGTTATGGATAATTAAGGGAACGACAGCTTGGTGCCTTCACGGGTCGACTCCTGTCTGCCTTGTCGCAATCTGCTGCCTCAGCTCTACGTCTTTGCTCATTTTCTGGATAAGCCAGGAGTTAGGAGGGGTCAGGCGACTGCCAAGATGGTGATGGCCAGAAACATCCCACTGAGCTTCAAAACTGCTCGGAGGGCTCATGCATCTTTATATAGAATAAATCGGTTCCTGTGGTTGGTTCATTTACCCAGCATGTGTGTATCTTATCCATATATTTGATGAAGTTAAAGTAGACGGAAACTTGCATCATCACGATAAGCTCAGATAAATCCAGGAAACTGTCCATAAAGCCTGTAACCAGCAGAAATATGTCTTGATATCACTAAGAAAATAAACTTACCTGCAATAAGCATGAGCATTTTTCCTTTTTGTTCTTGTTTTTTACAAGTTGAGGTATTTGTTTAGAAGTAAAACTGCTGCTGGTCCTCAGTACGAGTCCTGATAATAGATTATTTCGATGCGGTTGTTATTGATTTGCCTGTTTTATCGACTGGCTACGACCGTATAAACCAAAAAGCCCACAGGTAAATAAAAAAAACACTTGCATTTATCATTTATCATTTATCATCCCACTCTACCTTGTCGTAGTATCGTATCTCGTAGTCGAGGATGATTCCGTTGGGCTGTTCGGGCGGTGGCCATGACAATGAGAAACTGCGGCTCGTTGAACTCACTTGGTGCATTATGGGAACTACTGAGGGAGCTGACAAAAAAAATAAAACAAAACACACACACACACAAGAACACACAATCAATTAGGCAGTCAGAGGATTCACAGGCATGTTTAAATGTTATAAATATGGAAATATAGAGTGTAATGAGATGACGTATTGTCTGAGATTATTTACACCCAAAAGAGAAAAAAAAATGTTTCCTCTTCCTGGCTCATGAAAACAAATTACTGCACTTGTCACTGATGGGGAAACAAGAGTTATGTCTGCAATGCATTTCTACTCATAATTGTAGGAACCAGAAGCTGTTGGCTGTAATGCATTTCATGGTTTTGCCTCTGGGGTCGTTTTACGAGACGGTTTTTCATCACATTTGTACTTTGACGGAGTAAAACGGCGAGAGGAAGGAATCAAGACAAGAAGACTGATACTACATATTATGATGAGATGTATTACATTGTTCTAAATTTAATTAAAATGGATGTTTTAAAGCGAGAGAAAAAAAAAAAGAGAGAGTATAATTCAATTTGTTCCTTTGGTTTTTATGGGGATTTTTGTTTGAAGCCATTATGTCCTAAATAGAGTGTATTCATCTCATATAGCTGAGTCATCAGGACATCACGGTGCTGCGATAATGCTCAGTAAATGCTGTGAAAACTCAAGAGCCAAATACTTCATCTTCAGTAGTCATAATCTGACAGCGTGAGCGAGCCGTCTCCAGAAAAACCTCAGTCTTTTCTTAATATCGCCACAACTGACATTTTACACGGTTCTCTATACGAGCAGCGAGTTTCATATACTACAGTCCAATGAAATACGCTCAAAGCCCACTGCATAATTTAAAAACCCCCGAGTGCAGTCAACCTGAAAATAAATCAGTTTTTGTTGAGTCCTAAAAGATTTCAGGGATAAAACGAGAGGCTTGCATCCGGCAGCAGTTACAAATGCGCTCAGAAAGCGGCGGGGTGACAATGGATCATGTTTCGATTAGGAATGAGCCTGCGTTGCTATATGAGGTAAATGATGTGTTTTCCATCAGAGCAAAACGGCTTTTAAATCTAAATTTGGGTAGAGGTGGAAATATCACTTGTGTCTGTCTCCATAAAGTATTGATGGAGCAATAACTCAGTTACTTTATGGTCTCTAAGAATTATACTGCGGGTGACTGAGGGAGAAGGAAGGCAGGGGAGAGGGGATAAAACAGAGAGAAAAGAGGGCCGAGAGAGAAGCAGAAGAAAAGACGGATGAAGGCTGCGGATGTGCAGGAAAGACAGAGACGGGGGACGAGAAATGACAAGCTTATAACATGATTTATGAATTAAAAGGCTGTAGCTCAATTTCCTTTATCTCCCCAGCCATCCCTCCCTCACATAATCCACTGCGCCCCAGGGCATGCTTACACACACATACACAGATGCTTAGACACACACGTGCACGGCCTTTTGCACACACAACTCACCGGCCTGATTGGTCGTAATGTTGATTGACAGTTGCTGGGCGGGGTAAGGGCTCTTGTTGGAGACGCCGTTGACTGCCTGTGGAGAACAACGTTTAACGGTCAGTTATTCCACCTTGCCGACGTTAATACTTATTCTAGTTGACTGCAAAGTCTCAGTAACTATTGCTTTACCTCTTAAGCTTTCTATTCCTGCACGGTATATGCGGTTAAGTCCATATATGCTTTCACTTTAAGAGGCTTAAAGTTCAAAGCATAAGCTCTAATTTTAGGGCAACAAAACTGGAGGAAAGGTGCAGGAATTACAACTATGTTTTTTTTATATTTTCAGGAGCTCAAAAGTGATTGAAGTAAGATCAACCTGTAAGAGAATTACTGGAATTAAAAAGTGTGGAGAGGTCTTGAAACGGCTTGTGACGCAGTGTGATGCATGAACAAGTTTGACTTTAAATGACACAAATGAAGCTGAATGGATTGTGCCTCACTGTATAGATGAACAATGACTGAAAAAAAGTTCTGCATACGCAACTCGGATTTTCTTGAAGACAAAGAAGTGAAATATTCTGCACGGGCTGACTCACTCACCTGATCTGGACCAAATCGAGAATTTGTTTTATTTGCTGAAGACAAAGCTAGAGGCAGAAAGATCCACGAGCAAACAACAACTAATGACAGGCAGAATAATGGCCTGGAAGAACATCACAAAAGAGGAAATCAATTCTTCTGAGATGTCCCATGGGTCCCACACTTCCAGCAGTCATTGCCTGCAAAGGATTTTCTAACATTTGATTTCTGATTATGTTAATTTGTCAAGTAGCATCCGAGCAGCTGAAAATAAACTGTGCATAAACCCTTCCTCCAATTTGGGGGTGCAGACCAGTCTGCAATGGTGACAGCTAAAATACCAATAACTGTGTCAGCGTCCAAACATATATGACCAAACTGTATGCACGGCGATAGACTGGCGACCTGTCCAGGGTGTACCCTGCCTCTCGCCCGATGACAGCTGGGATAGGCTCCAGCAGACCCCGCGACCCTTCACAGGAACAAGCGGTTACAGCAGATGAATGAATGAATGTATGTACGGCTGTTGTTGTTAAGGAGCAGTTGTCATAAGAAATAACAGAGATTAACGATTTGTTTGTAAAACTTTGGGAGCACTTTGTTAAATGCTTCTTTATTTATTTATTTTTTCTTTTACAACCTTATTAAATGACCACTCTCTAGCCATTCCTCGTCACCATATTAGAAGTGTCTGGAGATAAACAGTTGGTGGCACTAATTCTTCCCTCAGGTGCCATTAAACCATAGCAGAAGAAGGGGAAGCAACAAAATGACCTCATTAAACGAGCACCAGCCAAACAGTGGAACCTGATGAGACAATAGCGGTGGAAATATGGAATCGCTGTTAGTTTCATGCATGTGTTTTTATACAAGTGAATGGTACCAATTCTGCAAAATTATCACGGTCAGCTCAGACTATTCTCATCAGGGGACTGTTTAATTATTGTGGCCTGCAGATATGTAGCTTTTAACAATAACAGCAACTGATTTATTACTTAAAATAGGCCCTCGATTTCAGATTGCCAAAATCAAGGTCCTCATTTTTAGCCAGAAACAACAACAACAACTTGTTCTAGCACATAGGCTAGCTGCTTAAGCTCCATGAGCCGGATAGAAAGCCCCTCTCTGGCTGATGAATTTGAGAGGAGAACTCTGTAAAAGGGCCCCAAACATGAACTAGATGCTTTCATGTATGGATGGAAACCGCTATCTCCAAGGCTGGGGTTAGAAGACATGGAAATAAAGGAAGAACATCTTATACTGCATAAAGATTCTCAATGGGGCTAAGGTCTGGACTCTGTGGTGGCCAATCCATGTGTGAAAATGATGACTCATGCTCCCTGAACCACTCTTTCACAATTTGAGCCCCATGAATCCTGGCATTGTCATCTTGGAATATGCCCGTGCCATCAGAGAAGAAAAAAATCCATTGATGGAATAACCTGGTCATTCAGTATATCCAGGTAGTCAGCTGACCTCATTCTTTGGACACATAATGTTGTTGAACCTAGACCAGAGCAACTGCAGCAACCCCAGATTATAGCAATGCCCCCACAGGCTTGTACAGTAGGCACTAGGCATGATGGGTGCATCACTTCATCTGCCTCTCTTCTTACCCTGATGCCCCCCATCACTCTGGAACAGGGTAAATCTGGACTCATCAGACCACATGACCTTCTTCCATTGCTCCAGAGTCCAATCTTTATGCTCCCTCACTAATTGAAGCCTTTTTTTCCCAGTTACCCTCACTGATTAGTGGTTTTCTTAAGGCTACACAGCTGTTCAGTCCCAATCCCTTGAGTTCTCTTCACATTGTACGTGTGGAAATGCTCTTACTTTCACTATTAAACATAGCCCTGAGTTCTACTGTTGTTTTTCTTCGATTTGATTTCACCAAACCTTTAAGTGATCGCCGATCACAATCAGGATTTTTTTCTGACCACGTTTCTTCCTCGAAGACGATGGTTCTCCACTATCCTTCCAGTTTTTAATAATGACTTCGACAGTTCTTAACCCAATTTTAGTAGTTTCTTCAATCTCCTTCGATGTTTTCTCTGCTTGATGCATGCCAATGATTTGACCCTTGTCAAACAGACTAACATCTTTTCCACGACCACAGGATGTGGTCAGTGTACAGTATGTGGGCTATTTTAGGATTCGCAAAGGCTAAACAAAAATATCCTCGAAAACCTTTAGATACACAGTTTCTCCCTCGCCACACCTGCATGCACAGCGCTTCAACATGCACAGAAAGCCTAAGTGTGACAGCGCTGCCTTTTCCAATTACAGCTTACAAGCTGTGACTGGACACTTGTTGTGGTTTAGCAGTCACTCAATTCTCAGAAACAATGAGATGAGGTTTGGATGTCACAGTGTAGAAACTCTGCTTCTTCTTTAAAACTGAACGGTCTCAGAGACGGTCTCATCTCAGCAAATCAAAGACATAATTAGCAGGTTCTGAGAGTGTTTTAAAAGACCAACTAATTAGCTGCCACATATTGTCTATCCCGAGCTCGGTTAATCATTAAGACGGTTGAAACAATGTCTTCAGTCAAAGCAAATCATCAAACAAAGGGCGGTAATTACTGATGATTTACTCCGAGCTCTACTTCTATATTGTCTTGTTCTTTATTTTTGGACTTTTAGTTTTTTACATTCAAACAATACAAGCTTTCAAGATTATAAAAAGCGCAGGATTTCACAAATACATTGATACATGTGATATATTATTATAAGTAAATGTCTTCCAATGACATTTAACTTTTCACAGCTCAGGGAAACTAAAGGAAAACGATTTTGGCTCTAAACATCTATGGTACAGGAGGACAATGGCAGAATATTGAAGGTTCCCCATTATACTGGCTTTACAGACTCCATTCTGACCTTGCGTGTTCAGAGACATAACTGCAGATTGTGCATAAAAGCCTGCATGTCAGCAAGCTTCCATGTATCCTTGAGCATTATAGTGAATATCTGGCAGCTATTTGTATTCAAAACAAGAGCTGACAGCAGCAAGGCTGTTTCTAAAGTAGGTAATAGCTACTTTTTTCCAGTGGCTGCATATTTTAATTTGTTATCAGTTATTGGATGACGTTACAGTAGATGGCAAAGTAACCTCTGGAGGGAAAATCGACTCTGAGCATCAAATAGTCAGTGGCTTTGTTTAGATGGACACTAGTGCTCCACTAATAATCAGAATAAAAATGTTGCATATAATCACCTCAGTCAGAACAGACTGGGCCAAACAGAAGCGATTTTCTATTCAATTGAGAGGGCTGGTGTAAACCCCTGATAATGTTTTCAATAGGAAAATAAATAGCTTGCATTATTAGTTTGGTTGGTTTTTCCCATGTTTTGGGGTAAACATCAGCTGACCATGTTTTCTTGGAGGAACATGGAGATAGCAAAACAACTAGTTGTTCGAATAAGAGTTTGAAAAGATGAACAAAGCCAAAATTGTTATCGGCCCCAGCCATCTTCTTTTGTTGAATGAAGTCAGTGTTGTCAATGAAGTTCAGACAAAAAACCTGCTCCATAGAGCACAAAACTATCTTGCACAGGTTCTACTCTGAAGATGATTTGGGGCTGTAAGTAAATACATACAGAATCAGAATGATTTCAGTTGGGCTGAAGAAATATCGTCATTGTAAATGAAGCCGATGTCTTGGTGGTTTCTTGGATTTTCGGAGTTTAGAGTGTAATCCAGTTGTGCACTGTAGCTATGTACACCGATCAGGCGTAACGTTATGACCACCTTCGTAATATTGTGTAGTTTTCCCATGTGCCTCCAAAAAAGTTGTGACTCATCAGAGAATGGACATGGGCCTTTTGAGGGTGTCCTGTGGTGTCTGACAACAGGATGTTGTTAGTGGGGGCCTTTGGGTCCAGTGGGTTGAGGGGATCATCCCACAGATACTTGATCAGTTTGGGATCTAGTGAATATGAAGGCCAGGTCAGGTTTTTCATGTTTTTTTGAGTTGTTCCTAAACCATTTTTGTGTTTGTGCCTGTGTCAGGCTGCATCCTGCTGGGGATGGCTGCTGCCATCAAGGAGTGTCATTGCTATGCGGTGGGGGTGTCTGGTCTGGTCTAGGTTTGTGATACATGTCTAAGTAACACCCACACGAATGAATGCCACGCTTTAAAGGAGGGCACTCTTTCTCTGGGGACTAACCTGTATTTCAAAGGTGTACGACGTGTGAGCGCGCAGCTTGCTGATCTCGACCCTCGTGTCCTTTAACATGCGCTTGCCCGGAACGAACGCCACGCTGTCATCGCACGGCTGGCACGCACGCCGCTCACTGCTGTGGCATCGGCGGCACAGGACGTTGTATGACAAGTCGTCGCGGTGCCCGGTGTCACGCGGCGAGTGCCACTCCAGCAGCACCGACGTCTGGTTGACGACCGAGACCACATTGCGAGGAGCTGAAGGGACACCTGCAGAGAGAGAAAAGAATAAGAGGGAATGAACACAAGAAATAAAAAAAAATTCCAATATCTGTTTCAGTCTGTGTTTTATGGACCTGGTAATGGACCATGCAAAAGTGCTGCACATGTCAACCACTTGAATTAACACGTAGTTTATTGCGGTGTTCACTTGAGAAAATAATTTGTTTATTTTTCTAAGCGTCGCTAAGTAATAGCTTGCATATGGATTTTTTAATTTATTTTTTTACTATCAAGATGTCTGGTAGTTTATAGCATCGCTTCATACACGCAATAAACTGTGTTTGGACACATTTCAGTAATATAACATAACGGTAACTAGCATGCCAAGTCGTTAAAATAATGGTGTGATGGGTGTGTTGCACATCAGATTTATTACGAGTTGTTTGTGTGTTTGTGCAGAGGACGGAGTTTTATCATCACGTTATGGACGCATTCTCGTATGTCAGACTAGTAGGAAAGATAAAGATAATAAACGTGCAATAATATTACATTTTGTGGTGCATAATCAGGTCAGGGTTAAGGCTTTGGTCAAATGTAATGCATGCTTTTCTAGTTTTTTTGTAATATTTGGAGGAAAAACTGATATTTTAAATACTCATTATTATATACAGCATCCTGTCCCTTTCCTGATTTTGAATCTGAGTAATCTTTGAGCTATATTGTAGATTAAAATGTTGCATTGGAGCACACATTAGGCCACAGACTATTTTGCCTTCACTTTAACGTGGACGTGCATCTTCTACGCTATGTGCAGCTGCACTCAGTCGCAGTTTTAAATGGTGCAACTGGTATAAATATTTATCACAAGTCTGGAAGTAGCTGAGCCCGATGTAAGGACGTAAGGCTTACACCAAACTTTTTTTTTTTACTTCCAGCTGGCGCAACCGGCCCCGGGGATTTTAGATTTTAAACTAAACTGTCATTTCAGGACTGCCCACATGCCAAGTTGCCAAGTGCAGTTTCCACTCAGCATATAGAAAAATTGGGTTTCAGCCAGCGCCGTTTCCGGCAGTCAAAAAGTGACCCAACAGCTCACCGCCAGCCGGAGCATCAGTGTCTTTTTGCAGTCAGTCAGTCAGCTTCTCTCTTGCTGCTTCTCTTTTGTCTCTCTCCTTTGATCTGCGGAGCGGCTCTGGCTTTTTAGGGTGTTAAAGTGAGTCTTTAGTGCACAACCAGAGTTTTCACAAGGTTAAACCTAGCGGGTGCTCTGCTCCTTGAACGTTCACGCATTCATCATCACACACTCTGCGACGCGCGCGCAAAAACAAGAGCAGTTCAGATGAAACGGATGTTCAACCTTGGCATATGCTGAATCACAGAATTGACTAAGACAGCCTTGTGGAAGATGTGTATGTGTATATTTCTCAGACAGTCACTCAGAGACAGACATGTTGCAAAATCAAAGTGCTAACAATCGGTAGGGGGTTGAAAATCTGAGTAGCACCATCGTATGAACATTTCGACTGAGAAAGAAAGAGTGAGGGAGAGGGAGAAAGAGAGAGAGTGAGAGACGACCTGTCAGTGCATTCATAATTATACACACAGTCGCATGCAGTGTGTTGACACAGATATTCACTCCATCTTGCTTTTTATCTAAACAGCACAAATATGAATTCTTTTAAACTGTCAGGCACTCGCGGAGTTCACAGCAAGCACACATTCAAATGCAGAAGAGGAAGAAGAGGTGATAATCACATTTTAAATGTTCCACTTCCACTTTCTGCTGCGGCAAGACACACTCTTCCAAAAGAGTTGGAGAGACAATCTGTGCTGCTGTTCACAGCCACACTCTGTGCTTTTTTTTTTTTTTCACAGTTCTGCAAGTGGCTTACACAACATTAATCTGACCTATACACAAAAATACACTACAGAAAAACCCACACAGGCATAAAGTGTACACACACCTCCTCGGTACCTATGCAGCCCGTAAGGCACGCTGAGGGAATGATTTTCTGTCAGGCAACTATCCACACACTGCACGTTCACTCTTCCACCTCACTGATCTGATTTTATATCTGACTGACTTCGTGCCAAACATAAATAAACTGAAGCTCCTTCCTGTATTAAACTTCCATCCCGCTCTCTCTCTTTAAAAGTTTTTGCTCGTCCTTTCCATCGCTGTTGAAAAACTTGTAACTCAATTTGTTTTTGTCCTTGAATGGAAAGCACCGAGGTAATTCACAGAGCTGTGTAGGCAGAGCATGTTGACACCTGACACCTTTTCACTGGGAAAGTTGATTTTCTTCTATCAGCATCAATTTGAGAGGGTGCTAGCGCTGTTGAGGTGAGGCTTTCTTTGTGTTTTTTTTTTTTTTCTGCTGTCAGAATAGGTTAACTACATCAACTGTTCCATAACAACTGTGGCAGGAGCATCTTTTTGAATGTCCACTTTGAGGCTCCCCCTGTAATATATTTCAACAAAGCAGAACCAAGACAAGAAGGCTTGGTGCTCTAGAGATTTAACCAATAGTGCTACTTAGAATTTACCATTTGCTAGCCTTTTGATTGGTCTGCTAACAACCAACCAGAGTGCTTCTACCCTTTGTCAAGTCCCGTCGCCCTATGTTACTGTTGCTAGGTTAGACAAACTATAGCAATGAGAGGGCCCATTCCTGTAGAAAAAACATTGGAAACCTGTAATAATGGAGGTAAACGTAAAAGGCAAGAGGTAGCAGCTGTGCTAACATTTGAACTGCATTGCTGCATTGAATTGAATTGCTACCCTTTTCACCAGTTGTCAATTTTCATGCAAGGTTATTTCCTAAGCTACACACACACTTGCTGACTATATGTTTTCCATGTTTTTGGTGATAGCTGTTCCGACAACTCCCGATTACTAGTTTGCTTGCTAACTACATAACCTAGGCACAGCAACATAGGAAGTCAGGACTTGGCAATGAGTAGGAGCTCTCTGGTTGGTGGTCAGCAGACCAATCAGAAGGCCAACTATGGGTCAACTAACAGCTAGTCCATGACTAGTCTGGGACCAGGTCCATACAGATCTGTGGCAGAACTCCACCAGGTCTCGGTTGTAATGGGATCCCAATCAATGCTGTAGTGAATGCAGCCCTACCTCCTAACTGAGCAGGATGTGTTGCAATGCTTCATTTAACGAATAACGAATGAATAATTTGTTCATACTGAACTTATGAACAACTTCAGTGATACACATCTATTTGTGTAGATGCTCCTCATTACTCAGGTAGTAAGCCATAGCTTAGCTGCCAATGCTTGTATAAACTACTCTGCCTTGATATTAAGGTGCAAGACACGTGTTTATTGTTATGTTTCTCCAACATGGAAGTGCAAAAACCTTCAGTTCTTTGAAAGATGACTTGAGGCTGGCTGGCCTATGGTTGATGCCATAGACAGTATAAAGATGGACGGCGGAACCGATCTTCAAAAGTGAAGCCCAAGCAAGTAGAGCTCCCCTTGGTGTTTGGCTGTAGCATAGGTCATAAGCTCCACCTCCTCCACGTTAGTGGATGGGACTTAAACACTAAAACACACGCCAAATAAATTTTTTTCAAGGATAGTTTCTGTTATTTTAGGTAGTTAATATAACGCTGATGAATGTTCATGTGCCAGTTTTTTGGATAAGTTTCGCTTTAGTTAGTTAGTCAGGAAAATAGCGTCAATTTTGGCCAATGCAAGGAAGTGGCGACACATTGTCTATATTTATACCGTCTGTGGTTGATCCCCGTAGATCTCCATGTTGAAACTTTTACAACAGAAGTAATCTTGTTTACAGCCTGGTGCAAAAGTAGTTTAGTCTCTATAGCTAATTTCCTAATTCTTGACAACTGTACATGGGTGAGTTTTTGTGTGACTCATCTGTTTAAATTATATCAGAACTTACAGTTGTGCATAATTAAGGATGTGGGCATTTTTAGTGACAAGTGGGTGCCCTCATAACTCATTTACACTCATGCCCATTTTTTTTTAATTAATTGGAAGTTAAGTGGAATCAGGCTCTGCCAAGATGGCGGCAGCCGCAGATACCACACTGAGCTTCAAAGGAAACTGCTGTTCAGGAAACCGATGGATGACGTCACAAGGATTTGTCCATCTTCATATGCAGTTAATGATTAAAATGTCCCAACAGTGACTGAAATATAATTTACCAACATGTCTAATTCATGAATTTGATTTCGTGCTTCTAACTCTCAGTTGGTCTAAAATAACTCAACCACAGCTAGTAAAATGCGTAAAAGAATATTATGAAAAGCGGGGGATTCATTGTCGTTTGCTTTATTTGACAAATCTACTTTATTATAACGTGAGCGCCCTTTTATATGTGCTTCTAGTAAAATGTTGCAAATTTATTCATGAACTGTAAAATAAAGAACAGACTCTGAATGAGCCTGAGATTTTTTATTTTTTTTTTAACCGGAAAAAATATGAGTTTTAGAAACCAGGTCACCAGAACAGACACACAAGACGATACACACAGAACTCACAGGATATACACACACAGTTTCAGAGTTTGAGACTTGCTACATTCAGTTCAAAATGATTCATGTCTCAACCTACTTACACCATCTCTCTGTGGAACCGAGAGGCTGCATTTTTCAGACTGTGTGCTTCGCCGTGCATAGCGATACAGCCTCCTCGACACACTAAACACATATTCACTCCAATGGAAAGCCTGAGGAATGTGGCAGCATTATTACTTACTGCTCCCCAAATCCCCTAACAAGGACAGCAGTGTTGCAGCACTCTGAATTAGTTGCATAAAATTAGGGGTTGAATTATAAATCAAAGCAGATGTTGGCCTTTAATTAGATTATGAAATATTTGACTGTCATTGGTGTCAACCTCCGATACGCTGTAATATGTCAGCTACTCGCAACGTCAGTCCAAAAATCTGCCTTCACGAGACGGTATTTCTCATCTTGAGGCCGAAGGTGTATTGAGTGTGTACTTAGTTTGTGTGTTTGACAAAGACTGACTCACTGGTGCACACGTCCTCTGGTTTATCCATGTCACCACGGTAATAGCCGTTCCGACAACCACAGATGGTGGCGGCTTCAATGGTGGAGCGACTGTTGAGCGGACATTGCTGACATAATCCTGCCCCTTGGGATGACTTAAAGGTGCCTTGAGGGCAGGCTGGGGAGATAAGAGAGAGAGAGAGAGACACATAAATAAAACACATAACTCCACACAACAAATTCTAAGTAATATCGTTCTTAGCTTGAATCGTGTTTTTGTGCCTTTTGTTTGTCTTGATCATGAGGCATTTGGTAAACTTTGTTTTAGAAAGGCGACGTGCCAGTGGAGATATTATTGGTACTATAAGGTTGACACAGCACAGAGGGGGATTTTGTGAGGATAGCAGCACATTATCTGGCTATGACAAGATACACAGAAACATTTTGTGCACGATCGCACAAAATCAGGGTCGCACCGATCGTCTGTGATGCAGATTATGGTAAGTTTCCTCTGGCTCCTTTATCTGGGTCAGAGATGTTTGTGTTCATACATATTAACCAAATTATGACGTGAAGCGCATATGTGAATTCTTTAGGGTTCTTCTAGGATAAGATGAGCCTAGCGATGGTAGTGAGAATCAGTATGTATTGGATTATTCTGTGACAAGAATCATCATCCACGGCTGCCAATAGCAATCTGAAAGCAGCAAGACAAGCGAGAGCTATACCAATCAAGGGGATTAAATACTAGAGGTTTCACGACTACAGATTTTTGACTAATTGAGTTGATTAATTAGATAAAAATTCATCGAGCCATTTGCGTGCTACTTTCCAAGTTTTACACGCATCTGTATACTTTGCATTAACGCCGTGCAGTGAATGTTTTCCCGGTTCAACCTGCAAAATCCTCAGCAAAGCGTAAAAACTATAGTCCTTATTCACTAACCGTGCATTAAGGTTCTTGTGCACAAAATAAGTGTGCTTGCACAAATTTAACAGCGCACCCCTCAGTTTTCATGTTATTGTATTACCATGCACACAGTGTATTAAAATAGATAGTACGCTTGCAGTCATTTGCCACATCCCAATTCCTCTGTCTAAGGTAATACGTCTGCTTATGTTAAGTTGTGGCACCTAAAGGAAAATAGCCAAAAATTATTTACACAAGAAATGGCTGGTTAAATAAAAGGCTCGGGCTGCAATAAATGAGGCAATGAATGTTGTGTACTCTGAGATGAAGACGAGATGCAGATCACAAAAAAACAGACGAGAGGAAGAAGAAGGAAACCTGATCTCTCAAATGAGAGATAATGTCTGATATGTACATATTTGCAATTGTCTGTTTTATTGTAAGATGCAATCAGAGTGACACTTTTATTCAAATGTAAATGGCACAGAACAGGGCACATAAATATATCAATTATGACAGTAGTCGATGAGGATGAATGCATTTGTAAATTAATACTGTTGTCCAATTAACCGTTTTCTTAATGAATGGGCCTTTAATAAGCTATGCATTCAGTGAAACGGTGGAGCCAGGGTTTCATCATTTGTGCCTACGCATGGTCTGAGGCAGTTCTAAATTTGTTTCTGGAGCGTGAATAAATTGAAGAAATACTAATCCTGTATTTGTGTGCATGGTTTAAGTACAGACATATGAATGTGCAGTGTTTGTGAATAAGGTCAAAGGATCTTAGACGAGTATGTGGTGAAAAAGAAAAGTCAAAAAAGTTGCACAAACAACTGACTTATTTAAAAGTTTTCGCTGCAGGAGAACTGCCTATGCACACCAACTCTCGTGCATATTTTCATCCAAAACCAGCGGGTTTATGATCCCTCACATGCATCATCCCGCTTTTATCGGCCGCTCTCGCAAGAGTAGTGTTGAATTTTTAATTTTTAACATGCATTTTTAATCCCAACAAAGCACGACCTCTCGGCCTGAACATGATGTCACGGAGCAGAAGCAGGGCTGAGCAATCATTTCGCTGGCTCTTTGAGCAAACTACCGCACATTTGTTTGACATGCTAGCACCAGTGCTACTGACACTGACGACATGTCGAAGAAACATGATTATGACTAATCCTGTGTACGATATAAAGAATAGAAAATATTCTATTCTATACTCCAACCAAATAAAACAGCGGTCTAGTTGGATGAGAAAAAGTAAAATTTATTCAAAAGTAACCTCATGACACATCTGAAGTTAAACATATCACATGTTACCTGAGAGTACGTTACTGTGTTCCAGACGGATGCCTCTTTTTAATTCACACGTGGGATTCCATAAGTGCATCTTTGTGAGGGCAACACATTCTCAAATATGACTTCACGTTAAAAAAATAAATAAATAAATAAAAGCCTTGCAGGGAAACAGAGAGGTGTGAAATGAGGAATAAGACTAAAACGAAAAGCTCTGACAAACCAAAATGAGTTTTTTTTTTTTTTTTACCGTTCCTTCTTTTTCAGTTTTGATTTATCTTTAGCACTTTGTTTTCTTTCCTCCTCTGTAATGAATGTTCACTTCATCCGCGAGATACTTTCGTCGCGGTGAGATCAAAATGCAAATGCTGCAGAGATTTATGGTGCAAGGCTGCACGAGCACAACCTTTTAATGAAGTCCAAAACGATGACGCAGAAGCAAAACGAGGCGAGAAGTTAAGATTCTCAAAGAGTCCGAGGCTCAGGAGAAAAGACATTATATAAAAAAATAAAAAAATACGCAAGCAAAGAAATATTCAAGGAAAGGAGAGAAAATGATGGGGGATAATAGAATAAGATGAAGAGAAACACGACAAGGCTGCTGTTTTTATTCTTCCTCCTCAATGTCTCTGTATTTCTGCAGTACTGTTCTTCTATTGTGTTGCTGTCCCTGGAATGTTATATTGTCATTTCTTGGTTTTGCTGATGCTTTTGTTCTAACATGATTTACAATGGAGGAAACTGTCCTTTGTCCCACTTTACTGCATATTATGTCGTACATGGGCCACGGAGCTTTATGGAACTACTCAGGTCTCACTGTGGAAGTGTATTTTACACCACACTAAAGGGCTTGATCAAGCCTGGGTTCAGTGTGAACAATTTCATACTTACCTGGCCTTAAATGATAGCAAGAAAAACGACTTAACCGCTTAGACATTATACGCTATCAGAGGCAGCGATGTCTTTGTTAGGTTTAAAGGGCTTCTTCCTGACATCCCGCAGCTTTGCAATCTGAGACAATTCGTAGATTTATGACTTTAGAAACTGTTTTCATCATATTTTAATTGAACAAATATACCAAAGATATATTTATTCCAGCTCCTCGTATATGACCATCTGCTGTTTTTTTTTTTTTGTAAACTGAATATAAGCAGAGGGTCTCTGGAGTAGTCAGTAATTATTATTTCATCCCATTATGTTTGTCTTTGATCAAAAAAATAGTAATCAAAAGAAATTAACTATTTCAGATTAATCAGATTGAATATAGCATGCATCCTACACATGTACTGTACGCCAGAATGTACGTACTGATACTGGCATACAGTACAGTACATGCATCTGTTCACATCCGACATTTGGTTGCTTGTGGACATTTGAAGGCTGGCGTTGCCAAGGTAATGCTCTTGTATATTTCTCACCCCAAATGTTTCAGAGACAGAGCTAGCTCTTCTCGCCGTCACTGCGCTCTGTCCGAGAAGAAAATACCATCAACCATGCCGCCACTCCGTCTGAGTCCCGCTGATAGTGGCCTTGGACGATGTGGTGAATTTGGTGGTAGGAACCAAAGTTATGGACGGTGTTTCCCTACAGTATATGTATTGCTGAAGTTTTTTGGGTTTTTTTTTGCGTGTCATCGCTAAAACTTGTTGAATTTCACTACATTTTCTTGGTCTCTCATCTCCACATTGCTTCCCGTCTAGTCCCCTAACATGTTCACTGCATTTTCCTCTTCCCTGTATATCTCAGCTGTAACTCAACTAGTCAATCAGTGCCGTTGGCTACCATCCCCAATAAACCGATTAAAGACCCAAAAGGCTGCAGTGTGCTCAAATGAACTAGTTAGTAGTAGCTGTGTTGCTGAGTATAAATGTGGAAATGTGGATAATGGCAAACACACTTGGATAATTTCTCGTGGGAGACATTTGTGGTGTTGCACACATTTGTATACAGAACAAGTTAGATAAATAGTTGAATAGTAATTAAAAAAAGACCCTGGTAGAGACGTTCAGTCCCTACTTACTTTCACACCTTCACGCTCCTGGCTAATTACTTGCTAAAGGCAATTTTGGTTTCAGAAAGCTACATAAATTGTTTGAAGAAGCCCTTCTTAGTTGGGAAAGGTTAGAATATACTATGGTGACAGTTTGAGAGTAAAAAGCTGCGGGGAGCCCTTGCAGCTAGTGGTTTGTGTGCTCTGCTTGACTTTTAAAAGTCATATTTATTGCTAACTCCACCACACTTTGCAGTAAATGCATAAACATGACTGCCATATTATAAGAAAAAGAAAAGAGTAAAGCTGTTAAAGTGTTGAGACAGGTTTGAAGGTTGAAGAGGATAAAAAAGGTTTTGATTTAGCAAAGATAGCAATACACCGATCAGGCATAACATTATGACCACCTGCCTAATATTGTGTAGGTCTCCCTTGTGCCTCCAAAACAGTTGTGACTCATCAGAGAATGGACATGGGCCTTCTGAGGGTGTCCAGTGGTGTCTAAGAACAACGCAATGTTATTTGTGGGGGCATTTGGGTCCTTTGGGTTGAGGGGAGGGGCCTCTGTGGATCAACCCACAAACACTTGATCAGTTTGGGATGTGGTGAATTTGGAGGCCAGGTCAACACCTTGTGCTGTTCTTCATGTTTTTTTTAGTTGTTCCTAAAGCGTTTTTGTGTGTGTTCCTGTGTCAGGCTGCATCCTGCTGCGGATGGCTGCTGCCATCAAGGGTTGTCATTGCTATGGGGACAGGGTAACTGGTCTGGTCTAGGTGGGTGCTACATGTCTAAGTATCATCCACACGATTGAATGCCAGGTCCAAAAGTTTCCCAGCGCAACGTTGTATTGCCACTGTCAGTGGTCATAATGTTCGAGGCTTATCGATGCAAGCACACTCCCTAAGAGTCCAGCGTCTTTTAAAGTGTGTGCAATACTGGAAATGATTTTTTAAAAAAAACAACATACAACATATTCAAATTCTGTCTTAAATTAGGAGTCACTGCCTCCATCTATGTCTGCCTACCCTTCTGCTAGTTTCCTAATATAAATACATCTACATTTCTTTGAAGCCATTTCCTCAGGTGTGTCGGAGTGTCTTTCTTTCTGTGTGTGTGTGTGTGTGTGTGTGTGTGTGTGTGTGTGCGCATGTTTCGGTCTTGAATAGGCAGATAGACATCTGGCTTGTCAAGGTCATTTATTCAACAACCTCGCTCATTCACATGGGGCGTGTCACCATGGCAACAAGTCTTGCTCCCTCTCTCCATTACTTATCTCTAGATACCTCTCTGTGTAGTTATCTGTTTCTCTCTCCGTGTCCCAACTGTCAAAAGGTTTCCAACTAGCAAGCCCACATGTTTTTTTTTTGTTTGTTTTTTTTTGTCGCACAGACTTCTACAGGGAGAATCAGGTCTGATAAACAACAGTACGTGAATTATCTAATTCTAGAGTTTGACATTAAATTTAAGGAGTATTAGGCATGGCAACAGACAGGAATGCTCTGAGAGAGAAAATGCCAAAGGCCAGAGAGATAAAAAAAAAACTAAGAGGAATAAAGAAAGCGTTAAAAAAGGGACAAAGGAAAAAAGATTGTTCCTCTGTTTCCCTTTGTGCCCTTTGCCAGCTGTGTGGAGTCACGCAGAGCCCATGTGGATGACAATTGTCGAAAGCTGGCATACAGGCTCGCTAATCAATTATTAAAGACTCGCATGAGTGTGTGTGTGTGTGCATGTGCAGGTGTCTGTGTGAGTGTGTTAAAAGCCTGCTGGTTTAAAAACCTCTGGGAGCGTTGTTGGGGTTCGCAGCAGGAGAAGTTTGTGTGTATTTGGTGGTAGTGCTTACTTTTGAAGTGTGATGCATTTAAAGTAAGGGCTTTGAATATTTACTTTGTACAAACACGCACGCACACACACACACACACACACACACACAAAACACAGACAGACACGCACACAATCATGCAGCACTTTGATCGCGAGCCAGATTTGCCGTATGGTTTGCACAATATGCTGATTTGGTGCAAAATAAATACCATCACTGCCTGACACACACACACGCATAAAAGACAACCATCTGCTGTAATAGTGAGTGCAGCTTCCTGCCAAGTTGTTATCAGCTGATTGGCAGAGAGGCACACCAAAAAGATGCCAGCTCAGAGAAGACAAGCGGGACGTGCTCGGTACCGAAACACCTTAAATCACCGCTTAAACTCAGAAGCTTTAGATGAAGCACGTGTAGCAGGTGTATGAAGACAACACACTGCAGAAACTGTAAAACCTAGTACTGAAAAGATCATCATACAATTCAAGAATGTCCCATTGAGTTGTGCTTTTGAAAGAGGATTGACCAGTTGTCGATTGTGCAATAAATTAAGAACTTAATTGTAAAGGTCAATGTCCAATCCCATGGCTTCCCTTAATGCATTGATTGGTCTACCGTTAGCTTTCAGCACAGAGAGAAGTATATTACCTATTGTTGGTGGAAAAGCTTTGGGAGACCTTAATTTCGACCATTGTCAGTAACTTTAAAAACAAAACAAATATTATCTTATCGCGGTCGGCCATGTTGGTTGTTTATGTTCAGCTTTGTTCTCCTGGAACTGTTTGAGGTTGCATCTAGTACACTCCAAGTGGGATAAATCCGACATCCCGGCTTTCTGGAACGCAGCATTAGTTTAGTCCTATTCTGTCCACATATAAAGCAACCCTCTCGTCTACCAGCACTTCGTAGCTTGGTCGCTAGTGAACGTTCCAGGCTCTGGTCACCATGGTAACCCTCTAGCATATTCCCCACCCCAAAGGGTTGGGATAGAGTATGGGTGGAGACAGCTCTTTTTGCCATCAGCACTCTCTATTTGAGAAGAAAGTATAGCTCCCTCTGGGTTTACCCGACGCTCCAAGCCGGCTACTGGCATGGTGAATCTGGTGGTAGGGACCAAAGTCATGAAAGATGTTTCCCTGGGGTAAACATCTGAGGAATCCGCTGCTTTCATCATATGTGCATGAACTGTATCAGGCGCTTCCACTGGCTGTTGCCAACATGGAAGCTTTCCATTGCCAAAGGTGTTTTTGCCCATCATCGAAACAACTGGCTGAATTGGCGTAACATTTCATTCAGTCTCTTGTCGCCACTTCGATGTTAGTCTCTTCCTTAGGTCCCTTTAAAGTCCCATTAGGCCTCTCTGGAATATGAATCAGTCTCAAACAGGGCTCGGCTAACATTACTGAAAAGACCGAATACTTAAAGCATCCCTATCTGATAATAAAGAAGACAATTTATTAGACTCATCCCTAGGAACAAGAAGCAAATGCATGATGCCAGAAAACACTAACACTGACAAAAGATATGGGCTTAACTCATCAAATCATTTTTCATGTTCCAAATTTCGCTCTCAATATATATATATATATATATATTGTTATATAAAGTTTTGCCTTATGTTACAGCCATAGCTTCAAGTTTTGTTCTTCCAAGGTCAGCGATAACAAGCCTGGTATTGTTTAGAAACCCACAGCAAAGGACCGGGAAGACTAAATAATTCAAGATTTGAACTTAAGTCATTCAGCAATGACAGTTCACATACTGTCAGATTTAATCACCATCTTCCTTGAATCATGACTGGTTCACCTTCTACACACCCACACAAACATCACAAGATGAAACCGTCTCTGTGCAGTGCACTTACTGCATTTCACCAGTGGCAGGTAGAATAATATTCATGCTTGCTTCCTGCTTTACCTTTCTGTACTTGATTTGCTCAAATTTCCTTACTCTCCTCCCAATCCAACCTCACAGACTGGTCTTTCTTTCTTTCTTTCATTCACCCCTCTATCTCTTCGACACTCTCCGACAGTCCGGGTCTAATTTGCAGCAGACTAATCTGGCTGGAACACGCTGAACTAATTAACATGGGATGAAGCGGCCTCACTTATCATTTCACCATATGTACATACATCACACACTCACACGCCCACACACACACCCACACATACGCACGCTTAATGGATGAGACTCTCCGGGGAGAATAAGAAATGATGGGTACTCGTCGGGAGAGGAAATGGGGAAGGAGGCCAGATATAAAAAGGAAGGAAAAGAGGTGGTGATATTTGGAGCATTGACGGAAGAGGAGCTATTTCTGTACGTTCACCCAAGTCTGCCTCTACAAATATTAACATATGGAGCATGGTGTGCAGCACCCTTGGGCAGGAATACATCATGAAGTATATACATGCCTGAAATTATTTAGCTTAGACTGCCAGAAATACTTTGTTAGCCCTGACTCAATAAACCATTTGCATTCCCTACAGACTTTACTCAGCACATATTCATCCATTTGTGACATACTGTAAACCAATTTAGTGCTTAAATATACAGTGTAATGTACTATATTTATATTACATTTACACACACATTTTATTCCAGGAATATAAAAAAACGAAGGGTGATGACATTTTAATGTTGTCTTCCATTTGTGTGATGTGTTAGCGCTTGCATGCTTTCTGACATATTGACTGCAGCAGTATCATGGCTGCTGTGGCTGAATATTGGATACATGTATGCTGGATATTGATCTGCTGTCATAGTAGCTTGTTAGCTTTTGATACCAAAGAATATGACATGTTTGCACAGCATGCAACAGGGTCCGCTTCAGCGGAGGTCACCAGAATAGATTTGAAAACAGCAAATTAATTGAGTCTACATGGGTGTGATGCAGTACAGTTTTACACTGTAAAATATCCTGCGGCAGTATATGTACATCTATACAAATATCTGCACTTCTGGTTGGATGCAAACTGCATTTTGTTGTCTTGTACTTGAACCTGTGCAAACATTAGCATACTTGAACGTGTGCTGATGTTTTCATCTTCAGTTTTTACATGCTCAGTCTGAACCAGCACAGTCTTATTAATACGTGGATTTACCTCGGCACACGTTGCTATTGTCTGGCTCATATCCGGCCTTGCAGCTGCAGCTACCGATGGGCACCATCCACTCTCCATCTCCGTTACAGTAGAGCTTTATGGGCACGTCTACTTCCTCAGCGTTTGGGATGCAGCTTCCTCTGGCGATGACTAATGAGGTGGACTCGGCCCCAGTCAGCGTCTGCACAATTAGAAGAAAAACAAAAAAGTTAAATGTCAATCCCCCCTGCTGCAAAATCACCACATTTTCATTTAGCTCTGGTCCATACCTCTGGGAAAAAAGCAAAGTTCTGCACCACGCTGGGGCATTTCTTGTAGAACACTCTGACAGCCAAAAGGGACATGCAAGCACCCAGATCCTGGAAGGCCAAGTGGAACCCTCTGCCTTTGGACAGCGGCCCAAAACTCCTAACTTCTGTATTCACTTTCATTAGCCTTCCCCCAAAATCAACCTGGGAGAAACTCTCGTCTGCTGCAATGGTGTCCACCTGGTGGAGAGAGGAAATAAGTAAAATAACAGAAAGTAACATTTGCTAAGCAATGCTTAAAGTTGCTGTAAAAATGCTGATTAAATGGGCTTGGGACCAATACATTTTCATCATATCATAATCTATTTCCACCATAAATTTCCAAAAAAAGGCTTGTAAGGAATGTCAACATTTGAATGTGTAACTCTGATTTATCAAAGGAAACTGTTTTTGTTGCTGGAGAACATTCACTGAAAAATAACAAATGTGTGAGACCGTGTGCATGACATTTTTAGTGGAGAAGTCAGACATGAATCTCAACGAGCTCTGGGAAAAACACACCGAGTCAATAAGCATTAAATTCTAATAGCTGGTAGAGGTTAAAGCTTGAGGCTGGCAGAACATTTTTCATAAAATCTTCTTTTTGGGGCAATCTATATAGATTCTTGAACAGCACTCACGTTTTCTTTTAAACTCCATACAGTTTACTGAGGGTGCAAACACGCCAGATTGGCAACGGCAACACATGAGGCTCGTGAGTACCAGGTTCAGACTAAGGGTACGTAGCTCAACAGTATCGTTTAAATTTATACGTTTTGATTTATACTGTTATATTATTCCCAGAGCAGCGAATCCTCAGATGTTGCTCCTCTATTAAAAGGGTCTATTTTCTGGGCAGTTACCTTCAGAAAGGGAGCATTGGCCCAGTACTCCACCCCTTTGCTGGCATCAGACACAGTCCTGTCTGTCTCTAGGTAGTAGAGGTTGAACGTCTCTTTGCAAGACCCCAGGACACTGGGTATGGAGGCGCAGTCGCGTACAGTGAAGCGGATCTCCACATAGATTCGCTGTGCAGCCCGGCGGTCGATGTAAGTGGTGAGGAGCCAGTTATTTTGGCTGGGCTCAAAAACGTTGCACACCTGGTACGTCCTGATGGTGTTGAGGTTCTCATCATAGCCGCTCACCTCCTCCCACTAGGGAACGTGTGTGTGAGACAAGAAGGGACAGGGGGTACGAGGGGGTATGAAATAGACGGAGAGGGGAGAGGCTAAATTGATTAATGGGTTTACCAAGACCTGACACAAATTAAACTTTCTCTATCCCTCCCTTCCATTTTTGTCTCCCTCTCTTTTCCTGCCTCCCTCATTCTCTCCTCCACTTTGTTCTGTGCTGCACAGGGACAACCATTCATCACAATTAGAGTCACTCACCTCAAACACACAGCAGACCATTGTGACCGGCAAGATGCCAGGCCAGAATTTAAAAAAGCCAAGTAGTTCAACAAAAAGAGGAAGGACGTAAATATTCTATTCTATTCTATTCATTTTTTTTTTTTAATTCATCTATGACAGACTTGTTTTTTTTCTGCACCTCTCTGGTCTCTTGGAATCAACTCTGTTCTGCATCAATAGTGGTTAATTGGTGTCACCTTGCCACTGTAATTAAGACTTTGACAGATCCGTTAATGGACCACTGTAAAGTGTACTCAAACTGCTTTCCCCAAGGATACACACACACACATACAGTACACCTTTGCACATTGTTCTTACTCCATTGGCAGGGAACGATATCCAGCCAAGCTCAGCTGTCGCCGTCCTTGTATCCATCACTGTCTCTGTCGGACGAAAAGAGAAACAGACAGGGAGAAAGAGGTGAAAAGGGGGAGCTGCAGGTAGAGGACAGGTATGGGTTTAATTAGTAGTCAGTGCCAAGTTCTGCTTCATCATGATGTGTGCCATTCATATTCATCAAAGCCTACTTTCCAAGATTTGTGTCGTACAGTATAAATAAAAGCAACAATGAAGGGCAATGAGCAATGGAGTGCAGTTTGCAATATCTTAAAAATGCAGTAAGCAATGACACTTAGTAAGAGCTAGACCAGTCAGCAATGGATGGAAGTTAGCAAAAGTTGTAACAGTTATCCATGGCTGGACGTTAGCAACAGCTATAACAGTTAGCAAAGGATGGGAGTTAGCAACAGCTTTAACTGTTAACAATTGACGAATGTTAGCAATAGACATAACTGTTAGCAACAGATGGAAGTTAGCAACAGCTATAACAGTTAGAACAATTAGCCGTGAATGATTCTTAGCAAAAGACATTGGCTAACTGTTAGCAATGGATGGAAGCTAGCAACAGTTAGCAATTCGATGAACATTAGCAACAACTGCAACACTTAGCAGTGGTAGGAAGTAAGCAACAGTTGCAACAGTTAGAAATAGATGGAAGCTAGTAACAGCGGTAATAGTTTGCAATGGATTAGTCAGAAGTCAGAAGCCATTATTAGCAGTTAGCAACAGGTGGACATTAACAGACATAACAGCAATAAGAGGAAAATGGTCAGATCTATAACAATTAACAATGGATGGAAGTTAACAACAGCTATAATAGTTAGCAACAAAAGAAGAACTGCCATTCACATGCTCCTCGGGTGGT
This sequence comes from Chelon labrosus, assembly GCF_963514085.1. Classification (NCBI taxonomy): domain Eukaryota; kingdom Metazoa; phylum Chordata; class Actinopteri; order Mugiliformes; family Mugilidae; genus Chelon; species Chelon labrosus. Next base: position 9,532,160 of record NC_140343.1, read on the forward strand.
CATACTTCCAGAGATGAGAAATAGTTTCTAAGACTTTGATGTGTTCATGTGCGTTTAAATGACCTTGTGGAAACAACATGGACTACTTACAAGATGTGGTGTGTTTTGTCCAAGTCCAAGCACTTAAACAACATGTTGATAGCTGTTTCTAGCATTTGATTTGCCAGGTACTTCTTACACCACATAAACTTAAAGTACCAGTTTACAGTGGAAATATGTTAGTGCTACCGAGAACCCCTGGCAATGGAAGGAGTTATAGCAAGCTGATTTAAAACCAGAACCTAAGGACAAACTTAAGGAACTAAGAGTTTTACAAAATCCTGCTGACATTACAGAAATAGCGAACAAAGCCTTCTTAATATGTTCAGATAAGCATGAGTTACGAGGTCAGGTCTGCCAACAACAATGGCAGCTAGCAACCCAAAATGCTTAGAAGCTCTAGCAGTTAATTATTCTATTCTATTCATTTCTATGTGCACTGTACAGTGGGCTACAGATAATTGTGCACATTAGGTTCAAAATGATAAGCAGCACTTCTACCAGTGCAATGAGGCTATACTGAATTTTCAAATTACATTTTCACCAGTGTGATTACATACGTTGATTTGTCTAGGATTTAACTTTCTAAAAAACTTAATTCCATGTATAATGTCTTGCCATAAACAGAGGATTTTATACACATTATAGAGTTATTCCTGCTCAGTATAATTCCTCCTCTGCAGTAATCACATAAATTAAACGTATACTGCCCAACACTGGCATAAATTAAATAATAATTACATGCAGGTGAAACCAGTCAGCGGCATTGGTGGCAATTAAATAAATGAATACAATGTGAATGTGCGAAGGTAGCACCAAGCGGATGTGTGTACCGCTAATGACTTCATGTCCCCACCTGAACCTACACCGTCAGATCTATCCTCTACCGTAACCTCACATACTAACCTGACACACTGATTAAATCACAGCTGGGTGATACTGGCACAGTGATGTACTTCACAAAGCTAATCATGTCCTCTCAGATTGCGAAAAAAAAAAAGGTGTAGGAAACCTAAGAATACACCGTATGAGGACTCGACAACAAAGCCACTTGACAGCAAAAGCCCAGATGGTAGCGCTCACTGGAAAAACATGTCACAATATGTCTCCGCACTACAGATCCCTCCACGTTAATGGTGAAACACTAATGTGCGAGCAACATAAAGAAATATTTTAAGCATTGCATATGCAAAGTCTTGGATGCAAGGAAATTGGAAATTGAGAGAAATTTAATTAGGAAATGATTAATTAGCATTAACATATCCATGCATGTTAGAGTTAATAGAGTAGAGCAAGTGGGAGGAAATCAACATAAACCACAAAGTCAATCTAGAGTCAACAATTTGCATGATATTTTACTTCTGTTCTACCATTAAAGCTCAGAAGAAGAAATGAACTCGTCAGATGTCAGAGAAGCTTGAAATAAAAAATAAAAAAATAGAAACGGAGCTCAAAACAGTCTGAATTCCACTTTGCTGCGAATAGTTTTTTTTCTGGTTCATCTTCTGCATTGTGAGACGATGCCTGTGCACTCATTAATGTTCTTTTTATAAACATGATTTTGCACGTCAGTGGGTTTCTTATTTCTTCTGCGTCCTTTATAGATGAACTAAACAACATTAACAGTGTGACAACGCAGCAAGCGGACACGCTGAGACGCTTGGGCCAACATAAGTTAGCTGGCATGCTGACAAAACGGACCCAAACAGAGCCCTTTGTGATAAAACATGGTGAGAAGATCCGACGACATCACACCATGAGGTGGCCGCAGGCAAACACCCCCCCACCCCCTTGATTCTTGACATGCTCTCCTCCTCTTGCACTCTTTCATACTGTCACCCTGCCTCTCATTATCTGCTCTCCTCCTCCTCACACCCTCCCCACCTTCATCCTCTCCTTCACTCTGCCTCCCTATCTTTCATCCCTCCACTACCTTGGGTGCTTCTTTTTTTGTCAGCGAGCTAGCCTAATTACAGCAGAACCCACTTTTTCCCAGCTCTCCCCCGAGAGGGAAGGTCGTTTTGGAAAATGAAATGCTTGTCACGCGAAAATGTAGTCGACTATCAAATTCTTGGACCAAAGCTTATTCAAACGGTGACAAGTGTCACTGTCTAATTTGTAGCTTCAGAGCGTCTTGTGGCATGTTGTCAACAAAGATTTTCAAAAAACGATCAGCAGCCAAATACAGACCCAGTTTATTTCTACCTTGAATATTTTGCCTATTCGGAAGTCTTTGAAGATTGGGTTTAAAAAAAAAAAAAAAAAAAAAAAGAGGCTAAAAGGAAATATGGTAATATAGAGAGAAATCCACAATGTTGACAGAAGATATGTTGAAATAGCTCGTGTAGTCTTACAAGCTATACCTTCCAGCAAAGTCTTGCAAGAAGGGATTTGTTTCAAGGCTTTGCTTCGAGAATAGAATCTGTCTGCTTCAAAACAGGGTGCTAAAGGAATACTCTCAGGCAATTTTTACCATACTATATACGGACTTTGCTGGCTAATACATTTATTGAAAATTGATTGCACCGTCGTACCCAGAAAACCCTTGGCAGGACGATGTGATTCATCATTTCCCGTTATTACATTCTGCTCACAGCTTGCTCACATTATGACCCGGCGCTGGGAGAGTAATATGTAGACATTAAAAATAGAATTTATTATTTTTAAACTCAGTTCTATTTTATATCCATCAAATATTCACAACAAACACAATTAATCAACTGAACATTTTCTTTAGTGCATTATTTTTTTTGTCCAGAACCAACATATGTTCAATGTACGACGAGGGAAATATATTGGAATATGATGTAATGTATATTGGAATACACTAAAACAAGTGATTGATTGTTGTATTTGCCAATTAAATTTCCCCATCAACTCTTTTACTAATCATTTCATCTCAAATTTTCTCATACACCAGCAAACATGCCTTGTGAATCCTCAGCTTAAAAGAGAACAGAAGTCTAATCAGAACAAAACGAGGCATGCATTTGACGGTCTACGCTGGGCTTATTAGAGTGTATCTGCTCATCAGTCTAATTAACAGCACACACCTCTCTGCTTATAATAGGGTATACTCTCTGATCAGCCTAATTACTTTTGACGTATTGGAGGCTGTGATCGCAGTGTGCCGGCCTCCCCCGCAGTGGTGCGCCTCCTCACACAACCAGTACCACGCCACTGAACGAAACCAAAAGCCATTTTATGGCGGAGGAAGCAGCAGGTAAATCTGCGCGATGTTGTAGCAGTCGAGGAGGCTGTTAAATCCTTGTTGTGGCCCACGAGGGAGAAATAAAAGTATTTCCACCACAGATGCTGGATTAGAAGTAATTTTGCCTGCTTCTCTTTTCTCTCCCTTTATGTTTGTGTGATGTATAAGTACCGGTGGTCAAATGGCAAGTGAGGTTGGTTCATCTTATGCTAATTAGCCAAGTGTGTTCTAACCAGATTAGTCTGCTGCTCAAAGACTGCAATTAGTACTGATTTATATGCCTCTGTGTGTGTGTGTGTGTGTGTGTGTCTGTGTGTGTTGATGTCTTTCTTTGTTTGTGTTGACACATTTTAGTGGTAAAACCATTATAGCGAGGGCTTTTTGGCAGGTTTTGAGAGGTAGAATTGGGTTTATGCATTTAGCTAATCATTGTAAATATACTGTCAAGGAGTAAGGGGAATGCATTAAGGCCGGGAGCTTCATACTCGTGGTTAAGGAAGCTCACATGTTCCAAGCCAAACACACGCTAAAAGCCCACCTGGGGAGAAAGACGGCGAGCCGCCCGCAGAGATATTTGTTGACCGATCAGGCGTTCAAGTGGAATGACACAGCGTCGCGGAAGGACAACTCAGTCGAGAGCGCACACATTCAGACGCAGATGTGCATTTATTAGAATTGAATATACATGCACACGCAAAATACGCAGGACTCATGCGGCGAAATCAATTAGGAAGACAAGGTAGTGCTTTTAAAATCTTAAAATAATTCTTCCACCAAGAAAAACAGGCCGGACGTTCAGCAGCGCCGCAGGAAATTATGTAATTGAACTTAAACATGAATGAAGAGATGCAAATGTGGCTTGAATAATAAGAAAACGCATGGTCTCATGTCCAACTATTTTCCCCATTCTTTGGCAGCAGCAGCAGCAGCAACAGCAGCAGCGACAACAGGCTCTGTATTGTATCCTCTTATCTGCATGCAATATGCAATTCCCCTTCAGCCAAACTCTGGCATGTACACAACCTGCAAAGTCTCAAGATCACTCTTGACGCACCAGCTAATGGGCTGACACTGTTGTCTTAAAAGAGTGTGCTCAGCGTGTTTAAGAACGCGTCGCATCAGCAAAAATAGGCATCACTATGCAACAACAGTGGAGTCACACGTGGGGCCCGCAGATGTGGTGGACAAAATTTCCATTTCTGCTACAATGGCGTGACACCGTCATGTCGTAAAATTAAAGTGGGAGTTTGTTTTGGGATGTTTTCACATGTTTTGCGTGTGATTTGAACATAGAGTAACTGATACAGTCTATCATCACTGTCAGTAACTCGATAGAAAATGTCCAAAACTCAGTGTCTTTCCAGCTTTATAGCTACTACTACAACCCACTATATTTCCCATGAAACACTGAGCTCTGTGAACAGTGCGCCACCGGCAAATCTACTTATGTTACAGTTAATAAGAAGCACAATGCATCACACCTGTGTATGAGCGTATAAAAATCAAATCCTCGTATATTCGCTCACAGTCCTTGCAGGGAGTACTTGAGATATTGGAGATTTTAGAGATTCTGTTAGAGATTGATTCCTTTAAGCGATGCTTTATTAGGTGCATTTATGTCAAGAGCAGTCTCCGTGATGAAATATCACAGTGTCAAAGTTTCTCTCAAGGTTGCTGAATTGCTCTTTATAGGTTTTTAGCATTTGCTTTCTAGTTTCTGAATGCTAAATTAGCTTCCACAGCTCTTTAAGTATTTTTTTTTGTTCTCGACTACTGTCAGCTCCGCTCTTATTTATGCACATTTCGACTTATTTCACTTCATAGGGGTGTGGTGGTGGTGGTGGGGGGGGGGGGGGGGGGGGGGGGTTCAAGATCCTTCATCCCTGCTCAAGAACAGTAATCCGCGACACAAAGATTCTGAAGAGGACAGCAATGTGCAACACATTTATTCATTCATTTTCTGTAACTCTGGAGGGATGCGGAGGGGCTGGAGCCTATCCCAGCTGTCAGTGGGTGAGAGGCGGAGTACACTCTGGACAGGTCGCCAGTCTATCTCAGGGCTAACACAGAGAGACGGACAATTCACACTCACATTTCGAATCACCAAATAACCTAACGAGCATGTCTTTGGACGCCGATGGATTCGAACCCAGACCCAGATTTCTGTGAGGCAGCAAGAAGGGTTTGGGTCACCCCATATGCCATGCAGTGTCAGAAGAACACTGCTGAACCAGATGCTTAAAAGATTCCCATTGCACGGACAGCATTTTCAGTCAAAGGTCCAGATGGTGGGGAATTCACTCCGTACAAGTTACACATCCAACAATAACAAAGACCTGGTTAAAGCCTTGTTGGAACTGCAACCATTACTTGTGTATATGAGCTCATTTATTTATTTTTTTACTTTTTATTATTACTTTCTTTGTCTATTGCAGGTGGATGCCATTGTTTTAATATACATCCACAACACTGATTCTAAATAATAATGTGTTTTACAGATGTAGCTTATCAGTGTGTCCATCAGGGGAATTGTGTTAGAAATTATCTTCAGCTACGCACACAGACACATCAAGTATTGCTTCTGCAACTGTAAATGTTTTTAGGTACTTCTCCTTGACAAACAACTAAATCCATAAATAAAATGTGTTTGAACAAAGTAATTATAACCATATATGTAGAAAGGTCAGAAAGCAAATAGAGTGTCGTGGAGCTAAATGGTTTTCTTATCTTTAATAAAGTGTTGTTGCCATATTTTGCCATTATTTATATGAACGAAAAAGCTTATCATAGATATGGATATGTACAGTTTACATGCACTTTGACCATTTAAACTCATTCCTGAGATTTAATCTGTAAACATTCCCAATCTTCCCATCAGTTGTGATGGCTAGTTTATTTTATAAATGTGGGATAGCGTGGAGGAAGATTTATTTCTGCTTTTATTCCTTTCATCGCATTCCCTGGGGGTCTGAAGTTTAGAAGTAGCAGTGCCTCTAAATTGTTTATATCCATATCCGACATCGTTCCACAAGCTTCTTACGATACGTTGCAGGAATTTTAGTTCTGACAGAACTGTAACTGTGACGCAGTCAGGCTTGTATACCTCTTCACTCACTCACGCATATTTTTTTTTCACTTCTGACCAGAAATTTTCAATTGGATTGTGGTTGGGGCTTAGTGATGGCCACTGGAATATCTCAACATTGTTGTCCTTAAGCCGTTTTGCCGCAACTTTAGAAGTATGCTCTGGATCGTGACCCACATGCAAACCCTGTTATTTGACCAAGCTTTAACTTCCTGGTGGATGTTTTGAGAAAATGCTTCAATATATCCACTCCTGCTTAAAATGCATTTGATTTTCAACGGCAAATCCAGTGGCTGCAGACAAAAGCTAGAAAAATAAACCTACTTCTTACACGTTTTTAAACCTCAATAAACTAAAAAAATAAATCTTCCTAAAGCTGTTTTCAGGTGTACTTCAAAACAGCATGCTATGGATCTTGTTAATTATATTCCACTTAAAGTAGAAGCAAAAAACTACCTTAGTTTTGGCTACCTTATGACTGACAAGTTGCAACCCCATGAGCATACAATTTTCCCTCAGATTTTCAGTCAGACCCACCACCCCTGATCCATTTCAGCTCTTGTCTAAAGCACTTTCTGCTCTAAAGAAACCAAAATGCAAACTTGAGGCTTCAAAATAGTTGTCAACAAACCAATGGGTAAAATCCATAGAGAGTATAAAGATGGATGGAGAAACTGCTTCTCAACAGTGAAGCCAAAGCAAGTAGAGCTCCCCCTGGTGGCTGGCTGCAGTATAGGTCATAAGCTCCACCCCCTCCATGTTAGTGGATGGGACTTGAGCCGAACTAAACACTTAGAAACCATCCTTGAAAAAAAATATTTGACGTGTGTTTGTCACTTTAGATAGTTAATATAATGCTGATGAATGTTCATGTGCTATTTTTTTGGATAAGTTTCATTTTAGTTAGCTATTTGACGCTACAAGATGTGACATAATGGCAACCACGAGCTGCCCTGCCAACCGCTCCATAAAGCGGTCCAGTGAGACTGTGGCAAAATTTAAAAAAAAAAAAATACAATGTATAATCCAACATTTCTTTATAACTGGTGGAGGTAGAGCAGGGTGTAGTATTAATTAAATGTTAATGCGTGTCAGTCTGGTGGAAGTGTGATCAAGTCATTGATATCGCGGCTCCGTGTGGCTCCAGACTGGGACTGTACTGCACAGACTCTGGATCCAAAGTCGCAAGATGGCGCTGCCCGTATCCCCAGGAAAAAAGCGTCAGTTTGGTCAATGCATAGTTATACAGTCTATGGTAACATGGTAACATCATGTTGTTATGTCGACTTCTTTTATGCAGTATTACTTATATATACGTACTGTTAAAAGGCATTTTCTGCTGTAGAAAAAGGAGCAAACACAAGGCCAAAACTGCCCAGCAAACAACAGGTGGTGAAGCAGTAATCCAATCCGAAAAAAAAAAAAATGCATGGACACAGGTTTCATCCATCAGAGGGGAAACTCAAGGTAGACATTTTCAGGCCAAGTGTGCCCACTAAACAGTGGTCTCTCACGGCAACAGATCGTACAGATTAGACGTGTGCACCAGTGGAACCAATGCCTTGAGGTATCAGATTGTTGTTTTCTTCATGACACGTCGTTGCTGTCGTGAATGGAAGCACAGGGGCCGCCGCGTTAAAAAGAACAACCGAGCTGTCACACATGAGCACTTATCTGTGTCACACTTTCTTATTGAACAAGTATCCCACACAAAACACACACACACACAGTCAATCTCATTCTCAGACTTTGTGGTCCCTGTCTTTGTTTCTTTCTCCGGCTTTATGTCTCTGCCTCACCCTCCGATTTCACCTCTCCTCTCAATCCCCACTCCGCCGTTAACAGCCTTGACCTAGAAAATTTGCGGTGTCATGATTTCACTTGATGAAAGAGGACATGTTCATCACCGCTGCAAAAAAAATAAAAAAAAAATAACGTCTAATCTCTGTCCGAGAGAAACCTTCTGTCTCCTGCTTTTCTGAAACTGAAATGGGCCCGTCGAATCCCCCTTGACACCTGCACATTTTGACAATTCACAGCTTTCCGCATCATTTGTGTCGCTTCCAACACAAGAGAATTGCTGCTGCCGTGGCGTCTATAAAGTTCAAGAGTTTGATGACTATTTATACGTCGGTAAATTCAATAAAATACAGCAAAACAGGCTACGTGTTGTGGCCCACTAAAGTACGAGCTCTTGTCACAGTGGAGGCTTGTCACTATAAATACAACTGCAGCATATTGAATTTTTAGACAACAGGATGTGCTAGTCACTGTAAAATAAATAAATAAATGAATAACTTATTGTCTTTTAGAAAAGAGCAATGGCACAACAATAAAACGAGAACATACTGTCGTCTTATTTTTAGAACCTCGGTGAAGCCTGTCGTTCTCTCTTTCTCTGGAAGAAAACTTAACATGAAACTGCCACACTACCACAAAAAGAAACGCGCGCATACACAAACGCGGGCGCTCGCTCGGAGACACAGGCGCCGTGTGAAGCATCCAGTCTGTCACTGTGGCAGCATCCTTTGTGCCTTTGTGCCTAACACAAGGGGAACATGCCTCTAACTGACATGCTGTGTTTTTAAGGAGAGTGAGTGTAGATGCCACATTAGACACTGTCACACGCTGGCTCATTTTCTGAAATGATGTTCAGAGCGCCGATAAGGGCGGGTTACTCAGAGGGCTACATGAGCGAGGCATGAGCGGGGATGATATAGCTTCTGTAGACGCAAATTAAAGGTTATCTGTTTGCTGTGGGACATATGGTGAACGGGATGAAGGGAAAATATGGGAGATTGAGGAGGATGACGACTGTCTACCGCATGTTTAAATACAGGCTTAGCCTATTCGCTGTTGACCAGCTTTCACCATGTGTCTTTCATGTTGTTGAAGACTAGCCTAGAATATTTAACATGTCTGCGCTTTAGTGCCGCCTTAAAAAGAAACTTGCGAGCTCTAGGGACCAAAATGAAAAGTTGTGTACACAAAATGTTTGGCCCTGAAGTGGCAACATTCAATTTCACCATCAAGAATCCAGTGAATCCAAAGAGTTTAGCGAGAAAATGCACATTCAGAATTTAATGTAGGAAAGGACAAGGGCATTTTATTCAGACATACAGTATTATAACATTTAGCCGAAAAACCCCGACAATTTCAAGGTTATGAATACCACAAGAGGATTCTGTTTATATGGCGTCTTGTCATGACCACAGTAAACACCACACCATTTGAAGGTAACATTAAGTATGGAGCTATAATAATGTGGGACGAGACTGATCCTCACTTGCGTCTTGTCAACTCTCCTTCCTTGTCTGTAGTTTGCTTGCTTCTCCCCAATTTGTTTCACCTGTCTCTCCTTACCCTGAGTGTCTGTAAATATAGTCCTAGCTTTCCCTCCTGTCTATTTCTTTTACTCAGTTGGGTCGTGTTTAGTTTGACTTAATTTGGATTTCCCTTGCCTCACTCTGCAGCGCTTTTTGTTACCTTCATTGTACCGTCTCATTGAACTGAACCTAATTATTTCACCCAGCCTTGCAGCATTCTCCAGCATTTAGGTCCTCCCTTCGACAGGTATAGCTTATTCACCTCTACTGTATGTCTTGCTGCCAAAGTGACATGCTGATTTGGTTGAGCACAGTTAAAACTGCCGTGACTTCCTCGCAGCGCTCCTGTATCCTGTACAGGCGCAGTCTGAAGATCAAATTTAAGCCCTGGACATATCCAGACTGTTAGTCTCTCAAAAGAATCAACCTCCACACACTTTACCCATAATGCAACCAATAACTTGCAGGCTTTCTGGTGTGAATGCGTAATCTCCGAGCTCGAGCGGAAGATAACTGATGACACAATCGGGGTTATTTTCTCAAATCTCACTAATCTCCTCCAGAGCCACACAAGACATCATCCAACTGTCTTCATTGGCTGCAATGCTGCTCAGGAGTAAAAAAAAAACTGACCTTTATGAATAAAATCAGTGTCTCTCCTTCACTGAAGCTGGAACAATTGATTAGTTGAGTGACAGAAAATCATTTAGTACTCAGCAAACCGACTGATTAGACACTATGTCACCTAAGGGCCTAAATGAGGAAATGGACATCAACCCCTTTGTGTGAATCCCCTGAATCGAATATCAATGCATATTCTCAGTATATTATCTGCCTATAACATTACTGATCATCTCTGTTTTATATCTTGTGCTGTCGGTCTGTAGATAATAATATTGCACTCCCTGTCAAGGACAAACAGATAAGCCTTTTCCGTGTTTTTCCTGGAATTGATATCAGCACACAAGCCCGAAGCTGAATAGGGATACCCCACAGAGAGTGTTGCTCTAAATATATTCTCTGGTAAACACACAGGTTTGGTGCACATGGTTCTTAGAATACAGCATGCAGTAATACGTCTGTGAAGATTCTTAGTCATCCAGGTCATTAGGTGTCTAAGACACAGCGAAACAAGTCCAGCTGAAGACCGTAGCTTCTTCAGGTCTCAATGACTGGTTCACGTTTTTACTTTGGATGTTGATAGGCCGCGCGAGAACCATTAATAATTAAATACCACCCAGGTTAATCTGAACAACGTCCACTAAAAACCTAAACTCCACCTGAGTCGTTTGTCTTCATCTTCCGTAACTGAGAGACGGACAACCATTCACACTCACATGCACACCTACGGACAATTTAGAATCACCAATGAACCTAACCAGCATGTCTTTGGACGTGGGAGGAAGCCGGAGTACCTGGAGAGAACCCACGCAGACACAGGGAGAACATGCAAACCCCACAAAGAACGGCCCAGTCGGCCCATGGATTCGAACCCGGGACCTTCTTGCTGTGAGGCATCAGGTGCCACTGAGTCGTTCAGAGCTGAAGAATCCCCTTGGATGATGTTGAAAGGTCATTGAGAAAACACAAGTCCAGTTGACTTTATTTTAGCTTTGATCATATGTTGGGTTCATCGTTTTAACATTATTATTCTAACTTCTTTGTACAGAGATGAATTGTTGACTTTATAAAGAACTATGTCAAGCATTACACAGGTATAAGAGCATGTGACCTCATCATGCAACTCAGATCATGTGATTTAAGATGGTAGCGCACTACTGTCACTCTGATGTGAATTAGTATGCTTGAAACAAGTAAGTAAATAAGTGAAAACGGCAGAATTGTTCGTTTTAGTTAGCTATTTGACGCTGTAGAAACAGGATGTGACATAATGGCGCCCACCAGTTGCCACGTCAACCACTCCATTGGCCAAAATAAAGTTGATTTAGTTCCCAGTTGTGATCATCTGCTGGTTTTTATAGTTTTATTTTTGGTGTGTTGATTAGACAACAAAGAAGACATCACCTTGGACTTTTTCACGCTTCTTATAGACCAAATCACTGAATGAATGAGCGATTAACTGAAAATTATCTTTATTACTGTCAGTATCCAGTCTTCTATTAATGGACTTAATGGATAACATGTATTGTACTATACATTTTTATTATAATTCAGCAACTTGAGTGAACTTGTTAACTTTAGTTTGAAAGTCAAAATCTGGTAAACTCCACGGCTTTTAACTTGGCGTATATAGTACAGTTTAAATGAGACAAACTCCAGCAGGGTTTTAAGAGCATCAAGAGATTTCTGGTGTTTTTACTGTGTGCGTCTCTGAGCTGCCAGTCAGAAATGAAAGATGAATGGGAAACGAAATCAGACGAGGCAGAACTGCGAGCTCCACACCAAAGTGTTACAGCTCCAAGCGCCAACACGAAATCTCCAAGCCCCGACATTAAAGCCCTAATCCATGCACGTTTTTCATCAAATCAATCTTGAGTACATACACTTCCATTTAATATTTCTTTTGGACTTAGACGTGTAAACTGATCGGAATTTAGAGCCACAGGAGTCTGTCAAAGTGGGGCATAAGCATCGTTTTGGATGTGACTTGCGACCAGAAAAAGCTTGATGGAAAACGACTCCGTAGATGAATGAAACACAGCTGAAAAGAAATGGGCCACCCGTTGTATTGTGCGTCTACAGTAAGTACATCTACACTGAAACTCCGGCGGTGACAAGCTCATCCTCTTCAAAGCGAATACACCCACAACAGCATTACGGCTTCTTAAGTTTATGTAAGTGCACTGAGAAGGCACTGTACAGAGGGGGAAAAAAATAAATACAGAAAAATTCAAAATTCCAGCATAATGGAAGCTAGAGCGAGCCAAACCTTTTCTCCGAGCCTACACTCAGCCACTCGTACATCTTCGCATGAAAAAACACGTTATTTGAATTGTTCTGAATGCAGCACAGTTCTTCAAATAAGCTCATTTTTAAGCAAACCTCAGAAAAATAGGGCACTTTAAACAACACTAAAGGCAAACGGCTAAAATTAATATTTAGCGCAATAAAAGCTAAATAAATCGAACAAACTGCTGAGCCTTTTTGTCTGTTATGGAAGAGAATAAGTGAACCAAAGCTTCCTACTGCTGGAAAAAAAAATTCAAATATGTCCTGTGAGGCGAACAAGAACTTTTCAAACAACATCCGCGTATTTCATTGAATGAAATGGACGTATCCGATACGACACGGACAGCTAAATGTGCAGAAACCATAAATGCCAGAGTAAATACTTAGGGTGAAGGCACAGAACGGAAACCATGAGCCTAGGAGGAAAACTGTTTTATTATTTATGTTTATATTTGTAGGGGGAGAAAATCATTAAAAAAAAAGAATCAAGATTTAAATGACGGTAAAACAAATACTAAGCTAAGCTAAAGATAAGAAAGAAAGACAGTATTCCTAATGATTTCCTTTGAAAGAATGGCACTAACATTTTTCCTGTTTTGGTATGTGTCTATTTTCTTCCTACAATATGTTTGTTTTGTCTAGCCACAATTTTGTTTCACATAATTAGGCATGCTAATGCTTCTAAATAAGAAAAAATGGAAGTATTTTTCGCCGCTGGCACAGTTTACTTGAGATTATAAAATCACATGACAATCCATCTCAGCAGGATTCAAGATTTGCATTCGTGACTGTCCACAGAGAACTGGCAGCTACGATTGCTGTCTTAGAAGTAGTGTCGGTCACAACTCTGAGTGCCTCTTATGCACAAATTTTCCTCACAAAGACGGTAATGCTGCTTTCACACACGCAGCGACTTAGGAGCAACTAAAAAAAACATGGCCTCCAAATTTACCAGATCCCAAACTGATCAATTATCTGTGGGATGATCCACAGAGTCCCCTCCCCTCAACCCATAGGACCCAACTGACAACATACACCACAGGACACCCTCAGAAGGCCCATGTCCATTCTCTGATGTGTCACAACTGTTTTGGAGGCACAAGGGAGACCTACACAATATTAGGAAGGTGATCATAATGTTATGCCTGATCGGTGTATAAGATATGGTTCATTGATCTGACTAAATGATAGACAGATGGCTCTTCCAATCACCCGCCAACTATTTTTTTTGCCTGTCCTTTTCCAAACGGGTTCCATGGACAAGCGCCCAGATGGTTCGTGCAACAAACCATCTGGCTCTTCAGGTTAACAACATACAACTCTGAATACATTTTCTAATGACAAGCCCTTCACTGTCTACTGTCATCAAATGACATTAAATGACAGTAAACAATGAATGAACTCAGACATTTCATTCATTTGTTTTTAGTCTTCAGTGAAAAATACGCTTCACAGGTTTTACAGAGGTCAACAAATCACCTGGAATTCCAGGAGAAATTATAGAGTTGCAGGGATTTTGTTGTTATCTAGCAAACATCATGCCAGGAGAAATGTCACTGAGTGACAGGGTAATTTGAACTTGAATATATAATTTATTTTACGGACGTTGTAACCTGTCAAGCAAATCAAAACTTCCCCAAACAAGGCTTGCTACAAAGCTGATGTTCCAGTTTTAATGGACTACCACCCCCCACTATACAGATGGAATATATAATTAAAACCAGCACTCTAGCTTCAAGCATTATTTTGTCAGCAGAGTTTCCTTCCTTGGCATAAAAGAGGTCGTCTAATCATCTAATTTGTATTCTATTAAAGCAGACCATTAGTCACAGATCTGTTTATCACATGTCAGCATGTGTCTCCGCTTGTCTCCCCGGAGACAGCAAGAGAGAGACGGAAATTAACAAAGAGAGAGAAAGAGATATCAGCTGACCACATGCCACCAGGCCTCTGCTGCATCTCCCCTGACAGTCTCAATCTATCAGCAGGTCAATCTGTTGACTGATATTACAACGAAAATACCCGCCTAAAAGACATCCGCTAGCTCAGTGAGACACCTTCTGCTAACTCTGAATGTGCAGCACGGCTTAGCGACACATGCTCGCGCAGTGTGAAGCCCGGTCATGTCAGTGTGGAGCCTCGCGCTACCAGACACACACAATGTGAAGGGTGGGGTGACTGCTTGGCCCACCCTGGAGTGGAAGAAACCTTTGTGGAGCTGCACTCTGTTGCTGTCAGCTACACTGTGTACTAAATATTACCAGTAGATACTTTAGATCGATCAGGAATTTATGCATAAACTCTAAACATTAAATTAATAACGAAATCCTGTTCAATCCTGTTATGTGTTGCACATGTCAGAATTGACAATAAAGCTGACTTTGACTTTGACTTTGAAAGAGAACTTTGACATTGACATGTTGTGGCACCAGTTTATCCAGAGTGACACTTTGTTGCTTTTCCTTGTTTTCACATCAACTTAAACTCAATTCATTATATCAGACGTATTTATCTAGAAATGTATACAATATATCTCATGTCCATACCATGTTATATACTCTGATATATTGTCGTTACAGTATTTGCCCAACATTTTTACATCCTTATATACTGTATACAGTGTATGTACATTTCTATTACCCCATATTATTATTATACAATGTTCTGCTGGGAAACCTTTGGACCTGACATTCTTGCGCATGTTACTTAGACATGTAGCACCCACCTAGACCAGACCAGGCACCCCCACCCCATAGCAATGACACTCCTTGATGGCAGCAGCCATCCCTAGCAGGATGCAGCCTGACACAGACACACACACAAAAACGGTTTAGGAACAACTCAGAAGAACAGCACAAGGTGTTGACCTGACCTCCAAATTCACTAGATCTCAAACTGATCAAGTGTCTGTGGGATGATCCACAGAGGCCCCTCTCCTCAACCCACAGGACCCAAAGCCACCCGACTAACAACATTATGTTACTGGACACCGCAGGATGTCCTCAGAAGACCCATGTCCATTCTCTGATGTGTCACAACTGTTTTGGAGGCACAAGGGAGACCTACACAATATTAGGAATGTTATGCCTGATTGGTTTGTGTTTCCTTTTATACTTCATATATAAATTTTTCATCGGTTCCATCCCATTTTCACTTTTTATTTTTACCTTTTTATTGATTTGATCTGTATGATAATGCTACTGGATACTGAATACATTTTACTGTTTCTGCCATTGGCTTGCACCAGGACCAGAGTAACTAATTTCGTTCCACCTCATGTTCCAACATGTGTGAAATGACAATAAAACTCCTTGAATCCTTGAATTTCCCATGATATCAATAAGGTATCACTCTATCTTTAATCTATCTATCTATGTCATCTGAACCAAATATATTTGGTAGCCCGAGTAACTTACGAACAGTTTGCTGAGAAACAATCCAAAGTTAAGTAGAGTTAAGAGGGAAAATAAGGTTGAAGCGGTGGAGGCTGAATATACGTCAAAAATATCCAGAAAGCTATGTGTAAAATTAAATCTATTTATAGTTAAGACGGATTTGAACCTTAGCATTTTAGCTGGTTAACTCTTATCCACAAATCAAATGTCACAGTGCTGAGAAAACCGTTTCATTATTTCTGACGCTGACACAGAAAGTGAAAACTATTTTAGTCTGCAAGTAATGGTTCTCGTTAAAAGCATCTAAAAAAAAGAACCCGCATTACATTTTTCTTTTTTGTATAATTAGCATCTTATCAACACATATCAAGTGAAGGAAATGACAGACTTTATTGTAGGACATTGTTCAAACATATGATTTTTTAGTTATACGATTTTCTTTCTTACATTTCAAAGCAACAACCAGCAAAAGTCATCAAAAAATCTTATAATGGTCAGTGCTGTTAGTGAAATCATGTTATTCTGTCACACATTTTATTAAAAAGAGATTTTACACCATTTAAACAACCAAGGAATTCGAGTAGGAATTCGGATAACCACGTAATGCTAAATTAGCAGTTTATGATTCAACTTGTAAATTACAGGTTCTGTGAGAATAAATTTGATCGTTTCTCTTTCACACAGTGAAATAAACGTTTTTCTTCGCAGCTCAAAGTGCTTGAAAGTGAATCATTTTAAATCCCGTTATTTAATCAAATGCTGAGAGCCCCACTTCTACACGTTTTAGAGGTGCTGCAAAATGAAGTGCGAGTATGACCGCGAAAAACTCTTCAAAACCCATTTTTCTCATCAGATTAGGAGTCACGGGGGTGAAGGGATCCGATCGAGGATGTGAGGTGTAACTTCAGCACCAGAATTTGGCAAAAGGTCACCAGTACCGTGACCCTGCAGCAGCTACGTTTTCAGTCAGTGAGGAATGACCACGTATATTCTCCACGCGAGCTAAGGTAAAGAAGCATTCCCAAAGTATTTCAGCTATGTGAGAGATATGTTTAGCTTCGGGAGGGGAAGTTTCAAGCTCGCCGGCCTCTTTGCTCCTTGAGGTAGAAACCTGAGGAGGATCAGTTGCTGAAGTGGGTTGAAGGTATGAGGATGGACTCGCAGGTTAAAACTGTGTTCACTTTCAGGAAAATGACTAGGAACGACTAAAATGTAAATCTCAGTTCTTCAGCCTCTTCTCAGCAGTGTTATCCGTGTCACTTTGATTGCTGTCACACTGATCATCATGTGTGCCTTGAAGCTGCTCTTTGTGTTAGTGTAAAGTGTGTGCTCCTGTGTGTGTGTGTGTGTGTGTTAGAGGGTCGTCGAAGTCAAGTGCTGGTGTCTAGTCAACTGCATTGGTTCACTCGAGAGCACACACACTCTTTCACACTGACTCACACACTCACACAGTTTGACCTGCTGTCACAAAGATGTGCCCATGTCTCCTCTCGGATCGACCCTGAGGACATCAATACAACAGCTGCAGCCAGCTCTGCTCTTCCTCTGCGGATCTCAGCTTCCCTCCCTCACATCTCGCTTTCTTTTTCTCCGGTGGGCCTTGGCGCTTGGCTTATCAACCTTTAAGTATAAACTGAATCCCCAACTAGCTGTTAGTCTTTGCTGTGGCCTTCTGAATCCGTGCAGAATAAGTGAAAATAAAAGTAAAAATATTAGTCATGTTTGTCAGTCAGGTACTTTTTAAGAACATGCCATACATATTTAGATTAGTTTTTTTATGATAGCTATTGGGTAACTTGCTCCTGTATCAATTCCCAGAAGATGATTATTAGTTTAACAGATAATATTGATCTTGTTCGCTGTTTATTTCTTTGCATTTTGTCCAAAATTACATCAAAAATGTACTTTCCCCCCAAAATACACGTAACTGTCTACACCGACTTATATATAGTATATTAGAAATAAACCCTTCGGTGCAATTTGCCTTGAGATGCTCGGTTTCTCTTTTTTCCTTTTTGCACAATTGTGAATCACGTGGAAGTTGTAGTAATGCAACGACGACAAAAGTTACAAAACGGCCGAGCATTGCCGGCTATGCGCTTGTTGAAATCCAGCATCACAATCCTGTGTTGTGTACACCCACCATCCATCTATGATCACCTCCTTCCTCAGGTGCAATTCACAACAACACCATTAATTCTGCAAAGGGTATCCTCTGAATATATATCATGCAGAAAATAAGTTTGTCACCAAAATGTATTTATAAATTTAATTCAATTCAATTTAAACGTAATTTACTGGAGGATGTAGGACCTCGGATCAAAAGAGACATTTCTGGACTTTTAGAGCGTACCTTCATGTATGCATATTTTGATTGTTGCTTACTTTGAGCTGTAAACATTTTAAAAATGTAATAAATCTGATTGAACTGTCACAGGTATAGCAGGAAAGGTTGGACCAAACGCAGGGCACTCACACAAAGAAGCAAGGGACGGTATAAAATAACAAAGTTCAGTTTAATGAAGACTTGAGGTGGTAACATTAAAGGGGAACTGTTGTTTTTTTACAACCTTCGACCTTATTTCTGGAATAAAATCCGGTTGTTTACTCACCCATATAACTTTTGTGTAATTTGTAGTCGTTCGGGAGATATTTAGATGAGCGTATATCCATATAGTGGGAGTGACTGGGGCACCGAAACGCAGAATCTAAATAACGCATTATATGCCATGAAACTCGTTCATTTCACCAATATTTTGTTATGATACGCTAGTGCTATTCCCCACTGAGTCCGGAGTTACCTGTTATCATCATCTGGGGTCTGTAGATTGACCTACAGACCCCAGATGATGTCTTCTGACCTGGATGATGTCATGTCTGTGCGTTGCGCACAGAGACTGCGTTTTCGGTGCCCCAGTCACTCCCACTATATGGATATATGTGGATCTAAATATCTCCCGAACGACAAATTACACCAAAGTTATATGGGTGAGTAAACGATCATATTTTATGCCAGAAATAAGGCCCATGTTGTACGAAACAGTAGTTCCCCTTTTAGTGCTGGTATGTAAAAGCAGGTCTTCCAAAAGTGAGTCCAAACAAAAGAGAAATCCAGGATAATCCAAAAAAACTAAAACAACAGCAACAAAAGGCAGAGGGAGGGGCAGGGCAATATACACTAATGAGCATGCAGACAATGGACCCACGGCAAGACAGGTGGAAAAGACAAGGAAAGGAAGCAAAATTAAAGTAACCAAGCTGGATAACAAAAGGTACCAAAACTCAATATCATGGCATGAACATAGAGTAACCATGACATCAGAATGTAGAAAACAGCAAACAGCTTCATGTTCCTACTGAAGTTTTCACACAAATGATTATCTATACCATTCACTAGTGTGCACACTCTGGATCCTGCAGCAGGGGTTCAGGCAAAGGCCCAAACAAAAAAAAAGTAATTTTCACACACTGAAACGAAGCGTACCAGTGAACCGGAGGCTGAAAGCACTCAGTGCATTGTATGTTTGCAGAGTGAATATTGAATCTGGCTCGTGACCAGCGAGGATGTTGCATGCCAACCCCTGGATCTCGCAGTTTTTCCTCTTTGTTCATTTCCTCCGGGTTATCTAAAAGACTATATGTTGAATAATAATCATGTAGGACTGATAAAAAGTTGATCCTATATGTTCTGTTTACCTACAAGTAAAATTTCTGAGCAGTAA
The DNA here is from genome assembly GCF_963514085.1 of Chelon labrosus. Taxonomy (NCBI): domain Eukaryota; kingdom Metazoa; phylum Chordata; class Actinopteri; order Mugiliformes; family Mugilidae; genus Chelon; species Chelon labrosus. The sequence continues at coordinate 9,551,848 of NC_140343.1, forward strand.
AAGACATTTCCAGGCTGGATTACAAGCCTGCAAATGGCGATTCGGATTCAAAGACCTTGTTAAAATGGCTCTTAGTGAGAGGGACCTGACACTTTTTGTCTCTCTGCCCCATATATAAAACTGAAGAGGACTGTCCACTGGGTTCATTGTCATCTCTTTATGTCTCTTTCTTGCTTCAAATTATTTTCATCCTCCTTCAGCGTTTTTAACGGTCTTCATCTCTCAGGAGACTTCTTATCATAACTGCTGTCATACAGAGCAACGCTGTAAAATTGTCCCAGTCGTCCGTCCCAGTACCTGTCCCGTCTTCTCTGCCCTGGTATTTCCTGTAGTATTATTAAACTATCAAGGAGAACAAGATGAGCTTATGAGAACACAAAAAGCCCGATGTGTAGGGTCATGATACATGAACAGTCTAAGTGTGTGACATTTTGCCAGACAAAAGTCTGCGCTGGGGGAACAAGTGTCGGACCCGAACAGTAATCTTTCTTTCTTTTCTTTTTTTCTTGCGGTCACTTTCCTTTTGTTCCTGAGTGGAAGCACTGAACGCCCCACTGCTCCGGCAGAGCAGCTTAGCGGGCCAACAGAACAGAAGCCTGTGGCTGTAAAAGGCAGGTGTGGATGAAACTGAGCGAGCGCGAAGCCGGGTACCTCTGCAAAAGAGCACAGACGCTTGGTCAACCTACCGTGGGTAGATGACGTTTTAACTGGAAGAGGAATGTAAGACTGTGCAGGTGGAGAGCTAAAAAAACAACAGAGCTAAAAATAATAATGTGGAGAGCTAAATCTAAGAAGTGACACCGTTAAAGGTGAGAAATGCTTTTTAAACACACTCTTCAAAACACATCAATACAGTAAATTATTCCTCACAGGTGCTGAAAACATGAGATTTTGGGGGTTAAAACAATTATAATCAATCACAAATTTGACAGCAAAATTAACATCTTGTTTGATAATCAGTTAATCCTTTGGGACGTTCATCATTTAAGACTTTGAAGGCTACAACTGTTGCAGCTCTGTGAGGCTGTAGAACTACTTTTCTTCAAGCTAAATGCCAACTACTGGTGACGTGAAGTGGGCTGGTACCCAAATGAGCTAATCTCAACTTTAAGGGACGCAATGAAACAACGTCTACGACTTTGGTTGCTACCACCAAATTCATCATGCTGATGAGCAGATGTGGAGTACTGGGTGAACCCAGATGGAGCAATGCTGGCAGAGAACGGTGACGGTAAGAAAACTTGATTCATACAATAGTGATATTTTCCTAAAATGTTTTTTGCCCCCGATCCAATACCAATCTTTTAATACTGAGTGTCAGCCAACAAAGTCCCGATCCAATCTTAAATGAACAAAATGTCCTCCCATGGAGATTCATAAAGGCTTTTCTTATCTTACTTGTATTTTTCTAGATCAGGTGTGCACCACACAGCTGGATTAAGTGCAATAAATAGGGCTATCAAAGTTAATGCAGTGTCGAGAGGGTAGCTCATTCCTTGGCTCCAGAAAACCTGTTTTCTCTCTGGTTATCCGACGTCATAAACTCCATAACCCTCTCCGTAATGCTATTTGCTTTAAGTCAGTCTTGAGGAAAATTTTCTCTTCCTTTAAACACAGCTTTCAGTGCACCTGAGTGTATTCTCAACACATTCAGTTTTGTGGTTTATTATAGGTGGCAAATCAAGTTGTTAGTGTAGAAGAGGTTGATCAACTACTACCACCTCGCCAAACATCCACATTGCACAATATATGTTTTTCTGTCTGACTTCATTTTTAGGAGTGAAATTCTTCCACACTGGAGACATGTTTAGTCATGTCTTCTTTGTTTTTTTTGGGGAAGCTTTGACGCTAGATAATCACCAGTACAACAAAAGAGGAAGAAGACATTTTGACGCTACAGGGACAGTTTTGGTTTATGGATCTAAAGCATGCTAACATGTGCTAAGTAGCTCTTCACACACTAAAAACAGCAGCGGTTGAGGCAGATGTGAATTCTGCAGGTCTGGTCATGAACCTAGATGAAAAGTAAGGAGATCTCCACATTTATTAACAAATAATTCTCTGTATAACATGAATAATTTCATGGTAATTCATCCAGACATTTAAATATTTCAGCTGCTTCCTCACCGTTATCATGGCAATGAATGCTCCTCATATGCGACAGTTTTATGAGTTGTGTTGAACATTTTTTTAGGTGTAGACATCCAAGGCTGAAAATTTTCTGTGGCGGTAATCAATAATAAATATATGCACGGCCCTTGATGTACTTTAGATGTCTGACATCCTTTAAAACATTATCAAATGAAGAGACATTAAAATTCTTGAATAAGCTCTTCCTCTTCCGCAACCTTTTCAAGGTGAGGCAAAATAACTGATGTACATTGTCTCACCCATTATATCCTCTCCCACTTTGCGTTTGCTCCAGCAGTGACACAGCCCTTAATATCCAGCATGGCTATCTCTGAGACCATATGCCCACGGCAGGAACCCTGAAGAGGCTGGCAGAGGGCCCACTCACTACCAGCAAATAAATAATGGGCCATTATGTTCAATCATATGCTGAGCTATAAAGGTCTAAAGCTCAGAGCTGCAGTATATGCAACATGGAGGATGGAAAAACAGGATAGACCGCAGTCCTTCTGCAAGGGTCAGAGCCTGATATATACTTTACTCCATACAACATGGCTCTATTGTCCAAAAAAAAATCAGACATACTGTTGCACTTCCATTAAAAGTAGCGGTTATTAAGGAGTCAGGTACACTCACAGAACCAAATAATAAATTTTATAGTGTATTGCTGTTTACAGATTTCTAAACTTTTTAAGCATTTTAATTCTACAAATTATATCTTCAATTATTCGAAACAGCAAGCTGGCACTTTGATTTTTAAATATGGGAGAATTGTGAGGGAGAAACGAAAAACATTTACTGATGCCAGGTTGTCAAATAAGCAGCTCTTCCCAAGCAAATCTTACTTTTGGCAATTTGTCAGACAAAACAAGCAATCTGAGGATGTGGCACATGTGAAGTGTACTCTTCAATTTGCACACACAATTAAGACAAAACAAACAAATGAGTGATTAATCAGTAATTAAAGTTATTGTGATGATGATTAGATGTAGTCCTAATAATAACAAAACATGCAGGTGCACTCTGTTCAGAGTTAAATACATAATTCTCGGACATAATAACCATTAAAGTACAAACATATATATTGTGTAATGTCAGCATAACAAATTTATAAGTTATATGCGTGGTGTCCTGAAGTGGGAGCATGCTGGTTTGCCATCCTCTTCCAGGATAATTCTTGGCACATTTAAATTTCTCTCATGCCTCGTTTTCTTTCTTAACCTCCGGCCGGTTGGTTGGAGAAGCTGGTGGGAGGCCTGAGGTCAGGGTCAATTAACCGGCGAAGTCTACGTGTGGTGAAATAATTTCGGCTTCGTCTGATACAAAAGGCTAATTGATGCTATCGCTTACCTTGCATGTTGGAGGAAAAAAAAAGAAAGAAAGAATCAATACAGAAGACAGCACAACTCAAGGAGCTTGCCATTGCCGTCTGTCTAACATAGCGGTGTATTGATGTGACTCTTTGAGCTGCAAATTAGTTGAAGTGACAGTATAATGGAGCCCAGTGAAAGGAAAGGAAGAAATTTAGGTGAAAACAAAGGATTCTTTCATTTCTTTTATGCCCACCAGAGCTCTGTTCTCTAACGGTATCAATTATAGTCTCATATCAGAGAAATATAATCTATTTAGACTGGTTTGTTATGCAAATAACCTGAGGAATTTGGGCGGTGAAGTGTTTTATAATGTAGAAGCCTTCTGCTGCTCTCTGAAGCCGAAATCAATTTATGCTTTTTCAATCGTGTCAGCGATGACAGCTACAGAAGAGAGACGGTGAACGTAGTTAAATGTAATGAAGGGGGTTTAGTTGTGCATTGACTCATACGGATGAGACATACCAGAAGTAGGTTAAATAGTGCAGGGATCACTCATGTTGTTAGAGCTATATAAGCATCAAACATCAGTCGTCAGAAGAGATTTTGTAACTTTCGTGACAAAGGTTTTACTACTTGACTGCATTTTAGCCTTCTTAGTTTACAAAAGAGCAGAAATCAACAATTCTAAGCCCTTTTTAATACCAAACAAGAAAGATTATTATTTAAATTGCTTTTTGGTTTGACTAACGTCTAGAGATGTTAGATTTAAATTATACAAAGAACAAAGAAGAAAAACCTCACGGACTGAACAAGAGAAGTCCCAGTGAGCATCAAATCAATGAGCAGCTCGTCAATAAATGGATTAACTGTTGACCTTTTTCAAAAGAGATCCTGAACTGCAATTTGCGCTGTACACCTCCAAATGAGGGCCTTTGCTGCATATCATTTTCCATCTCTCTCTCATTTTTAAATGGTCATCGCAAAGGCAAAAACATATTTTTTAAAAAATCACCTCAAGTTGAATGTGATTCCTCAAAATCTTGCAGTATGCAGAGGCTGCTAAAACATCTAATGACAGACACACAAAACTAAGTCAAGATCTGTGACCGAAATTGATAGAAACGATCTTTGTGCAGCCTCATTTTCAGTCCCACGGTTGGCTTTAAATGGACGCAGAAGAGGCCGTAAACAACCATTTGAAATCGAGACTTGTGACCTTTTGCTGCTCCTTGGATTTGTCAACGGGATGAAGAAGAGCAGTTTCACCGGTTGTGTCACGTCGGCAGAAAAGGTGTCTTTGCGCACAACCGTAACACGCGCGGCTGTTTATCGCCCGCAGTACTGCTAATTTATCACACAGAGGCAAACCAAGTGATGCAGTGATATCTGCATCAGCGTTACTGGAGTGTCAGAAACGAGCGCTGAAAGCTCAGGATAAAATTCAAAGATCCCACACGGCTAGATTGTAAATGAGAAGAATGATATGGCACGCTCTGGAAAACTGTATGTGGAGAATGCCTTAATGTGCATATTATCATAAAAATGACAAACGCATGGTTTACTGAAAGTCAACTTACTGGAAATTTTTAGCGTTACTGGTCACCATCACAGGATCTTAATCAATTTTTTTTAATCAATCAAATACAGTTTCTATTGTCAATCATTTTAAACACTCGGCCTCTTACTACTGCTGAATGACAGGGCCAAAATAGCTGAGTACATCGGAGCAGCTACTTTTTTAAAGTTATGTAATGAAAGTCAAGTGGACTAGTCGCAGATGACGCCGCTAATAAAAACGCAGGAGAAAGTAATGCTCTGCAACAATGACATTTACATTCTTGACCTGTATACATATTATGAGAACAGACAGGTCATGCGCTACATACTGTGCACTGCAGGTATGTATAGCCTGTATAAAAACAGGCTGCAACTCAGCACCATCAATAGCGTTTAAAAGTGTTTTTCTCCGTGTACTGCAGCTAAAGGTCTAATAACTTTGACAATGAAATTTACCAACAAATTGTTGATTTGCAGGCTCCTTCTCTCTGTCACCACAGGCATTTAGTGAAGTTATTAACTGACTGCTGTCAAGAGGATTTGGACCGTTCCTCTGCTAGCGTTAGCGGATGCCTTTTCAGATGAGTGTGCATTGCAGTAGTGTTTTTGTTGTATTTCAGGACTGACTTACATATTTTGCATGTCACAGTAGAATAGGCTTCATCTTTAGTGAAGTATTGCTGCCGCTAGTTTCCTGCAACAACCCATTGGGCTCCTCATCCGTCTTCTCGGAGGTGTCCATGTTGTAATTTTGACGTGGTAAGTGACTGGTCAACATGATGTTTAAAGCGTCACGGCTCAGCATCGAAATTGACAAACCGACTAGACCAAACTGGCTATTTTGGCACGTTAGGAGACCATGTGTATGCACAGCTGGCCTGAGTGATTCAGACACTAGGGTTATATTATATAACAATTAACTTTGAAAGGAAAATGCTTTAATTCTGTCATTTAGATCTAGTGTTGCAATTTGCTTATTAAAACTGGATTTTCAAGCTGATACGGTGACCTGACCTAGACGCCCTCAGCTACAGCATAAACAACTTTCGAACATGTTGCACAGGTTGCGTCTGCAGTCACCAGAGAGGGACGTGACCCAAACATTTGGTATAGAGATGCTGCCAGAAGTATGCATTTAGAAATGCTATATTTCCCCTGTGACTGACGTGACTCACCGCTGATAGAGAGGACCAACAAGCTCTTCCTGAACATGAGAACAGGATTGTTGTGTGAAAATTCACAGCCAAGGTGTGAACGTTCATAGTTAAGGATATATTTTCGCCCCTAATATAATTTATTAATCACATCCCGGTAAACGCTGGGCATGTTTTGTTAGCAGTGACTTCATGTACACCTGCAAGCCGTGACAGTTAAGTGTGATAGCCTGTGGGTATGTTACCAGACATGACTGATCCAAAATTGCCTCTTAATGCCCAACTCGCTGAGGGAAACACACACCCCCAGAGCCCAGGACTCTCGGGCTCTGAGCAAAAGGTAAATATTCCCACAGGTTCAAAGTACCTTGAGGAAGAACAAAACCAAATTTATTCTGAAACAATTTGAATGCTGTGTGGAAATAAATATTTCATAGTGAAGGCAAGCCCTGAGGAAAAATAGACTGGGTAACTCTGGAGTAAAAGCCTCAGCACGGGTGCGAAGGATCTCCTTCCAAGCTCCTACTTTCCCCCAGTTCAACTATCTGTCTGTCACATTGATAACCTGTCACCAGACGAATACAAAAACAGCATCTTTAAAACATGAGCTGACAGAGCGTGGAGCAGGCCACAGTATGTATGCATGCACGCGTGTGTGCCGGGCCAGTGTGTCATCTGCATATCCATTCACAATAAGGGTGTGATAGGTTTCCCCCGAGGCGATCATTTGTTCGTTTGTTGCACGTAAACACACGCTGAACACAAATTACAGCTTGTCACATGTTAACACAACAAGCATCTAAAACTGGATCAGCGGTGGTTAACCTTTAGGTGGCAGATGGGGCATGGGCATGGGCATGTATGAGTCCAGCCTCCAGGGAGAAGGACTGAAATAGTTTAGGGAAATAAATAATAGTATAGTCTAATCATATTTTCAGTTCACATTTTTAGGTTCATGGGATGGTGAGGCCACTTCGCAGTCTCTAAATTGGGCCCTAACTAGCAGCTCTTGGACGGGAAATTCGAAGGAAATTAACTCCTCGACCCCTCGACACTCAACACTGACACAAATCAGCAATTTCGGTGACAGAGCCCGCTGCTGACACAGATGACTTTGCCACCTCTCGCAAGGCTTGTTTGCGGGATATGTAGCACTTACACCCAACAATATCCGCTGGGTCAGGGTTTGCATTGACTTTCAAAATAACAGGGTCAAGCGCCGGATTACTGCGCTGCATTTTAGGCTCGCTGAATAGGTGAAAATCCTGGGGGAAGGTAAAGGTCGCTGAACAACTGCAGCATTTTCAGGCTATGGAGATGACAGCCAATAGATAAAGCAGGAACAATATGTTTCGATAGCACTCTTTTTGAGTGTGCTGGGCTATTTTCCCGCATCTCCACTCTTACTCCAAATCTGCAAAGGGCGCTTGACTTCACACTTTCAAAAAACTGCTTTTGTAAACAGATATGAGCAAGTCAGAGAGCTTTAAAATCTGGAAAAGAACTCACTTGATACACAAAAACCAGCAGAACAAGATTGAACCTGTATTCCTGAAGTGAGAGATTAATCCGTTTTTAATGATGCACTGGTGCATATTTGTTTTTAAAGTGACTCCATGTCACACAAACCCAGGATTAATAACTGACTGGGTGTATTGATTACACTTAAGCTGGTCTGGGTCTAGCATTTCCAGTGTGACTCTCTGCTAGTTTACTTCACTGTTATGTGTGATGCGAAACTAAATATCTCTGTAGGTTTTAGGAGAATGAACATAAACGGAGCATAAAATACAAAGAGGCCTCTTGGGGCTCTTAAAAATCCAAATGGGCACTTTCCACTACTTTCTTCTAATATATTTTTCTTGCATATATTTTGGTTAGCATTAACACAGGACGACAGGTATTCATTCATACTTTGTTTAGAGCATTAAATATCCAAATCTCGAGGTTTTCCATTAAAATAAATAAATGTCTGTTACCTAACTATTTCCAAATGAGGCAACGCTACGGTGCCTGAGCCTGTGACACACTGATTCATTTCCTGTAATAGTTCTACATTTGCACTAACATTAACTTTGTATCCGTGGACACATTCGCATTAAATTGCAACTAATGTCATCTCTACGAGCAGATCTCTGGATGTGAATGCAGAATGCTAATCAGTCATAATAAAATGGCTGATGTGTCTAGAGATCTCTGCTAATGCAAACTGAACATTTCCTACTGCAGCGGCTTAGCATTAGGAAAATACTCAATGCAATGTGTTTGTCAGCGAGATAAGCACTGTGTGTCTACAAAACAAGAGAATTATTTTTATTTTTTTTCCCAGTGGATGAGTTGAAAGAGGTGCTGGGAGTAATGGAAAAAAATAAGAAGGAGCGACCATAGTGAGCTGTTCGGTGAAGAGCTGCAGGTGACAGGCTGCATACCTCCCACTTCTAAGAGAATTGATCAGCTGCTTTCACACAGAATGATTTCCTTTGTGCATTATCTGCCACCTGTAGCGTTTGTTATTACCACCAGTAGCCACAGGTGTCTCCCAAATCAACTGGGACGAAGATCTTTAAGACTGTCCCGTTAATGTTTCGAGATCTCAACACAAAAAGCAGCCATGCTGTAGCTTTAGTTTCTCAAATGCAAATATTTGCGGCTTGTCTGCATCCTGGCGGGCGGTGGAGAAAGTCGGAGAGTTTACAGAGGAGCGGTGTCAAAGCATACACAGAGCACGGATAATAACAGTGACTGTGTCAGCAGTGGGTCTATTTTACACCGACAGACTAAGATCAGCTTATACATCAGTTCATTAGGCACCTACTTACCATGAAAAGGCCACCGTGACCACCAAACAACCCACCACCCACACTGTACCTATTTGTCTCTCCTCTGCAGCTAACCCTCCCCCTCTTTCTCTCTCTCTCCCCCACACAGACACACAAATACATACAAACGCACATAGAGAGACAAGCAGCATTCTGTTTAATCACAATAGACCTGGCCTTTCAACACATTTACATGTCTCGTAATGGAGGGGGGGGACTCAGTACGGAGCCTGTCATTACGTGCACCATTAAAACACAGCAGTAGACTAATCTAGTGCTTCCATAAGCAACAGCAACAACAGCAGTAGGAGAAGGAGAAGAAGAAGAAGCAGAGGACGTGGTAGAAGAGGCAGAGAAAGAAGCAGGAGGAGAAGTGGAGGTAAAGCAAATAAGTTGCAAAGAAAAATGCTGGAAAAGAGTAGGAAACGAAGGAGCTTGCGAGGAAGAGCAGCGGCGGAAAGAGCAGAAGGAGGATTAGAAAGATAAAACAGTCTGGGATGTCAGAGGAGTAGCAGCAGCAGGTTCAGTGAGAAGTGATGCATGAGGAGAAACAGCAGGAGACAAGAGTAAAGGGTGAAACAGCAGGCGATGCATGGGGAGAAGAGGAGGAAGACGGTGGCGCCTGAGGAGGATGAAGAGTTGGAGGAGAAGCAGGAGCTATGGAAGGAACTGAAGATGTTCAAAGAGGAGCAGAATAAGGGCACTACTTAGGAAGGAGCATCATTATGGGATTCTTGGAGAGGTGTCGAGATAGAGGAAGGAGGAGGTTGAGGTGAAGAAGGGGGGGCAGGTAGGAGATGCTCACCATGAGCAAACACACGGATTAGGAGGTGATGATTGGAAAGAAACAGCACAAGAGCAACTGGCAATGCTTGGGGAGAAGTAGTGAGCAGCAGAGGAGGGCTGGGGCAAAAGAAAAGGAGGAGATGATGCTTGCAGGGGATGAACAGAAGATGCTGAAGGAAATCAAAGAAAGAAGCAGGGGGCTATGAGTGGGGCGTCGCAAAATAGGGAGCAGGGGGTCGTGACTGAGGAACATGAGCAGAAATAGTAGATAAGCAGCAGGAGCAAAATATGATGTTTGGAGAGAAGCAGTAGCAGGAGGAGATGCTTGGAGAGGAGATCATGACTGAGGAGAAACAGCAAGAAGAAGAGCAGGTTAATGCTTGGAGATGTGCAGAGGCATTATGACGCGCTCTAAAAAGCAACAGCAATTATAATGTTTGCAAGGAAATAGCACAAGCGGGGGAAATATTGCTTGAGGAGAAGCAGCGAGGAGCAGAGGAGGTCATGCTTTGAGAGCTGCAGCAAAGGAATAGGGAAGTGAGGTTATAGAGAGGAGCAGAAGGAGATGAAGCTGGAAGGAAAGCAGAATATGAGTGGGGTGCAGACGGAGAGAGAGCAGGTAAGGTCACGCTTGAGGAGAAAGAGCAGAAGAAGGTGTAGATGAAGAGGAGGACCAGGGGTATTCCTGGAGAGAAGCAGTGGCAGCAGGCAGTGCTCAGAAGGAGCAGCAAGCGTGCAAAGCCTGGTAAGGAGCTAGAGCAGCAGCAGCAGCAGCAGCAGTGTGCGATGCTCGGAGATGAGTAGGAGGAAATCATGCTGGGAGAGGTGCAACAAAAGAGGCAGAAGGTGATGTTTGGAAAGGAGCGTACAGGGGAGAGACGGCGCTTCAGGGGGAAAGCAGCGGGAGGAACAAGAGGTGATGTTGGGGAGGAGCAGCGGGACGAGCAGTGGGGTGGAGGAGGCGGCAGCAGCGACAAGGAGCCACTGAGCACCTGCGAGCTGTAATTATGATTCACTTTGCTGCTCCAGGTGAGCGGCGGCCTGCGGGATAATAGAGCCACAACAGTGCACTCAGGAGGTAATGTTTGATAGGAAACACCACTCAGTGTTATATCCATATCAAAAGGACATTATGCACTGATTTGGATGCAGCTCTGATACAGCTGAGTAAAAGTACAATAAACATCATTTTAGAAGAGAATTGATGGGCAAACACAGTGCAGGGTTATTCCATGCACGTATTTTTAATATGCGCATGAAATAACGTTGTGCACACTAAATGTAAGGTGTAGTGGAAGCAAGTGATCCCACATTCCACTACTGAAAAGAGAGCCAGCTCACCTGCCTGCCTGCAGAACCAGAAAACTTTCATCTTAAAGCAGCACCACATAAAAAACAACAAAACTGGTTTCTTTGGATAGCAAAAGTTAAATCATATGAAAAGGAGATGAGTTGGCTTTGCAGCTTCTGAAGCCTCCTGCTTTAATCACTCTTTAATTAATTCCAGGCTTCACCCTACATCAACTGAGAAATGCTCCCTTCTTACCTTCCACTGCGCACACCAAAGTAATCACACTGAGAAGCAGCGCTGCCCAAGTGGCCGGCACTGTGGTCACAGCGACTCCCCGTCTGTCCTCTCCCATTATCCACAGGAAATTAAAAGAAGGAAAAAAAAAAAAAAAAAAAAAATCCCAATCCCAACAGAAAGACGCCGTATTCCTCCGGTGAACAGTCACATCTCAGTCCGCAGTTTGTGCGTGCGGAACCGGCGGAGTCAGCGGGGACTGACGGGGAGGGGGACAGGCTGCTGCTGGATCCCTGCTCTCTCCCCTCTCAGCCCTGTTCCTTCTTCACACCTTTCCGTCCAATCAGGAGAGAGGATGGCGGCTCGTAAACCAATCAACCGTGCTTTTCCACCTGACCCAAGCTGAATGCCCAATGGTCAGGTCTCTCCCCCACCGCCCTAAAGCGGAGTCTGTGTGACGGGAGGGCGACACCACGTGGTCACGAGGAGGCACAGCAGCTCCAACTTTATTTAGAGAGAAGCTTTCGGGAGGTTTGTCTCGGGGTCAAAGTTGAAAGACTCCCTGTGGTGTGATGACAGTTGTTTTCTTAAGCAGGGTGCTGCAATAAGAACATGCAAGTGGTCAAACACGAGGACCAGACCCCTGAAAGAGGGGAAAGGGGTGATGCAAATAGTTAGGGGAGGTCAGAGGAGAAGCAGGAGCTGTAGGTGTGTAAAAATAAAAATAAAAATAGATGATCGCAAGCTGTACCGGAGCGGGACGCAGAGGCATAAGCGGGTCGGACACGGCCTGAAAGGAGGCAAAGTGTCTGCGGAGGAATCCTTTGGCTGACAAGTGAATGAGAGTCAGGCGGGTCGGTAGCAGCGAAATTTGGTTGGCTTGAATGCAGTCTTCCACAGATGCCCTTGCCTCAGTCTGCCACTAGAGGGAGTCAAAGGCTAACGTAGGTGGGAAAACACCTGACAGGAAGTCAAGTGTGACTAGGGGAAAGCTGGGTCTGCCAACTGAGTAGGAGATAGAACCAGAGAATGTCTAATAGGAAGAGAATTGGCACTCTCTGGTTCTGGACTTCCGGTTTCTGGACTGGCTGCAGTAACACGTCTCTGTCCATGGGGCGCTCGCAGGCGAGTACAGAATGAATGGGAGCTGATGGGGTTTCACCCCCAGAATCCACTTTTCTCAGGATGTAATTTTTTGTCAAGTAATTGGAAGTTGCATTCAAAAGGGGGGGCTAAGATAATACACTCAGCTGAAAATTGCATTTTTAAGTTCATTTATCTGTTCTAAAAATCCGTTCAAAAAATGTGATGACGTCACATATTTTCATACTGCCAGAGGTGCTGCTTTATGGCAATTTCACCCGTGTACTTTTTACAGCACATATATAACGATATGAAAATAAAAGTGCCCGCAGGAAAACATAAATACTGCACACAAAAATTAACTTCGACACAAAGTCCTCCTTAAGAAAATGTTTCTGATTCTGCTTTAGTTTCAGGTGCCATCAAACGAGGTCTCTGGTCGTAATCAGTCGCAAGTCCGTCACTAACCAATCAGCATTCATTAGCAGAATGCTAGCGTGTTCCGGCCAACAACGGCCCAACCTGTAAGAAATTGAAAAGGCATAAGTACTCATTCATTCGACTTTTGGACTATAATCTATATTGAACTTGCGGAATCAACACTAAAATCTACGTTGATTCAACGACAAGCAGGAGAAAGAGATACATTTAGCCGTCTAGCTCCATAGACTTCCATTCAGTCTGCACTCGCCCGCGATCACCTCCAGTGGAATTCTAATGGAACTGCAATCAAGATAGATACAATGGGGCTAATAGGAAGTGCCAAGGCTCTCCGTAGACGGGCTCTGATAGAACTCAAATATGTACATGTCACCAGTAGCGCCCCCTATAGACCGTATTGCACGAAACTTGGTGGGCTTGTAAGGAGTCACCCACAGATTATTACATAAAGCAGCAGGTGGAGTAAGAAGTGATTTGCGGATTCATGAGAAGAAATAGGAGGAGGGGTGATGCTCGAGAAGAAGAGAGTTATTCTTTGTGTTTTGGCTGACATTTCTTTTTCTCTTGATCTGACATCTGATACGATCGCAAATAAATAACCAACTTTCTCAATGAACTGTTGGCAAAATCCCAGAAAATCCCTGTTGTGCGACAGGTGTCAAGAAATGGTTAATGCCTCAATTGATCTACTCTACTCTATTAATGCGTGTAAACTCACTTACCAGTTCATTAGGTACATAGGTCGACTTAGCACCTTTCTGACGTTGCTTCAACATATAACTGAACATTATAAGATTTGTGAAGCTGAAGATTCTGTTTTGGCAAGGAAGTGTAGACTATCTTTATTCCTTCTACTTTGAAGCAGCGACCAGATTATTTTACTCCCTATTCAAAGTGTTTAAAACTCCTAAGATCCCCAAATTTAAGCTCTGGGTTTGTCTCTGTCCTCATTCAACCGGCATTAAAATTCTCACATCTATCCTGACCTTGTCACGGAGGAGAGGCACATACGCCTCCCTTAGACTTTGGGACTTTTGGCTCCTGACGGGCTTAATCAAGACACATTAGTCTCAGTGACTGTTGAAGAAACTACAAAGAGCTAGGCAACTTTCTGAAAAACACACCTCTGAATAAAATGTATTTATGACCACTCTGGTTTGAGGTCAGTGGTGCAAAATAAAATGTACCACAAATCAAACACTTGGACCCATCAGTCATAACATTATGACCACCTGCCTAATGTTGTGTAGGTCTCCCTTGTGCCTCCAAAACAGTTGTGACTCATCAGAGAATGGACATGGGCTTTCTGAGAGTGTCCTGTAGTGTCTGGCAATAGGATGTTGTTAGTGGAGGTCTTTGGGTCCTGTGGGTTGAGGGGAGGGGCCTCTGTGGATCAGGCTTGTTCCAGTGCATCCTACAGATACTTGATCAGTTTGGGATCAAGGGAATTTGGAGGCCAAGTCAACACCTTGTGCTGTTCTTCATGTTTTTTTGAGTGTGTGTGCCTGTCAGGCTGCATCCTGCTGAGGATGGCTGCTGCCATCAAGGAGTGTCATTGCTATGGGGTCGGGGGGGCATGGTCTGGTCTGGTCTAGGTGGGTGCTACATGTCTAGGTAACATCCACATGAATGCCAGGTCCAAAAGATTCCCAGCAGAACATTGTATTGTGACAAGATGATCAATGTTATTTAGTTCACCTGTCAGTGGTCATACTGTTGTGGCTGATTGGTGTATATGAGATCCATGAAGATATCTCACCTTGACATCCCAGAATTCTTGTTACTCTCTAGGGTCCCTACCACTTTTTTAATTTTACTGGTCTCTTAAAGATTTCAGATGTGACCAACTCGTACTCTTTCAATTACTCAACCTGGTCTCTGGAATCCGTGTGCTGCTGTTTCCAGCTCTCGGGTGAAAAATCAAAAGCATCAGCTGAGTGGTTTTTCCACTTCTTTCTGCCGAGATCTTTGGGTTAATTTGATTCATGAAAACATCTTCTGGAGCGGTGAGAGGGGAAAAAAGGCAGCGAGTCGATGGCCTCGTGTGTTACACAGGACCGCTGCGGTTCACCTGCGCTGGTGTTTTCTTTTTATCGTACTGAGTAGTCAGATCTCCTTTTAAGTCTGAGTTTCCTCTTCGCACCGTGAATGACACCAACCTGGGCTTTCTCTGCTAGATAAAAAAAAATGAATCTGAGCTGAACACGAGGCCTCGACATGTGGAGATATCATTTTTATGGGCTCATTAGACAGTGGCACCTTCTTTTTAAAAGTCCTATGACACCATAGTTGAAGAGTTTCAGCTGTATCTACTGCTGAGCTTGGATTACTCTTTTTAACACTGGCCACAATTAGATGTATTCATTTCCCTTTTGGTGACTGAACAACAGTATTACGGAACAGTGAGTGAACAGGGAGCACTAAAAAGTTTTTACCTCCCTGCAACAATTTAAAAGTTTTAATGACAACTGTGGTTTGGAAGCTGAAAACTTCACGGTGTGTGTGTGTGTGTGTGTGTTTTTTTTAGCCCTGGTGGCCTTGGATCAATTTCCTCTCTGTCTTTCATCTCCTTCATCCTGTGCCTCTTACACAGTGACTTTACAGCATTTTTCAGCCCAGACGGTCCATTTGCAGTCTCTCAACGTGACATTTCAGCTGGCAACAGCTTTTATGACACCGCGCCACGACAATAATCACTTTTATTCCGAGGCGAGCGAGTCCTCCACACATGGACCCGCACCTTAAAGGGCTGTGTACGTGTGTGAGTGTAAGCGAGAGGCAGGAAAATAGCGGGAGATGCTTCTTATCTTAAAGTCAGCAGTTGGAGGCATTTAAAAAGTCCTTCCAGCCACAGGTGGAGACCCAGAAATCGATTACAGAGCTGCTGTGTGCCACACGAGCAGAACAATAACCCGTCTCCAGAGTTAAGGTTATACTCTTTTAAAATTGCACAGCCAGAGTTGTGGAGCTTTTTGTGCGAAGCGGTAACTCAGTCCTGAGTGACTCAAACAGCAAACTTTGATCGCGGACAGGCAGCCCGGACGCAGCGCTGAGCTTCGATCAGCCTTCTTCGTGTCTGCCTCACTTGTCCAAATTCTGCTTTCTGCTTCCGCATCATTCACAGTCAGTTCAGACAGATGTTTACATCAGGCCCGCTCAGTCTCCCAGTTGGTGCTGAGAAGTGAAATGTGAGCCCCCCTACACTGAAACACCTGTAGTGAACTTTCTGTGCCTCTGTGTGTATGTGTGTGTGTGCTCCATTTCATTCTGTTGTATCAGATTTAAAAACATCAGCATCAGGGCGATAAATCATTCATTAACTTCAAACTCCCTGTCTGGTGCAGCATTGTCATTTCCCCCCCTCCAAGGCCCAGATGAGGCTTGTCAGTGTCTGGTAGAAAGAGCTAAACGTTTATTTATAGCCGAAGTGCAGCTAGCGAGTCTAGACGTTTAATAGTGAGAGCAGATTTGATGCTCTCGACTGGAGTGGGACGATATCTGGGAGAGGGTGTGGAATTTGCATCGCCTTGAAGTAGACCAGTGATCGGGAACAGACAGCATTATTGCTTTTTGATCTGTGCTGACTTTTATATGCGCATGCATCAATCAAAACATTATGACCACCTTCCTAATATTGTGTAGGTCTCCCTTGGGCCTCCAAAACAGTTGTGACTCATCAGAGAATGGACATGGGCCTTCTGAGGGTGTCCTGTCTGGAAACAGGATGTTGTTAGTGGGAGGCCTTTGGGTGCTATGGGTTGAGGGGAGGGGACTCTGTGGATCATCCCACAGATACTAGATTGGTTTGGGATCTAGTGAATTTGGAGGCCAGGTCAACACAGTATTTTTGAGTTGTTCCTAAACCATTTTTGTGTGTGTGCCTGTGTCAGGCTGCATCCTGCTGGGGATAGATGCTGCCATCAAGGAGTGTCATTGCTATGGGGTGGGGTGGGGGTGCCTGGTCTGGTCTAGGTGGGTGCTACATGTCTAAGTAACATCCACATGAATGCCAGGTCCAAAAGTTTCCCAGCAGAACACTGTATTGTCACAAGGTGATCGATGTTATTTACTTCTCCTGTCAATGGTCATAATGTTATGCCTGATCGATGTAAAACACTGCATCAGATCCAAAGTGCAAAAGACCAACAAAAAGTCTTAAAATGAGATGGAGTCAGTGATAAAAGCAATTGGCTGGCATTTTTGTAAAGTTTCTTTCTCTGCTAGCTACAGCTGCTTAAAGATGTATCCACCAATCGTCGCCTCTAAATCTCCCTAATTCATCTTTTTTAATCAATACATTCAAAAACAGAAGTGTTAAAACTAAGCTAAGCTATCTGCCTGCAGCTTCGTATTTAAAAAAAAGAAAAAAAAACAGAAATGAGAGGGTTATTAATCTTTTCTCGCAACTCCTGGCAACATTAATCACGCTGAGCTGAATTGCTGAACAAGTATTAGCTTTTAAATCATGTTGAAAAAAAAAATCCACTGCTACAATCAAACAGAGTTTAATGGATGAAATGTGTGATTAAATACACTGATGAATAAAAACCAGCTTAATACACAGCCCCAGCGTGTGTGAATGAATGTGTGTGTGTGTGTGTGTGTGTGTGTTTATAACACATCTGCCATTTGTGTGAATCAGGAGTCCCATATGTACCAGTATAGAGGTGCAGTCTGAAAGGAAGGGCATGCCGAGTAAACATCTGCAAATATCTTGTATGTACAAAAATGCTTTTGTGTCCTTGGTGATGATTTTTTTTTTGTTTGTTTTTTGGACATTACCAAACCTGAAAACGTTGCAACAAGTGTACAGTGTAATAAGCTTTGGTTTGACCTGCCGTGTATCAGCAACCGTGTGCATCCATCAATGAGTCCTGCGTTCTCTGTGGAGTGTCTTCCTGTGTTTTGTGTCTTATTATTGTTGTGTTTCAGTCAGATGTATCAGATTGATGTGCAATTTTCTGTCCTCAGAAAACCAAACGTAAGGAAACCGGTCGCGTGTGCTTGTTTGTGAGAGCCCTGATGAACAGAGTCCGCTTTGCTTCTTTACAAAGACGATTATAAAAGTGATCTCCTCTTGGATCGTTGAGTATACGGTCAGAGTGAGGTTAAGTCTCGCAATCACAACATCTCGTACATTTCAGGAGTGCGATAATTTATCTGCGATATTTCAAACAAGTCCTACTTTTTCTGTTTATGCCGACACACACACACACACCTAAAAACATCTGGACGACTACATCACAGATTAATGGGGGGGATTCATTTTTGCCAGTAGAGTATTATTATGCTGTACATTCATGGCTCAGTATGGTGCCAGTCTTTAAGCTAATGTACACAAACATTTACAGCAAACTGTACGCAAAACGTTTGTTTGGACTCAAGATATAAAATAACATTAAATTAAAAAAAAAAAAAAAGCCTTGTTTCGGGGCATGAGAGTATTTTTTTTTTTCTTTCACCGAGCTCTTCAGCCTGCTGACGGGACACTGGAGCCAAATGGATGTCATTATCTTCGTCATCACTCCCCTTCTTTGTCTTCCTTCAACCATCCCCATCCCAAGAATCCATTGAAACCAGCTCAACAAAGTAAATCATAAAATAAAACATATTAAAACGCAGCAAAATAAAGAATATAGTCAGTTTTTGTTCCTCCTGCTCAACGAAAATGTTCATTCATCCCCCATAACGTCTTTTTTTAATATTTTTTTTGTTTTTTGGCAAAGTTAAGTTCCAATCTTCTCCGAACTCTTGTCCCTTCCCGTGGTTCAGCCCAGCTCTGGACCTCAGAGTCTGACTGGAGGCAGCGGCGGTCCATCATCGCTGAAGAAGCAGCAGCAGCAGCAGGACGGTCAAAGGGAGCAGCAGTGGGAGGCTGCAGCGGCCGCTGGGAGACGTGGCAGCGCCTCTGACTCGGTTGTTATCCGGCGCGTAGGCGTACAATCCCGGCCTGCTCCGATGACACTGGCCACCTACGCACATCCCGCTTCCTGAGCCGCTGATGTCTTCACCTGGGGGTTGTGAGCAAGACGAAAAATCAGAAAAAGAAGCCGGTTAGTTTTTCTGTTTTTTTGTCACCTTCAATTGCTCCAACTTTCAGTTTTTACTGTAGATAAGCATCATGACAGGAATTAATGTTTTAATTGAGTCTTTTTTTGGAGTATTTTCACCTTTAAATCCCAGTTGACATCGAGTCTGGGGGAACTAAGCTAATTAGACTATTTATGCGCTTCGTGCAGCTTCACACACTGTGCATGTGTGAGAATGCAGACTGGTGAGTTTTGTAGGCGTGACAACAGACAGAGATGTCTCGTTTAGCACAAATATTAGAAATAAAAACCCACTTGCGTCCTGGAAGTCCACGTCGTTGCCTTCCAGGGCGTTTTTCAGCCTGTTGCTCATAATTTTGAGCTGCATGATCTGCTGCCGGATGGTCATGTCGGGCTTCGTGATGTCGAGCTCCACCTCCGGGTTGTTGATCTGGTTAGCCAGGCCGTCGCCCATCACCTCCGGAAGGTACCTGAGAGGAGAAGAGAAGAATCACTGACTTACACGTGTTCATAACCCATCAGCTGCACATTTACAGAGTTTGTTCCACTGTATGAAGATTAAATGTTGTTAAGCATTTTAATCTATTCTCTCTTTAAGCTCTTCTGTTATTAAGTACTAAGTCAGACCTATCTGAGCTTTCAGAGTTTCCCAGATGCAAAGACGAGTGCTTGTACTTCTGAGCTTGTGAGGATCGTCATAGAAAAAATGCATCACTTAGTCTCCAAGCTTAAAAGAATACTCCATGTTCTAAACTTGGAACTCTGATCGATAGTAAAATTGATGCAGCAGAAGCAGAAATGTTGTCTTCTTAGCCCACACACTCTTCTGAGCTGTCAAACCCCTGGCTTTTCTCAGTTTGACTGTCATCTGTAGAAAAACGTATAATGACAAGTTCAGGAGTGGGCGAAAGCGGACAGGTCAGCTCTTTTCTTTGTAACTCCATCCTGTTTTCATTAATTCATTCATTGTCTTCTGTAACTGCTTGTCTTGTGAAGGGACGCAGGGGGGAGCCTATCCCAGCTGTCACTGGGCGAGAAGTGGGGTACACCCTGGACAGGTTGCCAGTCTATCGCAGGGCTAACACAGAGAGACAAACAACCATTCACATTCACAGTCATACCTAAGGCCAGTTCAGAATCAACGAGCCTAACAAGCATGTCTTTGGACAGTGGGAGGAAGCTGCAGTACCCGGAGAGAACCCACACAGGAAGAACATACAAATTCCTCACAGAGAGGCCCCAGTCGGCCTGGACTCAAACCCAGAACCGTCTTGCTGTGAGGCATGCCACTGTGCCGCCCCAGTCCTATTTTATTAATAACCTCAGGTCCAACAAGACATCACTCGAGGCAGATTCCAAAACCTTTTGTGGCTCTAGAGGCAGCCGATAACCAGATTTTAGTAACTCAACCCTTAGACAAACACCCGTGTGTCTGTGTTAATCAAATAATAATTTATTATTATTTCCCCCATGGGCAAAATTCTTTCTCTGCATTTAACCCATTGATTTGTTCACTCAGCAGCATGTACACTCGGAGCAGTGGGCTGACACTTGCGCAGCTCCCGGGGAGCAGTTTTGGCAGCCATGGACATGGAGGGAAGCAAACCGATGACCCTACGCTCCCAAAGCTGCTTCTCCAGCCACTACTCGACACCTCCCCCAAAACAAATCGAGCGTAGCGTTAGTTCAGGCGGGCCACTGAGTCGAGACCAGCTCATCAGCTGATAGTTAATCAATGAGACAGCACACATCAAGTGACCGCTCAGCTAACAGCTCAGCTGAAGCAATAATGCTTTAGCCTATCTTCCTTTGCCGTTCCTCACCAACCCACCTCTGCCAGAGCTCCTCCTTTTGTGCCACCCGTCTTATCAGTGTCATTGTCTGTTCTGTATCGGTGTCTTTTCTGCTGCTGCTGCTTCTCTCATTCGCCTTGAGATTTCCACGTGTGCTCGTCGAAGGACAGAGTCATACCACCAAGAATAATTTACTGCAAATGCATACGTCGTCTGACTAAAGTAATCCTGACTGAACCACATAAAAGCCACTACTTTCGATTGTCAGCCATTAAAAAAATAAAAATAAATTGTTGTTCATTAAGAGAGGAGGCATTTTCTAAGTGAGGTGGACGAGCAGGCGTGCAGGTTTTCAGTTGGTCTCATTTGTCGCTTCATTTGTTTTAAATCATAAAACATAAGTGTTGCACAAGGTTACATGTAGTGTCTGGGAGCTGACTGAGTCAAAGCTGCGCATATTTTAATACTTATTTGGCAGAAAACGACTCACACAGAGATGGATTTTGAAGACGAGAGAAGGCAAGGATTTATAAAGGCTTATATTCATATTTCTGTCTACAGTAGATCTGGGAAATTACTATTTTTTTTTTTCAGTCAACATATGCCATAGGGCTAAATATTAAGATCTTGGGCCATTATTTGCCAGACACAGGTATTTAAACAAATATATTTCCTTAAGGCTTGGCAAAATGACTAAAGTAAATCATTACAACAATGAGAATAGTTAGTTTGTCACATTAAATGTCTGTGATGTGAATAATTTCCCACAAAATCTTCAGGTTAGATCAAATTAGAAGAATATGGCAATCAGACATTAACACGGAAATATATCTTCATGCCATAGTTTTAAATGAGAGCAGATGTGTGATGATAATGAATCATTAGCCAGGCTTAAACTAAACCTAACTCCAAGTAGCAGTCTATTCAAGAATTAATTTTGAGCTCCCATTTAATCCACTAGGTGTCGCTGCAGAGCTTCAAACTGTTTACAACAGTATTAATTCACCATGCCACGCAGACAGACACACACACACAAATTTCACTTTTCCTTTATCTGTCACACACAGTCAGCGATTCATCTATATTTCATGGTCTCTTGCACATTATTCAGACACACACACACACGCAGACACACCATCACACACACACACACACACAGACAAATACACAAGGGCATATTTATATTTCATGCTCTTTGACTGTCACACCTGAGAGGCTCTGCTCAGGATTAATCTCATCAGCTGGCTGTAATCCAACCACTTTGAAGAAAAGGCAGGTGTGTATGTGTTTGAGTTTGCGTAGCGTGGCTGGGTAAAGTACACACAAACACACACCCACACACATATCAACGTGCCATCAGATTGTTCTATAATCCATTTACACACGGATTAAAAGACGCGTGTGTGCCGGTGTGGCCGTGAACGCTTGCGATGCAAGATGTGAATTTCAAAACCGTTTTCAAATTGATGCTCATGGAAAAAAAAAAACAATAAAAAAAACCTTGGTATAAATTTCCATTCGGTGCAGCTTTCTCGGTTTGTCTGAGAAGAAATCGTTCGTTGCCTCTCCTGTTTAAACTCAAGTGCTACAAATGGGTTTTGACGAGAAGAGGAGTTCTGTATCATAGCAACTTTACGAGAAGCTAGTCGTTTCTCTGTGCTCTCTCCACTTCAGAAGCTTCTTTTAGCCTTTGAGTGATAAATAACACAAAGTTTCTCTCTGGAGTGAATCTTGTTTCTGCATGAATAAAACCAGCGCTGAACACATTTCAGACCTTGAGAGTGTTTTATTCAACACTCCACTGTTGATCTTATGAATGGAAGAGTGGTTGGGAGTGTTGCGCGTCCTTCCTTTCGGTCTTTAAAAAAACGAGTGTACTGGGTTTATGGATTGTAATCAAATGAAATGGACGACAAATA
The DNA here is from genome assembly GCF_963514085.1 of Chelon labrosus. Classification (NCBI taxonomy): domain Eukaryota; kingdom Metazoa; phylum Chordata; class Actinopteri; order Mugiliformes; family Mugilidae; genus Chelon; species Chelon labrosus. The sequence goes on from NC_140343.1 coordinate 9,574,418, forward strand.
CTGCATCGGCTAAAATAGAAGCCTTTAAGCTGAGTGTTTAGCAAAGAAACTGCAAATGCAGTTGAATCTAGACAGAATAGGTTAGACTCTTTTCAAAGTGTTCCTCACAGTTTTCCTGCTCTCTCACCTGGCTTTGGTAATGCCGTTCCAGCATTTATCGTGAGCGTTGCCTCCTGCCGCCAGTTTGCTGCAAAGCGCCACAGGGAGCTGGACCCAGTACTGACGCATCTCCCTCAGCTTACTGGAGAGATCTGACACCTGAGAACCAAGAGAGACGTTACAGTATATATATATATATATATATATATATATCTTTATATATCATTTGGTTTGGATACAGAATCTTAAACAACATCCTATTATGCAGCATATACATACAATACGACGACAAACTGGGATTTGCTCTGCACATGCAAAAATAATCAGGATTTAATTGTTTTCCATGTGCATGTACACAAAAAAAAGAAAATTTAAATTTTAACTGGAAACAAAAAATCGAGCAGAACCCAACTCATGTGAGGAGAAAGAGTTCTCCATTCACAGCGTTTACACAGAAACACGACACATGGAGATGCACACACCTGCTTTTCCAGTATGAGTCCAGCGGTCGGAGAGGGTTTGTACTCGGACGCAGTCAGGGAGCTGCTCTTCCTCTTCTGCTCATGAGGTGTGGGGCTTCCTGTTCCTGGTTCACCTGGATTTCCACATGTCTGGTACACCTACACACACACACACACACATATAAAGACACATAAACACACTTTAACAGAAACGAAGCTGTGAAGAATTGGCTGGTTAGCTTGTATTTGTGAGAACTGAAGCGGCCACTAGATGTCGCCACAGACAAGTGTTTCAAACTCTGAGGATGTTAGGCCTCTAAGATTGATACCAGACACTTTAATGCACTGATGTTTTCTTGAGTGGTAACTATTGAAGCACTGTGTATGCACTGTCTGTGTTGCAAATTACTGCAGCCTGATTATCCATCTGTGAAACCAACAAAACTAGGCTGCCTGGGGTGCAAGTTTTATGTGAATAACAGCTAATTGCTGAATGATATTAGGCCTGGGAATCAGATTCAACCGACACACTGAAGAGATTTCTGAAGGATTCAGGACAGCAAGCACGATGAGTTGCAGGGGACACTCTCCTGTGTGTTTGTATGCAGTTAGATCAAGTGAGACAAAGAGAGAGAGGCGTCGTGCCTTAGCTTGGAACACGTCCATGTTTTCCTGCAGGTAGTGCACAGCCTCGTAGATTTGAGCGGGGATGGAGGAGAGGACCACGTCGAGGCTGGGCTCTGTGCTGAAACTGGACGCCACCTGGATCATTGTGTCTGAACAAAGGAATGAGGACAGACACTGACGTAAAAAAAAAAAAAAAGAAAAATTTTCACATCACTTAAACTTGAAAATATATTCTAGATGTGTCTCACCTATGAGGTTCTGCCACTCAGGGTCCAGGTCAGCTTGGTTGGCCAGGCAGCCCTTCATGACGTTAGAGCAATAGTTGGAGCAGGGTTTAACGGAGGCCATGCCGTGACAGTGGGGGCAGTAAACCAGCTTCATCAGGGCCTTCACACACTCTGGGCCCAGAGGAACCTGGTGAGGGTGGACAGGAACGGTCACTGTTATACATCCCATTTCAAAATGTGCATCTGTAAACAGACTGCAGCTCTTCCGTGTCTCGGTTTCATTCAGAAGGAATGACAGTAGAGGGCAGTATTGCAACAGTATAAGGGACAACGCCTGAACAAGAAGACACTGATATCCCTTCCTTGTCAGTCTTTACACTGTACAAGGTTTCTATTTCATTGTCAGCGTCTGATCATGAATGCAAGTCATGAGAGGTGTCCAGTTCAACGCTGGAGCCATTTTAGCTGTGCTCCTCGCAGATTGAAAAGAGCTTGAAACCAGAGCTGTCTCCAAAACTGGAATCAACATCTTTTCTGACAGATGTTAAATGCATGCTTTGCAGTTTTATGCAGTGAGTTAGTAGACATTTTCTTACATGTCTTCACACACACACTGATTTCTGTGCTCCCTGGGTGCCTCGCATGGCTGCCCTCTAGTCCAAGTTTGCTCACTTGGATGGGTTAAAGGCAGAGCACCCATTCATCGCATGTGTACATACTGTATTTACAAGGCAAATAAGAGTTGATTTAATTTCCGTATGAGCCTCAGTCAACAGACGTAGTTCAGCTTGTTCTGTAATCTGTTCCCGTCAGCATCAGGTCATTTGATTCAGTGCTACATTATTGTTTTGTGGTGACGCAGTTTGACTGATTTTAAAAGCCTGCACAGATTAGATGCACTGTATACTGATGGATTACACAAGAACACGTTTAAAGAATGCGCTCGGATCGTATTTCAGGATTTTAGTAACCAGAAACTAAAGAAAAACACATTTACATTTAAGTAGAATATTTTGCAAAATGGATAAAAAAGATACATGCACTAATCTAATGCAGCAAATGCAGTAATCCTGCAGGGCATGAATGGAAAAAAGAAAAGAAAAAGATTGGTGTAAAAAGATATGTTGTGACCGTATCTGTTACGTCAAACCTTAAAAAATATATTTTTACGACAACAGACACAAACACTCGGTCACAGCCGACACTCTTTGTCTGTGAGAGTTTGGGAAAAACTGAGCAGAGAGCAGAAAAACATCATCACACCCATAATCTGACAACGGCGCTGTCATCCCTTCCAAATGAGAGCTTTGTTCTGACGGCAGAGTCTGACACTTCGTTTCTGATGATCTTTTGTTGTTTCTCATTTGTAGGGTGGAGACATTTTCTCCGACAGTTAGGGTGTGACGGCCATGCAGCCATCATATGTTTTCCTGGGACTCATCCCAGCAGGCCTCAGATGCACACAAACACGCTCTGAGTCATGTTTTCATCAGCTTCAGATGACAGTATTTGACTTTGAGACTTACGCGAACCCTAACCACTACTTGCTTAACCGCCAAACGCAATAAATTATATCATGATCACTTACTGTTTGTCCACAGTGAGAAGGAAGGCAGGTCACCGCAGTGTGACTCTGTGGACACATTTTTTTTTTTCACCAAAACATGAGCAATAGAAGGACACCCACTCACCTGCGAGACCTTCCTGATCACGTCTGTGCTCACTAACAGCCCCTGGACAAACGACCTGGCCGTGACAAAAGCCCGGATCACCTTCGCCTTCATGTCCCGAGGGACATCTCCGAACAGCCGCAGCGTCTCCAGTTGCTTGGCAACACATTCAAGGTAGTCGTCCGTTAGGGTCACCTGTGAGGCAGAGACGGAGCGGAAAGGTGTTTTTGAGTAAAGAGACACACACAATGCATTTACTTCCTTACGAGGCCAATGCAAATCAGACTACATTCAAAAGTAATAAAAGATGTAAAAACATTGTGTAATTGTGCTTTTCTATTAACTTGTCACACACATGACCCACAGCAGGTGCAGGGCCTGAAAAACTAGTTCACAAAATATCAAGTTTGTTTATTTGGTCCAAGTTTTGGTATGACTCAGTATAATTTAATCATTATTTGTGCAGCTGTGCCACTCCTCTCCACTCATCTCCTCACTGCAGCTCCCTGTTCTCTTCTTTGTTTTTCAAATTTCATCATTCTGCCTCTATCCATGATTTTTTTATTTTTTTTCCATCTCTGTGTTTTGAACTCGTCCGTACTCACATCTGCGGGTGAAGAGGCTTTAAATGTCCGCTCCAACAGGCGGGACCAGAATTCAGACAGGTTCTCGTCCAGGTTGAGAGCGGAGCCTCGGTAATACTGACGCAGGTCGGCGTAGAGTTCTCCGTACAGACGGGTGTTCTGGGAGTACAGGGGGCCGAGGGGTGACAGCGCCTCCTGCAGGGAGTGCTCAGATTGGCTGTGCAGCTCAGTGAAATACGCTGGAGGACGTAGAGGAAGATAAGAGATTAGATTTTATAAAAAAATAAGAATGAATGATTAACACATACATTGATCAGCCACAACATTAAAACCACTGACAGGAGAAGTGAACAACATTGACGATCTTGTGACAATTCAATGTTCTGCTGGGACACTTTTGGTCCTGGCATTCGTGTGGATTATACATGTACCACCCATTTAGACCAGACCAGGCACCCCCACCCCATGGCAATGGCACTCCTTGATGGCAGTAGCCATCCCCAGCAGGATGCAGCCTGACACAGGCACACACACAAACGGTTTAGGAACAACTCAAAAAAACATGAAAAACAGCACAAGGTGTTGACCTGTCCTCCAAATTCACTAGATCCCAAACTGATCAAGTATCTGTGGGATGATCCACAGAGGCCCCTCCCCTCAACCCATAGGACCCAAAGACATACACCACAGGACAACCTCAGAAGGCCCATGTCCATTCTCTGATGAGTCACAACTGTTTTGTGATAATGTTATGCCTGATTAGTGTACGCTTATCCAGCGTTCTTGATAAATTCTCGATTCCTGAATTTGAACATCTAACTATTTTTTATTATTTAACTGGGTTCCCTTGCATCCAGATGTATTCAGAGTGAGGGAGGTCAAACAGGGAGAGTAAGGAGACAGTGAGCTCGCCACTAAATTCTGGACTTGGTTTTTTCCCTCATGCTTCAAAGGCTGTGGACCAGTGCCAGCCTGTTCTAACCACAACCAGATGGACGGCCACATTAGTGCTACTGAGGTGGCCTGCTGCCTTCTCACTAATAATACTGTCCTCCTCTTCCTCTGACAAGTCCGCCTCCTGCTCTCCGTTTGTCTCCTTTCTTTCTTTCTTTCTTTCTTATGACTCATTGTTTCTTCTCAATATTAATGACGCATTTCTCACTTTCATCCGTCTCCCTTGTTGTTAGCGGTGGCCCTTCTCTGTCGTCTTCCTCCCTCCATCCCTCACTCTTTCTCTGATGTGCAGTGATCTGCAGACTCGGCTCCTCAGTGGGTCAACTGCTCATTAGCCGAACCAGCCGCTGCCCCGGGGGACACCCCTCTGTTTATGTGTGTGTGTGTGTATGAATGTAGGCAAGTGTGCATGTGTGCTTCCCCCCCTCCCCTCGAGATCAGGGGATCGGCTTATCACATTTCATTGTGTCTGGCTGACTCCACTCTCATTATAGCACCCAGTCAGGGGTCTCCTTGACACACACACACACAGGACACACACACATACACATTCACCCACACACTCCCCACCTCTATTGAAGCTGCGGGTATTGAGCGCTGAGCACAGCCAGAGCTTGTACCAAACACAAACCCTCGCAAATACACAACATACAAATGTCACACTCCTCTGAGCTCACTTCTGAAGCCTTGCTATTGAGCTCAACCAGTAATGAGTGTCTCGCACACACAAACACACGCAAACACACACACACACACACAAATAATACTCACTGTCGAAGCTCCTGTGGAGAGCGTTGAAGGCAGCCTGCAGCGACCTGCCGGCCTCTCTGATCAGCCCTTCGGTCTCTTGGGCGCTCAACCCGGCCAGTTTCTCCTCCATGGTGCTGGTACAGCATGTGGGACCTTGAGGACACATCCTCAGATGTTCACCTGGGGAAGACACAGAATCACTAATTAATTTAATTGCATTTCATTAATTTACATTACTGGCTAAAACATGCCAGCTCTCAAACATGTACATTTACCACCAAATCAAACGAGCATCCTACTCCCAGGCTTAAAGAAATGGGAGTTAAAGTCAATGGAGTCGTAACTGCATGTGTTGTTAGCCACTTCTCGTAGCGGCAACGGCTTTAGTCAAACATCCCGTTAACCTTTGGACGGATTTAGTGTAAGCAGAGGATGAATCCTGCAGACATCGGTAATCTTTTCTCCTTTCCATCCGTTTTCTGCAGCGTCTCCTGCGGTCGAAGCCTGTCAACATTTTTCTCCAGATATTCAAATGGAGACAAGGACCTTTGCTTTATGTCATACTTGTTTATTGTAACCCCTCCAGTTTCTAAAAAGGAGAAAAAAGCCAGAAAATCTGTGTTGTCTGCCCTCTATTGTCGAAAGTTTCAGGTACAATGTAGCGCTGTCACAAGTTGCTGAATCACACCGGTATATCACTGGAACACAGTGATATTCAGAGGATGTTAAGATGACCTTTAAATAAAAGAACTCCTACTATTATAAATACTCAGAGACAAGTAAAAGTTATATATTTATATAATGAAACCATGAAAAGCACTGTATATATTATGTATTATTGCAAATTTCTTCATAATTCTTCATATATTCCTGCAGTTAGTCATGAAATAAATGAAGTAGATTAGCCACAACTTTTAAAATCTATGTAGTCTACTGCCACAAATACCCTAATCCAATTCTGAATGTCTTGACAAATGCAGGATGGACTGTCACCATCAGGTTAAAAGCGTAAGGCAGCACATACTTTGGTTTCTGACTGAATACATGCAAAACTATTTTGGAACTATGCCAGCTGTCACTGGGCGAGAGGCGGGGTACACCCTGGACAGGTCTCCAGTCTATCGCAGGGCTAACACAGAGAGACAGACAACCATTCACACTCACATGCACACCTACGGCCAATTTAGAATAACCAATTAACTAACGAGCATGTGTTTGGACGGTGGGAGGAAGCCGGAGTATCCAGAGAGAACCCACAGGGTTCTGTGTGCAAACTGCACACAGAAAGGCCACAGATTGAATCCAGCCCAGAGCCTCCTTCCTGTGAGGCATCAGTGTCCCCCTGTAAGATGCATTATATGTAAAAATGTCTTTAAACTGAAAAAGCACTTTGCATACTTTAATGAACTTCACTGTAAGCAATTTCCCTTGTGGATCAATAAAGTTTATCTAAGTCTAAGTCAAGTCCAAGTACATATGTCCACAGAAAAAGAAAAATGAGTGTGAATCATTTCAGGCTTTAAAAGGCGCCTCAGTTAACCTGGTTATCAGGGTTTCACAGTAACAAATAAAAACAATGGTTACATTTAAACATTTAAATTACTATTTGACTGCAGTTTTTTTTTTCTTCTTTTTTTTGTTGTGGTTGTTTTTTTTTGCTTAGGTGAAGAATTTGCGTGCTCCTCACACAACTTCATGAATTATTTATGTCACTCTTGGAATACTTTTATAGATAGTTGCCAACCTGAGAAGCACTCCATACAGCAAATGCAACACAATTGGTTTATTTATAGCGACCGTGTTTGCTTTCAGGCTGTTTGTCTCGATACTAAGGCTATATGTTCTGTATTTCAATTGAACATCAGTAACGCTGAAGTATGTTGGTTTTAGAACTCAGTTTTGGTTGTGCAGCTGAAGCTTGTTAAAGGTTTTCTGCAGACGACCCTGGCTCGAGTGCAAGCATGAATCTTTACTGCATATCATACTCGTTTCGCCTCCAGTGGTTGAAGGTATACCGAGCTCCTTGCCTTTTACTGAAATATTAACGGCGGCCTGGAAATCTGAGTTTTGAAAGTTTCAGGTATGATGCAGGCCTGTCACGGAGAGCTAGAGCACACCGGCACATCGATGCATTACGGTGAGAGGTCAAGGTACTCTTCAAGTAAAAGAAGTTAAGAAATACTCCAAGACAAGTAAAAGTCATGCATTGATGGCGTGCAGATTATACAGAAGTACAGGAGAATTTGCTGCAAAAAGAAATTACGAAAATGGCACTATTCAGATCATCCTATTTATTATTTATTAACGCTTGCAGCAGCATTAGTTATGTATGTAAAATCTTAACCCTGTAAAAAGTAAAATAGATATAGTGGAGTAAAGCATTAAATCTGTACTCACCTGCCAGTTCATTAGGTACACTAGCCCAAAATCCTTAAAATGCATTCTCATATAAAAGTCCTGCACTAAATCTTAGCTTCATGATTCATGAAGGTTGTGGCATTCAAGTATTTGTTGTAAATAACTGAGAGAGCTGTTGATGCAGCTGTGTTTTCATTTTGGAGGCCGTGGTTTGTAGTGCTACTGAACTGTAGCGTGTTGCACCGACACACGTCTTTATTATTTTGACAACCCTTCTTAGTCGGTGGGCTAGGCTAAATAACAAAAACACATTTCAGTTTAACAGCACCACAAACTACATCCTCCAAAAGCCATGCAGCTAAAATGCCACCTTTCTGACACCATTTCAACATAAACTGAACGGTCATAGGGTGAATTTAGTGCTGAACGCAGATTTATTAGAATGCATTTGCTTTCACAAGTGTACCTAATGTTTTGGCAAGGGAGTGAATATAGTTTAGTACCTCAGACATATTCCCAGTGCTTAAATAAATGGATGTACTTTGTTCATTGCCCACCTCTCTGAGAATAAAACCCTAAAAATAGCCTATTAGATGTGCTTACAGGACGTACTAAAACTGATTAATTCTGCAAGTCCTGAAACTATTTCTCTCCTCCAGCCAGCTACTAAAGCCTGATCGTGACACACATTGATCATGAAAAAATGTAGACCTGAAAATGTCTCGCCTTTAGTGGTATTTTGTCAGTTTTTTATGAATATTCTCAGGCCCACGAGGGAAAATAAAAAAGTAAAATAAAATAAATATTTTCACACATCAGGTCTGCCAGACAGCCTAGAAATCAGTCTGCAGCATCAGTCCCTTGACAGACGAGCTGCCTCAGGATTTGTGCGTATGAGAAGGTTAGGGGTGAGTAAGTACCCCACAGCTGTGTGCATCACTGCTCTCTTCCTTCTGAGCAGGCCGTCGGCTGGTGTGCACGCCGTCTGTGTGTGTGTGTGTGTGCGTGCGTGGGCGGAAGGGTGTGGGTTGGGGGGCAGAATTCGTCCACCGCGGTAAGTGGAGCAGAAGAGGAGACGCCTTCATCATCGCTGCTCCATGAATCTTTCATCGGCATTGGCTGCTGTGTGTGTGTGTGAGAGAGATAACCGAGGACGAGATAAACAAAGCAGCTGGATTACAGGAAACAGCGCTTCGTGTACTACCTTAATTCCTTTCTTCTTGTCTTCTTTCGGATATTTAACTTCAAATACAGGGAGCGGATTTCCAGGCTGGCCTTGGAGCACGCCCACAGATTAGCCATGACTCTCATTTAATATTCTCATTTCTTCGATAGTCCTGAAGTGTCAAGTGCGGGTCATTCAGTCTGCGAGACTTTGAAAGCATTAAAAAATAAATAAATAAATAAATAAAATCTTTCAGCTAATCACACCTTCTTCTAAACGAGCGGCGTGTCTCATTATTAAAACTCGGAAAGAGCTTTGAAAAATGTTATCACATCCTCACACATAAGCTGTGAATTTCACGACGCCCACAATCCTGTCAGTCTGGTTTGTAGAGACAGAACTACTGCATCGTCTCTTTGTGTTGGAGGCTGATATTAGTACAGATTTACTGTCAGTTCTTCCAACTATTTGTCCTCGTACAAAGCACACGAAGACCCGTGTAGGAAGTTTTCGGCAGGTGAAGCGACGTTATCTTTTGATGGCTGCCACTTAATTAAAAGTTAGGCTTCCTTTATTTCTTATCAAAATATTAGTCTGGGCATGTCTCCACCAATATAGAGAAAATAAACGCCTCAGTCATTTTGTTTTAAACTAATTCCGCTCCACAGTGCTCATATGACGTGGATGACTATGTCACTGTTACACATCTGTCCATCGCCGCATAAAGCCAAGCCAAACGAACAACACGAAGAACAAGATTAACATCATTGAGAACAAGAACAAGAAGAGCAAGAAGGACAACAAGAACAGGAAGAAGAAGAAGAAGAAGAAGAAGCGATTTCCAAGATATTGAGCTGGTTAGCTTCAAAGCTTCACGTGCAGAGACAGAAAGACTGATGACCGAAAAAAACACACGTCATTTCACTGGCTGCAGCTTTTCCTTCTACACATATTCAGTTCAAGAGTCTAAAGCCTGTGACAGAAGTTTTCTATCAGCTTGAGACTTTTACATTTAATGAAGGTGTTAAAGCCAGCCAATAAAAATGGAAGACCAGAAGCTTTTCGTCTTCATATTCTTGTACTTGTACAACCAACGCAACCGGAATTTGAATAAATGAACAAAAATGGGGGCGGCACAGTGGAAAGTTGGTTAGCACTGATGCCTCACAGCCAGAAGGTGTTCGAATCCATGGACTGGGGCCTTTCTGTGTGGAGTTTGCATGTTCTCCCCGTATCTGCGTGGGTTCTCTCCAGGTACTCCGGCTTCCTCCCACCGTCCAAAGACATGCTTATAATGTTCGTTGGTGATTCTAAATTGGCCATAGGTGTGAATGTGAGTGTGAATGGTTGTCTGTCTCTCTGTGTTAGCCCTGCGATAGACTGGTGACCTGTCCAGGGTGTACCCCGCCTCTCGCCCGATGACAGCTGGGATAGGCTCCAGCCCCCCCGCCGCGAACCTTCACAGGAACAAGTGGTTACAGAAGATGAATGAATGAACGAAAATGGATGGATTGACTAAAATTCTGCTATAAAGTGCAAAATCCATGGTCAGTACTAATAAATATGCCTTTGTAATGCCGTTGGAGGAACTACTGTGCAACATCATATATGTGTTATCAGATTTAAAGGACAGCTTCATAATCTTTTAACTTGGATATTATTTTTCCGATATATTCATGTAAAAATTCTATATACATCCTTTCAGCTGAACATGTGCACAAAGCACAAGCTTGCAAGAAATTTACCCTATGTCATATTACATCCATCCAAGCAGATTGTTTTTACCACCAACAGGCTCAGAATCTGCTTCTAAGTGGCCACAGCATTATGGAAGAGATTGCCAGAGAAAAAGACTCGTGTCAAACATCCAAGAAGTTTAGTAGAGGTGATGTTTTTGCAGCAAGCAAGCTGAGTAATCTGGTGTTGTGTCAGAGAGTTGGAGTACAGGCAGGTTACTGTCCTATAAAATATTTAAAACACAAACACTTCCAGGTTGTTTCAACACAAACACTGCTTTACAGAGACGGGAAATGATGGTTAGTCATGCTCTAGATGGATGGAAACACCCCTGTCTGTCCACTGCAACTTGCAGACTATCATGTTTGCAGTTACCCATTTGGCTGAGATGGCGAGTGGCTCTCAAATCGGAGAATAAACCCTCCAATATTGCTGTTCAGAGATTGTAGAGACTTGACTACAGATAGGTTTTCTTAGTCTGGCGTCAGTACACATGAAAGCATGACAGGGTAAGGTCAAAAACAATCACAGAGTAAGTCAGGAGTATGGACAAAATATGAAAGTTTGTGGCAAAAACAAGAATGTAATTTGACGCAGCCAGGTGCCCCATAGGATTACATTGTTTTAGTGGTTCCAGGTACACTGTTCTTGCTCAACTGTGGACCAACTATGCTATTCATCATCATTTACACTCAATTAAGTATGAAAGTAAGGCACAAGCTCAAAAAAACCAAAATTATACTTAAAATTGTGCAACTTTACGAAGTAGGAAGGCTCTGATTTGGTATCTATGTAGTGTCAGTAAAGTCTGGTCTTGAGGGCTGAAACCACAACATCAGTCTTACATATGTGACTCGGCGGCAGCAGACGCCATCTTTGAGTCGTCACGTACTACAGATAATGTTAGCATTTTGTTGTCGGCCTGCTCACCGACGCGGACGGCACGGGGCGTTTACTACAAACACATATGCTTTACTGCATTCCTGGGTTGCTGGGTAATGGAAGCAGCTGGCATCCTGCTATAAAACCTTAATTTATTTGGAGAGACAGAAGCGAGCGCAGCGGTGACACGCTAGCACATGTGCACAAAGCACAAGCTTGCAAAGATGCTCACACATGCATACGGTTAAAGTACAGTAGCCGGAAAGAGCAGAAGGTCCAGAGTAGTGCCGGTTATCTGGGATTAAGTGCCTTTCTCAAGGGTTTCGTGACAGGAGAAGCTTTGGGCATTCATCTGCACGTAAAGGGAGAGTGAGATTATCAAAATGGTAGAGACTCCTTTTAGGCTAAGCCTCGAAGGAAAACACTGCTCTTAACTGAGAGGGGAGGAGAGGGAAGGAGAGATTTGCTCCACAGAGGGGAGATTCGGGTCAAATAAAATCAGCTTCTATAGGTGATTTGATTGCGCACACAGTTTTTGCCCTCGAGCATCAGCATATATTTAATAAAGTCCGCTTCTTGAGGGGCTAATACACACACACACACACACACACAGGTTGGCACTACACTTATTGGGATCCTCATTGAAATAATCCACTCTCTGGCGCCTGAGGCCTTTTTCAGAGGAGAAAAGTGCAATTCTCAGGGGAGTTGTGACTATCAGCAGAAAAAAAAAGTGTAAATTGGATATCTAGAATAGTTTGTCACTCCTTTGGATTTACAAAGGAGTGCTTTATGAGCAGCAGTTTATGTGAGGAAACCCACCAACATCTTGGAAACAGGTTTTGAACTGAGGAATGGGCTAAAATTCCTCCAAGCCGCTGTCGACGACTGATCAGCAGTTACCGAAAACGTTTAGTTGCTGTTATTGCTGCACAAGGGGGTCATATCAGATACTGAAATCAAGGCTCCACATAATTTTTCAACTCACAGATATGAACAAAGGATTCATTTCTTTCATTCGTGGTTGGGTTCTCTTGTCTACTTTCAATCCGCTGATGTTTTCAGTCATTTTTATGCAGAAATATTCAAAATTCTAGTGGTGTAATTAAGTGGGACTGTATGGTCTACTTTCCTCACTTCACAAGACACCTAACCTTTTAAAATAAAGTCTGGGCTTCGCTTGAATTTAACTACTTTGTAGGAAGTGGCGCGTGAGACAAACATATTCAAAGCTGCTCTTAATTGCCACTTTTAAAGTCACGATGACAAGTTTGCCCGGTGAGATACAATAGATCAAACGTACAGCTCGTTTTGAGACAGACACTCCTCGAGGGAGTTGGTTTTGTCACACATGACTGATTATGAGACACACACAGCTTCTTGTGGAAGTAAAACCAATGAATACCTGACCTATTCACTTCTGTAAACTTTACACAATTGCTGCTTGTTGTGATGTCGGTTTGAGCAGACAAAGTAAATGTAACTTCCTCAATTATCGTGTCAAAAAGTGATGAGTGGAGGAGTTATCAGATACAGTCAGACAAGTAATTCCTTTGTTCCTTACTGACACCTTAAACCTTAATCATTACTAATCTAATCATACAAAGACGCCTCTCAGGATTAGTGTTGTTTTTGGCGGCCTGTTTTAATTTTAGTTTTAGTCTAGTCTTTGTGTCAAGCTGTCATTTTAGTTTTTATTAGTTTTAGTCATGTTCATACTCTTTTTAGTCTAGTCAAGTTTCAGTCAACTAAAAGTCTGAGCATTTTAGTCTTATTTTAGTCAGAATTATCCATGACTATTTTCGTCTAGTTTTAGTCGACGAAAACTGATGACATTTTCGTCTAGTCTTAGTCAACGAAAACTGATGACATTTAGTCTAGTTTTAGTCAATGAAAATTGTATTTTAGTCTCTTTTTAGTAATGCAATTCTATTTAACCCAGTCAATACAGTATAAGTAGCCTACCTTGTAGTATAGACAAAACCAAAATTTTCTTTTAGCCAAACCTATTTCAAACAAGGTTCTTATTATATTATTGTTACCTTATAGACTCAAGAATACATCCATTCCAGACACGGAAGACGCTGATTTGAATTTACAACATATTTATTTTACTATTTATTTACTATTTGCCGCACTTCTCCCTATCTTTCACCACAAGACATTCGGTTTTATTTTCCACTTCGGTGTATTTAAAGTTTTTCCAAATGTCTTCTCTTCTTCTTCTACCAAAGACCCCCGGCTGGCCCGCCATCGTTCCCTTTCTCTGTCACGCTACTCAGTAGCCTACTCACAGTTCTCTCGCTACTCAGTACTCACGCAAAGTCGCAGACTCACTGGAGCAGCTGCATCTTCTAAATAATGCCGCGAGTGGAGCTTGAGGAAGTGACGTCGCCTGCGAGAGAAACGGGCTCTCTGGACACAGGAAACAGAAAAACTACAAAATAATAATAATAACGCGACTAAACAAGACAAAATGACGTTGTAACATTTCGTCTCGTCTCGTTTTGGTCAACGAAAATGGAGAGACATTTTAGCATAGTTTTTATTTTGTAAACCACATTTAGTCTCGTTTTTATTCGTCAACAATATTGCATTATACATTTAATTATAGTCATCGTCGCATGACCAGCGTTTACGTTACGTCTCGTCTCGTTTTAGTCACGTGATAAAGGTTCGTTGACGACAATATTTAGTCATAGTTTTCGTTGACGAAAGCAACACTACTCAGGATCCTATCACCTTGAACAAAGGTGACAGTCTTTGTGGAGCATCTCTGGATCTTATCCCACTGACCGTTAGCCCTTGGGGGCTAACCCTAACCCTAACCCTAACCCTAAAACTGGTGATCATAAAAAGAGCACAAACACAGCTCAACTCAACACGACCTTGTTAAAACATGCCACCTCCAAGCTCTTTGCTCTGATGCCCATTTCCCGTACATGTATGAATAATCCAAAGTTGTTGCCAAAAATAACAGTCAAAGACGGACTAAACAGAATACCGCTCTTGTAGAATGGATTCTACTGCCATTGTCATGTCAGAACACAAGTCATCTCAAGAGCAGAGGGGAATCTGCACTCCAAACCTGTAGAGGGCAACCACACACAGGAACTCAACAGGTGCTCAACAGGAAGTCTTATAGGGACCATATTTGCCTGCGCACCCACTGGAAAAGCATGGCATGAAATGTTTGGATGCTGCTAACCTCCTCACTAGCTCTTGGAAGTCAAGACCACATTTGATTGTTGGTAAACTCCTCACTTACCTGAAGAAAAGACCACAACTCCTGATCAATCCAGAAGACGCAACTGGTATGGAATGAACAACTTTGGTTGATTGATTGGTGTAATGAAGTCATGCTTCTGGAGTGAATTATTATTATTATTATTATTAAGGACATTACAGTTTGTTATGCTATGCTATGAATATTGGTGAATTTAATTAAGTGATGACGACCTTATGTAACTGTTTGAGACCCTAAGTTAACTTAAATTACTTTTGTTTAAGAGTAGTGTAAAGTTTGTTTAAGGATAACTTTGAAAGAAAACATTTACTGTTATTTATTTGAAACTAAATGAATGTTTTTCTGTTTCTTGAAGGTTATCAACCTATTCTATTTTGTTTTATTATCTTCAAATCCATCATTTATTCAACTGAAAACTGAAAACTCAACCTGTCGTTAAGAAAATAAATGGACAATAAGAAGAATTGAGTTGTCCTTTGCATCTCTTGAAGATTGATCAAGCAGTTTGTCAAGTTTGGGCAGAGTTGTGGTCACAAAAACACACAGAACTTGACAGTTGATAACCACGCGTGGCAGGAAGACGAGGATCAAAGGCCTGAAGTCAAGCTGTTGACGCAAAGGAAAGAAGAAATAACTGGAAATTCTTCAACATGGCGAAGGAGACTCCCGGGAAGACAGTCAAGCAACTGAAGCAAGAGAGGACCTTAGCTAAAACTGCCTTCACCAAGCAAGCAAACTACCTGGGCAGAGCTGCAAAGAGCATGATCAAGCATGAGCTACAAGAGGAGTTCAGCAAGCTCAGTTCCCTGGCAAGGCATGTCAGTGATGCAAATGAGGAGTACAGGGCTGGCCTACTGGCGGATAATGAAGCTGGAACTGATGAGGACAAAGAAGTCAAGCTTGGCAAGGACCAGGAGGATGAGCTTGAAAAGACAATGGATGAGTGTGTCGCGAGACTGGATGAAGTCCGGAAAGCGGTCCAATCTAACCTCTGGCAAAGGTATGGTGACGAGGAGGTAAGCTCTGCAATCCAAGAAGCAGCAGTAGCCTGTGAAAGAGCTCATGCATGCCCCATCACTGCTATCAATAGGGATGGCTATGAACTGCAGATGGAAGGAGTGAGGAGGCTGATCCATGATGCAAGTGCAAGCCTGAAAGACTGGGAAAGATGGATCCCACCTGATCAGACAGCATACCTGGAGGACAGGGTAAAAGACCTGAGAGCATTTGGTAGCAACCTTGAAGCCAGAAGGGCAGAATTCCTCACTGCACAAAGAGTCACAGAAGAGGAAAGGAGAGAACCTCAACCTATGGCAGTTCAACAACCAGTGATGAGATTAAAGCCAACCAGTCTACCTAAATTCGCTGGGTTCAAGAGGAACTTCTACAGATGGAGAAGAGACTGGGAAAGCCTGCAAAGACAGGGAGAGCCAACCGGCTCGGTGGAAGTGAAAAAGTTCCAACTCCTTGACAGTGTGGACGAGAGAATATGCAGAGACCTACGCCTATCAACATACAACAGTGCTGAAGACATATTTCGAGTGCTTCAAAATAGGTATGGAAATAAGCCAGCAATCACCTTGGAAATAATTGAGGACCTGGAGAGGATCCCCCCTGTAAAGTCACACCAGCCAAGGAAGGTGATTGACCTAATTCAGGCTGTGGAAAAGGCCTTGAATGACCTCATCGAGCTTGAAAGCACTGGAGCCATCAAAAATCCCCTGGTGATCAGATCCATAGAGAGCAAACTGCCAGACAATGTGAAAAGAGATTGGCTCACATTCATGGTCAATCCAAGAAACAGAGTCACACCGGACAACCACTTCGACAGCCTACTCACATTCTTAAAGACTCAGGAGGATATTCTAGAGAGACTAGACCAACTAGGTGTAAGTGAAAAATCTGAAAAGAAGCCTACTTACCTGGAGAAGAAGTATGCTTCCACAAAGTCCACAAGGAAAGCAGAATGCGTTGTCTGTGGTGACGAAAGACACAGTGAGAAGATCTTCTTTTGCAAGAGGTTCAAAGAACTAAAGCCTAGCGAGAAGCTAATTGCTGTTGAAAAGCTGGGAGCATGTAGAAGATGCCTCATGTGTCATGCAGAGGGGGAGGAATGCGTGGACAAATACCTGTGCAGGAACAGAGACTGCAAGAGAGGAAAATCCTCAGACCATCATTTCTTTCTTTGCTTGAAGGGAGGATTCAAAGACAAAGAAGTGGGAAAACCCAGCACCAGAAGGCAAGCATTCACAGAAGAGCAGGAGAAATTAATATCTGAACTCACCCCAGTCATGGCAGAAAAATTCAGGAAGGCTTTCACCAACATGGCTGAAAAAACACACTGCACTGAAAAGAACCTACCTGGAGTGATGGACTCAAATACATGTGAGTTACCAGTTATTCTTATGCTTCTGGAAGTAACCGCCAATGCAGGACAGAAAATTGGAACCCTCATTGACTTGGCGTCGGATACCAATTACATCACTCACAGAGCGGCCAGAAGACTGAAGCTACGGAGTGAAAAGATCACGCTTGTTGTCCATGGAGTCGGAGGCATGGCTATAAAGGTAAAGACCAACAGATATTTACTCAAAGTGAGAGTCAAGACACCTGAAGGGACAGAGAAAGCCCATGAGCTCATCTGCTACGGCTTGGATGAGATTGCAAGAGTGCACAGAATAATCAAACCACAACAGCTCCAGAAGTTTTTCCCTGACACCAACCTGGAAGACCTTCAGAGACCAAAGCATGTTGAGCTTCTCATCAGCCACCGTGAAGGAAGACTTGCTCCACAAAGAGTAAAGGTAGTAGGAGACCTTGTTCTTTGGGACGGCCCATTAGGAAAGACTGTTGGCGGAGCACATACAGACCTGTGTGAAATAGTGGATATGGCACTGCATAATTCTGACACTCACTTTGCACGATCGATGAGAACCGCAGCAGTGAAGTATCAAGAAATTGCTGAAGAGCAAGAGTTCAAAGCTGAAACCAAAAGCACAGTTGCTGGCAGAGAGTTCTTAAACTGGTGGAAATGGGACAGCATTGGAGCAGCCTGCGAACCCCTGTGTGGTGGATGCCGGTGCGGAAACTGTCAACCAGGAGGCAAAGACATGACTTTGAGTGAGGAAAGAGAGCTGGAAATTATCAGACAAGGCCTCACCTATGTGAAAGCGGATGTTCACAGTCAGGAGCCTCACTGGGACACAAAGTATCCCTGGATTGAAGACCCAAGTTCCCTGCTCAACAACAGGAATGCAGTGGAAGCCACCTTTCTAAGGACAGAGAGACAGCTCAAGAGAGAACCAGAGTGGCGTGCGGCATACACAACTCAAGTCCATGAGATGGTGGAGAGGGGAGCAGCCAAGAAACTCACCAAGGAGACCATCGCCAACTGGAAAGGACCAGTATGGTACGTCAGCCACTTGGTGGCACCAAACCCTCACTCCATTACAACACCTGTGCGACTGGTATGGAACAGCAGTCAGAAATTTAAAGGGCTCAGCATGAATGACCTCCTTCTGAAAGGGCCTGATGTCCTTAATCCCATCCGAGCTGTGCTGCTAAGATTCAGAAGAGGAGTCCATGCTGCTCTTGGTGACATCAAGAAGATGTATAATTCTGTGTGGCTTGAAGACCTGGAGATGCACCTCCACAGATTTCTCTGGAGAGACAGCGAGGATGAAGAAATTGAGGAATATGCCATCACCAGAGTCAACATTGGCGATCGACCAGCAGGGTGTATCGCACAACTGGCCATGAGAGAGACAGCAAAGCTGCCCATTTTCACTCACCTGGAGGAGGAGCGTAGGATCCTTGAAGAGGATTCCTATGTAGATGACATCCTAACATCCCACAATGACCTGGAAAAACTAGACAAAACCACCAAAACAGTTGAAGAAATCCTAAAGGCAGGTGGATTCTTCCTCAAGCCGTGGGTCCGGTCAGGCCAAAGTGGGAGGCAGGAGTATGCAGCAGAACATCCAGCATCTTCAAATCGAGTCTTCATTCTTCCCAACCAGATGAGAGATGGAGACAACAAAGCCCTTGGAGTGGGCTACCTGGTTGAATCAGACAAACTGTACCTCATGACCTCGATTAACTTTTCGAAGAGGAAAAAGAAGATGAGAGTCAGCCAAAATCTCCTTGAAAAAGAGGTGAGGGAAAAAACTCCAAACCCGCTAACTAGAAGACAACTGCTTAGCCAAGTAGCTAGCTTATATGACCCAATAGGCCTCGCAACACCTGCCAAACAAAAGGGTGCCATCCTGGTCAGAAAAGCTTTTCAAGAAACTGGAGGAAAATCTCTGGCACAGGACACATGGGACAGACCTCTGTCTGAAAGACTGAGAGAAGAAGCCGTCCACCTGTTTGAGGAATACACACGTCTCAGCCAAGTAACCTTCCACAGAAGCCTCACACCAGTCAAAAAGATTGGAGGTCCCTGGGGAATAACATTCTCTGATGGGAGTGACCAGAGCTACGGAGCTGTCGCATACTTCAGGTGGGAGACTGAACAGGGCATCCTGGTCCGGCTTGTTGAGTCCAAAGCAAAGCTCACACCACTGGACCAAAAGGGAGAACCAGTAAAGGCTGAGGTCTGTGGTGCTGTCTTTGCTGCAAGACTCAGAAAATACATCGAAAAACACAGTCGAATGCAAGTTGAACGTTGGTTCCATCTGCTGGACAGTCAAACCGTGCTAGGAGCAATCCAAAGAGACAGCTATGGGTTCCAAACATTTTTTGCAAACAGGGTTGGAGAGATCCAGAAATCCACATCTGTTGAAGACTGGAGATGGATTTCAGGTGAACAAAACATCGCTGACCTTGTAACGAGAGGAGCAACTCCAGAAGAACTCAAAGAGAACTCTGTGTGGCAAAATGGACCAGAGTTTCTGAAACGACCCGTTGGTGAATGGCCCATAAAGTCAGCCAAAGACATTGCTGCACATGCTAAAGAAGGCATAAACAAGCTCCAAAGGAAAGGTTTCACAGCAGCACTAACCCGAGCGCAGGTGAAAATGCTTCCAACCACTGCTCCAGGCAAAGCTGACCAAAGCAAGGACCTGCAAAGCATTCCAAATGGAGAAGAACGCCAAATCCGAGTCCAGAGACCACCTGCTGGTTCTGCAGTGAAAAACATTATTGACATCAGCAAGTTCAGCAGTTTAACCAAGCTGACCAGAGTTATTGCATGGGTGTGGAGAGCTGCCACGAAGTGGAGAAAAGTACTGGTCAAGACCTCAGCCACAAGTAAGCCAAAGGAGGAGGGAATTCCTTCAGCCCAAAAGATCAAATCCAGAGCCAAAGAAGCTGCACTCACTGTAAGTGAGTGTAAAGATGCGCTCAGGGATATCTTCCTTGCGGCTCAAGAGGAGATAATCTTTCCAGGCACCACACTCAACAGACTTGCTGTGTACAGAGATGAGAACACCGGTCTTTTACTCTGTGGAGGAAGGTTCCAAATCTTCAATGAAGAAAAAACTGCAGTACCAATCTTACCTTGCACATCCTGGATATCTAATCTTCTAGCCCAGGAAGCTCACAATGCAAACCATGAGGAAATTGCAGGTACACTCCTCCGAATGAGAAGGAAAGCCTGGGTAGTAAGAGGCCGGAAACTGGCTCAAAAGGTTGTTAATGACTGCATAACATGCAGAAAAGCCAAGGCCAGGAGATGCCAGCAGATCATGAGTGACCTTCCACCTGAGAGAATAACACCAGCCAATCCATTCGAGTACACAACAGTGGACTTATTTGGACCTTACGAAGTGAAGGATGAAGTGAGGAAGAAGGTAAAGCTCAAAGTGTGGGGAATTGTCTTCTGCTGCATGGCATCCAGAGCTATACACACAGACCTCGTGAGTGATCAGTCAGCTGAAGGCTTCCTGTTGGCCTACCAACGATTCACAGCGCTGAGAGGACATCCGAGGAAACTGTGGTCCGATCCTGGAAAGAACTTTGTTGGAGCCAGACCTGCCCTCAAAGAGCTCTACACATTTCTGGACCAACTGGAAAGGTCAAACCTTGAAAATGAAGCCTCCAAACATGGCACAGAATGGAGCTGGAAAATCCATCCAGCAGACTCACCTCACAGGAATGGAGCCGCTGAAGCAGCTGTCCGCACTGTGAAACGAGCTTTGCACAATCTGGGAGGGAATGGAGTCTTCACATGGAGTGAGTTTCAAACCTTCCTTTACATGGCTTCCAACCTCGCCAATGAAAGACCTATTGATGCCAGGACTCAGAGTCGGGAGGACTGTGTGGAATACATCAGCCCAAATTCACTTCTGCTTGGAAGAGCTGGACCCAGTGGAGATCCAGGAATCTTTGACTTTGAAGGTTACTCTTACAAAAGACTGAGAGCCATCCAAACAGAAGTTGACCGGTTTTGGAGGAAATGGAGCCAGTTAGCAGGACCAAACCTGTTTGTCAGGACCAAGTGGCACACAGCACACAGGAATGTGGCTATTGGAGATGTTGTCTGGCTAGTTGACCAGAACACCCTGAGAGGTCAGTTCAGACTTGGAAGAGTTGTTGATGTCAACACTGACAAGAAAGGAATTGTAAGGGATGTACATGTCAGGACCTTTCCCAGCTACCCAGTCTCCACTGTCAAACTCACTCAAAAGATGAAAAAACCATCATCCAAAATACCTGCTACAATTCTTCACAGAGATGTCAGACGGATAGTTGTCCTACTTCCAATTGAAGAGCAACAACAAAATTGAAGATGAGACGACTGAAACCAGTACATTATGCAACTGGTGTGACCTCCTTGGGTTGAATAACCAGGAGGTCAAGTGGGAGGTGTCATGTCAGAACACAAGTCATCTCAAGAGCAGAGGGGAATCTGCACTCCAAACCTGTAGAGGGCAACCACACACAGGAACTCAACAGGTGCTCAACAGGAAGTCTTATAGGGACCATATTTGCCTGCGCACCCACTGGAAAAGCATGGCATGAAATGTTTGGATGCTGCTAACCTCCTCACTAGCTCTTGGAAGTCAAGACCACATTTGATTGTTGGTAAACTCCTCACTTACCTGAAGAAAAGACCACAACTCCTGATCAATCCAGAAGACGCAACTGGTATGGAATGAACAACTTTGGTTGATTGATTGGTGTAATGAAGTCATGCTTCTGGAGTGAATTATTATTATTATTATTATTAAGGACATTACAGTTTGTTATGCTATGCTATGAATATTGGTGAATTTAATTAAGTGATGACGACCTTATGTAACTGTTTGAGACCCTAAGTTAACTTAAATTACTTTTGTTTAAGAGTAGTGTAAAGTTTGTTTAAGGATAACTTTGAAAGAAAACATTTACTGTTATTTATTTGAAACTAAATGAATGTTTTTCTGTTTCTTGAAGGTTATCAACCTATTCTATTTTGTTTTATTATCTTCAAATCCATCATTTATTCAACTGAAAACTGAAAACTCAACCTGTCGTTAAGAAAATAAATGGACAATAAGAAGAATTGAGTTGTCCTTTGCATCTCTTGAAGATTGATCAAGCAGTTTGTCAAGTTTGGGCAGAGTTGTGGTCACAAAAACACACAGAACTTGACAGCCATGTAGTCCTCCAACAAGGAAACCTGGTCAGCAGAAACTATCCTGCAGCTCTGTAAGCAATGCTGAAAACTGAATAGTGTGCAGCTTTAGGAGAGACGGTGTCTAACCTTTGACTGAGGTTAAT
Organism: Chelon labrosus; assembly: GCF_963514085.1. Lineage (NCBI taxonomy): Eukaryota > Metazoa > Chordata > Actinopteri > Mugiliformes > Mugilidae > Chelon > Chelon labrosus. The sequence continues at coordinate 9,596,883 of NC_140343.1, forward strand.
TTGACTCTAGCCACACTTGCAGTATATGGAACAACTTTAATGGAGTTTATGGAACAACTGACGCGTTTCGGTTCGTGGCCTTCATCAGGGTCAATCGAAGACCAGCGCGTGGGCACGACTTCTACAATTTGATCCAAATACAACGTTTATTAGCCAAATAAAGGTCTGTATTTTTACCAATTCAGGCGTTTAAACTCGCTCATAATACTGAAGTAGAAACACTCACTCAGATTAAGACCTTGACACATCAAGCTGACAGTCAGTCATTGGCCATTGTTGTGTGAGCGACTGTGACTCTGGTTTTTGTGACTGGTTTTGAATTGGCGGCAGTCAGTTTGTAGCTCTTCCTAGCCTCCCAGCTGACAGTAGCTCTTTGGGTTTCCACTTTTCTTTTTAAATGACAAATACAGAATACTGCCACCTGCTGGTATGGAGAGTTATTTCTCATACGGTGTTTTCCAAGTGCAACTATTTGGCGCAGACACAAGTGATGTGAGGCAACGTCACAGTCGGCCTTCGTTGCTTGCAGTTCTTTGTTGCTGGTTTGGTGTGTCTGGGCCTTTACAAGATTATAGGTGTTGTTGTCTACATAATACTTGCATCTTTAAGTCGCATTTTTCTTTCACTAAGACTGAGATGAACAGCAAGTAAATTTGCCACACTTGTTCCTGGGAACCAGGAAACTGTAAAACTGAACAACAGCAAACAGCAATTAAATGGCATTTAAGTACAAATGCAATTTTAGCCAGTGGTTCTTTGATCTTAGAATTTTATTATTGCACATTACTGGACCAAAAACATTGACTGCAGAAATGAATAAAAAAACAAACTCTTGTGCAGTCATTTAACAATCAACCATTAGTTGTGTTTATGCAGGAAAGGTCACCTTCTTCGTGCATAAAATCCTGCGTCACATCATTGCAATCTTCATCCCAATCAACTCAAAGTGCCACTTTGTTCAATCACAGCCCTCTATTTTTGGTATTGCTACTCATTCACTTTCTCTTAAATTTTACCAGCATCTCTCTCTCTCTCACACACACACACACATATTTTTTACCTTGTTAACACCAGCATGAATCGTGATGAGGTAAATTCTTTAGTATCGATCATGTGGAAGCGTCTGATGTTACATTTATGGGGATAATTTGTTTAATGCTGGATATTACGCCAAGCAGAGATCACAGTTTCCCACAGCCCTCCTGGAGCTAAGGGCCGCATTAGGAGAAAACGCAGAACCTCATTCTGCTTGCAGGGGAATTTTGCACTTAATCATTAGCGTGACCATTTAATTCAAAACTTGTTTTTGGTTTCGCCTGCAGACGTATCACAGCTTACCCCGGTAGCCATGGAAACCACATCAAGTCGACAGCGCTGAGCCATTCATTTCCCTTTCCCATCAAAAGCATCTGGCTCTCGCTTTCTTCTCAGTGTCACACCCTCCTACTTCGTCTCACTTTTTTTCTCTGAATTCCTTGTAGCGGCCCCGACATACCTGAGCCCGTCTCGACAAGTGAGCCAACCTGAGCACGTGTGCCAAGCAGGCAAACAGATAATTCTCTGCTGCTCTGCAGGGCTGAGAGGAAACCATGCAGGAGGGGAGCAAAGAGCTGAACATAGGCCACTCAGTAGTGCGGCATGACGGACACTTCAGAGGCGACATAGCCAAAGAACCACCTATAATCTAAACCTATTCTCAGTGGCCATTAACTAAACTGAGACTCAAATTAAACTCCCATAAACACAAACCTTTAATAAACCAAGCCAACACTTTTGTCTCGCCAACACCCTGATTTAATGAAAGACATACTTTGTTGATACAGCAATTCATTTAAACATTTGACAGCAGCTTTCTGTTTACCACAGTCTGACACTTATAATTAATTAATCTCTCCCGTTATGGTGTTATTGTTTTGGTGGCCTGCTGCTCGCATGTCACACACAGTTTGGCTTTTGGCTACAATCACATAATTGGTATTTGCCCTGCGGTAATTGCATGTTCGTGGGAAGATTTTGCTCTTTCCTCTCTCAAGTTGTTTATTTTTACAATGTGGTTTCATAACAGAAATTCTATGGAATTGGGCTGCAAAAATATCACACATTTACCCAGTCCAAGTAAATGTGGTTGAGCTGTTTGTTGCAGTGAGTTATTTGACCTGAAGCTACTGAAGATCGAGTGGACTGTTTTTAACTGACCTGATCAACAGCGACAGAAAATTGTCTCTAATTGAATTTGAGTGGTAATCTCAAGATCTCCGGTTTGTTCTATTTGGCTCCCCCTGTGGCAATAAGTGGTAATTGCATGTATGTATTGCATTTGCTCAACAGACAAATGAAAATCTTCCAGACTGACACTTTAACGCCCCAGTCCAACTACAAAGTTCTGCCAAGATCCTGTAGCTGTAATTATTATCTGCGGCATCATTAATTTTAATCAGTGTTTCTCAGTGTTTGACATGTCTATTTGCTTCTTTCATGGGCGTTATATGAGAAAATTTAAATCATTATCACGTTTGCACATTTAGTACAGAGTAGGTGATTAGCTTGTTTAGAGCAAAAATCTGAAAACAACTAGCTTAGCTCCTTCTGAAACCAGAGGCCGACAGTTTGTTGTAATGTGTTTATTAAATAAATGAGGTAAAGCTTTAGAGGTTCTGTAAGGCTAGCTAGTTTCCCTTGCTTTCAGACTTTATGCTAAGCTAAGCTTAGCTAAGCTAATTACCTTTTGGCTCCCGCTATACTTCATTCAAGACAGCTAAATCCAAGGCTGGTGACAGTGCAAACAATTTCTCTGTTTTACCTTCTGGCGTACCAACTTATAGGTGGTTTAGGCTCCTGCACCAATTTGACACCGTAGCTATGGTGACAGCGCAGAATATACGCAGACCCTAGTGCCGTAACTGATGTGGACCTCCCCCGAAATGTAACTATGCGTTGCGGCAACACATGTGGCAAGAGCTGTGATTGGTCCGCTTGGTAGTAGCGTGTTTCCACTTTAGTATTTCTGGCTGCTTCTCCAGCTTTGCAATTTTCAAACTGATTGTTTTGGATCAACAAAGATGGAACACATCGAGGAAAGGTTAACTGAGGAGGTTCGGAGATACACACATTTGTATGACTTATCTTTGGCAAAATTTTGGCGAAAGTTTCAGTCGCCATTGCTGAAAGTGAAGCAGGAAGTGGAAACAGAAATGAACCCGACTGGCAAAAAAGACACAGCACCAACTAGTGTTTTTGTGGCGTTTCAACAGAGCGAGCCAGGCGTAGGCTACGTACGTAGGTTACGGCGTCTGTTTCCCGCAGTACCTTAAACAAGCCTTTACTCTTTTCCACTTAAAGCACAGTTCAGGTGATGAGTAAAAAGACAACAAAAGTCTCAACTTTCAGACTCTTTATCCCCAAAAATTACTATTTATTCACGAAACATTAAACAAAACAACTGCAGAGAATACTTAGGTTATAAAAATGAGGTAGTGTCGCGAGTAATCATATCTAAGCATGCCACACATAACAATGCTTCTAAACAGAGCCAGATTAACACCACTAAATGCAAAACGGCCTCATTTGGGAGCTTAAGAGAACAAACACACTCAAACACACACTCCTCCCTTCGTGGCCTTGATTAGTCGGATCAAGGCCACCAGACAAACAACTGAGAAGATCAGGTCACTGCATTTCATAACAAACACAGCAGGTATTAAAGTTAAATGTACAGAATACGCTTTTATTCACAGCACACAAAAAAGGTGAGGTGAGGCATTTAATGTTACATGCTGCTGCACAGACATAACAGCCTGAGGATGTGGGTTATGCTGAATGAAAGGAATTATCTTTTATCTTAACACACACACACACAAATACACACCACAGCTCTGAATATGTGGTAAAAAGCTATCAACGCATGCAGACACAGCTCACTTTTTGGTGTCAAATGTGGATGTGAAAACATCCAGGCTACAAAGACACACTCACAAAGAAAGAGAGAGATCTTTAATCACAATTTTGAGTTTTTGCTCAGCTAGTTAAAAGTTTTTTTTTGCAGTTGCACTTTCCTCAGTTTCAACTAATTAAACACAATTTCCTTACCATAAAAAATACAAGATCAATTTACTTGAGAAACTCGAGAGATGCTTCTAATATCGGAGACTGTTGAGGCATCTAGCTGGTTAAATGAGACGTGTAAATTTAATTAGACTCTGGGCCGCAGCAGAAATGCTCCACCTTACCTGCACCGACACTGCAGACTAATGTTTCTCAGAGGCCGGATGGTATATGCCGAGGCTGAATCAGCGAACTCAAAGGCACAACTGGAGTGTGTCAAACGACTAGTTTCCACATGTTAGGCTGTACTTCAACCGGGTTTAGCTGCTGACAAAGAAAGGATGTTCTTTTGAAAAGAACCAAGCAAAGTAAATAAGTTCATGATGAGGTCAGATTCAACTCCTGCTCCAGGTTAGCCAAATACAGTAGATAAAAGGTTGAATGATCACCTAAACTATATTTTGGAAACGTCTATCACAGGTTTGACCAACTTCCGTCACCCTGAAATCTTCCGCAGTTCTCTTGTGGATTTATTACGGTTTTAAGAACTTTCTCCCACAGCGTCAATGTGCTCATTTTTACGTTCACCTCTCCATAAATAGGTTGCTAAACAGCTAGACTGCTGTCTGACAATGACTCGTGGTCATTTTCTGGCGTCGGGTCATCGATGAACGTCTGTGGCTCGGGGTTTTTCAACTTGGCACTACTCAAAATCTTGTAACTAGCGGCAAAACAAGTCGGTAAGAGAGATCACTCTGATTGGCTACTCATCTTAGCAAACCAGTGCAGAAGAAGAGAAAGTTCAAATGTCACACAGAGGTTCCTTCTCATTTTACATCTTCATCATCAACATCAATACTTTTACAACATGGTTAACTACAATTAATAAACTGTAGACCAACTAATTCCTTCATTCATTCATTTTCTGTAACCACTTGTCCTCTGGAAGGTCATGTGGCGGCTGGAGCCTATCCCAGCTGTCACTGGGCGAAAGGCGGGGTACACCCTGGACAGGTCGCAAGTCTATCGCAGGACTAACACAGAGAGACAGACAACCATTCACACTCATGTGCACACACAAGCATGTCTTTGGACAGTGGGAGGAAGCCGGAGTACCTGGAGAGAACCCACGCAGACACAGGGAGAACATGCAAACTCCACACAGAAAGGCCCAGATGGAACTGTAGACCAATTGTCCAACTAAATTGCAGCTAAATTGCGCTAACTGCCTGTGACCGGTGTGTTCAGGTGCAACTTTATGCCCTGATGTCACAGTCAGTCTTCATCGCCTGTAGTTCTTTGATGCTGGTTTTGGTGAGTACCTCAACATCGACACAAGAGGCTTGTTAGCGTAAAGGTAGTTGCCAATGACTAAGGAGCACAGGCTTTGGCCTCGTGATGGAAAACATTGGTTTCACAATATTGCAGGATATACCATTCAAACCATTTCCAAATATGTCTTATGAACTCTGTTGCTGAGCATTTTATAATCTTGCGCACATGTCTAACTCTCAACGATACGCGTGTCTTTCATTTCCTTGTTCTGGCTCAGCACAGCACATATCAGTCATGTAACTCTGTTTCTGTACACTTAAAGGTTGATTATGCGGTTGAGAGCCGAACCAAACATAAACAGACTTATCGCAATGTGATAATGACAGATTGTCTTGTGATAATTATACCTGAAAGCATTTTAATTTGTAAACTAATGTCATCTATTTTGGTTTGGCTATCTTGTTTATTTATGTCACATTTTTCTTGTCAATGCTGTCAAAGAAAAGGAAATTTATAGATAGTATTACCTCGTGACTGCACAATAATAGAGTGTAAACATACTGGTATCATTGTCCTATATAACAGAAATTAAAGGCAGATGAGTCTTCACCTTCTCACCCTGATTTCCTCACAGTTCCAGTCTCGTCTCACCCTGTCCCTCCCTCAATCCACGCTGCCTCCCTCTCAACTCTTCTCTTAAAATCAGTTTCATCTTACATCCTTTCATTCGACTCTAAAGATCGCCGTCTGATCCCTTCATCTTTCTTCACTTCCTCCTCTCCTGCTGAGTTTAAAAGTGCGCCGGAGGAAGTGACCTCGCACCGTGTTACCGCGATAACGGCCCATCTCGTTGTAACCGCTCTGACCTCCGACCCCGGAAGTCGTAACGGCAGACACGCACACGCGAACGCCCCGTTTTTGCTGCGATCGCATTACAAATAAAATGCGAAATCAGCGCTTTAAAGAGCCTCCATTTTAACGCACAAACACTCACACGCCCTCAGTCTGCCCTAGCCCTGCCGTCACACACGCCACATCAAAGAGCCCCATAGCCAAGCAGTAAAAGTGGTGCAGTGGTTTGAATTTATCCCCTTCAGTCAGACGTTTATTCGCCGCTTCCCTTTCTTAATGAGCGTCTTACAATAACCCTGTCACTTACTGCGGCGAATTACTGCTACCTAAATGAGGGGCTGACGGTATGTCTGCATGCACATGTGTGTGTGTTTCCATCAGACACTCTCTTCCCCATTTGAGGGCACCTGTATGTGATTTAAAGTCCCACATGGCCTTTCTCCCAAAGTACACTTTTACCTTTTTACTATCCACAGCAAGGGGGGGGCAAAGGATTCGAGAGACGCAGAGCTGTAATGATGGAAGAGGACAGAGAGACGGAGGGATGAGAAAGCAATAAAATGCAACTGAAAGAGGGAAAGACTATTGACGAAAGAGAGAGCGAATAAAAGTAAATTACGAAACTCTAATCAGCTTTTAGGCAGTGGGTACATCTGTAGCTTATTATCTTTTCTGTGATTTTGTGATTTAAAGTCCTGGCTGATCGATTTAAAAAGTTGCTTACACTTGTGGCAGTTCAACACAATTTTCCCCCCCAAGCAAACAAACCACTGACAGCTCTGGTCCACATGAAAATCAATGCCGCTGCTGGTCTGGTAGCTTTATCAATACTTGCCGCAGATATAAGAAAGAAACAGCTCGACAAACTGTGCAAAAAAAAAAATCCTCTCGCAGCTCTAGATGTTATTCGAAATGGAGCCGAAACGTTCATTTCACTGCCTGTTGTGATCAGCCTCGTGTGGCTAGATTCAATTCTAATCGGGTTATGAGACTGGTAACATGCCATTTGGATTTCAATATAGGAGAGAGAGTGGAACAAAAAATTGGGATAGCAGTCGTCCAACCAATTAGAGCCAGTTTGTTGTAAAGAGGTTTTAATTCCGCGGCGCACAAATGACATGTATGACTACGCTGCCGTTACTCTTCTGTCCATAACCACATAAACTCCGTCGAAACGATTTGACTGGCCTGACAGATGTTTGCCAGAGCATAAAACAGATCAGCAATAAATGTCTGGATGGGGGAGGTCTGTTTCCAGCTGCTTATTTAATTTGGACTGGAAGTAACAAAAAGGAACTACAGCAATGGTTTGTCACTATAGTTACAGCATTATTAGACGAATCGACAATGAAGATGTACTTCGGTGTGGCCCGGGCAACAGGTGTAGCAGCCTTTCAAACAAGCCATGTGAACCACATTAGCTTAGCATGTGGCATAAAGTTAATTAGCTCTAATCACACTTTTTCTAAGTACGCTCAAGGACAGAAGGGGCTGATGAACATGTGCCTGGATTTATAGTCATAAATATTAAATTTAACATCCCTCCAGTGGAGGATCATATTTCGTGACAATCCCTGCCATGGCCGTGAAGATATTTTCATCTCGCTGAGATCTGTTAGCTTTTAAGCAATTGGTATAATGAGCAAATACTTACTCCTTGTTCCTCTGATCTTCTCATTAATTTTATAATGCTGCACCGTAATATATCAACCCCAGATTCTTATGTATGAAACACTGAAAACATAAAACAGAGAGGAAACATATATGAATGCTAAAGTGAGACAGGAAAAAGAGAAAACTGCAAAATAAAGGCAGAGAAAGGAGAGAAGGAAGGAAGGAGGTGAAGGCAAACAGTGTTTTTCTTGAACCTTTCCTCATTTTATTACTGAACTAAAAATATCCCACCACCCCACAGTCCAGCCCTGTCTGCTGCCCAGTGTGTGTGTGTGTGTGTGTGTGTGTGTGTGTGTGTGTGTGTGTGTGTGTGGCATGGCACCGACTCCACCGTATAATACCATAATTCTATGTAATTTCTGGGAGACGTTAAAGGCTTTTAAACTAACTACTACTTTTACTCCCCTACACTCAGTCTGTAAAAAAAAATGACAACATGTGCCAACTGGTGTGTGCCACGCTGCGACGAGTCAGCGTCTCTCTCAGTGACTGTGCACATTTGTGGAAGTATGCAGAGGCAAAGGTCACGTCAGCCATCTCCGACAACAGGGATTAGCCGTTATTTTCAGCTGACCTGATAAACAGGAAATGGCTCCGTTGCATCGTGATGAATTAAAAGGTAACTGAGTAATAGTGAGAGCTTCAGTGACATGGCAAATGAGAGAAAGGCCCCAAAATACGGGAATAAATATGGAGTGAGTGTGTTACTCCCTCCGTGGTCAGATCGGTGCCGTGAGAAGTCCTGCTGTGAGCTAAGAACCGCTAACACACAGATTAACAGGCCAGGATTAGCAAGAGATTAGACATCAGCCGTTAATCCAACAAGCGCAGCGTTTGCAGTGGTGATGGAAAGGTGGTGAGCGAGAGGTGGGAATAAATTAATGTGTGTGAGCGAAGGGGCACGTCAGAGGCAGATCCTCCATCCCGGCTCTTTCTCAGCAGGGGGCATCAAATCTCTGCGGTCGGACGAACATTAGGTCACAGACTGAGGTCGGGGCGTTTCCAGGTCAAGTCCTCAGCGTCGGAGCAACTGAAGGAAAGTGACGATGATCAGAACCGGTGGGAGAGCGGCCACGTGGTTTGGAAGTATGATAAAGGCTGTAACCGCTGTAAGAAGTTACAGCGAGTAAAAAGTAAATTTACCACTAAATAAGAAACAAAACTTTTAACAACCTGCATTCAAACTTGTTCATCATAATAAAACCATTTTAGACCTAGGAGAAGCATTGTTTACCATTAATCACCATGCGTACTGTTGAGTGTGATTTAATTAGAAATGCAAATGTGTTATTTAAAAACTTGGAGCCCAACGTTTATGGAAATCTACATCGTTTTATAGGTTTGTATATGCAAAACTGCTTGTAGCTTGCAGATACGCTGGAAAGCAGTGTTGCTGTATGAGCCATTGTTGTATTCTTGTCCTGTTACAGATAAGGAAGCAACGGCGACTCAGAGGTTCTGACCACTGACCAAAAACAAGACGAAACTCACTGTCGAGTCCAAAAATGTCAGAAAGACCTTGTCTGTCGAGATGCTGATGTGTAGGGGCTGCCTTGCTCTGGTAAGTCATTTAATTTTTACAAAGCATGCATCTCCATTAGCAGAATTTGCACACTTCTGAGTATCGGGGTTTGGACTTTTTTCCAGCATCCGGTTGACGTCATAACTGAGCATGAACATAACTCGTTGGTGTACGCCTCTTTGCAATTTATGGACCTGTTAGAGCATGAAGCCAGCGCTCCTCGTTCTGGTTCTGTAACTCCAAATCCTTGCCCACATTTTGGATTTTTTGTCATTTGAATAAGTCGAGACGTTACGCTCATTGACGTGCAATGAGAAAACCAAAAAGCTTTAACTCGGCTAAAAGGAAATAAAATCCCTCAAACAGCTTCAGTGATGAGTGATGGCGACAGTGATCACTGGAGAAAAAACAACCGCCATTGACATGAGGTTTATCATGGTCAGAGCAGAACGGAGAAGAAAAGCAGCTGTTTAAATTTCATAGTGAGCGTTTCCTCTTCTGATTATTCACATTAATTCATTATTATGTCTTTCAATGTGCCCACAGGCAAAGCGCTGTAAGTGCTGCGCTGGAGCTGCTGCGCAAAGCGTGGTACATTTCCAAAAGCCACACGGACGCCCTAGTGTATCATCACAACATGACTCACATACTGTCTTCACAATGTTATGAGCCAAAGAGCTGTTTTTTATGCAGTTTGCCACCTTTATCAGATAAACTTCTCTGTCACTCGTAACAGCAAAGCACGTACTAAAAAACAAATGCCGTGAAATAAAAAATAGGATGAAATAACCCCCGCGCTGTAGCTCGGGAGGTTAAAGTGATATAAAGTATGAGGGAGCACAGTGAGGCTCGGAGAAGCACAAACACAGCAGGCCTGGTCAGGGTCAGGCTTTTCACAGCAACAAGTCTAATTATAGGCCGGCGTCTGAGCCTCACATGCAGAAACACATGCAAAAAAACCTAATGCACACGGTGATGGATCCCTCAGACCGGTCTCGGGTTCTCCATTAACAACCACACCTCTCATCCCAGGGGGCTGGCACAGAGCTGTTAGTGTCCATGTGTGTCTTAACTTTCAACAAATCACCATCTCGCCGTGAGAGTGAAACGCTGGAATCCAGGGTGAAAGCTATAGCGTGATCTCTCATTGATCTGACCTTTTTGAATCCACTCCTCTGCCTTAAAATCAATCCTCATCTCACTCTGCTAACGTGTACTGTATCAAAGATGATCACCTCCTTCGGCCGCTCCTGGAAACCCGGTGCCAGGTCTGTTTGTTTTGCATTGCAGAGCCAAGACAGATACACCTGCCAGGGACAGCCAGTGGCGCTCAGTCAGATCTGATAACTAATCTCCACCCGTGATCTTATCCGTACCGTGTGTGTGCGCATGTGTGTGGCTATGACCTCTCAGTTAGGACACTTCCTGTCAACAGCAATGAGTGGCCTTAGATTTTCCTCCAAAGAGGTTGTTGAGGTTATAAAACCGATAAAAAACTACTTACAAACTACTGTCTTATACATCGAGCAGGCATAACATTATGAAGAATGGTGTTAGTGGGAGCCTTTGGGTCCTATGGGTTGAGGGGAGGGGCCTCTGTGGATCATCCCACAGATACTTGATCAGTTTGGGATCTAGTGAATTTGGAGGCCAGGTCAACACAGTTGTTCCTAAGCCGTTTTTGTGTGTGTGCCTGTGTCAGGTTGCATCCTGCTGGGGATGGCTGTTGCCATCAAGGAGTGTCACTGCTATGTATGTCAATGACACATAGATACAGTATGTATGAAATCTTTATTGACTATTTCTCCTATTTCTTATTATTTTGCTCCTATTATATCATTTAACACAAGTCAAACATCTTCACCCGGATCAGTTCACAATGTATGCTGTATAGTTGGGAGCACATGTTTATATTACTGACGGGCTAATCACCAGACACCACCGAAAGACAATGGTTGGCACAACAACATGTTATCTATTATCGGTTATTTCAACTTTTTATTGGCTACATTTAGATGATCAATATTTCTTCAGCATGACTGAAACCCTTTTGAGTTTAGATTTCAAATTAACTGTTTACATGGACACTAAATAATATGATCTGATAAAATATATGTGTCAACATGCCCCCAAGAAAATCATTCACAACTTTTCTGCCTACTGTTGACCATCTAATGCCAACTTTATAAAAAAGAAAAAAAAAGATAGACAAAGACGACAAGATGGAGCCGGGTTTTGCCCGTATCAATTCCGGCTTCATTCATCTTCATTCAGCCGGCTATTTAGCTACCTCCATGTTGTTTGTCTCTCCTGGAAACTCATCCTGTCACCTGATGTTTACCCCACATTGGGCAAACATTTGCAGAAAGAATATATTTATTCTCACCAGAGAGAAAGATTATCAGGGTTACATCCTCTCACATCAGTTTCTTCCTGATTGGGCCAATCTGCTCGGATTATTAGTTTAAAATCAGTTCCCACGTGAAAGTAGCCATTGTTGCATACATGTTATCGTGGTCCAATATGCAACTTAAACAATGGGCTAGTAGCAACTGACATAGATGAAAGTTATTGCATATTCTCAATATTTCAATGAGAAAAAGATTATTCCTTTAAACACAAAGTACTGTTCCAAGCAGGCTATTTATTTATTTATTTTTTTATCTCGTGGAGGATCTTTCACATAAAACTATACTCTTTATTCACAATCACACAACTAACTTGCACTGGCATATATATATATTCTGTAAAATGTAGAAATCAGTACAGACCTGTGCATATATGAAGGTAAAAGATCAATTGATGCAGTGAAGGGTTTTAGCTCACAAACACTGATTTTCATGCATCACATTTTGCATTCATTACAACAGTTAGTCCTTGTAATAACCAATTAATCACTGTTCAGTGGTGGCAGCGCCGCAGTTGCGTGTTGGGCTGCAAAGCTTAGTGACATGGAAAGCAGAGCGCTGTGACGCCTCAGTGTATTGTCTCCAAAGCGCCTTTCTGAACGTTACACACCGCGGACACGGCGCTTGTGTCCTTCGCTGAAATTACAAAGCCCAGCGCACGACAGCTAATGCGCAAACTGCAAGCGAAGCCGACACATCTCACCCACTCGTGCCGCCTCTATCCACTGTTGTATTAAACATGTTGCTTCTTCAGCCGAGGAGCACTGTGAAGGCTTAAACATCCATTACTTTATTCATCCGTGTGTTTATCTCTATCTATCTTAAAATAAAAGCAAAATAATAAGTTTTTGCTGAAGGTGGATGACCAAAACTGAAAGATCATCAGTTTTTGAACATTAAAAACAAAGAAAAACAGAAAACATCTACATTCTCATGCCTAAAAATGGCTTGAAATGCTATGTGGCCCTGGATTCAGCTCAGAAAAACGACCAGTATAACAAGTGGCACACAAGTTTATGTAAATGTGTGTTAGCGGAGTGACACAAATACCAATAAATCTCCATTCCTTCCACGCTCACAGTGTAATATATACAGCACGTACACACATGCTGTGCACAGGGCTCCGCGGAGCATTATGTATGAGGAGCGTTGACTCATAAAGCAGCCGAGCAACCACAACATCCACCACATCAGAGACACAACTCATCTTTTCATTTGGAAAACAGATGGATACTCAATTCCCGGGTAGGAGGAGGAGGAGGAGGAGGAGGAGGAGGAGGAGGAGGAAGGGAGGGCAGGATGAGACGAGCACCGGGAGGAGGAGAAAGTAAAAACGGCGTGCGATAAGGAGGGGCATGTAAACATTAAAGGGAGGATGAGAGAACAAGGACAAGAGGCGTGAACTGGAGAGTGGAGGAGAGAAAGCAGCAGAAGAGGAGGACAGAGGTTATCGAGAAGCGATGCTGATTTGTTCCACATCGATTTTAGGTGCAAAGATTGATGTTAAGGCATCGAACGTGTAGCTGCTCTGCTCTTTTTCTTTTTTTTCCCCTTCCTTCACCCACCGCTCCTACAATACGTGATGATCATGGTGATTGAGGAGGGCTGCATGACTCTGACCCTTCATCAGTTTGACTTGATTATATGTTGGCAGCGGAGGAATTTAATCTTCGTGTGCCTCTACTCGCAGTCATTCTGGATAACATGGGTCCATACCTATATGTAAATGTGCGTTATTAACTTTGGAGTATTACCAACAAGTCCTCCAAGCTGAACGACCAGACAATGTGGTTCAGGTTAAAACATAAAACCATTGTGCCATTTGTCATGGTCAAAATACAGATGGAGAGGACAGAGATTAAAAGAAATGTTGAATAAATGGACATGGACTGTATATAAATACGGGCAAATCCTTCATAAGGACACCCACAGGACCTCTAAAGAGCAGTTTTGAGGCTTGGTGTAGTCGGCCTGACTGACTCCACACGCAACTCCCATATAATCCAAAAATGTTATGTTTTGGGGCCGACCATCCGTCTGGCAAATTCCTTCTGGTGGCAAAATATTTCTGGAACAGTTTGAGGAAATTTCTTCAAATTTGGAATTCAAGAATGACCTCAGTCACTTCATGTCCATCCCATTCTTGTGTGCGTTTTTAAATTTGGGACTTCAGGATGAACTGATTAAATTTGGTGGTGACCAAAGTTCAAAGTCTCCGTGACCTCACAAAACAGGTTTTGCACCTTACATTAAGTAATCATATTCGAATTACAGCTAAATTGTACACAAATGTCTGTCTTGCGCTGCTGGTATGAAATGCTTTCTCTAGGAGAAACCTTGATTACACAGTAGCAGGGGTTGGCCGGGTTGGCCGGGCTTGACGTGCCGAAGCAGCTTGTACTCGACCCGAAACCTGTCTGGTCTCACGTGGTATGAGACTATAGTCCATTACCTGGAGGAGGTTAGGGAAGGGGACAAACAGACCAACCCCAAAACAATCCCGAGCCCAGAAATGGGGGAAGGTTGAGCTTGGGGCCAGCAACCCCAACTCCTAAAACAAACTTATGCTACAGAAACATTGAACTCAGAAAGACAGACTCCAATCCTGATGGAGGAAGGCTCTTCTCTAAGAAGAAGCATGACGCTGGGGGGGGGGGGGGGGGGGGGGGGGGGGTGATGATGTACACAAATGTACAAACAGGACAAGACGAGAAGCAACCTCTGGGGCTGAAAAACAACAAAGCCAAGATGGCAGTGCCAAAAGATGCAGTTCCACAAATGGCCACTTGAGGCTGGCTCCAAACACAAGTTAGTCCCCCCCTTGACTTTCAGTCATTCATTCATTCATTTTCCTGCTTCTTGTGGGGAGGTGAGCGGCGGCGTACGTCGTGGACCGCTCACACCTACGGCCAATTTAGAATCATTAATTATCCTAACGAGCATGTCTTTGAACGGCGGGAGGAAGTCGGAGTATCCGGAGAGAACCCACGCAGACACAGGGAGAACATGCAAACTCCACACAGAAAGGCCCCAGACGGCCCCAGTCAGTTTAAAATTACACATACAGAAGGGGGGGGTGGCCCTTTAAAGGGACCTATGGGTGAGGAGTCCGGCACTACCAAGATGGCGGCCTACTGAGCCACCCATTGAGCTTCAAGTATCCTACGGGTTACGTCATGTAGGGTTCGATCATCTTTATGTACAGTCAACATGATAAAATACTCAAGTTTAACAGTTAACGCCACAAACTATGCAAACTATGTAGTTAACGATGTGCTTGCTCGTATCGCTAAGTTGCTACAGTAGTGAGCTAATTAGCTGAACAAGCTAACGAGATCATGCTAGATGTGATAAAGCTGTTCAACTATAGTGAATATCACTCTTTGGTAGAGTTTAGTTATTTACTATCTTTCCTGACAATATGCATTTATCGTCTGATAAATAGCCACTACAGAATGATGAATTATGGATCACAGGAGCCAGTATCTGTATCAGTCCAGTTGTAGCAGCATTAATCCCTCATCTGTGAAGGCATAGGTTTAGATGCAACATGGAAGGCAACCGGGACAACGCCTCCTCCCTTCCTCTCATCTTCCTCCTGGTCTCCTCTAACCCTCTGCTCGTCCTCACCTCTATCTCGGTCTGTCTCGCTTATGTCGCTGCATCAGACATCATGAAAGATTCACAGCTCTGCTTTTAACAGCCAGCCAAAGCCATCTCTCTCTCTCTCACA
Organism: Chelon labrosus; assembly: GCF_963514085.1. Lineage (NCBI taxonomy): Eukaryota > Metazoa > Chordata > Actinopteri > Mugiliformes > Mugilidae > Chelon > Chelon labrosus. The sequence continues at coordinate 9,612,388 of NC_140343.1, forward strand.
CACGCACACACACAACCCAGCACTCATAGATCTGAGCCTATCTGCAAAAACAATAGTACCAGGAATAAGACAGGTACCCGTAGAGAGGAAGAGGAAGTTACAGCAGAGCATAGAGAGCTTGTGTGTTGTGTTTGTGCCTCAGTGTATGTCAGTGCGCGCTGGGCATTCGGCGTTCCACTTGGTGGCGTGTGCTGCGAGCGCCCGAGCGAACATGTGATGTGTGACAGATGACAGACAGCGTCAATTTTCTCCCTCACACACACGCGTTAACGTTCATTCATGTAGCGGTTTAACAGATACCGTCGACAGATATGAGGTAGCGTCAGATAAAACCTGAAAATATTCATGCCTGTATAATTTAAAAGCAGTCTGGCACTTTTAAGCGTGCAATAAGAAATAAAAAATGCTGCATAGCATTTCTCTAAGATGTTTTTTCCGTGTTTGCGAGGCAGAAACTACAGACAAATTCGTAGTCTACTATATTTTTAGCTCATCAATGAAGTGTTTGACCTAGAGATAAGTAATTAAACAATTACTAAACTATTTTGTTGCATGTGTTTACAAGCCCCAAAACATCTTGACTGACATGTGCAAAGTGGTTCCGGCCATGTGGAGCGTTAAATCCGTTGGAAATATAACAAAAGATAAACAATTCATAAGAACACAGAGTTCATTCTATAGAAGAAGACAACCAGGACTTTTAATGTTGCTGTATATTCTGGTTTTGTTCATTTTTCTGTCCCTTCTAGAAACTCGTCACTTAACCTGAAGTTTACCCCATGTGGTTTTCCCCACATGTGCAAAAAGAATGTCATTAATCCAATAAGAGAGAAACGATCCAATCAAGTTCATTCATTCATTCATCTTCTGTAACCGCTTGTCCTGTGACGGGTCGCGGGGGGGCTGGAGCCTATCTCAGCTGTCATCTGTCTATCCCAAAGCTAACACAGAGAGACAGAAAACCATTCACACTCACTTACACCTATGACCAATGAACCTAACGAGCATGTCTTTGGACAGTGGGAGGAAGCTGGAGTACCCGGAGAGAACAGGCGCAGACACAGGGAGAACATGCAAACTCCACACAGAAAGGCCCTAGTCGGCCTGGATTCGAACCGGGACCTTCTTGCTGTGAGGAATCAGTGCGATCAACTCAAGTTTTGTTTTTTTAAAGGGTATTAGGCGCCAATATCTTGCCAATATTGAACAGATAATCAAATGTTTCCACCACCCTTCACAGTGTGACTGAAAATCCCTTCCTATCGTTCTGGTCTGTTTTCTCTGAGGTGGTTACGAGAGGCATTTTTACTGACTACTTACTTGACTATAATATACGTCATAGGTTAACGTACTTCAACGTTCATGGAAATCCCCGTATGTGATTCAAAACTGAAGTGAAATTTTAAATCAGTGAACCGCGTTCCACAGTCACACTGTCAGCTTCTTGCATCAGTTAAAACCGTTAAAGTTATGATGTCAGGATTTGTTCGTTAGCCAAAGTTGTATAATTCACACATCAGAAACCACTTAGAGCCGATCAGTTTTATTGGCGATGCCTCCTCCCAGAACAGTTTTTTCCTGAGGCAAATACACGGTTAATTATATGTTATTGTATTTTCATGAAGACGATTAGAATTGAGGAGAAACCGAAAGAGATTACTTCAGGGAGTGCTGAACCTTTCCACAGTCCTCTCGTGATTTTTTTTCTACCTTGCACTTCGCATACGGAGTTGTTTTTTTTTCTTAACGGTTCCTGGAGGAACAACGTGACTAAACTAAGGAGGTGCGTTTCACGTTCACTTGATTTACGGCAGGTTTTCAATTTGCAAATAAAAAATAAAAAACGGAAATGTAATGTGGTTCTGACACAAGGCTGAAAGCAAAATGTGGCCAAATGCAAGGGAAGGTGCAACAACATATGACGTACATGATCACTGAAGGGCTGAACTGAAAATTGCCATAGACGTAGACACCAGTGTTTCATGACGAGGGAGCCACTGCAATAATTCTCAATAAAAATCTAACTCATCCTCCCCGTCTTCTGCAACGACATCCATAACAGGTACAACAGGATGTGGATGGAGAACATGTTCAGGAAAATCTGACAAAATTCGAGCTAACTGTCAATGGGAACTTGACTAAAGGATCATAATATCGAGTTACTGCTCCACCCTCGGTGCTCTGTATCGAACACGAGATTGCGTACACGCAAATGAAAGGAAGCTCTGTATCGCGTTAAACATCGTCACCAACACGTAACCTTTCTGCTCCTCATCTGTGATTTTTGAGGCACGCAACAAGCCGAAAAATACAAAATCGCCACATGACACACACAGGCGTCAAAAGTCGTCAGCTCCGTACACAGAGAGCATGAAGTATACAGGTTATATACTGTGCTTCTGTTTCTGTGTGTCACTCGATAACCTGGGTGTGTGCTGCTCTGCACAGACAAAGATGTGTGAATGAAACTAAGTGTCTTCCCCGGAGAAGGTGTTGGCTTTCACACACACACACACACTACACACACACACACACACACACACACTATAGGATACGCTAGTCTTTAACTATTGACCAGGTGAGGTTAAAAACGCTCGCAGGCACAGAGACAGACAGGGGGAGACAGCAGGAAAGACGGCTTCCATTCACATGGCGTTAAACCTATAGGACAATAGGTGTGAGCAGAGACAGAGAAGAATAGGCTTCTTTTTTTTTTTTTTTTTAAAGAAAACCTGGGTAGGAATTTAGAGCATCTGCTCGTCGAATTACACACGTTTTACTTTGGAATTATGATATCTATCATATCCACTTACAAATACAGGTGTCACACCTCGTTTAGGCCAGACAGTATCACGCATTTCATAACAACACCGTCTTCCAGATTTTATCGGTGTACCTGGTATTATGCACGTTTTGCAAAGTGTTTTATATCTTTTCCAGATTACTGCACTGCACGTATTCCCTTCTCTACAGGTTTCTGAGTGGGATCACGCTGCATTTCTGCTTTTTTGTTCGTGTTCTAGTGAAAGTGAAAATGAAAATGGGATGTTTTAATATCTAAGTCTGTCGGATTGGGAAACAAAAAAAAATAAAAAATAAAATGAGGAGGATTTTCTTACATGAAAAATCTAACGACATGTCAATAATGTTGGACTAGCTTGCTGGTTAGCAGCCAGAATTGAGCTGTGAGAATAAATTTGTGTATCGACTGGGGGAAAAGTTCAAAATAACTTTCACAGTTTTGAAAATTTTCCAAATGTTGAATTCATTTTCCGTACTAATTTATTAGGCTGCTTCACTTAGTTTTAAAATACTTTCTGTTTGATCGGTTTTGAAAAGGATTGCATTGAAACAAACTACTGTACTGACATATTGGCAGCTATGTTTATTAGAGTTACATCCATATGAGACAGATATTAGAGACAGTGATAATCAAACATCATGTTTTGTTAAACTTCTTCTGCATCTGGCGCTTCTTCTTTTGCAAGTTTGCCAAAATGTCTTACAGGTTTAATTACAACATTAAAGTCAGGAACTCATACATAACTTCAGCATGCTAACTAACACTGGCAATGTTAACATGCTGTTGTTTAGCAGGTTTAATGCATACCGTGCTAATTTAGCATGTTAGCATAATTAGCACAAAGCTCAGGCCGATGTGACATAATTAGTTCTTTTGGATTTGTCAGGAAACAAAGTGTTGGACAGATTAAATGTTTGACCTCATGGGGGTGCTACACCTTAAATCAGTGAGTTGTCTGTGAATCCACTGCACCGCTCTTGAGATTTATCAATCTTAACCAAAGAATGGGACCAGCTGATGGACCGACATGCATTGCCATCCCTACAGGATCATGCTGTTAGCGTGGCTAAAACACATTTCTATTCTTTCAGCTGAAGTGTTGCCCTTGTACTCTCGAGGCTCAGAAAGACATGTACTTTGCTCCCATTGCCGTCTATAAACTGAAATAACTTTTTCTACCACTGTTTTGCTCTGAAGATAACGCCAGCTGTGAACTGCTCATGACTGGCGACAGCTGGGTGTTGTCCTAAACCATTACAAAAGTGTTTGTTCCTCCGAGTGTGAGTCTGTTGCAGCACAGGAAGGCCACGGGGCTGCAACATCTGTGCATGGGTTTATTGCCCTGCAAGATATAAGTACGGTAAGGCTGAATTTTTGTTGGTAATTTTGCTCCTGATGATGATGTTTTGATGGTTTCAAGTGTCCCTGCGGAAAAACTCAAGTGTTTTAATTTGATTTTATTAAAAGATATTATCAGGTAAGATCCTTGTGAGATTTCGAAGGTAAGAGCTGTCCATGTCCTCATTATCAGCATGCAGTCACAGGAGGAACAAAAGACCGCAGTTTGCTTTATTTGAACATTTGCACAAATCAAAATAAAGCTTTTGTACTCTCAGTTTGATTATTTGACCTTTAAACACGGAAAGTTGTGAATTCAAAGCTGTTAGTTTTGAGCACTTGTCTCTAGAGCTGTGATGCACGCATGCAAAAAACAATGACAAGTGCAAAACTTGGAACAAAGAAGGCTGAAAGCTGCGACACAGCCCGATACGGCCCTTCTAATAGGGGTTAATGTGCAGAAAATAACTGACTATACAGCTCTATATCCATAGGATCTTTCCAGTTTAATGCAGTTACACGAATATTCAGTGTACATCAGGAATCTCACCCTGGTTAACGTCCTCCAGAGTTACAGTTTTAATGAGGTCTGAGAAAGCAAAGCTCTTGCTCAAATAACTAGAGCAGATCAAGGTCCAAGTGACTGAAGCATTGTGTTTTTCCAGCTGTCAATAAAAGATGGGTTTTTAATGAGAAACTGAGAGGGAGAGTATCTTGTCGGGTCCGCAGTCGTTCGCCTAGAGACGACGGGGACCTCGGGTGACTCACTTGCTCGGTCTCTGTCAACCTGCCTCTCCGTGTCTTTCTGTTTTCTCTCAGTTTCTTTCATTTTCTCTCCCTCTCCACATCCCTTGGCCTCACTCTTATCTATTTGCTGCCGTCTGTCTCACTCACACAGCCACAAAAACACATCCAATATTAATGACTCGCCCGCCCATACGAGAGAATTTTCATTGACACAACATGACCTTCAGATCATATACACCGAGCACACACACACACACCCACACACACACACACACACACACACACACACACCTCAACCTCGCCTCACTTTCATCTCCTCCTTCGCCAGGCCACTGTCCTTCTGTCCATCTTTAGAGACAGAGAACGATAGATGATTGCCTTAAAGGGGAAAACAACTCAATTTCACTTTCCTCCAAGCGAAGGCAGTTTAATCAGCATTTGTGGACAGCAGCATCCTAAGAGACGAGACGGACAGAGTCTGATGTGTGATGTCTGGCTCAAGCTCTCGAGCTGACTGATTACTTGACTGGCTGGATAATTGACTGATTGATTTAATGCGTGATTTCCTGACTCGTTAGACAGCTGACTGACAAGACGGGGCTCGGGAATCAGAAACAAAAGAACAGGTTGAGTAAACTATCCCTTCTCAGCTCAACGGCAGCTTGTGTTGTGAGATTGCTGAAGCACTGGATAACGCTCCAGGCTTGCCTAAATGATCAGTTTATGCAAAATAAGAATAAGGCCACACACACACACTGTGCAGTGTCCAAAGCAGACAATACAAAAGGCCTCCGAAAACATTAGTGCGCCACTGTTATTGAACAGCCAAGAGCCAAAAGCAAGTCTGTCTTCTCCTGAATAGTTTATATTAAAACCTGTTCGCACCTGCAGTGCACACGTCAGCAAACAGCCACAACTGCAATGAATAGATGATAATGGCTCCACAAGACACAGGGCTTAGACCCACCTGCAATTGTGCCTTCAGCAGACAATGAAAATGCCCCAGAAAGGACTATAATAGAGACGTGCAGGAGTGCCCGCAGACTGGAGAGAACACCTCACTGGAGATGCTCAGGGAGAGAAAATGGTAATAGGAGTGTGCACAGAGAGGCCACAGAATTTCACAATGAGACACATGTATTGAGGTGCAGCATAAGCGCAACAACAATAATACAAGAAGCTGGAACAATAAAACAAGAAATGCAACCGAAAACTTGTCTCCACGTGCAGATTTGACACAGATTGCACAAAATCACATTCCCCAAGCTTTATGTAAAGAGGAAACAGCTTAATCTTTGACTTGCAATTGCATTTTAAAGATTACAACCAAAGAAAAGTCATTATATTAAAGCAGGATAGTTCAAAATATAACGACAATTATAAAAAGCTGTTTGAATAAGTGCTGCAAAGTGCATTAAATTAAAAAATTTTTAGTAACATTTTTTTATTTATTTTTTTAATCCAAAAACTCACCGGAGATTTCACTTTGAGGTACCCCGGCTAGAGTGAACCCTTTCCCGGTGTAGAACTGCCGCAGGTCGGCACAGCTGCCATCCGCCCCGGCCACCGGGCCCGGTGCTGCACAGAGACTCGCCAGCACGCACAGAAGCACCGGGAGACGCATCTTCTGAGGTGTAGTCCTTCTCCTCACGATCCGTCAGAAAATCCGGAGTTCTTAGAGGATCCTTCAGTGTTTCTTTTCCCTTTTTCTTTTCTTTTTTCTTTTTTTCTTTTTTAATTTTTATTTCAGGAGTTTGTCAGCAGAAGCAGCGTGTCCCGTTCAAACTGCACAAAGCTCCGGTTAACTAACGCACACACAGCCAGGCGAGGGAAGGAGGCGCCCGCGGCGGCCAGTGTGTCTGCGAGAGAAGAGAGCTGCGACTCACGGCTGTAGGTGTCAGGTACACCCCGCTCCTCCTCCTCCTTCTCCTTCTCCTCCTCCTCCTCTTCCTCCTCCTGCTGCTCGGTGCTGCCGGCTGTGAGCTGCAGAGATGCAAGAGACAAAAGACAGAGGAAAGAGAGAGAGAGAGAGAAAGAGAGACGGAGAGAGAGAGAGAGAGAGTGAGAGCAGGTGTCTCTCAGTCAAAGCCGGTGCAGATCCACACTAACACTTCATGATTATGGAAATGAGTCGCTTTAAAGGCAACAAAGGAACAAGATGTGCTACTTTAAATGAGCTTTCAGACACGAGGAGGGCGGCCCGGTGACTCCCACGTTTCCAGGCTCCGGGACAATGAAATGAGCGTTAATGGGAGTGTGCGGTGGAGAGTGCTGATGCTCGCTGCCCCCCCATGTCTTTTTCTGCAACGATCAAGGACTAAACAGCGCCACCTGCAGGTTGAAAGAACAAGAAATACTAAAAAAATACAAATATATATTATTTAATATATATAATGAATTGATTTGATCTTCATTCATATGGGGTTAATTAAATATTTTTAAAATTTTATTTAAAAAAAAATAAATAATATTTTTAAAAAAATATATATTATTTTTTTTCTTTTCTTTTCTTAAATTAATTTCATATGTTCAGGATTTTTTTTGACTTTTTTTTTTTTAATCTATTTATTTATTTTTTTTTAAATTGTGTGTATTATTTACATTCTTTCAGGGTTGTCTCTGGCCCGGTCCATCACACATGTGACTGATGTGCGCCTGGTTGTTTAATGACACTTCACCCCACATTCTTTTCTGACACCATCACCTGCACACGACGGCCTCTGTACAGACACACGTGCAGCATGTTTACACAGCGGATGTAGAGATAGGGTCCTATCTGAGCCCAGAATGTGTCTTGAAGATTTTTTTTTTTTTTTTTTTTGCATTGATGTGTTGCACAGTAAGCGGGCTATTAATAAAACATTACCAGGCTGCAGCAGTGTGCAGACCTTGCCTTTTTCTTGCTTGAAAGATTTCTCTTTTTTTTGAACCGGTGCCTGCTTTTCTTCGCACCCCAGGAGTCCGCAATCAGAACTCTATAATATTTACTCGGATTAATTCAAAACAATAGTGTAAACAGAGACCAATTGTATAACTCTGCTTAACGTGTTTTGATGTACTATTTATAGGGCTGGAATTATTATAAACGATAGAGGTGAAAATATCCATTTGCATAAACTTAAATGAACGTTTTGTTTTAGTTGGACGGGGTTAGGGTTTGATGATGTGCACACAAAGAAACGGTTTAGTTTTGCTCTCCGGTTTGTTGTTCTGACCTCAAATGGCCAAAGAGAGATCAGATGTCTATTCTGTTATAACCTCTAAGACATCGGCAAATAATTACAATTCAAAAAAATATTTACTCTTCTAGACAGCACGCTCAAGATGGATTTACAAAGTGTTTTAGTTGGACAGTAAAACTGAATAAAACAAGATGAAAAGAGTTAACAAAATAAAACAGGCTACAAGTGGAAAAATATGTGTGGCATTAATAAAATCTCTTTTCAAAGATCTGGTTTTGATTTACGAGTTGATTTCTTTCAACTTCAGATCCCCTGGAAGGGAGTTTCAAAGCTAAAGGGACTTAGCTGAATTATTCTTCAGCTGGCCTGTGGCTAAACGCTGAAATTGAGGTGAGGAATTGAGATTTACGAGTAGATTTTCTTCTCCGAGTGAATGCGTGGAAAAAAAGTAGAATGCAAACAGGAAAGGCAAACATTACTGACTCATACAGCGGACCTAAATACACTGTGCATCTCTGCAGGGAGGTCAGCGGCCGGTAGAGACTCAGTGCCTTCCTCTTGCTCAGTCTGGTGGACGTGAACGATGAGCTGTCAGACGCTCTCCAATCTTCAGCATTCAACATCCTCCCCAGCAACAGCAGCACCAGCAGCGCTGGGTCTAGAGACCAGCTGGGAAAGGTCACTGGCAACTTGAAAATCTGCCTGACACCTCAGCAGTGCGGCCGAAATGAACGGCAATCTGTTGGACTTTGAAGCACAAAAGGGTTTAAATTAGATCTCATTGCTTTTAAATTGGATGGGGCAGAGAAGTGTTAAGTTGAAATGTGTGTGAGTGACGCTGCCGCTACGCAGGTCAGACTCGGGGTGACAGCATGTTAATTAATAACATGATGTATTTTAACGGACTATGAAGAGATTAAAAGGGCAGCGTACGTGGGAGAATGTGCAGAGGACGGTTATGGACTCGGTGTCCCTGCAGCAGCATTAGATCAGTCCACAGCAAGAGCCAGCGCTTGAATATGAAATCAGAAGTACAGTATGTGAAAAGCCTTGTCTGGGGCTGTCTTCAACAATTTAGAAACTGTTGCGGGTTTACAAAGACATTTTCTACTTTTGAACAAGACTGGCCTCCAAGAGCCAGAGCCTTTAGCAGGGGCCAACCTCATGAATACCTCAGAAAATTTCTGCTGCGAGGTTAAAAAATCCAGTGCAGAAGAGTAGGAGGGTGTAACAGCAAGCAGAATAAGATGGTGACAGATAGGTTAAGATACACCAACATCTCGCACATCTGATTCAATTTCGGTCTGAGTGATTATTGGTGGAAGATCTAATCTATTTCTTTCCTCGTTTCATGTTATCTCACTACTGTGGAGTGGAAATGAAACCATTAAGCAGTGTGTGAAACCCGCAGTAACCTCTGGCACTAAAAAGTGAGTTTGCAGCCATGTTTGCAGCCAGAGACACTTCATTTATTTTTTTTTCTTTTAAGCTGTGGGTCTCTATAGCTAATTTCCCAAATGATGACAACTGTGCAGGAGTGAGTCTATGGGTTGATTAAGGGCGTGGTTGCTTTGAGGGTCAGGTGGTTGCCATCTCAGGTTGCTAGCTGACTGCCTCGGTGTCATCCATCCATCTCAGCTCTACTTCCCGTTTTTGTATTAACCACGGAGTCAGGCCATTACCTAGATGGCGACGGCCAGAGCCACCACATTGACCTTCAGAGCCGCTCTTCAGGAACCCTCTGGGTTATGTCACGGAGACTTCATTCATCCTTATCTTCAGTCAGTTGTCTGAACCCAGTAAAGTTCTGTAATTAGGTGCATTTTATCAGCTGTAATCAGCAGGTATAGTACGGTAAGTGAACAGAATTTTAAGATGACCCCGGCAGAGAGGTCACATTGTTTATTTTATCAGAAGATATGCAGACTTGTCTTACAAGAAAGTTTCAATTAAGGATGATGAGAAAAAGGCCTACTGTGCAGACACCTGAAATCAACTAGTACCCCTTGTACTTAGCTGGTATTTGGTTAAGGCACTCATCATTCATTTCTATATGAACTACGCAACAGGGTTTTGTACCGACTCGTCCACTAGTCGACTTTACTGCTGTGCCATGATGCTTTAAGCAGGAAGTCGACTAGTCGCCGTTCACGTGACAACAACAACAAGGACGCATCCGAGAAGACAGGTGAGGAGAAGAAGTCACACGCAGAATATGTAAGTCAGTCCTGAAATACAACAAAAGTACTACTGCAATGCACACTCATCTAAAAAGACATCCGCCGATTTATATAGACACACATATCTGCAGTGTACAGTACTGACAAGCTCATGTGTTTATGTTCAGTTCTGTTCTATTAGTTGACATTGTTGCTGTGGTTGTAGAGCGTGTTTTTGTTTTGTTTTGTTTTTTTGCCGAGCGACAGCCACATGTTAGAAGTGTCAGACTGACGGTGTTTATGGTGTTGACGTGGGCTACGGCCCACAGTAGCCCATGTTCAAGCTCCAGTTACCTTGCAGAAAAACCTCCATAGCTTGAGTGAAACACTGCAATATGTATTCAGGTCAACAATATAAATTTCATTGTTGCAAAGCACTTCTTTCTACTGTGGTTTTACGTTTGACGTCATCAACTAGTCGATGTCAACTTGACTTTCACCACATATTAGTAGACTTTAAAAACTCCTAAGTGGTTCACCCCCTACTACCTAAATACAAAAAGATGCAAAAACTAAGGCACTAACAGTCTGAGCATGTCGAAGCTCAGGATGTTGATGGACGAATGAAAACTAAGCGCGTCTGTATCATCTTGAATTAAAATTACTTGTCAAAACTTTCACTAAAATCCAGTTTGTCAGCTGGTTGAAGACAATTTCCAGGCCAAGGACACACCTTCACGGGCCACCTCATTCGAAGGAAAAAGAACCGCCGCTACACTTTCCCATAATCCAACACATACCCAAGTTCAGTTCCACACACACCTAGTGTAACATCTGGCCAAGTGTTAATCCAGCCAATGATTTATTGCCTTGGCAGGCTAAATGCTGTGAGGATTAATGCGTTAAAAGATATTGGCACACACCAGCTGACTAAGCCCTTGGGAGATAGACGCCGTTTTGTACCAGTTAGAAAGACAGGCTGAGTAACATGCCACGTACCCGTCTTCAGATCCCCTTAATGAATGGCATCTTCCTGTTTTGGAAAAGCGTGTATGCAACCAGGTGTTTTTCAAAAATGAACACTTAAATGTGTATAATATAAACTAATAATTAGGTTGTTAATTCGCGGCATCAGTGTACATACTGTCTGCAGAGGAGCACAAGCGTCATCTCGACTTTCTTTTTGGCATCACACTGGTGCAGGATTTCAGCGTGGATTTCTAAGGCCACCGGAGCGGTGATGTCAAAATGTTGTCAGATACTCTAGGAAACCAGTCTGTTTGCACTATTTGTTCACAGTTTACATAACATAAATAAAGGAGTCTTAGCAGAAACATTCCCTGAGACTCTATCAAGTTTCGCATCTTTGCTTTTTTTTTTTTTTTTCTCCCTGGTGCAAGACTTTGAGGCTGGTAAAACCAGGGTGCACACATCTATATTATCCACAAAATTTTAAACCCCATTCATCAGCTTAGTTCGGTTCTTGATCTCTTTAAAACTCAGCTGTTTTCTCCTCATTTGAACTCCTTGCCCTCTTTTATCTGGCCTCCGCTAAGCCCGCACACTCTAGAGGAGAAAAGTTTTAATACTTTAATACTTGCCATTTTTCAATCTATCCCCTCCTCTACACCTCCGCACACTCTCAGACACACAGTCTTATAGTATCATGCAGATGCATCATAAGGCTCTGTATATTTAAGTGCATGCCAGCGATGCATCGGAGCATGGAGATGTCAGGGAGAAAAATAATGGAAGACAAAGCAGCTTAGCCTGCTGCGACCTGCGTACAGCGACCTGCGAGTGTGTGTGTGTGCTGCAGTGAAGTATTTTTCTGCTCCACTCCGTCTCCTCTCAAGTCTGTAAGTCAGAGAGACAGATCCGTCTCAGCAGATTTTAAACCAATGGCACTCTTGACTTACATGTCAGTCTGTCTTGGAGGCATCTTCAGTAGCAGGGCTCTAACTAAACCAAGAAGTCTGCTGATGTGTCTGACACAAACCTAAACATACGGTACTGTACGGGCACTAACATTAAATCAAAAGGATGATGAAACGTTAACAGCTTACCTGACACTGTCAATCCAAGCTATCAGTCATTTAAGATAAGATCTCCAGGCCATAGCCTGTAAACACATAGCAACATGGGAGTGAGTGATTGGCTGGGGTCCAGTTAAATGGGAACCTGCTTCAACCTGAAAATTGTGAAGGCCAACGTCAATCACTATCAATGCAGGAGAAAAGACAAGAAGTTGGTGATTTGTAGTCATGCTAAAGATTTGTCTCAGGAGTTGGCAGTGATTGTCGGTTGTCAACCAGTCATCTACATGTACGGACAAATCTTTCCAATCATGCTGTCGAGCTAATAACATCACATGAAGCAACAAACTAATCTGAATCTTTGAACTGAATGAAGCTTTCTGAGTCAGAACAGTGGTTTCCACGAAGACATTTTTCCATTTCCATTCATGACTGGGCAGAGGAGATATGTTACAGAGGTCAAAGCGCCCATCTGGTCCAAATGAGAGCACTCGTTGCTTCAAGATAAGAATAATTACTGGCAACCTGTCCAGGGTGTACCCTGCCTCTCGCCCGATGTCAGCTGGGATAGCCTCCAGCCCCCCCGCGACTCTTCACAGGACAAGCGGTTACGGAAGATGAATGAATAATAATCTAGCTAACCGTTGGCAAATGGAAAAGTGGAAGTGTTTATGACATAGGAAGTCCAGTGCAGAAAATGCTTGCCATTCAGCCATAAGTGGTGAGAACACCACTGCTAGCCAACTGTTAGCCTCAGTTAGCAAGAAAGTAGCATAAAAAAGATTAGGCAGTTGTGAATTGCTTTTGTAACACTTTCCTCAGAAATATAAACTTACAATGAAAAAGACAATACTTACAGTGGATTAACTTACAGTCAACTTCGGAAATGTTGGCTAAAGCTGCCTTCTGATGCTACTTGTGAGCAAATGATTACGACATGGGAAGTTGAGGACACAAAATGCTTGGCTTTCAAGTGGTATCATCGTCATGAAAGCTTGTTACGTACTCTGCAAGAGGAGAGAAATCTGTTAATTTTCTCAACATGGCAAGAACAAGAACAAGTTAACAAGGAACTCAAGTGCAGAACTCCCGGGAAGGGGAGGACACTTAAGTCATGAGCACACTGTTGCTAGGCAACTGTTGGTGTCTAGAAGCCACGAAGGCTAACAGTTTAGCAGGCTAACAAGTGGTAATGTATTGTAGGATAATACTTTTTTGAGACAATACAGTTAAAAAGGAAAACTTTATATGACGAAATTATAATTCCATAAGCTGCTCGACGTCTCCAAGCTACCAAGGCTAACACTTTAGCAGGCTAACAAGCGGGTAACTTTATACGATTACATTACAACGTATTGTCACACCATCCACCAAAAAATTAACTTCCATGGTTTCATAAAACTCATTACAACTTGTGGACTCAGACATTTTTCACCTTTGAGCGTGAATGCCACAAGAAGGATGTGTTTACAGGCACCTTTTTATTTTCAAAATAACAGTTGTGCTGTTAGCTTGCTGGCTATAAGAAGTAAATCTTCAGAAGACAAACTTAACTTCCCAAAGTACAGTTTACTGCATTTTGTCACAACGTTAAATGACTCAATTAAAGAGTCAGTCAAATAACCAAACCAAAACAAATTCTTGAACAAAGATCTGAAGAATTAAAAACCATAGTTGTAAAAAATTGAAGTGAAGTTTGTCTTTTGTCCCACATGCTAACGTGAATGGGGCTGGATTTATAAAGTGTACTGGAAGCCGGTGATCAACATGTCTTCACTTCTGGAGAGCTGTGTTGTACTCCTTCCTGTTGTCCTCTTCATCACTTGGACTGATTACCATAAATCACATTGATAAAGGGTTTTAGCATTTCATCGATATAAGATAAAATAAATAACTACATCACAGAAAGATTGAACTTATTATATAATGTGCTTTGGGTGTGTATTTCTTGGGGGGTCCTCTCCCTGTGAAGAGAGACACATTGGTTGAAAAGATTGGGTAATGTTTTTCGTGGTGCAATCTGTCGGTATAGTGGGACATTTTATGTTGAACAATGTTTCTTACCTTTGCTGTGTCTCCTCAGGTGTTTAATATAAAAGAGTCTGCCAGGGACCTGAATGCCTTACCAAAGGTCTCGGGAGAGACTATTAGCGTAATTAGAGAGGGAGACAGCAAATATTTGAAGGCTGTAAAGAACTGCTATGAGTGAATGTTAGGTATGTAAAGCTGTTTAAATTAGGTTGATAAAGCAATGGTATTGTGAGTGTATGCATTTGTTCATTTATGTGATGTACCTTGACATTGTATGGTGGATCTGCGGAGGGAGTCCACCTGTTCAGTGGTAAGGCTTGAAGTGTAATTAGTAGAAGCCTATAAAAGGGAGGCCGTGCACATAGACAGGGGGGAATGATTGATCAGCTGGGCTGCGACCCAGACCTCAGGCCACCAAAGCGCATTAGTGATGGTTTCTTTTGTTATGTCTTCTAAGTCCTTTTTTGTTGTTGTAATGATTTACACTGGTGAACAAACACTTGGCCTCCTGCTTCAATCCAACAGCTATCAGGCCATTCTTACGTCCTTGCATCGTGTTGGAAGAATTCCTTGATCCTCCACTTTTTCATACAGAGCATTAAAACTTAATTTTGCCCATAACTTGTTTGTAAGCTCTTACCTTGCTGGTATTGCAGTGGGTGGTTTTGGTTACTGTAGGGACTGAAACAATGCAGGCGTGTCAACGTAAGTTGGATGATTCAGTGCTCTGTTCTCACACAGAAACTGAAGTTAAAGTGCCCTTCAGCGAGACACTTAATCCTCGATAGCTTCAGCGGAGCTGCCCTGATGTTGGCATTATAGACTGCGGATAAGGAGGCGGCCAACCACTGTGAAGATGATCAGCTTTCAGGGTTAAATGAGTCCTAAACACCCAATCCAAATTTAGACTACAGCGCCACAACACCAGGCATTTAGATCCCATCAGCAGTTACTGATATACAGGGATGTTTCATGCACCCAGAAGCATTCAGGAACAATAGACTGTTCACATTCTCATGGATCAGATGTTTTAGTTTTAACTCACCACAGCAGTAGGCAGCGAAGCTCTTCAGGATAGGAAAGTAGAAAACACTGTAAATTTATTTGGGTCAATTCTAGGGTCCATTTCTAGACTGCCCTAGTGAAGTCATGCATTCACTAATTTGAACTTTCTTGGCACTTTGGAAAACAATTCTAAAATCTTGTTGTGTTGTTTTGTGCGTTTAAGATTCTTAATAACTAGAAAGCCTCAAGTCACATTTTCACGACGGCAGTAAAATCGTGCAGATCGCTGGGACATGCCGGCAATTACTGCTCAAATATGATGTGTGTCTCAAAGGCTGGATGTGTGGCTTGAAGGGGATAAACATGATTTATGGCGCAGACCTCAATCCTAACCCTTGGACGGGGGTCAAAATAATCAGAGCTCTGATTTCATTAGCGCTCGCACGGATGGAGGATATTATTCAGCGGAGAAACCTCATCAGCGTGTTGAAAGAACATCCTGCCATCGAGCGCCTCCATCCTGCCCTGAACTCTCACGTTTGTTTCACTATCTGCAACACCTCTTAACCCTGTTTGCCTCCTGTCTATTCTATGTGTTCTTGTGTTCTGGGATGTGCTGATGTCCTTTTTTTTTAGTTAAAAGCATCGTGTAATTAATCAAAGTAGCACTTAAATCACTAAGGGAAAGAAACAGAACCTAAAAATCCATAATATCAAACTAAAAAAAGTAATTTAACAATGTCTCGAAATAGAATATATGGGTGGGACTCGATGTGCCATCATCAAGATGAGGGATGGGAATACTCCTACTCCCTCCTCTTCCTCACAGTCTCTCTCCTTTGTGCTTTCTCCCCCTCCCTCTGTGTCTTCATCTCCGTGGCAATTCGCATTCAGTGATGTCTTTATTTCCCATCATCCCCTGGCAGTTTCCCGTGCCAGCAAGGCAATCTGTGCCAACTTCCTGACCATGCCAATCCAATCACAGTAATCTCTCCCAGGGCCAGAGGCCAAAGACCTGCAAGCCACGTTCCCATATAACATAGATAAGAATCTGATGGCTCCAATCTCCGGGATGTGTAAATCAATTTTAGTAATCCAGATGCGGAAGATGCAAACTGAAAAACACGTTAATTTTAAGTTGAGATAAGTAGTAGACTTGTCAGCAATATGGAAATATACTTCAGCCCTGCAACTAGAGCCTGTCTGTGGGTATTTCTCTCAAACCAAACCTGCAGAACTTTATTATTTCATATCGTAGTGGAGATCACAAAGATGCAAAACATGATTCCACATTTTGCAAAAAAAAAAAAAAAGAAAGCAGTAAAGCAAAGGAATTAGGCCTTTTTTTCTTTTCCATTTAGTAAAATGATGCAACAACAAAGCGTCTTCAATTTGAGCATTTCACACTTTCTAAATGTCATGCAACATTTGATAAAAGCGTACAGTAAGTGTGAACAGTGAGGGGGTTTTGAAGCTACTGCAGGGGAAACCAGAGGGGAAAACCACATCGTAAACTCTGTACTCGGTTAGCTGAGCACAAATGTCGCAGCACCTCTGTCCCGTATATATATATTTTTTCTATCATATTATTTTCGATTAAAATGAATAAATGTTAACCTTTAACGCCCTTGTGTGCTTCCTGTACTGGGACCGAACTGCAGCTGTTATCAAATCTCAACCTGTGCCGCCGTTTTTCGAAGCCTTTGCCGAGCGCGGCGCGTTCAATGAAGATTAATGACGATGATTAAATGGATGAGACGTTTGCCTCGCTTCATTTGTTTTGCACCAAATTTGGTTGTAGTTGAGAATTTTAGGAAGAGCCTCAGTTAACACTTATTGATTTTGTATTACCTATGCTGACCTCTACATGTGTTCACTGATTTTTTAAACTGTAGGGTGCAGTTAAGGATAGGCAGAGTTTATTCAAAATTTATCCAGAGTATTCATTAGGGCCAGGAATGTTTTGAAGTTGCAGTTGTACATAGTGCTTTCAGGTGGGAACAGAAATTGACACGCCAAGTCAACAGTTGCAAGTCTACCAGCGTCTGTGGCCCTAGTTTTGGTGATGTGCACCATTGGCACTAGTTGGACCGCTCTCTGCAGCTTTCCAGCAAATTTGCGTCAGGATGAGCAACTGATCAGCATGATACAGTAGAGGTCAGCTCTGTATTAGCTCTACTATTAGCCTCCTGGCTAATGGTAGCTCTTCCGATTTCCCACTTTGAATGATAAAGGCAGAGTGCTGCCACCTGCTGGTACAGAGATGTGCGCCAGCTAGCCGTTGGGTGTAGTCTCTGCGGTGTGTTCAGGTGCAACTTTTTGGTCGTTGCCAGTAGTTCCAGGTCTTAAGGGGTTAATGTAAGCTACAGTGCAACTGTTTACACTTAAGAAATGAATGCATTCCATTGAGTGACATCATGTTTTCGACTTTACACTTCTGTTCCAGTTCTGCTCGTGGATCCCACTGCATCTTCCACTAAGACGCCCACAGCAGGCTGTATAAAGGACAAAGTTTCAATACATATTTGAAAACATAGTTTATTATTAAGGATATCAAACTGGTGATTAATGACAAAACAGAGTAGCAGGACACAGTGTATTACACTAGTAAGTTCCGCATCAGAGACAGGGGGTTTAGTTGACATTAGAATACAGGTTTTCAGGATGTGAGAAACCACAGGTTGTTTGGTGCATCCTGCCCGGCATGTTGTAATGTTAGATTTACTAATGGGTCTATTAAACTCTAATAAAGCAGATTTATTGACGTTACTCAACAATGGCAGCTCGCTCCAGACACACCGGTGTGCCTGAAAAAGAACAGAACCCTTGTGGCTGCACAGCGGGGAAGGAGCAGAACGTAATTTCTGCGCTACGTCAATTTGTTACGAAAATTTTAAACTCTTCTAGAGATACAGTGATGAGGTTCACACATCCGTCACTACAAAAGACTTCCCGACACCTCAACACGTGATGCACACATAGTAGCAAGCGAGCGACCACAGAATGATGGCTTGTACCACCACTTTTAACACCTCTATCACCCAGAAAGCTGAATTTGCATTATTACCATCAAGAGCTGTAGATGCTGATTATTTTATGACACAAATAAAGTTTATAAGCATACAAAATATATCAAAAAATATATATTTTTTTACATTTAAAATCCTCATCAAACCTCTGTTACCACAGTTTGAGAAACAACAAAAATACACAAAGATGCATGTTACATGCTTCCTGCTTAGGACGTCTAAACAGGTATGTTTGTGCATTTGTGTGTTTTGGGGGTTTGCTTACGTACACGGTCGCCTGGCAGGAGCTGCGACAGACGGAAGGGTTGGCTTGAATGCAAAATCTCCTTTCATTATATATACGTTTAAACAGGGATCTTCATTCCTTTGAAGATTAGGGTTGTAAAAGCACCCTGCTGCTTAAGATGCTATTTGGGCTCGCTGCCCAGATAACTCACTCACTTAAGCTCTTAATGGTATGTCTTAAGTTGCCTCATCCGTCAGTCACATTCCCTCATGAATAAAACTCTGTCAGGTGATGAAGGCAGACACATTTGTAAAAGTTTTACTGCGATTCAATCTACAGCATCAAACCTAAAAATAGTCCAGTTCTTATACGTCTGAGCTGGTTAATACATGCAGCACATCTGAGAGGAAATGTCCCACTGACAGAAATGCATACAGTGTCCTTCAGTTGGTTCATTTGTATGTATTTAATCAGTATTCCTGTTGTCTGTCCTGCTGTTGTGTGGAGTTGTGGGGTTTTGAGACTCAACAGAGAGCCAAGAGAACTTGACAATGCTAATTAATATGAATTACATTTAATTCATGTGTTTGGATCGGGGCTCAGCCGTGGCTCGATAGCTCTCTTGGTACACCATCGCTTGTCTTCACTGGAGACGAGCTGTTAACAGACTAAGAAAAAAAAACAAAAACCTTTAAGTGTTTAGTTGGATGTCTTATACATTACCTCATTGTAGGAGACAGCAGGTTTAATTAAAACACACTTGGAGACCAGCCAGGCTTTTGAAAGCACATGACAGTTTCTGCACAAGACACTGAGATGTCAAATTATTCACTGTTCATGCAGCTGGTAGATTCGGCCTCTTTTCTTGTCTTTTTATCCTTTTAACTGTTCAGGATATAAATTTTAACAGAGCTTCCTGTTGAGGAAGTGTAATTGAGGCTGAGCTGAACGCAGCTATGCCTTCCCTATAGTCCTTTATATAATTTTGCACACTGCAAGCTTCTCTGCCTAGAAAAGACAAATGACCAGAGGGCAGTTTTCCTGGGAGACAACTCCGCTATTAGAGAGCAATTTTTGGAGGAATTCATTTTTCATTTAAGTGTTACACGGTTAAAACTCTCTGTGTGCTTCCTACAGAAATATTAAATACCCCATCTTGTGTGAACAATGGTTTTTTGAGGGGAAAAGTGCTGGTTTGGCTTAAGTCTGCACAAACTGTCAAAACCTTCATTACGCAGCATGACCATATGGTGCGAACAATCATATAATTGGCTGCTTTGCCTTTTAAGAACATGCCCAGGCAGTTTCTTTCATATTAATATATTCTCGCTGGTGTGCCTTTATTAGAAATACACTGGAGTGTTACCAGTGAAGGTCTTCAGCTTGAACTATAGCTGCATCTTCTCAAATCTCAGTGGGAATACATCATGTAAAGGTCAAACCTAACCAAACATCCCTTAACGTCCAAGTCTGCTCTGTTCTATATTAATCTCTATATACACATCAATTCGTTGTTATCTATAGACATTTTCCGTATAAATATATAATATATATATATTTGTATTTACATCTTTCGTCAAAAAAAAAAGTCAGTAGTGCTGTGCAGTCTATCCTATCAGAGTTAAACACAAATAAACACATGTAGAGGTCAGTACAGGTAATACAAAAAGTCATACTGCTGCGCACCTGCAGCTGTCAAATTAACAGCTTGTCCCGCCAGCTAGGCCACACCAAACCCCAACACAATCAGAGCGGTCGAGCTGTGCTTACAGAAAAGTATTTAACGTCACCGCAAAACACACAGCATGTGGCTGCCTTTCTGTCTCTGTCCATCTCCGAATCTGTCTCTTCGTGGTCAGCGTGGTTCCCATGGTGACAGCAGCAGAAGCAGCAGGGTCACCAGGGTCAAAGGGTCAACAGTCGCCGCGTGGGCTGAGCCGCGAACGGGCACCTGAGAGAAAATATGCGATTAACAAGGAAATATAACTACTAATACTGGTACTGTACGTTTATGTGAAGTAATGCCTGCGTGCATACGCTGTAAGCAATCAGCCACAACATTAAAACTACTGACAGGAGAAGTAAATAACACTGACCATCTTGTGACAAAAACGTTTGGACCTTGGATCATTCGTGTGGATGTTACGTAGACATGTAGCACCCACCTAGACCAGACCACTCACGCCCACCCCATAGCAATGACATTCCTTGATGGCAGCAGCCATCCCCGGCAGGATGGAAACTGTTTAGGAACAACTAAAAAAACATGAAGAACGGCACAAGGTGTTGACCTGGCCTCCAAATTCACTAGATCCCAAACTGATCAAGTATCTGTGGGATGCACTGGAACAAGCCTGATCCACAGAGGCCCCTCCCCTCAACCTATAGGAGCCAAGGGCCCCCACTAACAACAGACTCCACAGGACACCCTCAGAAGGCCCATGTCTGTCCTCTGATGAGTCACAACTGTTTTGGAGGCACAAGGGAGACCTACACAACATTAGGAAGGTGGTCATAATGTTATGCCGGATCGGTGTATACATATTTATATGCATAGAAAATATATTTTTTAAGCGTCTCATATAAAAATAACTATGAACTGTAGAAATAACTACTATACATTTGCATGAAGCTTCAGGGAAAGCAGCAAATGGTTCATACAATATTTAATAAGCGAGACGAATATTTAAACTGTCATTTAGGAACATCACTGATATCAAGTTGCATCAGGATCTGTCATGTTGAGCTCAGCATGTGATGATGAGCTGATCGATCACCCTGTACGTCCGGGTTCTCGGTAATTAATCTGAGCAGCTCATCATAATGTTGGAGTAAAAAAAAAGTGGAGATGAAAAATAAACCGAAAGTATCGGAAAACGGTCAGAGATTCAACTCTGCAGAATCAGCCGCTACACTGACGCACCGGCGCATGAAAGTCGGCAAAAAAAATCGATACGGTTGACGAGAACAGATCTTTCCAAATAATCCCCACTCTCACTCTCTCTCTCTCTCTCTCTCTCTCTCTCTCTCTCTCTGCACTCGCATGTGCTGATGTGTGGGATCTGCCTCTGTTGTGCTGTGTCATGCATTCTTAAGCACACACCTGCTTCAAGACATTCCCCAACACTTTCATTGCGCCGTGAGTCTAAACCAGCTGCTGCTAATCAATCGACCGAGGGAACGCTGCGGTATTTACTGTTTCACTTTACCTGCGGAGGTGAGAGGTGATGAGGAGAGACCGGGCGTTGACGGGGAGGAGGAGCCACGGCCTTCTTGCCCGGACTTCGACCACTGGATGCATCACCTGTCTCATCACCTGAACAGATGTGATAATAATAAATAAACACAACAGCGTTAAATATAAGCAGTGAGGCTTCATTTGAGACCGCACAAATGAACCAAAACACATTCGGGCCGTGACAATCATGTAAAGTCTTCCATAAATTAAAAGACGAGGTTTGTGGAAGTCGTTTCTGTTTCTGTTTTTGGTGTCATGATTGCACAAAATCCTGCATTATTTATGGCTGTTTTGTTGTTGTTTGGACCTGAAAGATTTATGGATTTCACCCCACCCACCCGCAGCGTCCCCAGTGCTGTTACCTTACACACATACACACACACACACACACACACACATAGATGTGCAAAATGTTGCTTCATTAAATGGGTGTGCGGCCGGACTTAACCAGCTGCCTTAATGCTTTCATATGCATATGTGTGTGTGTCTGTGTGTGTGTGTGTGTGTGTGTGTGTGTGTTTTGGCAGGACTCCAGGCTCCTCCTGGGAGAAACTCCAGGTAAGTGAGTGGATTAGGACAGCAGGGAGACAGACTGTGCCGCCGGCTAAACGCACACACACACACACACACACACAGAGACACACACCTGCTTGGGTAGAAATCTGATTCTGCCTCCTACAATACACATTGTCCTACAGCACAATAGACAAAGAGCCTCTTTCAGTCGCTGAGGAATGAGGTGAGTTTGTTAATGTTCACACACTCGCACAAATATTACACCTCATAACGTTAGAGACGCAAAGAAACCGGAAGAAAGCGCAATACGTATGAAATCCTGCATATAAACACGCACATGTATACACAAAACATGAGAAATTCAAAGCACAGACAACGATAATCCCCCCCGACAAAAAATATCAGAATGCGAGTGGTGTGTTTTTGTTTTCGACTGTGATTTCTATGATTTACGCGCAGCAGAGCGGTTCCCAATTAGGCATCTGTCCTTTATTGTGTGCTCTCTTGACAAATAGCAGCCAGCGCGGAGCAATATGGGACACCGGGTTCACAGGCGTGCAGATGTGCGTGCCTGCGTTTGTCATCTGTTCCCATCGGAACTGTTCCGCGAGTCACATCTGGTTTGAACCTGTTTCGGGAACAGAACTGGGTCGCATTACTATCGATTCTCCACAATAACAAGTGCAGTAGGAGGAATTCACGTTTCAGGATTAGCTCGGTATCTGTTAACTGACCCACCTTTGTGCTGACAATGAGCTTGTTCTGAGTGCATTCCTTGCATAGTGCAAGACAAATGAGGAAACAAAATGATGACTGAAGATTAACTAGTTTAGCATGGAAAGTGATTTTATGTTACAGATTTTGAAATGAGTAACCACAGATTACTATATACACCAATCAGCCACAACATTAAAACCACTGACAGGAGAAATGAATAACATTGGCCATCTTGAAACAATTGTAATGTTCTGCTGAGAAACGTTTGGATGTTACTTAGACATGTACCACCCACCTAGACCAGATCAGGCACCCCCACCCCATAGCAATGACACTCCTTGATGGCAGCAGCCATCCCCAGCAGGATGCAGCCTGACACAGACACACTCACAAAAACAGTTTATCAACAACTCAAAAAAACACGAAAAACAGCACAAGGTGTTGACCTGGCCTCCAAATTCACTAGAACCCAAACTGATCAAGTACCTGTAGGATGATCCACAGAGGCCCCTCCCCTCAACCCACAGGACCCAAAGGCCCCCCAATAACAATGTTGTGTTGCCAGACACCACAGGACACCCTCAGAAGGCCCATGTCCATTCTCTGATAAGTCACAACTGTTTTGGAGGCACAAGGGAGACCTACAGAATATTATGAAGGTGGTCATAATGTTATGCCTGATCAGAGTAGAACAGATTTTCTTTTTTAAAAAAAGAACCAACTCCAATATGTGAGATCCAGAAGAGTGAAGAACTGGGAACCCTCAACTGTCAGGCCTCTATATGGAGACAAAGGTAATGGAGGGCTGATATGAGTGAGGCGAGTTAATTTATACACTAAAATTTGTCATAAACTGAACAGCTTAAACTTATATTAAAATATAGATAAAACAACTACATTTTGAGGATTCTCAATATGCCTTTAGATTTGGGCAGAAACAAAGGTGGGTTTTCTTAAAATACATAGCTGACGCACCGTCATCTCAGTAGCTCTTTCAGTTCTGGATGACTGGTGGGGAGTTTTTATTTTGGAAACATCCGTGGGCGGTGACCACTCGAAATGGCAATCTAAACAAGCGAGGTTGACTGAGACACTATTAATCAGCCACTCACAGCACTGACTGAACATCTTTGTCCAGGGTTGAGTCTGGACAGTTTCTGGTCGTGGGAAAAATGAGATTTCAAACAAGATAATACGAACATTTGCTCATTTCAAGTAAGTATTGGGTTGTTAACACACCTTAATCACCTGAGTTTCAAGTGTGCACCAACCACAAACTGAAATTCCCCACCAGTCATTTAGAAAGGAAGGAGGTACTGGGATGAGTGGTATAACGTCTTTAAGTAAACTCTATCAAATGTATTTGCCTTTGTTTTAGACAATTTCATGTAAAATGTCAAATTTTCCTCTTCATACTTTAAAAGCATTGTGGTAAAACTAGTGAAGACTATACATTGACTTGATGCGCATTGGAATCACTTGCAGTCATCGTTTTAACCAGGCAGATCTCATCAAACAATGAATCATTTAGTGAAGTGTAAAAAGCAGTAGCAGTAATTTCACTTGCACCTTTCCGGAAGATTATTACAATCTTATAACATGCAGTAAATCAAAAAGAACTGTAAAAATAGCCAAAAGGACTTCCTCACGGGACATTTTCTGACCTTTTAATAGTCAAAAATAAGCCAAAAAGTCCAGGCGGACACTTGGAGGCTTAGGTGTTAAGGGGTTAAATCAACGTCACTGCTTTGTATGTGCATATGCATGTCCTTGTATGTGTGTGTCTGTCCTGAAGCATGTCGATACACGCAGGCTCCTCCCACACGCCCTTGGGCATGTTTGTCTCTTAGCAACAATCCCGAACATGTCACATATGGCAGACCGGCTAGAAATGCATGCACACACACACACACACACACACAGACACACACACGGCCAGGGATGAGTGATGAACAATGCCACAGGACCCACTCATGGGGTAGTTTAACCTTTCCTGCAAAGAGTAATGAGTGGGGAGGTGTGTGTGCGCGTGTGTTTGTGGGTGATAATAAGAATTCAGCGGTGACATTTGAGGGATCCTGTCGTTGCATTTCAGCGCTAGATTGTAGCATTTGGGTCAACGCTATTTCCCATCAGCCAGAAGTTTCAGCCTCATTCGTTCATGCACAGTTTGCATCCCCGCCGGAGCTGAGCTGACAGTTTACAAGGAGGGACACAAATGGTCACGATGTACTGGAGTGGCTAAAGAGGAGGAGAGCTGGTGGAAATATTCGGATAGTGATTCATCCTCCCCTCTATTCCCAGCAAATAAATATACCCTCCTCGCCACTGACTTGTAATTTAGATACGCTTCCAAATTAATAAGATATATCTGGAATTGGATTCGAGCAAAGCGTTCCCCCAGGGGTGACAGCAAGCGCCCCAAGCAGGTGGAGCAGGAATATAGATCAGAGCTGTAGTGACCCACAAGACCGGCTGGCAAGCGCTTCTCCCAAACACACACAAACAAAAACGCAGCCACGTTACTTCAGAGGACATGTTGACTTAGATTCATTTCCTCCAGACTTACCCCAGCATAAACCACGACCAAAAACGGGATGATTTGTGTTATCAGGGTTTGCTTTATGTCACCAGAAAGGGAAGTGGCTCCCCACAATGAGACCCAGTAAACAGTTTTATGTCGCAGCAACATGAATTGTGAGGCAACCGGAAAGAAAACTTGAAAAGTTGCTGAAAGGTGGCCATTTTTTTTTTTAGGTCGGTTGGCCTGCGTCAGAGTCATAGAGTTGGAAAAACCCAGACTCAGCTCTTTGTTTTTTAGTCGACATGTCATAGTTTTGAGTTTTAAATGTTTTCTGTGACCCTGTTTGGTTTCCTGTTTTTATTTCGTAAGCTTCTTCTTTGGTGTTTCGTGTTCTGCTTGACTTCCTGTGTTTTTTCCTCTGAATATGATTAGGTTCTCCTTGTGTGTTCCTCCCTCAATAGTTTCACTTTTGTCTGGTCGACCCCTCAGTCCATGTGTGTGAATATATAGTCCTCCCTTTGTCCTAGGTCAAGTCATCTGTGGAGTTACCCCCTGTTGACGTAAAGTTACCTCTGTTTAGCAACTTAGCCTCGTTTTTCCTAGTGTCTCCAATCTAATCCTGGTGCTTCTTTGTTTGCTGAGTTTTTGTGCAGCACTTTTCGTTCAAAATTTTTATAAGTTTCATTAAAGTTCTTCTGTTTTCTGCTCCTGCTTCCCCTTGTGTCTGCATTTGGATTGTACCTCCTCGCACTCAACACAACACTCCTCGAAACCCCCTGTGAGATACACTGCCTACGGCACATGATTGATATGTTAGCCACATAGCTAACAGGGCAAACAGACAAAGGGCAATAAGTCGGAATAATTTTTCCCAGAATTATTCAGCGTTGAAGTCTTTCTTTTTAAAATTTGTCTGGCTGTGTGCACCCATCCCACTCTGTGAAAGAGGAGTACTCGAATCTTAATGTGTACATGGAAAGACTCCAAGACAAGGCACCAGTAATGATTCACAAAACCTTTACTAAAGAAAGAAAACTACCATAAACCTCAAAATACATTCAAAATTATTTCTCTGCAATGTGTACATATTTCCTTGTTCTTATTTCTCTTTGTCCAAAAGTCAAAGACTATTTACAAAGTACCCCCTGATAAAAAAAAAATAAAAAATTCTCTGTCTCAACTTGAAACGACTAAATGAACATCTACAGATGCTGTTATGAGTAGTTTCACCACTTTGATTGCTTTCTGTGTCCTTGGCTGAGCTGTAATGTTAGCTTGCTCTGCGATAGTATTGGTTAGAACTTATCTTCACAGGCAGGCAATGTTGGACCAAACAGAGGAAACCAGAGTACACACAGAAGAAAGAAGTGAAAGAGATGCAGTGAGACCTGAGACGGAAGTGGTGGTTTTTACTGGTGCGGCTAGACGATGCATTTAATTCTTCACCAAGTTTGCGAAGGCTTCTCGAGTAACCAGGTCATGTTGCCGTGGAGTTTTTCGAATTTTAACTTTCATAATTTATTAATGTATTTGCAACTTTGAGCACCACAAGTTGAGCATCATCTGGTTTCACTATATTCGTGAAAAGACAGAAAAGGCTGGCAGACCCTGAAACTTGTTAGATTTTGTTATAACGCTACCTTTTAAAAATCTAATTTACGATTCAAATCAATCTTGACACGATTATCGAAATCATGAAATCCTCGGAACGGTTTATTTGAATGGACGGCGTTTCATGAATCGTCTTGTGGTTTTTCGCGAGACTGGTTTCGCACAACAAGGCTTGCAGGTTCGTGCAACAAGTTTAGCCCACGCGTGAGGGAGAAGCGAAACAGATCTTAAAGCTGATTGTATTTATAAAGTATGATGAGAAAGAAGAGCTGCACAAATGTAAAGCCATGTGCAAGAGGTGAAACTAGAGGTAAAATATTGTGGAAAGACCAGAAATCTCTGAAATCGTCTCTCTAAACAAATTGATGATGAATCAAATCAGTACATTGTGAGTTAAAATCAAATCAATTCAGGAAATCAGTAGGTATACCCGGCCCAATCCAGATTCTACATCTACATCATGGAAAAATCCGTTGTATCCGTTATTCTCCGGTCTTTCGTAACGCTCATACTTCAGCATTCCTGTCTGATGTGTAACAACCACAGCATCTATTTCAAGAAAAGCCAATACCCAGACATCAGCATAACTGTGTTCAATTCTCCTTTGTTGCCAGTCATCTGCAACAAAACACAGCTTCTTCCTAATAACACCAGACAGTGCTGTAAATGTGCTGCATGTGTGCGTCCATAAACACAGCATGTGTCACAGAAACACGTTGGCTATGCTTTGATCAGCCCAAACTGTGTGTAAAGCAGAATCGAAAGAATGCATTTGGATGTGTTAGACAAAGAGGAGCAGCAAAATTTTTGCACCATCTTGTCTCGCTCTACTTAGTTTTTTTTTTTTTTTTTTGTGGGGGTAGATCACACGTGTGAGTTTGTCCGTATGTGTGGAGGGTATGGCTTTTGTTGGGGGAGCATGATCTGATGAGTGAAGGCTGAAAAGTGAACAGCAACAACTGACAGCAAAGGTGAGTATGTGTGAAACAGAGTGTGTGAAAGACGGTGTGCATTAATGACCGTGTCTGATTTCAGATGCCTGCGGTGTCTAGTACAGAACTGTCAATTTAGGCCCCAATTATGCCCAATCTTGTTGCTCCTCAGCTTGTATACACACACACACACACACACACCCACGCAGGCAAATGATGAGGTGACCTTGAAAAGCGTCTGTAGCTGGTGTGTGTGTGTGTGTGTGTGTGTGTGTAGGCGTGTAAATGTATCCCAAGCATTTCCAGCTGAATCAGTAATGAGCATTTCATTACTTCAGCCTCAGTTCCCCAGGGAGAACACACACACACACACACACACACACACAAACAAACATGCAGACAGCAGAAAGAGCACGGTAGAGGGTAGCTGTAGATTATAACCTCAGCAAGTACTTATCAAAATCAAATTATATAATTATAGCAAAAGAAAAAAAACGTGCAGAAAGAAAAATGTATGCCATCTGCTTTGGACTTCAGAGTAAATACACAAACCGGCGACAATGACTACTTTAAAGACACACTATTTATGTTAAACTGCGCAACGTAAGCAGTGTTACTCTGATATCTTGTTGGGAGCACGCTATACACTTTGACCACACTATAATGAGATATAATTCACTGCTGTGCTATTTATGTGCTATTTTTATGTACATTTATATGCGTTAAATTGTCTAGGTCAGTGCAGTACAGATAATAATAGACTACAGATAATAAATCCATGCTTCCCTCATGGGTATATAGCCACGATATTTTCAAGCAATGCATTTAGCCTGATTTACTGGATTACAGACAACTAACGGATAAAGAAGATCAATTTGTCCAGCTCCAAAGTGTCAGACTGATTCTGACCCGACTGTGGCCACATTTCACGGTGGTCCATAAATCAGGGAATCACCAACGCCATCAAAGCCCGACGTGCCCCACCCCAGAAACACTTTGCGGCGAGACAGACCGCAGCGATTGTAATTTGTCTGAAATGTATCGTCTCGTCCACGTGTCTCAGTGGCGACACAGAAGATTCAGCGTCCTCCTCAGACACCCTTTTTTCCTTTTGCGCGTTGCAGTGATTTCAGCAGACGTCCCACACTGTTGTTCAACATTTATTTGCTGAAACTACCTCGTGTGCACACAGAAACACAGACAAACTGCAGACCGAGGCCGACACACCGACGTACAAGCAGCCCACTAAGCTTAAGACACATTGTGATGACCTCTAGTGTCATTTTTGGGTATGTTATGGGCGTAACCTCTGTTTGTCTGCAGGTAGCCGATTGTTGTGATCTGGAGAACCTGTGGTGCCCAGTGTGCCAACGTTACAAAGGTCAATCAGTCTTTCTCTGATCTTCTTCCCAGGCACTTCATATTCCTGTTTGGTTTTGCTCTTTAAGGTTATCCGTATGTCTCCTACACTTAACAACATATGTTGATTCTTAATTTGGCATGTTAATTTGGTGAATAAATAAAGTTGTTTAATTGATATACTGGTGTGTCTTCCTGCTACTTGAGCCAGCTCACGGCACACATCACCTGGGAACTATAAATGTTTGTACCAAATGTGGAGCCAGTTTATCAAGTAGATGTTGAGATATTTCACAAAATAAGTGAAAACATATTTCAGCACTTACTGTAACATATTGCTTAATAAAGTGCTGTAATCAAGAAAATAATCTGCAGCATGCTGGAATATTGGATGGATAATTGTTGCCTACGTTAAAACCTCATAAGCGAATAAACAAACTGACTGATCCAGGAATTGATTGAGCAACTTGATTGTGCACTAAAGACATTTGTAGTTGGCATCTCCATCATCTTCCCCTTCAATTGTCTTAAATTAACTGAACGTTAACAACGTGTACTAAAAGGTAATTTCCCAGTTAACGGCATGGGCTTGTTTTCAAACAAATTATAACAGCAGTTAACGCTTCGACTCGCAGTGGAGCACCTCACCAAGGTCGCACTCACCGAGGTTAATCGCAGCCTCTAGCAGAATCATAAAACCTGGCGCACGAATGCAGCGAGGGAAAAGACGGACCGTGATTGGAGGTGGATGAAAGGATGAACAGAGCGGAGTGACTTCTTTGAAGGCTGTACATCAACACGAGCCGATGAGGGTGTTGCGGGTGGTGCAGCTTAACAAAGCAAGGGCAGCGTTTTGTTTTGTTTTTTTCCCTAAAAGGTCAAGTATGGGAAAACAACAACACTGCAGAGAGGAGGACTGATACACAAATGATGTCTAATCAGATTTGCATGAGCGAGCTCACTCGGGTGGAGAGACGAGCTGTGAGTCATGCAGGAAGACAAGGAAGCAGGGAACAGGACATGGCTGCAAATACAGGAGATGCTTGATAGAAAGTGTAATTGCAGGGAGTCAAGCATGCACAGAGTTATTAAGTACATTTTCTACCATATGCTGCATCTCAGGTTTAAATTTCTTTTATTTCTATTTGTGCATGTTGAAAAAAACAGATATTAGCTTTGAATAAGAGCGAGAGTGTGCAAAATGAAGCCGTAATTCTGTAATGAGCCACACCTCCTACCCAGAGGGTCTATCGTTTAACTCTACAGCTTATTAACCATCTTCTCATGCAGAACACACACACAAACGCACAGCGTGAGAGGCTATCATTTATGATTGATTCCCCTTCTCCCTGCACCCTCTATCATCATCCTCTTGTGCACATGCTCTTGATTTGATTCTCTGTGTTTATGTGTGTACATGCCAGTTAAAATCAATACACCTCAAGCTGTGGGTCCAGAGCTACATAAATAATAAAAAAAACAAAGGAATGGAAGAAAAGACAACAGTTTAAAGAGGAATACCAGATGGATTATACAGAACAGGAATCTCAATTATTTAAATTTATATGCTATTTATTTGGTGTGATTATTTGTTTTGACGAGATGACTGCCGCATGGATTATGTTCCTTTACAATGTTATTTTCAAATTAGGAAAATTCATACCACAGACAAATCTCAAGGGGCATCTCAGACTGTTAACCCCACCCCCACCCTCCGAATACAGACGAGCGACAATCCTTCCTCTGTGATTTGTTTAATTACTTCGTCCTTCATCGTGGTTCAAACCGTGTAAACCATTTTAAGATACACATATAACAACAATACTACCTTATTGTGTAATAACAGTACATACGCATCAGATTAGTATTTTACTTTTCAGTCATCTACAGACGAACATACTCTTTAAATCACTGTGTGCTGCACACCATTTTCATAGTCCATTTCAGAGTCCATTTATCTAAATTGTTGATTTTTTGGGGTAAAAAGAGGAAGGTTGCACTTTATTTAATCTATATATACACCAATCAGCCACAACATTAAAACCACTGACAAGAGAAGTAAATAACTTTGACCATCTTGTGACAATTCAACGTTCTGCTTGGAAACTTTTGCACCTGGCATTCATGTGGATGTTACTTAGACATGTAGCACCCACCTAGACCAGACCAGGCACCCCCACCCCATAGCAATGACACTCCTTGATGGTAGCAGCCATCCCCAGCAGGATGCAGCCTGATACAGGAACACACACAAAAACGATTTTGGAACAACCTAAAAAAAGTTGCTTCTGTACTTTTGAGTCAGACGATCTTGCACTTAAGGGCAAACCCAAAGACTTTTGAACAATTTAAATAAATAAATAAATACTTATGCGAGCGAGCAGGACAAAGGCAAGCGCTGAAAGCCACCACCTCTATAAAAGTTGCTACTCTGCTCAGAAGCCTTTTTACGAGAAGAACTGATTCTGCCAAGGACGTGTCGTGAACTGTTGGGAGAAGCTGCATTTAACAAGACAGCGCATATACACTGTGTATACTGACATTTCCTGTTCTTCAGATATATCGCCAGCGGTAAACCGATCTGTGGTTTTAACAGGATCGCTGTACAATATGACAAACTAGACTAGATTTTAGACTTCTGAAGTCGAGGAACATTTGAGGTTCTGGTTAAATATTAAAAAGTGAACCTACAGCGTATGATCTCATGCTTTAGACCTTTTCTGTGTAGGAAAAACTTTTTAAGATGGTGAATATTTTGCAGATACTTTATATTCAGAGAGAACATTTTAGCTAGTTTGAGTTAAAACAGATTTCATTATTTTAAAAAACTAAATCAGTGCAGCATTATGTTTATTTACTAATGCATGACTAATTAGTTGCACATAAGGTCTGGTGCTTTTAGCACATGGGGGAAAAAGCAAGATAAAAAGAAGCTGCTCTGGTTTGGATTTCCAGGGTAAAGCTGCTGAATCAGTAGGACACTCATTGCATTCATTTCATGTCTTACACTCTAATGTTCTCCCGTGTACGCATGTACAAAGAAAGCCGTTTCATTTTATTGCACTGATCAATCCAATCCGAAAGCTCGCCCGGGAAACTTTTATAGTCACGGGCGCAGATTAGAAGCCTCGCCAGACTTTTTATTGTTTTTCCTGGCTCCCTTTAAAAAGCAGCGGATGCTCACGAACGCATATCAAACTGTCCTCCGGAGGAAGGGTGACGTTTTTCAGCAGCGGTATACGCTGGCCTTTCCCTTTAAGATGAAATGGCTTCCAAAGGCTTTGTGGATCTGGCCCCAGGGAAGTGGGGGAGAGGTTTGCAGAGCAAGGCTGAGATGATGGAGGGAAGATACATGGAAGCAGGACAATAAAAGGGAAAATAGCTCTGCAGCGTACCATATCCTGCTCCACGTCTATTATTTATTGCTCGTTTATAGCAGGAGCAGAATACAGACAGAATTTTACCTGGAAATTAAACATTTACCACTGATTAAATCATGCGGAAATAGGACAAAGCACAAATTTGTTACTTGGTCGAGAGGGATGGTACAAAAAATCCTCCACACCTCCTCCCTTTCTCTCTCTCTTCCTCTTTCTTCATTGTCATCAAATGGGGACCCATGGGAGGACAGACCACCTGGTAACCATGGTTACAGGGATTGAGTGCCCCTTGCGAGTACACATTCTCGTACATGCACGCTCACACACAAATACATCTTGTAGCTGGTATAGACGCCAAGGAGTTCCTGAATATATTACCCAACCTCGACCTCGGAAAAAAAATAAAGAAAGAAAAAAAGAAAACATGAACCACCCTCCAAGGGAAGAGGTTTGGTGCTTTCCAGACTGGCATTAGTGGTTGCAACGTGACTCATGGATACCTGGAGGTTGTGGTATCCAACACCACATCACGGCGCGGCAATTAGGTGACACAGCGTTTCATTTGTTCGAGAAGAGAAGAGGAGAGGAGAGAAGAGAAGCAGTGATTACATTTACATTATTGACGTTATAGGACATGTCTGGGGAGCCAAAGAGATCGGCGAGGGGCAGCTGAAGAAGGGACTGCACTCGTTTGAGGAGAGAAAATCAATCAGTTTAACCTGATAAGTAAAACAGCGAATAAGGAACGAAAATAGTCCCACTAACAAATAACTGATAGCACTAATAAACATCTAAAAAGCTGAGAGAAACACTTTTCTGTCTATGTACACTCATGCAACGTGTTGAGTAAAATCCTTCAGTTTAACTATTATTTCAAAGCAGATGTGTGGGAATATTTTGCACTCTCACTGTTTTTTTTTTTCTCTTAAAGATAAATTAATACATAAAATGGAACAAATAGCTCTCACTTAAGCCTTCAGCTGCTCCTACGCTTGGATGCCTGCCTTTGTCCCTTTTGTTACCGCTCTGTGAACAAATGTTTGTCAAATGATTCTCCCTCTCTGGGCTGAGCTCAACTTTGCCTTGATGTG
This sequence comes from Chelon labrosus, assembly GCF_963514085.1. NCBI lineage: Eukaryota > Metazoa > Chordata > Actinopteri > Mugiliformes > Mugilidae > Chelon > Chelon labrosus. The sequence continues at coordinate 9,646,312 of NC_140343.1, forward strand.
GAAAATCGACTTAAATCAAATAATAATAGACTGCGTACCGTCTCAGCGCGGCCAAAATAACTTCTCGCTGTTAAATGGCCCACATAGAGTAAGAGTGAAACGCAGGGGTGCTCGATTTCCGCCGCTCCTCCCCCTCTCATCCTACACTTCTCTCTCAGACCTTCTACAGGATTCAATAAAGCTCAAATGTCATGACAATTAATTTCAAGACAGACAGAGTGCAGTCTTCATTGTACTCAGTTCGTATCTGCGGAACGAGATTAGAGAGAATCTGAGCTCAGTCGCATGTCTGTTACAGTAAACAGCAGGTTGATATTGAGAAAGACATCATAAGTCAAGAAGCGACACACACCACTGGATCCGTTTCAGTCAGTCAGTCAGACGGAGAACCAGCCTCCATAAAACATACTGGATCACACACAGTGACACAGCGGGCTCAGATGTGTCGTCTGCTCAGACAAAAACACGCTTAAATCTTACACACATGCTGGTGCACAAACATGAAGGGCCCGTAAAGATTCATTTGCGCATCCACACACTCTCTTTCTCACGCTAGCGAGTTTTGTTTCTGTGCTCTTCCTCTCCAGTGAAATAATAAGCCCCACATTTCAGTGACTCGGATTTGGACGAATGGTTTGTTGGCAGAATTTAAAAAAGACAGAGAGAGAGAGAGAAAGAGAGAGGGAGTCATATCTATTTAAAAAACAGAGCGGCATGCATTTATTCATCTGACGGTGTTTTATTTATACATACTCTTGATTTAATCTACAGCACAGACATACACTAACTGCAAATGCGTAAAAAAAAAAAAGTCCTATCCATGTGATTTGTGAGGACTTCCTGCGTCGCTCGTTTAGCTCCGGCGCATGCGAGGCTTGTTTATATGCAGAAGAAATCCTCTTTTGTCACTCTTTATTGTGGTTCTCTCACCAGGAATTCATTGTGGCTTGAGAGACGTGATCCCAACACACCGCCAGCCAGCAGCTCAGTAAATCATAACCAGCAATTTGCTCTGTAAATAGCCAGTGTACTGGTTTCAGGCCCAGCAGGAGGTGCGAGTTTCCACAGATGTGACACATCAAGGTTAGAGGAAAGGGTATGACGAATGTACCAACAAATACGTTATTCCTAAAGCTATTAAATAAGGAGGCGATGCTGTGTAAGAAAACTAACAACTCTCTATTCATAACCACCATGTCGATATAAATGCTTTACAATGATCCTGAAATGTATAATGATATGGAATTAGGAGCTTAGACCAACTATAATTTTCTATATTCAAATGTTTAAGTTGTTGTTCTTCGTTTTGTTGTTGTTTACAGACAAAAATACTATTTCACTTAATGATGTCTGTAGCTTGTGACTTTATTTTTGTCACCATTTCACAGACCTTTCATGTTCATGGCTGACATTTGCCACACTAGGCAAATAAACTTCACGATGGCTCAGCTCCATTAAGGTGATCCGGTAAGCCGTTACAGTTTTACTGCTGGAGATTGCACAGATGTGGCTGCTGTGGATGAACAATAATAGATAAAAAATAACTCCAGTTACCTGCCACAACATTAAAACCACTGGCAGGAGACAAATAGTGAATAACATTGACCATCTGGTGACAATACAATGTTTTGCTAGGAAACGTTTGGACCTGACATTCATGTGGATGTTACTTAGACATGTACCACCCACCTAGACCAGACCAGGCACCCCCACCCAATAGTAATGACACTACTACACAAAAATGGTGAAAAACAGCACAATGTGTTGACCTGGCCTCCAAAATCTTTAGATCCCAAACTGATCAAGTATCTGTAGGATGCACTGCAACCAGACTCATCCACTGAGGCCCCTCCCCTCAACCCATAGGACCCAAAGGCCCCCACCAACAACACCCTCAGAAGGCCCATGTCCATTCTCTGATGAGTCACAACTGTTTTGAAGGCACAAGGGAGACCTACACAATATTAGGTCATAATATTGTGGCTGATCGGAAAGGCTCAGCTCCATTAAGTGTTCCAGCAGAGCCACGACAAGGAACCAACATGCACAAAAAAACCCAGCTATTCCTGAACATGTTCATGATTTCCCTGTCATCGGAAGGATTGTGGCCTGCGGTTTTCAAAATGAACATGCTCGGAGGCTAGCGGTAACTGCCCTCCCAGATCTGGACACTGTGTACGCTAGCCGCCTACACGAGAGAGCAAGAGCGTCGGTGAAGAACCAGCCCACCCAGGCCACAGTCTGTTTGTCCCCGTGCCATCAGGGAAAAGATACAGGACTATCAGAACACAAACTAACAGACTGAGGAACAGATTCTTCCCCAGAGCTGCAGCCTCCATCACACCCACAACTCACAGAAACCTTATAACCACTGCTGTGCACCGACACTTATTTTGACAACTCCGTTTTAGTTCATGGGCTAGGCTAAATAACAGATCATGTTTGTGTTTTATATTCAGACTAATAGCACCACAAACTACATCTTCCAAAGTGATCACACAGTTCTTATCTTTTATTACACTGTTTCACAGACAAAAATGGTATTTCACCAACTGGCGGCAATGGCTTGGGACTTTTATTTTGTCACCACTTTACAGGCCTTTTTCATTGCAGATATTTGTCGCAATAGGGGATATACAGTTGAAATGAATGCCCAAAGTGTAGTGGGTAGCCATCGTGTGCTGTTCTGGGACAAGACAAAATGTTCAGTCAACCTAAGATCCTACACGCCTAAACCCAAATGGTTGTGAAGGCCCAATCAAAGCTATATTTTACTCTCTACTATGCTCACAACTAAAAACAAAATAATGCCGAACATTAGCTCTTTTTCTTTGGTTGGTGTTGGCGGAGCATCTACAAGGAACACAGTCATGTCATGCTTATACACAAAAAAAAATACCACAGAGACAGGAAAGGAAGATTTTTAAATAAATCACATGACTAAAGCCCTAACATGAACCTTATGCAGCTCAAAAATACTCACATCTTATGGAAAGATGCAGCACAGACAGGCATGTTCAAGGTAAGCACTGCACAAATAACCCACAAGAATAGCTATCTGGGTTTATTCTTCTTAGCTCAATAGATAAAGTCCTGTGGTCCAGCTGGGGTTTGCAGCCCAACCATTCACCTACAGCGCAATATCATTAAGCACCAAGCTACACACACTCATGACTCCAGCAATGACAAGGACAGTACAGAGATAATGAATGCAACATTGACCTCTGACCCTGCTGCACCTGCCTTCAGGGACAGAGATGACAAAACCACATTGTTGAGACCATGAAGGTGACACAACCTCTGATTCCTGGCAGAGAGCTGGTACTGGAGCAGTACCGGTTTGCTTAATTATGACGACAAAACCTCTGCTCCGTTTCCATCTAATGAAGCTGCAGAAAAAAAACAAAAAAACATCAAACGTGTCAAACGTGTCAAACGTGTCAAACGTGTCAAACGCTGCTGGTATGACTTTATTGATGCGACCCAAAAACCAGTGCCTGGGGCCCAATATGACAGTCACAAACAACTTGGGTGTCATGGAAAGTTGCGTCACCAAAAGGTGGTCGGGGTCTTCCCAGTTAATCAACGTATGTGTTTTTCCAGCTAAACATAGACATGGACAGTAAAGCTTTCCACAGCGTACAAATGACGCCGAGGCTGCAGCATGTGAGGACTGTTTGTCCTGCAGGCTTCCGGTCGGAGCTGACGACGTTACTTCACCAAATACTGGATTTGTTTGCACTCATTATAAAAAGGCACCACTTTAACCTGTTTTAGGAATTACCTTCTCACCATGAGTCTACTTTAACATCTGTTCTGTGTCTTTGTTTGTGCCCTTCTGTCTAATTTGATATGTGTAGCTCTGTTGGAAAAGGGTAACGTGCAGGACAGGTACTGCTATTTAAGATCAAAGCTCAAAGAGGTTTCCAGTGTCATTTCAAACATATAGCAGGTGCAGTGCATAGTGAGACGAGAAGGACGTTCCTCCAGGACCATGGAGCTACATGAAGACATAGGACTAAGTACAATACAAGTGTGTGTGTGCAAGCTTATGCAGACAACAGAAAACAGTGCAAACCGTCCAACAACAAGATACAGACAGCACAAAACACTAGGGAGACAATGCACTTATAAACAGACATTACACAAAAACAGAGAGCATTGCTTAAGACACTGAGGTCATGCCATCCATAATTTACCTTCAAGTTTTTTTAAAGAGTAACTTTTTATCCACAGAAGATCATGTTTTTGCTGATCTCCGTCAGTTTACACCTTGACGCAGTCATGCACAAACGTCAGAACTTTCAACCGTCATCTTTAAACCTGGCTTAATTCACTTTGTGCAGCGTAAATTAAGTTCGTTATAATTTTAAAATAAAGACATACATTATTGTTTCCTCAAAACATATGGCCCCTCTAACCTTTCTGACATCCTGGCAACTTCTCTTGCAACACATTTCCGTGCATCTATCACAATTCAGCTCTATGTTACCGGCTCTCAGTCCACCCGAATGAAAGTCATCTATTTATTTATATTTGTCCCTATTCAGGCATCAATGCGTCAAACCTGTTTTGAATCTTTTCCCTCCTGCCTACTTCCAGAAAAAGCGCATTTGACAATCCAGCGATGACACAACCATTCAAAACAGAGCTCTGACTGGAAAGAGCAGTGCAGTTCGACCGCAAACAATTTCTCAAGCAGTGGGACACGCTGCACTAAAATATTTTTCAGGTCAAGGACAGAACACATTACACTTGACTAATAACCTTAACAGTTTAACGCGCAGAAAGTTTTAACTGCATTCATTCTGTGGGACAGCCTCAAGGCTCCGAGGGGGTCCCCAGGTATCCCTGTGACGCCTATGTATTATGCATAAGCGTAAGCGCAGTGAATAAGTCAAGAGATAAATGAATAATTAGATTACTTTTCCACCTCTGTTTGTGGGGTGACCTGCTTGTTTGTGGTTTATACAGGCCGAGAAGGAAATAAAGTGCAGAGAGCAGCAGGAAAGGAGATGGAAAAAGTGAGAGGAGAGGAGAGAGAGCGAGCTAGAGAGCAAGGGAGAGGGAGGACAGCTGTATCCATCTCTCAGTACTATCCCTCCCTCTGGGCATTTCCCTGCTGGCACAAGATACGTGGAGGCTGCAGCATATTAAAGCCTCCAACAAGCCGATGAACTTTGCGTGTTGTCTTTTATTTACTGCGTGTGTCTATGCAGGAACTGGAAACTGTATATTTGCAGAAGGAAAAGACAAGCGTGCAAGCGTGCATCACCTCGCCTGTGTGGGAGTATGTTTGCTAATATCCGAAAAGTGTTTAAAAAAAAAAAAAGAGTAGCACTTGTAGTACTTGCAGAGGAAACTCTACAAGTGCAGTTGCCTTTTTTTCTTTTTGGATACGCCATGTCCTGGATGACTGAGAACCTTCACAGACGTATGTTTGCTAATGTTTGGTTCCTCTCTTTTCTTTGCGTGCTCGTGTGACTCACCGCTCTCCTCACCAGAAGCTTCACAGCCGTCTTCGTCGTCGCAATCGTCTCCGCTTCCACCGTCCGTCTGTGCGCTGCCGCCCTCCTCTTCTTCACCCCTTCCTCTCGTTTTGCTCGCCCAGCCAAGCTCCACTAACAGCTCCTAAACAAAACAAACACGAGCAAATTTTCAAGACGCTCACGCACACAGACTGTCAAGCATTAGAAAGTTTACAAGATATTAATTAGCAATTACCGGACTTTTGGATGGATTGCAATTAAGTTTGGGACACACTTACATAACCAACATAACAACCTGTAATCACTTATCTCCATAATTACCACCTAGCGCAACAGGCCACATGTTCTATTTGTCATATATTTAAATATCTGCAAATGGTTTCAGTAAAATTGTCAACATGATAAATATCACCTCCAGCAGCTGCGTTTACATGGACAACATTTCTTCAACCCAACTGAAATGTGTTCACACGCTCTAAATCAATCACAACTGAATTGATTTTCATTGCATGCGTAAAGTGTGTGCGCAAAGTGTGTGCTATATTAGATCTGCCCCCTGTGTCAGATCTAATATAGCACAAATAATAATAACAGGGAATTCATTCAGTAGAATTCGATGTCCAGGACAGACCCACGTTTTCAGTGTCCCTACCCACGTTGATTCTGGCTTCGTTTATCTTTTCAAACGCTTGAAAAATGCTACAAGAAGAGGTTGCACTTCAACAATAAATAAATCTTCAATGGAGTGCTAAACCAACATAAGTGTGGACCAAAAAAAAAAAAAAAAAAGATGGAAAAAAAATAACACATCTCAAACGAGAAAAGAACCAAAATAAGCAACTGAAACTGGAGCATATTGTGCTCTTTGATTTGGACGTTTCAGACGTGTTAGCTCTTACATCTTTTTGAATGCACTTGTTTGATCTTCTTTTGCAACCTCCTTGTTTCTTCAAGTTACCTGATTAGGCTCAGATATGTTCCTATTAGACCAATTATACAAGGTTTACTCCATCCCTCTCAATATGAATGAAAATTCCTTCTGATCAGGTCGGTCTGTTTCGATTGTTCGATGGAGGTGGTTACTATTATTGTGATTATTAGCCGAATACTAGTAGCATAAGCATCTCCACTGCCATTTGAATGCTGAGGTTAGCATTTAGCTCCAAGTCTTGCCGTGCCTAAGTAAAGCTCTAATGGCTCTAAACTCCCCATTTTAGGTTGTTAGCTAGCATCACAATGAGTTACAGTGTGTGAAAAGAACGTCTACTTACAAATCACACACAGTTAATAGCGAAGTCAAGGATCAAGTATGTGAGAGGCAATGACCATGCATCAATTACGACGTTAAAAAAACTTTAGGGGTTTCTGTAATATTTTTAAAGAAACCATAAATGTGCAAACACACATGGGAACATCAGGAAACACACACAGGTCAGAGTGGATATTAAAGGGTAATTGAGGTCAGGCTGCCTCAGCATGAATCCATATTGTCTAGTGCTCAGTTAAGACACAGTGTGGATGCTGTGGCATGTTGCATAACTGCGATGCCAAATAAAAACCGCATGTCCCCTTAAGCTCAGCTATTAAGGGAAAGATGTGTTTACACTCAACCAGTGGTTATATAATTTGATTAATGCAATAGGAATGAAGTTAGAAACGTACGCTCCAAGTAAGAAGCTACAAAAAAAATAAATAAAAATTTTAGTTATAATGTTTTCACCCATACAGGAAGATATATATGTAACTGGCTCACTGTATGATGAATGTGTATAGAGGGAGTTAGAGTACAGAGTTAAGGTGGGTAATATATAAATTCCAGCTGAGGGTGGAGATAAGGCGAATAGACACCAGCTTTACGGCACAAAAAAATATATAAAGCGCTGACATTTTATTTTTCACTAAGATTACATTTTTATATATATGTATGCTGCAAATGTGACACCGCAAAGACCTCATCTAACATCTATCGTCATGATTTATTTTACCTTACGCTGGAGAAATCTATCTGGGAAAATAAAATTCTAAAAAAGACCAAACTCTTGGGACTTTAAACATCTTTTTAAAACTTCATTTCTATACTTAACAGAATTTTCCCGACTTGCTTGCTTCTTAGTAAAAAGACAAAATCTAATATTTGTCTGTCCCGGTATTTAAAGATGGCTTTGCTCTGCCAAATATGAAAATTTAACACTTAAATACATGGCTTATACACACTGACTGAGTAGGTAAATAGTGAGCTATAGCACATGCTTGTAACCCAAAAAGCGTGGGATTTTAAAAGCAATTGAGGTGAGACTCCCTGTGTTCTAGGGTGAGCGTCCCTGCTGGACAGATGAAAGCTGGATACACACCACAGGACATCTGGCCTCCACCGTACAGTAGGTGTGCAGCAACCAGAGAAACAAGGAGAAAAGCAAGGTTATTATGTGACAGCATGTCCGAGGGGACAGGGAGACAGACTAGACTCTGTGATTCACCATCATGTCATCGGACTGCAAATGAGGGATGGAGGAGGACAAAAACACATTACAGCAATGTTTCCACCAGGGCCGTGTTCTTAGTCATGTGGAAAGTCTGGAGTCGAAGCTGATTTTGGGCAGCAAAACTCTTCGACAGGCCAAAAAAATAAAATGATCCAAGGTCGACAACCTCCAAATAGTCTGTCCAGTCTAATTAATGATAGGAGAAAAACACAGAAGGTTGGGGTGAGGATGATTCATCTTAATTATTTGTTTGCATATTACCAAAATACAAGAGGCTGGAACCCAAAATTTAAATTAAATATAAATAATGTCAAAGTAGATGTGCACCCATCAGGCATAACATTATGAGCACCTTCCTAATATTGTGCAGGTCTCCCTTCTTCCTCCAAAACAGAATGTTGTTAGTTGAGTGGGGTTGAGTGGAGGGGCTTCTGTGGATCATCCCACAGATACTTGATCAGTTTGGGATCTAGTGAATTTGGAGGCCAGGTCAACACCTTGTGCTGTTCATGTTTTTTGTTTTGAGTTGGTCCTAAACCGTTTTTGTGTGTGTCAGGCTGCATCCTGCTGGGGATGGCTGCTACCATTAAGGAGTGTCATTATTTTGGGGTGGGGGTGCTTGGTCTGGTCTAGGTGGGTGCTACATGTCTAAGTAACATCCACACCAATGCCAGGTCCAAAAGTTTCCCAGAAGAACATTATATTGTCACAACATCGTTGATGTTATTCACTTCTCCTGTTAGTGGTTTTATTGTTGTGGCTGATCGAAGTACACTAACCGTACTCTTAAAAAATTAATCTTCTCTACAATTTCAAACTAAACAAAGGTGATAAGAAACAGTCGTTGATTTTTGTTGTTTTTAGCAAAAATTTCAATCACTAACAATTACACCCTGCACAAAAGGCTGTAGTTCTGCTTCACGTCTTTACAGGCTAACAAAACTGTGTGAAGCAGATGTCTGATGCCTTGTACTGCTGACCAAGCAACTCTATGGGCTGTGGGCTGTGACACGCCAAGTCAACGGATGGTGGTCATCGACCAATGTTGGGCTGCCGGTGAGCATCTGTGGCCCCAGTTTCTGTGGTGTGTCTGACACATTGGGGTCTAGTCGGACCCCGGTCAGCAGCTCCTCAGCAGCAGAGCCAGTTTGTGAGAGAGATCACTCTGCTTCGCGTTTCAGTTTAGTTAACAAATACTCATGTAGGTGCTGGATGTTAGTTGGCTTTAGTCTTTGTGGTGTCTTCAGAGGCAACCTTTTGGTTCAGACAGTTGTATTAGTTTCCTTCTCTTTAAACTGAACAAGGGACTTTCTTTTTTAATGAAGTGAAGATTAAAATGTACAGCTGATGAGACCAACTCTGATTTACGCTGTAAAATCAGTATGACCGATGTCATTAGATGTAAAACGCGTGCTGACAAATGTAATTCCTGTGGATAATGTCACTGACCAAGTTACAACAGGATGAGCAAAGTGGAAAGAGTCTCTTAACGAAGTCGCCCTCGCCCATGCTGTCATCTGCTGTCACTTAATATGAAAAAGGGGATGAGCTGCAGGGAGACCGCTGCCCTTTCTGCACAGGGTGGCCCCCAAGGGGTTCATTAGGCTCATCTTGATTGGCTGAGCGTGTACATGCAATTTTTTAATTGCGAGGATAAACGAGTGGCTACACTAATTGAATCCCATTAGACGGCAAAGCCCGTGTGAAACACAAGCCGCTGCTGCAGAGGTCTGATTAACATGTTACACCAACTGGGACAGTGAGCGATAAGAAGAGACAGAGGAAAAGACGGGGCTTAAAAAAAACATGGCTGATGAAGAAATTAAAATTCCAAGTAGGCTTCTTTGTCCTCTTTAATATTTTTTTTTCTTCCTCCTCTCATCCTCGTTGTGGGAGTGTGTAAATGGCACAAATGACAGGCATGAATAATAATTAATAAATTGCCTGCATTAATACATGTGGGCCTCAGATGAATGGCTTCCCCCCACAGACAGAGCACTAGGACAGGTAGCATAAAAGAAACAGAGCCCAGGATGTGGATCTCCAAATGTGACTCTAAACTTGTTCAAAGGACAATAACGGGTCACAAGTGTATACCTCCACATAGAGTTTACTTGTGCGAGTTGTATACTGCCAATTTATCAAACTGCAGAACCTATAGGAATGGAAATAGATCACAATGTAGATGAGCTGCACTATATCAGACTTTTCCCTCCAGTCCATGACCTGCTACCATTATCAATCCAGATGTGGGACCCGTACTGAATGTTACACACTGAGCATTATTTTCATATATTTTTGTTTGAATTCTGAATTATTACGAAGCATAGTTTTAGTGAGCTGTATGTTTATTTGCATGGCAACTACATTATTTTAGTGTGGTAATTTTGGGTAGCAATGAGTAAAGCTCATGTGGGCACATTGGGCAGCTTAGGGGTCCTTTGGGGTGGGGCGTGGGAGCGGGCTTGCACCCTGTGTAGCATAAATAGTGACAAGTAGTGAAAGTTGTGACACAGTTGTTTAATGAAAGTGTTTAAGTTATGAACTAGTCTCTTTGGCAGCAGCTTCAGCAGGGAAGTCCAGACAGCCCTCTCCCCAGACACTTCCACCAGCTCCTCCGGAGGAACCCCCAGGCGTTCCCAGGCCGGACGAGAGATATAATCCCTCCATCATGTCCTGGGACAGCCCCGTGGTCTCCTCCTCCGGTGGGACATGCCCGAACCACCTCTCCCGGCGTCCGGGAGGCATCCTTACCAGATGCCCTAGCCACCTCAACTGACTCCTCTCGACGGGGAGGAGCAGCGGTTCTACTCTGAGCTCCTCCCGTATGTCTGAGCTCCTTACTCTATCTCTAAGGCTAAGTTTCGGCCAGGTACACAGACTCTTGATTGTCTTCTCCATAAAGGGTTTACTGAACTAGTGGTAATACAAATGTGAGTTACATACCGGAGTGTAATGGGTGTGTCGTATGAAACGGTGCTTCACCTTAGAGTACGCTAGGTCGGTATATTTGCTGTAACCACTGGTAGCCAGCTAAACTATCAGTTGTGTGTGTGGATGCATTTTCAAGGATAGAACGTGAATATTTATGGCGTCCCGTGCAGCATACCTGAAAACTTCAGCTGTTGGCCACATTGCACTGATGTGCTTGTGTTTGTTTCCCAGTGTGCAACACAGAGGGGCGTGTACTACAAATGCAAAAACACTCTCATGTGTGTTGCATCTGCGTGGCATCGCAGCAGGAGGTTTGCGGAAGCTTAAATGTTCCTTAAATCGTGGGCGACCAGGACATGTATGACTTAGGCTGAATTAATGGGCCAGAGAAAGCAAATCTCATCCATAAATGATTATACAGTGCATGTGTGTGTGTGGGTGTGTGTTTGTGTGTATGGCATGGAGGGGTGCTGACTTGGCATTTCCTCCACGTAAATGCAACATGATTAATGGACTCACCACCAAATTTAGACTGAGCACAGAAAGAGCTTCAGCAGCAGAAAGAGGAAAATAAACCTTTTTTCATATTATTAACACTTATTAATAACACTAAAATTTAAGGTTTTCTTGACAAACAGTTATCACTCTTGGTCTTATAATTACGCAACGAGCAAATCGTCAGTGAAAACAATTGCTATTACATAAAAATGTGTCATTAGTATCCCTAATCGGTGTGAAATTAAATCTAATCACTACATGACACGAGTAGCAGTATGAAATTCCACTTTGTTTCATCACTGATCTGCAGCCGAACGTTCTTTTGTCGCCTCGCAGTGTTAATTAGCCGGGGATCGCTACAAGCAGAAGGCTTAGCAGCAATATCTTTTCTAGATGTGTGTTACTGGGAGGTAGGATATAACTGAGGCCTTTTTTTTTTTTTTTTTCACACCTCATTCCGCGTTCTCAACAATCTCCTCGAGCATCAGAAAGCAACAAGCAGAGCTCACGCTGGCCGATGCAGCTCTGGTCATCTCCGCGTGCTATCTCTGAACATTTCTGAGCAGGTGCGTGTTACTTTGAAGCCCCCGGGTATGTGGCCTCTGCAGATACAGCGTGACCCAGTATCGCCGCATCTGAGAGGCACACACAGTCTGGTATCGTATCACTGTCTCCATCATTTCATGGTTATGGTTAAAAGGGAATATTACATAAAAGGATAAGTCACACACTAGTACTAGTTCTTCATATCCTATGACACGTAATAAATACTCATATACTCGTTAGTGTTTACTGCGTCTTATTTGTTTAGGAGCCTGATATGCACATACACTGATCTGAAGGAGACAAAAGAAGCTGTACTTTATTTGTTCTATATATATCAGCCACAACATTAAAACCACTGACAAGAGGAGTAAATAACTTTGACCATCTTGTGACAATTCAGTGTTCTGCTAGGAAACTTGTGGACCTGGCATTCGTTAGGATTAGACATGTACCACCCACCTAGGGCAGACCAGGCAGCCACACCCCATAGCAATGACACTCCTTGATGGCAGCAGCCATCCCCAGCAGGATGCAGCCTGACACAGACACAAAACCGGTTTCGGAGCAACTCAAAAAACATGAAGAACAGCACAAGGTGTTGACCTGGCCTCCAAATTCATTAGATCCCAAACTGATCAAGTATCTGCGGGATGATCCACAGAGGCCCCTCCCCTCAACCCATGGGGCCCAGAGGCCCTCACTAACAACATCCTTGTGCCAGACACCACAGGACACCCTCAGAAGGCCCATGTCCATTCTCTGATGAGTCACAACTGTTTTGGAGGCACAAGGGAGACCTACACAATATTAGGAAGGTGGTCATCTGTGTATATTGCCATGCTTGGAAAAGAAAAAGTAAAAAATATCAACATCACCATCAACAGCTTTTTGTAGTTGTTCAGGCCGCTTTAGTTTTGATGTTTGCCCTTGTTCAAATGTTTCTTCTAAACCGTGACCGGGCTTGCTCCGCGTCAGCCTAAAATCTGATCGCTACAAATTCTAACATGTCTGCATGTTGACGCTTATTTAATTATTTAATTATTTAATCGCCAAAAGACAAAACTTGGGGTTTATGCTGCGTCCCTCGTCTAGAACCACGCCTGTGGAGATAGGTGCCAGAAATATTTAAACATGCAACATGAGCGTTTCAGGTTGCATAGCGGGTTTCCCAAAACTGAGATAAAGCTTCTCCAGGCTTCTGAAATGAAAGGTGTATGATGTTTACATGTGCACACGTAAAGACACTTTAAAAAACCCAATGCAGATACTCAAGTCCATGTAAATACACCTAGTGAGCTTTATTACTGGAGTATGTACAGTTACTTCTATTTGCAGAGGTCAATAGTGAGTAAGGGAATGCTTTATTGATACCATACTCAATCCAGCTGTACAACAACTTTCTGTTACATATGACGCCATGCTATTTATGTTAATGCTTCTCCATCCATATGTTTGCACCTTATCATTTATCCCAACGGTATGTATAAAGTGTATATTTACTTCTATTTGTAGTAGATTTGTACATAAGCAAATCTTGTTTATCTTTGCTTATGCTATTGTTTTTTACTTATTTTATTACTATTATTATTTGAACAATCTTACACCTAAATTTCTTTTTACTAGTGTTTTTCTTTCTTTCTTTTTTTTTTTTTTATGTGCAGCTGAGCTACTGTAACCAGGCAATTTCCGTCATGGATCAATAAAGTCTATCTAAGTCTTACAGTTATTCCCTGCTCTTGAAAATTTACATTCATATTCCTGTCTTTAAAGATTTGCATTTTATGTACAAAAGGTTTGGGGCTGAATACCAGATGAGATCTGAGAGAGAGGAAGAGAGCCCAACATGTTGTTGATTTTGGTCTTTTTATGGCGTTTGTTGATAATCACATCAACACAGAATATTTCCAGCTAATCCTTTCATGGCCAGCAAATGATCTATTTCTCCCACAATTTTTGTTTTTGTTGGCCTGTCAGCCCGTCTCTAAAGGATCCAGAGCCACATGGCCTTCAGCAAAAATAATGAATCATCGTTATGACTCATCACCGTGATTAACATTCATGTATCATATTGTGGGATCGTATTCATATGATTTCATGAATCATCCGTGCAAATAATACCACCACATTACCATACCGTGCACAGCTTTGAAAGCGCTGCATAAATCCACTTTAATTGTTGAATTCATTAATTTATTATTGCATTTTATTATCTACATCTGTTCAGAGTGCTGACATTTAAGTTTATTGGATTAAGGAGTGCTTCATACACGAGGTGACAACAGATGATTGAGAGCGAGATGAACAGGGGGGGCATCCCGTCCTGCAGGGGCCCCCATGGCTGGTTTTAGCAACTGTGCATCACACCTACATCACACTTCAGAGAAACACCAGGTGGTTTGAGAGTAACGAAGATCAAATCATTTGAATTAAGGTGTGGAGATGAATAATTCTACTACGCTTTGAAGGCCGGTAGTGTCATCTCTGCAGAATGCAGATTATTACTCATGCTCATTATGACTTGTATACTGGTTCATTATCAGTGAACCAGTATACAGGTTCATAACACAGACAAATACAACAATAAATTAGTTCAAATATGAAAATGCCTGCTATAACTTAAATGTTTTAATCCTCATCTGATTAAATTAATTAATCTATCATATGTACGACAAAGGAAAGCAGCAATCTTCCCATTTGAAAATCCAGAACTGGATTATAAAACAGATTTTAGGTTGGCTAATTAGCTCATTTTTGCCACTCTAAACCTATCCAAATGCAAAAATACTACATAAAATACGCTGCTTTAGTTTTGCACATTGAGGGTCATCGACAAAATGATGATTTAAACCATTTCCAACATGTAAAACGTGCGGAAAATTAGCATAAGAAAGAAGTTTTGGATGTAAGGACATATATCTTACAGATTTTATAAAGATTCTGATTATTTTTTTCAGGATAACTTGACAATTTTTCTAAAGGTTCGGAGTGAAATGTTGATTGCAAGCTACCGAATCATAATGAACTAATGTGAGGACCATGAACATTCATACCATTTACATGACAGTTTGGCCATTACTGAAAAAAGTCTGCACATGCCGTATCTCACAAAAAGCAATGGAAGATATTGCAAGGTTTTCTTTTTTTAGAATAAGGTGCAGCTACCTGTGTCAGCTGCTCCACCCTCTGTTTCGCCCCCTTCAGGACAGGATCCGTTTTACGGACAGTCATCTCTGGATTCTCCCTCTGGGCTTTTAATGTGCTGCCAACCACTCGACCTGCATAACTGGAGAAAGAAAGAACATGAGAAAGACACACAGTACTTCTTGTCCCAGTTTGTTAGTGAGTGTGCGTGTGTGTATGTTGCACTCCTGCCCCAGTTCTCCCACAGTCACGATACCAGTGTGTTCAGCCAGGGTGTAGGAATTAATTTCATGTGCTAAGACACACACGCACACACATTCACAGTCATGATCCTATCCTGTCAGATCACATTACACTGAGCTGCCCTAACCCTCACCCAAACAGCTACTTGCCTAACCCACGTATTTACCCCAACTTTAACCCAAACCAAATCTTAAATCATACATCTCAAAATGTAATGATTCACATTATGTGGGAGAGCTTTCATGTAGTATGAACAGATTTATGTTCCCACAACATGAATAGTGGAGGTTCACAGACACAAAATGTGTTCACTCCAATCTAAAAAAAACAAAAACAACGAAGAACAAACTTTCTGTAAATTCAAGCCGACAAGTCACATTAGCCAGTTAAGTGAGCTTTTGGGACGCTAATCCTAATCGTAATCACCTTGTCAAAAGCTAGAAATAATTTACTGAAAACAGACGAACTATTAATCTACTGATATTAATTATTTTCAGTAAGGCTTCACAATATTAATACTTGTCTGTCACTCTGTGTTAGCCCTGCGATAGTCTGACGACCTGTCCAGGGTGTACACCGCCTCTGATATTTATTTCCAGAGGTAGAACCCTTTAGTCACTCACTAACGATCTTGTAAATTAAACTTTTACATGGAAAACACACAATGAGATCCTAAAACACTGTGCACTGCTGTAGTTACAACCATCCATGTGTATATAAAGCACTTCCATGTGGTTTTGTCTGAACAGGCTGCTGCACAGCTGGTTTAGGGTTAGAGTGCAAGAATCAAATATTAAAAATCTCTTTAAAATGGATTATTTAATTTTAGTTTAATAATACATTTTAACAGCCACATTTTCTGGCTTTGCTTGAATATAAGCACTTTGTTCTGGACATTTTTAAATGATTAATTTTGGGTGGAGCAGCCCGATATTTCATCACTGAGCGCAGAGTGTGATCTTTGATCATCTCGCATATTGATGGTTCTTTCTGTAGTGGGCTGTTAGCAAGTATCTCAGCATTTGGTCTGTTTGGGGGGTGTGGGGGTGGGTGGATCAAAAGGAAGATGAAATGGGAGAAAAAAAAAACAGCAAAAGAGAAGAAACTTCATGAGTCACATTTTTCCATGTTCCAAACCAGCTTTGCTAACTAATACAATCAGCCACCGACACAGTAACCGCTGAGTCCACACCCTCGACGACACAAACACACTCTGGCTGAGTCAACGAGGGAAAGGGATTGTGGGAACCGAAGAGCAAAGACATGGATGAGTTTTAAATGTGTTTAAATGCCAAGTGATGCGGTGGTAAAGACCCCATCCTCTGGAACCAAGCTGACCCAGCTGGTTTGGAATCAGATCCCACTTGAAAACTTCACACAGTGCCTAAAGCCTTTAATTAGGTTTCTCAGTTTGTTGTTTTATATTTTTATTCTCACACAGATCATGTTTAATGCACATAATCTTCCTGATAAAAGGTGATTTCTTTGCAAAAGTCTCAGTAAAAGCAACACAACATTCACTCCCCGAGGTCTAACAAAGTGATTTCTGCTGAATCTGTGCTTGGCTTCATTACGCCTGACATTAGAAATCTATGATAAAACTGTCTCTGTGATATATGGTTTTCCAAACCAGCTTTGAGCAAGTCCACATTAAATACATAGCCAGTCACATGTAACATCAACACATTGCGAACTGCATGTTTAATTGATGAAAGGATGAGAGTAGAGATTCTCGTGGGAAAATTAGGTCATTAGAGAAGGGAAAATAATATGATGCAGTGCGGGAGAGAACACATGACACTATCCACTATTATAACATTAATAGGAAGGGAGCTGAATAGATTAAACATTATACGGTAGGGGTTGAAGGACTGCAGATGTTTTAAAGTCGACTAATATGTGGTGAAAGTCGAGGCAACATCAACTAGTCGACGATGTCACACATGAAAATGCTCTACAACCACAGCAACAATGTCAACTAACAGAACGTAACTTAACATAAACACATGAGCTTATCGGTACTGATATTTAGCCTATAAATCAGCACCGTCAATAGCATTTAATAGTACTTCACAGCGTGTTGTAAGATAGGATAATGCAGTCGAGAAATTAAAAAAAGTGGTATACCTCCTTAGTGGTAGATCTGTTTTACAGCCTCCTTCTCTCTGTTAGAGCAGGACGTTTGGTGAAGTTGTTAACTGACTGCTGTCGAGAGGATTTGGAGCGTTCCTCTGCTGGCGTTAGCAAAAGCCTTTTCAGATGAGTGTGCATTTCAGTGGTACTTTAGTTGTATTTTGTGACTGACTCTGCATATCACGGTAGAATGGGCTTCATCTTTAGTGAATTATTTCCTCACCTGTCTTCTCAGAGGCGTTCATGTTGTTATTGTCACGTGATCGGCGACTAGTCGACTTCCTGCTTAAAGCGTCAAGGCGCAGCAGTGAAGTCGACTAGTCGCCTAATTGGTACAACCCCTATTATACGAATGACACTTGTTAACATGTTCAGTAGGCTTGAATTTGTGTGGGACAACAATAATGAGACGCGTTATTACGGATTGGTTGTTTTTGCTCGTAGTCCAACAAACTGCACTGTAAATAGTTAAACATAATGTCCACGGGAAAGGAGCAATAGTCTGTGCAACTGTAACACTGAGCACATAAATTGGTGATTCAGATTTTTAAAGTTTTTCACAGACCCTAACTGTTTAGCGAGCAGTTTATTATACAGTCGGCATTTTATTTAGTCTTTCTACGAAAGTAATAGATTCTAAATTGGCCATAGGTGTGCATGCGAATGAATAGTTGTCTGTCTCTCTGTGTTAGCCCTGCGATAGACTGGCGATCTGTCCAGGGTGTACCCCGCCTCTCACCCGATGACAGCTGGGATAGGCTCCAGCAGACCCCACGACCCTTAACAGGAACAAGCGGTTACAGAAGATGAATGAACGAATGAGCGTAATACTCTACAGACTCTCTACTTGGTATGATCAACAGATAGCCGCCTTTATATAACTTTGATCTTAACAGGAAGTCACACTACATGAAACAAAGAGATCAGCCCTGTGGATCTAAAAGAGGTTAATATCACTTCACGAGGCAGACCACATCTCATGGTGAATCTTTTTTTCTGCACTGCCACATAAACAGACGAGACATTTCAAACGCTGTCACCATGGAAACTGCTTACCCTTACCGCCAAGTCGCACCAGCGAACGGCAACAGATCATATGAATCAAGTTCTGCTTTTTACTAAAAGGCCAAGATGAGAGAGAGTAGCGGGACAAGAAGCCGGAATCGACGGTAGATGTACCGACATGCCCCAAACAGAGGGACTTGGTATAATAACAGGATACGGGTCTACGTGTAAAAGTATTACCACACATGATAAAAGGCAACAGCAACACCCCCCGAAATGACTTTTAAAATCAAAGGCAGCAGAAGGGGAAAAATGTGAGAGCGAAGAGGAAGGAGAGACGGCCAGGAATGGAGGAGGGTGATGAGTGAGGATGAAAAAGAAAAAGAAATAAAAGCTCAATTAAAAACCACAGACTTTCCCCAAGGGGGAAATCCCAAGATTCCTCCAACTCCACCGAAGATTTTAGAGATCAGTGTCAAAACCACACATCCAGTGCATCTGTTACTGTCGGCACCTCAAAAATATAATTTCCCTTCCCATCGTTAAAGCCTGGGAATAAGCCTCTCTTCATCATTAGCAACAATGCAGCCGAGAGTGACAGGAAGCTAATTTGACCTTTACGTATGCAAGGTTGGTTGAGCCCCTTCGCTCTTTTACATTCTGTACAGGATTACAATGAAATATAGAACACACTCAGAGACAAAATTAAATAATTACAGGTATGTTTGAGACCACTAGAGACATGACGTGGCTTTGCATACCAAGACCACATGTGAGAGCGGTGCGCCAACAACTTATATGTCATTTTTACCAGAGCATAAAAAGACTAATATCGCATTCTCCAACAATTTGTGAGTAGATAAACACCAAGAGTTGTTTTGTCTCTCATTAAACAGAGACCAATAGACCTAATCATGAAAAATGCATTGGCAAGTTTTGTAATTATCTCCTCTAATGAATCTAAGAGCTTAACGGTAGATAGAATCTAAAGGCCTGAAGGTGGAGGCTGCACTGAACTGAGAAGAAAACAACTTCAGCCTTACTTTTTCCAGCAACTCAAATACTTTTGTCGCAGCTTAATAAAAAAAAGGTTTGATATTTAAAAAGAAAATTCGTCAGAGAGACAGATATTGGAGGTTTTATATTGTGTGACCTTCTCGATATTAATATGCAAAGTGGAAATATGTAAATGAGCGTGATATATCTCTCTATGGGTATTGAGAGCAGCATGGATTTAACTGTAGTTACATTATATACCCATGGGTAAACCTCTGCATGGAAATGCAGTCGACAATTAAACATGGAAGAGACAACAGCAGTGACATGAATGGCGAACAGGTTGGGAAGGCGAAGAAAGAGGATGCAATTCAACTGGAGCTGTGCAAACGTCACACACGGTTGCCTGTCTGATCAATAGCTCTGAAACCACTTGCTTCCCCCCCGAAGACAAAAATAAAGACTACGAAAAGCCGTCAATATATCTAGGAATATCCAGGGAGGTTGTTAAATAATCTAATCTGAGATGAGGCTGCGGCTGGCCGTTAAGACTGGGATGAGGAATGCCTTCAGCTGCTATTGATTAGCAATTCCACGGTAAGTGTCAGGTAGGGCGGCTTGCAAATTGGTGCGATCGCGTCACTGGAATCTCAAGGACCGCAGGAGCCAATTTATATGAATCTGAATACGCAAGACGTAACAGAACGATTCATTATTAATGCACAGGTGAACCATAAAGCGCAACAACAAGAAGAGAAATGCTGAAAAGGGGACAGAAAGCCAGACAGAGCTGTAGCGTGTGTGCACCTATTTGTCTTTTTTGCAAGAGATGGCATTTTTAAATCCCACAGCCAGCAGCAGCAGCAGCAGCAGCAGCAGCAAAACTGCGCTGAAAGGTAACATTAGCACTTTTACTGAGATTGGAGGTGACAGGGCTCTGTTTTATTATATTTGACTTTCAGTGTTGTTAGGTTCCAGTA
The DNA here is from genome assembly GCF_963514085.1 of Chelon labrosus. NCBI lineage: Eukaryota > Metazoa > Chordata > Actinopteri > Mugiliformes > Mugilidae > Chelon > Chelon labrosus. The sequence goes on from NC_140343.1 coordinate 9,666,760, forward strand.
AAAGAATCAAGCTGAATTAACCAGCAAATTCACATTCAGGGTTAAATAAGCGAGCTACAGATTTCTTTTTCTTGTAATAGCCATCTGGCAAAATCCTCTTCGGGCCTCTGCAACATCTAAAGCATTTTCTCACATCCAATAAAACGCTTCCCTGCTGGACGTATTGGAAGCTGTCAGTGATGGGAATGAGCTATTGGCCGGGTTAGAAACTGTCGGGCTGCTCCGAGCGTTTGACACCAGGTGATAATACCGCGGACGACACAGAGAAAAGTGTGACCGTGAGTGACACCTAATAAGATCCGGAGAGCGACACACATAAATCACAGGCGTCGCAGTGACAATGCCGCTCTGCTGTTGCCCTCGGTTACTGCGGGGTTGCCAACGGTAACACGCACACAGATGCAGCTTCTGCCGTCTCGTCCCTGCAGCAAACGTTTGAGGCATATGTGGTCTGACACACGCTCGCTCGCACGCGTGCACACACAAGCGCGGTGAAAATGAAATTACCCGAGATAGTGATCTGATATGAGGGGTATGTGTAATTATAAGAGTGACAACAGTCAGTTGTAAATCTAGCTGCATTCCTGCAGAGTCATTTAAATACCTCTATCTCACCCGCTCACATACATTCATGTTGTGTATACACATAATAGCGCACTATACTGACACCTGAGGCATATACTTGTACTTGTTGTATCAGATGGGAGTGGTATGTATGTGGTTTGGAAAAGGTGTGGAGCTGGTTTCTTTTTTATATATATTATCTTCTTCGACCGTCAGGCTATTTCTGATTGAGAAGCCTTAAAAATTGCAATTCCTGATTATAATGCATTTAAAAAATATATTCAAAACATCGGGTGTGGCAGGTATTTTGTGGAAAGAGCTAAGGAATTTATATCTGGTCACATAGGATGGTGATCTTATGCTGCCCTCTGCTGGAGACAGTCGGCTATGACGCTCCTATATGTTTTAACAGAGGACGCACATGTACCAGTCTCTAAGTTGGATTTATGTTGAAATAGAAAAAGAAACATATCATCACAACATATTGTATTTTACACTCTTCCTGTCTTGCATTCATCCAGATCATGTGCAACTGTAAAGGCCTATTTTCATGAGCTTTTGAGCTTTTTCAAAGCACCGCACAGCTACAAAGGTGTTGAATTTAAAGGTAAAGGTGTGCTACTGAGAATGAGTCACAAACTACAATACTAAAATCAGAATGATCAAGATGCAAACCAGATTTTACGGCAGACATTTTCAAATGTCTGCCGTAAAAAAGGTTTTGGTATTTTCCGACATCGGGGCACTTAAAAATTTGTGTCTTTCCTGCTTTGACAAGCAAAAAATGTCTGCAATGAAATCCAGGAGTGGGTTAGCCCCAAGAAAAGCATTTTTTTTTTTTTATTTGTCCTGTATGACTCTTGCTGGAGATGTGACGGGAATGGTGCCTCTATACTACATATACTCTGGACATGTCCAGTACTTAAGGATATTTGAAGTCCTGCACAAAATGTTCCAAATCTCTGCAAAACTGTCCATCTTGGGATCAACCACTGAACTTCAGGACGATGACTTTTCGTATCATCAGAAAATATGGATTATTTTGGCTCTCACAACAGCTAAACAGATACTACCAAGACACTGGAGGAAAAAATACCCACCTCCTTATGAAGAATGGACTACAACAACGGCACAGCTAGCTGCTTATGAGAGGGTGACGTACTCCCTACTGGACAAACTGGATCAATATATGTTTACTTGGAGCCATTTTACTGACAGCCAGTCTGTAAGTTAATGGTTGCCTTGATAATGCAGTGCTGTTAATGATTTATAGCGCTTATCAATTAAGAAGTATCAGTGTGGTGGTTTATGTGTTGTTTTTCCTTTTTGTTTCATTTGTTTTTATACTCAACTCATTTACAAAAATTTAGGGAGTAAAATTTCTGGTCTTGATGGCTCCTCGATTGAGCGAATTGATCTCTCCCTGTCTATATTATTTGTATGTTAAAGCTCAATAAAATGTTCATTACAAAAAAATTATTTGTCCTGTATCAAAGTGTGATGTTCGTTACTATCCAGATCATAGCTTTGTTTGAGTGTGAGTCTTTTTTTTTTTTTTTAACGTCACTCTGTTGTATTTAATTAGTGTCTTTCTCCTCCGAGTTGCTCTCCTGTGTGGGTGGGTGTGTGTAGGTGGATATGGATCAATGGCCAGGAGTGATTGGAGGATAGTCTGCTGCCAAGTGGGCCCAGAGATCATCTTAGCTTCTGCGGCACTTAGCTCTGGGTCTATTTTGCACTAATAATTTCCAGTAGTTTATGTTTTACAACTATGCCACTCCAGCGTGTAGACTCTTTTTTTTTTTTTTTTTTTTCTTAGAGGTGTAACCGTCTTCATTGCCATGCCATCTTGTAACCCAGGATAAAGCTGATAATCTGCTCTCCTCCACCGTCCACTCTCAGACTTTCTCATCATTTACCGCCTTTCTCTCTTTCCCCTCACATAAACACACTCCCACCAAACACAGACATTTGTAAGTGAAGTGGGTCAGAGGGCGGAGGAGGATGAATGGAGGTCTGAAAAGAAGGATGGAGAGATGAATGGATGGCTGAATTAATGAATGAATGGGTGGATGGATAGATGAAAGAGAGAAGAAGATGTAAAGAGGTCAGAGAGGCACAGACTGGCTGCGCTCCAACACAGGCCAAGGGCAACATCTCTTCTAGCCCTCCGAGTTAAACTTCACCCTGTACCAGACGCTGTGCAGGCGGTGACAGGGGATTTCTGAATATTAGATTTCTGATCAATCACAGGCAAATTTACAAAGAATGTGGTTATTTATAGTGTGGCGTCGACAGGGGAGGATGTACATGGAGGAACGTCACGTTTCTCAACATCTACATGATCAGAGCTGTGGCTTAAATGTTAGAAGAAAGATGAAAGGGATGAAACCAATTTTTAAGACTGGCGGCTGAAACCTTCAGAAACCGCAGTGATTACAGATTATTAACATAGCTGGAAAACTGCCTTTCATCGGAAGACTCTTCTTCTTCTATACCAATTTTATCCTTTTTATCTTTTCTTAAGAAACTTTTTCCAAGGCTCGTGATATCTTGGCAAAACTGCAGTTTTTTTCCCCTGATTGCAAAAGGGCCTTGGTAAGTTTTCACCTCGTATTACAAGGCTGGAGAAAATGTATTTGCCAGTAACAGTACAAAGTACACAGATCAGGCATAACATTATGACCACCTTCCTAATCTTGTGTAGGTCTCCCTTGTGCCTCCAAAACAGATGTGACTCATCAGAAAATGGACACGGGCCTTCTGAGGGTGTCCTGTGGTGTCTGGCAACAGAGTGTTGTTAATGGGGGGTCCTATGGGTTGAGGGGAGGGAGTTTTTCATGTTTTGTTTTTTGTGTGTGCCTGCGTCAGGCTGCATCCTGCTGGGGATGGCTGCTGCCATCAAGGAGTGTCATTGCTATGGGGTGCTGTGCCTGGTCTGGTCTAGGTGGGTGCTACATGTCACATCCACATGAATTAATGCCAGGTCCAAAAGTTTCCCAGCAGAACAATGAAATGTCACAAGATGGTCAATGTTATTTACTTCTCCTGTCAGTGGTTTTAATGTTGTGGCTGATCGGTGTACACTACAGGATTGAAATGGTAATAATAACTGAATTTGAGTATGTAGAAATTGTTTGTTATCTGCGTATTAATCCTCGTTTTAAACTAAACCATATCTTTAAATAGAGTCAAGCTCTAGTTTTCTTATAAAATCAGGCAAAGACTTGGCAGACCCATAAAACATAAGGTTTACTGGCCTTCACTGCAGCACTAACGGTTACAAGTGTGTTTCAGTAGGACGTCCTTGCAAGGCTACACGGCCTGTTTCATATGGCCGGTAGACGATTAATAACAAGCCCTCTCCGTCACAGCAACCGATTCCCCACTGAGACGGACGGACGGCGTTTAAGTGCGTGTGCAAGCGATAAGCACAATCATCCCATATTCTGTGCGTGTTGCGGGGTGCACGTCGGTATGTGCGTCGCTTGGAATGTGCGCGTCGGAGAGGGTGCACGCGTGTGAATGTGCGTTTGTGCGCGGCCATTTGTCTTGTTACCAGTTTAAGCTGCCAATGTAATCACCATGAGAAAGACTCTGGAAACGAACTCTCTAACCTTCACAACCCCGTCACCCCCCCAACCACTTACCCTGGCAACTATTACGAACCGCAGACACACACACACACACACACACACAGACACACACACACAGACACACTACACTTTTACTCTTTTCTTTAAACTTAAAAAATATTATCTTTAATGACATTTTTATCACTGCAGTTTGCTGGCTGGTAGAAAGTAATAAACTCACTTTCTAAGGGCTTTTCTATGGTCTGTTCAACTGGCTCTGATGATGCCATCTGATTAGATATTACAATCATAGATAGATAGATAGATACTTTATACTTTGATTTTTTTAAAGTCGACTAATATGTGGTGAAAGTCAAGTCGACGTCGACTAGTCACGTGATCGGCGACTAGTTGACTTCCTGCTTAAAGCGTCATGGCATAGCAGTGAAGTCGACTAGTCATAACCCCTAGTTGAAAATACAGCTCATTTTATTTTGATGCGTCTTTCTCACACAACCACTGGACTATAATTTAGAGCAACTTGTGGGTAAATGATGCAATACATTTGACTAAACACAGCTGCTCCTGTGTATTCAGTATGGCTGCAACATACTGTAGCCTCTGGAGAGTAATGATAGTCCAAAGAACATTAATAATGAGCAGCACTTCAACGTCTGAGAGAGCAAGAGTGACAGCAACCATAATGACATGTCAAGGCAGGGGCAACAAAGGTGCAATTGATAAAATTACTTACAGTCCCGTCCTATTACTCTCGACACGGGCCAACAGGGTTATGAGTAATTTTATCAGATACAGTTGTATTAACCCAGCTCTGACACGTCAAATCAGGGAAAAGGGCCCAGCATATATTTTTTTAATTTGTAAGCTTTTTTAAAACAACTGAAATGTTCAGCTCAAACACACATTGGACCCAAACTGAATAAACAGCTATAATTGTGATTTGATCCCAGAAATTATAATTCCATTTGAGTCGTATTCTGATGCAAGTGATGCTGCGCGTACAGACCTCTCTACGACGTCTTGGCCGCTCCAGCACGTGTGCTGCTCCACCTCCATCTCACTCTCACAAAGCATCTCCGGCAGCTCTGAGAAGAACCACTGGTACCGCTGGATAGAGCCTTCAAACTCCCTGAAAACACAGAGAGCAGAGAGAGAGGGAGAGTTGTTCACTGCTGAATGCTTGAGTTGTTGTTAATAAGATTGAGTGCAGCGGACCATATTGATTTATTTGTCTTAATTTAGACTTGTCATGTCCAATTCAATGTGAAATCCCTTCTGATAGATTCTGTTAAGTTACTGAAAGCAACAGGAGGAAGGAAAACACGCCTCAAGCATTTATTTATCCAACTGCAAAGTGAAAATTTGATATGAAGTCTTGCATGTAGGTAGAGGAGCATTAAGCTAGATAAAAACAATGCTCTCAAAACTGATTCTTCTTTAAGGTACCACATCAAAAACATTTTAACTCTCAGTCCAGCTCTACAACAACTCACCCTTCTCTAACAGATCACTCCATGTTATTCATGTTAATGCTCCTCCGTCCATATTTTTACACCTCATCATTTATCCTTCCTATGTATATAGTGTATATGTGGTGCTATTTCTGTGTCTTGTAGATTTGATCACATGCAGATCTTGTACATTTTTGGCTTATACCAATTTATTTTACACAATTTTTCGTTTTACTAGCAGTTTTCACAAATGTTTTTTTATGTACAACTGAACTACTACCAAGCAATTTCCTTAGTGGATCAATAAAGCCAAGGTCTAAGTCTCACTCTCACCTGGACAGTTTTTTCAGGCTCCGACTCTTATCTCCTCTCGAGCCTTTAAGAGGGAATGACCTGCAAAAAAAAAAAAAAAAAAAAGTCTTACTTAATTTTCTTCTGCTTTTACGTGTAAAACGCAACTTTTATATCAACTAAAATATTATTTTCTCTAGTAAGAGTTTTATCATGGATGTAACTCACCTCCAGGACTGAAGCTGCAAACGCCTATGAGAGGACGGACCGACAGAGGGAGGAGAAGTCAGAGACGACCTGACCGAGGTCGCTGACGTCGCAGGTGTCACAGAGGTTGTGGTATGCGAGGCGGCGGGTCGTGTGCTTGTCATCACGGGACCGGCTGCTTGGGGACCGCACACCTTCTCTACCTGTAGAAGAGACAGTTATTTTGTAAAGACGATGATGTGGATACTTTCATTTTTAACGCACAGTCCATCAGATCAAGAATCTGATCATCTACACCACCAGATGGTGTTGAGTCTGAACATTTATGTGACTAGATGTGTTGGAAATAGATACTTTAATATAAGGCATGGGTAATTTTTTCTGTAGTTTCAGTCAAGTTTGAATTACCCCCTGTAGAAGTTGAAGACAAATATTCCATTAATCTATCCCATGGCGATTTCTTTGCTTGATTACTGACTAGTTTTTGTTAACTCTTTATTGCATAGTGGTGTTCGAGTCTGTCACTCAGATTGTTGAAGGTCATGCCGTCTGATTGCTGCTTCTCGGAGCTGGTAGTTTATTGCTTGTGACGACATAAACATTCCCTAAAGATCTTGCAATGCGATTATACCTGCGTCTGCATCGTCCTATCACACCCATCTTCAAACTCAGCTTTCATTTACAGCAGTGTGAAAAAGTGATTGCCACCTAAACCTAACAACTGGTCGGGCCTCCCATAGCAGCAACAACTGCAATCAAGCGTTTGCGATAACTTGCAATGAGTCTTCTACAGCGCAGTGGAGGACTTTTGGTCCACTCATCTTTTGCAGAATTGTTGCGATTCAGCCACATTGGAGGGTTTTTCGAGAATGAACCGCCTTTTTAAGGTCATGCCACAGCATCTCAATAGGATTCAGGTCAGGACTTTGACTAGGCCACTCCAAAGTCTTCATTTTGTTTTTCTTCAGTCATTCAGAGGTGGACTTGCTGGTGTGTTTTGGATCATTTACGTGCTGCAGGACCCAAGAGGCTGGACATTCTCCTTCAGGATGTTTTTGGTAGCGAGCAGAGTTCATAGTTCCATTTATCACAGCAAGTCTTCAAGGTCCTGAAGCAGCAAAACAGCCCCAGACCATCACACTAGCACCATATTTTACTGTTGCTATGATCTTTTTCTGAAATGCGGTGTTACTTTTACAACAGATGTAATGGGACACACACCTTCCAAAGTATTTTCCCAAAAGTCTTGGAGATCATCAAGAAGTTTTCTGGCAAAACTGAGACGAGCTTTTATGTTCTTTTTGCTCGGCAGTGGTTTTCGTTTTGGAACTCAGCCTCTTTCTTATGGTGGAGTCATGGACACTGACCTTAACTGAGGCAAGAGAGGCCTGCAGTTCTTTGTATGTTGTTGTGGGGTCTTTTGTGACCTCTCAGATGAGTCGTCTCGGCGCTCTTGGGGTAATTTTGGTCGGCTGGCCACTCCTGGGAAGGTTCACCACTGTTCCATGTTTTCACCATTTGTGGATGATGACTCACACTGTGGTTCGCTGGAGTCCCTAAGCTTTGGAAATGGCTTTATAACCTTTTCCAGACTGACAGATCTCAATTACTTTCTTCCTCATTGGTTCCTGAATTTCTTTGGATCTCGGCATGATGTCCAGCTTTTGAGGATCTTTTGGTCTACTTCACTTTGTCAGGCAGGTCCAATTGAAGTGATTTCTCGATTGAGAACGGGTGTGGCAGTAATCAGACCTGGGTGTGGCTCGAGAAACTGAACTCAGGTGTGATAAACCACAGTTAAGTTATGTTTTAACAACTAACTTTTTTTCACACAGGGCCATGTAGGTTTGGATTTCTTTTCCCTTAATAATAAAAATCTTCATTTAAAAAACGCAATTTGTGTTAACTTGTCTTATATTTAAATTTGTTAGATGATATGAAACATTTAGGTGTGACAAACATGCAACATGGACTGTAGATTTCAACAACACATCTGCGCACTGAATCTTGCATGTCTGACAACATTTTTCCACCGAAAAACAGACACGAAGCCTTCACAAGGGAAATACAATACTAGCCATGTAATAGCTGCTGGCATAAAGACAACCCTCACACCATTTATCCTGCACACAAGTCCTCAGTTTCTCAAGCGGTTCTTGCTTCTTTACAGAAATCACAGATTTTTCCACTTTAAATGCAGCACATAGCTCACATACACAGTAGAAGGGCTGGGGGTTAGCCTTTGGTGATGTGCCTGATGAATAAGAGGCTTGATCAAATATTTAATGAAGTGGTATTTTCTTATTAGCCGCAATTAGCGGTGCAATTATGCTTGTGTGTGTTTGTTTACCTCTCAGGAATCTACTCTACTAAGTCCACAATGTTCTCTCAAAGTTGGACGGCGACTCTATTCCTTCCTCCAACAGTGTGTGCATGCGTGCTGGTGTTTGTGTGTCATCTGTTTGTCCACAGATTAGCCACAGAAACTTTCTCATCACTCTGAAACCAAGCTGCATTCTGGGTATCGGTTGTCCCGCCAACCGCAGTCTTTGTCTGGCACTGGATCTGTATTCACACTCGCGCACACACAGACTGAGGGGAACCCCAGATTCTCTGAAGAATGAGGCTGTTTTTAGCACATCTAGGTACAAGGCTTTTTGTAAGGAGATCCAACTGCCAGGCTGAATGAAACCCAAGGTCTTCCTCACTCTGTGTCCAAAATTCAAATGGCTTTATTATTGGGGCATATGAGTAAGGAAGGGCATCATTGCCACAATCCAACATTTCTTTCAGTCGAAGGAGCATAAAGCAAACTATAGACCCCTCACATCCATTCCGTTATCACTTCCGCTTACCGTGGCTGTGATTCGTGGCCCGTGCAGCTGAGCGTGCAGTATGGCGTCGTTCACGTGGTTCCGGACCGCTAGCAGGGCTAACTCCATGCTGTTGTGGTTGCTGCTGGTTGCTAAAGTAGCTGCTAGCCGTTGGAGCAACACCACCAAGCTCCCCCAGGGGACACCCAGCTCAGACACACCCACCTACAACAGAAAGGAAAAGATTGGAAGTTATAGAGAATGAAGTGACGAAGGAAAGACAGAGAGCAGAGTCTTAGCATTGCTGTATGTGTTTTCCTTGCGCCTCTTCACTGAGGAGAATAAACATGTAGAAAGCTGTTGTTTTTCCATCTCACTTTCTTTGCTTCCAAGAAACTCTCAGGCGGGACTAACAGTGCCATCGTGCAGTTTTGTGCTGTGAAGACGTCTCTCCATTGCGACCAGTGGGTCCACTAAGATGCATTGTTCTCTTGGCAATGATCTTGATATTTCCGTGTCTAAAACTTAACGTGGTAATGATTTACTGGTGATGAAACGCTGTGAATAATTCAGCGGTGTGAGGGATGGGAGCGTTACTTCAAATCTATTAACTGCTTTGCCTCAGACAGAGGGAGACAAGTAGTCTGAAGCCTCCCATGCATGTAAAACACGGTCCACAGAGGAGCGACAAAGGATGAATTTGCAAATGCTAAATCTGACAAGAGATTACAAGTAATTTCGAGAAGCAGAAACATCTCCATTTTTTTTTTTTACTTTTTTACTTGAGGTAGCAGGAGATTTACTGGTTAGATAATTCTGAGAGGAGTTCAATATATTGCAGGCTAATCTTATTTGCTTTCTGGCAGTGATGGCAAAAAAAAAGCAATCTTATGTCTGTCCATCAAGGACAGAGAGGGGACACTGGGGGATTATCGCAGTTTAGTCCAAGCAAGCTATCGACCAGTGGCTACAGAAGTGGATTTGGAACCAAAAGGGTCGCTGGTTTGAATCCCCTCTGTAAGCTACAGCTTAATTCATTCCATTCCTTTGTGCCTCAGGTGTGCAGATTTAGTGTGGCTGCTGGTCGTTACACCCTGGGCTCTTAGCTCGCCTGCTTCTCATCATCCAATTAAGCCTGGAACTCTGGAAACTCAAGGACTTTCCACTCTCCCACTCGTCGCCAGTTTCTTTAGTTTCTGTGGTAGTTACATACGAACCAGCAGTCCCCTTTTTTTTTGTCAAGCTTGGAAGTGCAATTCCTAATGTGAAGCCCAAGCTCTTGTACTCACCGGCTAGCTTCTACAGACCACTTTCTTTTTGGAACTCGGCTCCTGCTCCTGTTCAACTCCTGTTTTTGAGCCTAAACTCCTGTGTGTTGCGCTTGGGTCCTATGAGTGTTTGAGTTGTCCTCAGTATAACACAGAGTGTGCTCACTATCCTTTGTGTGTGTGCTAATGGATGGATAAGAGAAATAATTCCTTGTATGTACATACTTGGGACAATAAAGCTGATCAGAAGCTACATGCTTTAATTATTTTATACCAAACAAAACTATTTTGCAGTCCATCCAGATGTGCATCTCTGGTCTGGAGGTGGTGTAGGTTTTATTTTGTCACTTTGGGGTGAGAAAGGTTAATCTTTTCCTCCTGCTAAGCTATCTCCTGCCTCTACCTCCATACCTTAGGCACAGACGTGAGTGGTGTCTCTCTTCTCGTAGAACAAAACTAAATAAATTCCTGCAACTAGCCTTAACCCAAAATACCACAGTACTCCTTCCAATTTTAAATCTCGGATAACGTAATGACAGAGTAGACACCCAGATACACTCAGTCAGCATCCTGTGAAGTCAGAGGCTAATACTTAGATGCATCAGCGTCAGTTTAGAAAGTGTAAGACCAATGCAAATATAGTCTCTCTAGACTGTTCATTAGTTAGACTGGTAAAAACCATAGACAGTCTAAAGATGGACAGCTGAACTGTTCCTCAAAAGTGAGACAAAGCAAGTAGAGCTCCCCCATGTTTCCCCATTTATTCACTATATATATATATATATATGTATATATATATATATATATATATGTACACACACAGAATGTTTACATAGTAACTGTTTCACTGCCACTTCATCCACTTTAGGTCTATTTAGGTTTTTCTTTTTTATTATTATGTGAGAAGAGAGAGAAACGTTTTTTCGATTTTTCTGTATGTTGTGAACGTATTGAAAAATTGACAATAAAGAAATCTTGAATCTTGAATGTGTCTGGCTGCAGTATAGGTCATAAGCTCTACCTCCTCCATGTTAGTGTTTGGGACTTGGGCCAAACTAAAACACTAAAATACACGCCAAGTCATTTTTTTCAAGGATGGTCTCTTTATTTTAGTTAGTTAATATAACGTTGATGAATGTTCATGTGTCAATACTTTGGATAAGTTTAGTTTTAGTTATTTGACGCTATAGAAGCAGGATGTGGTATAACAGAGACTACAAGTTGCCAGTGGTGCTGTGGGACTGTTAGAGCTGTAAAAAAATTAATTTAAAAATAAGTACAGTAAATAATCCAACATGTCTTTGTAACTGGTGGAGGTAGAGCAGAGCGTTCTGCACAGACTCTGGCTCCAAAGTTGCAATACGGCGCTGTCCGTACTCCCGGGAAAATAGCGTCAGTTTTGCCAATGCAAGGAAGTGACGAGACGTTGTCCATATTTATGCAGTCTATGGTAAAAACCAATTCTAATATAACGGTTACCCACTAAATATGAACTTCATGGAGGTTGTGGTATTCAGCATTTATTTAAAATAACAGAGAGCAACAATTTTGAAGGGGGATTTAGTGCAGGACTCTTATATAAGAATGCATTCCTTTCCACTAGTGTACCTAATGAACTGACATTGTTGCTGTTTGCTTACCAGACATCCTCTCATAATGTTGACACACAGTCCAGTACAGGGCCGTATCAGCGTCAGCCCTCTGCAGTGGGAACAGTACTGCATCCTCACTAACCCCCGACTGCACTCTCTGGATAACGTGGCCTTCTCTGTAGCATTCACAACCTCCCCAGCCAGTCGCAGCAGGCGACTCAGCGCCCGACCGTGCCCGAGCGCGCGGGACAGGCTGGCGACGAGGAGCCGAGGATGGAGTCCAAACGGGCTGACGTCCTGCCGTGTCATCCGCAGGCAGTCGTCTTGATGGGTCGAAAAGGAGGAGAGGGACTGGGTTGACGTGTGGCCAAACCCGGGGTTGAGCAGGCGGCGGTAGACCAGCGGGAAGAGATCGTTGTAGAATTGCCGCACAGCGCTGTCCAGGGAGGAGTTAGAGTCTCCAGAAAGGTGCCGTCTGATGTCACTGAAGAGCTGAAACACAACCGGGCGACAGTCGGATGCCAGAGAGGAGTAGGCGCTGTCGAACAGGGTGCTGGTCAGATTAGATGTAAAGGACACGAGTGACTCAAAGGTCTCTGGAACAAGAGAGAAGACGGAGAGAATAAAGTCTTATTGTTTGTTTACCATGTGCACCTGTGACATCTAAACACTAGTCATGCAAGTAGAAATGTTTAAGCAGTAACAGGACGTTTGTGTTGAAGCACTGTTTTTCTATTGTGTGGAAACGCAATCAACCAAGGCCTGAATGAATTGTTACTTCCTTGGAAAGGAATTAAAGGATCCCTTGTATTCCCATTTCATGCCGATTTACACCGATCAGGCATAACATTAAGACCACTGACAGGAAAAGTGAATAACATTCACCATCTTGTGAAAATACAATGTTTTGCTAAAAAACCTTTGGACCTGGCATTCATTCATGCGGATGTTACTTAGACTTGTAGCACCCACCTAGACCAGACCAGGCGCCCCAACCCCATAGCAATGACACTCCTTGATGGCAGCAGCCATCCCCAGCAGGAGAACAGCACAAGGTGTTGACCTGGCCTCCAAATTAACTAGATCCCAAACTGATCAAGTATGTGTGGGATGATCCACAGAGGCCCCTCCCCTCAACCCATTGGACCCAAAGGCCCCCACTAACATTCTGTTGACAGACACCACAGGACACCCTCAGAATGTCCATGTCTGTTATCTGATGAGTCCCAGCTGTTTTGGAGGCCCAAGGGAGACCTACACAATATTAGGAAGGTGGTCATAATGTTATGACTGATCGGTGTAGTTCATAGCATATGTAGTGTGTGTAAATTGCATACACACACAGTTTGTTACATGTGTACAGTGACTTACACACGTTCTGTCATTCCTACATAGTTGTGGCCTTTCCCTGTCTGCGCACACATCCGTTTTCCTTGTTACACTATCTCTGTCTCTCCAACCTTGAACTGACTTTATCCAGCCTCACACAGGCCAAAATAGTTCAAACTTAATTCATCCCCGAGCTCGTTTTCCCTGCTCTGTTATCTATAGTCAGGTGATAATGAGAAGCCCAATCTCATGATCCGCTGTGCTTCCGATGTCAGACGAGGCCTAATAAAGTGGACAGCAGCCTCTCCTTTACAGAGGCCGTGTGCCTGTGCTGTGTGGGTCTCTATGTTTGAAACGGGTGATGTCAGACTAAAGGCATCCTCACACACACACACACACACACAGACATCTGAGAGAAAGCCATTTACCTAGTCACTCCGTCTGTGTGCATGTTTGTGTGTCTTTGTATTCAGCTATCACGACCGCAGTCTCCTGACTTTTCACGTTCACAACAACACACTAAATAACTCGCTGATTATATAAGGCAACGTTTCAGCTGACTGGGTATCAAAGAGCTCCTTGCTTGTCGGAGGTGGTCGAGCAGCGGCAGGGCTCTTTTGGCTCGAGCGCTTTTATGTGTTTGCATACCCATGTCCTGGCAATAGCAACTCAAACACAACACACGGCATCAAGTGACACGGCCAAGTCTACTCGCATGGGGTCATGTGATTAGCCCTCTAGCCTCCGTGATTGGACGACAGCTGCGACATGGAAGAGAGGGCAAGAGGGTCCCAGGGTGCCAGGAGAAACACACTCACACACACACACCAGTGTAATCCACAGGGTGTAAATAGAGCCTGACTACTACCGCTCTGGGCATGTCTCAGTTTCTCCAGTGGGTTATAATCACTGCACTTAGGAGGGGGGACCCTCTGAGACTCAGCTCAGCTGTTGAGGAACTCTGCTGCCCTGCAAAATTAATTGAGCTCATGAAATATTCTCTCATTTGCCCAATAAAGATGTTTTGGCTTTGTTTATCCAAGTTGTATGATGTATGGCAGCGTTTCCTCTAAACTCTTTGTGCAGCTGTGATGTTTATAGGTCATAATCTTGCATTTGTCCTAGATGAAGAGCAGATAAAGCAAATAAAACAAAAAGGAGTTCAGTGAGTTTTGGAGGTGGTAACAGTATTAGACTACGTCCTGCAAACACACCGACATGAGTGGTATCTGTCTTCCGGGACAGACTCAGAAACACCTCTGTCCTGCCAAATTTATTCAGTCACACAAGATGGTTAACCAAATTCACAAAGAAATCCATAATTTCCTTCATTTACCTGCAAGGATTGGTTTTATCCATCCAAGTTCTGTGATTTAAAGGCAAAAGCTTTTTGTGGTATTTTTGGACAGCAGTTCTAAATTTGCTTTTAATCTGCAAATGCTTTTGAACTGAACTATGATTTAAGCTGAAGATCTAGTGCTGAAAATGGTTTAATCATAGTTTTAACTGCTAGTAAAACACAATTCTATTTTAAATTCACATTTTCTGTGATGTTCATGTGATGCACCACTGCAAACTGAATACTGAGAATAATGATTCAACTGTTTTATCTGGCTGAAAAACACCCATTGGCACTTAAACTGTAAGCATGAATCTAGAAAATACACTGTGGGTTCATGAATCACTGAATAAAGGGTTCAACATTACTTGTCACCTTGTTCGTCCAATGAAAGCTTTCTTTTCTACAAACCTTGTTCATGTCCACAGTGCTGAGACGGCTGCAGTGTTATGTCCACCACAAGCGCATAAAACTATCTGCATCTCCAAATATCACGCAGGTTTAATGAGAAAATATTTGTTTTGTGACTTGGGTGAGTTTTTGAATCTAAACTTATCTTCCTTGCTGCTCGTTCAGGATGGTTGGCATCTCGTTTACCCATGCACGGACGGTTTAGCCATCCTTTGGGCATTAATAGCAGCTGAAAGTGAGTCCGAGTGTATTCAGATGTAGCCGGGGGGAGATAGAGACAGAAAAAAAAAAACAGCGAGGTGCATGTTTGCCATGTCTGTCTGCTGGGTTTCATCAACTCTACCATTCTCATAATCTCCACACTACATCAGCGCGCGCACACACACACACACACACACACATGCACGTAGACACATACAAACACAAGGTCTCTCACACACATGCTCACACAGACTGGTGAATAGCGATGAGAGACAAGTGGACAAGCAGAGTATTCTTCCTTCTATTCAGAGCAGCCCGTTAGAGACCGGCTGTTGCCCACGGCAACAACACTTTGCTGCGGATACGTACTGAATGTAAACATTCTTCGTCCCTCGCTCTCTCATTGGTCAAGAACAAAACCTGATTATCGCAGCGACGGAGGCAGACAGACAGAGAAAGAGAGCGGAGAGTTGTAACAAAGTTTTCCGCTGCTCCCTCTGAGAGTTTGCGTCTCTCAAAGACTCAATCGAA
The DNA here is from genome assembly GCF_963514085.1 of Chelon labrosus. Classification (NCBI taxonomy): domain Eukaryota; kingdom Metazoa; phylum Chordata; class Actinopteri; order Mugiliformes; family Mugilidae; genus Chelon; species Chelon labrosus. Next base: position 9,682,353 of record NC_140343.1, read on the forward strand.
CATCAGTTGTTTGTTTGGCGAGCCACCGTGGCGCCTCACAAAATAAACTGGCCTCACACCGCCACCCTGACACAAACTAGCCGTTTCATGATGAGCACACAAAGTGAGAATGACAGAGGGGCTAGAGGCCCTTGACAAGACTGGTAAAACACTGAAATCACTACTGCTATTAAAGTCACTTTAGGTTTAGGGTCTTGACATTACTGGTCCGTTAAGTGATAAAACGTACTAACAACTGAAACAGAGGCAAAGATTGGAAGGACTGGAACTGATGTTTACTCTGAGTTTCCAAGTCCTCGAAATGTCAAATAAGTCCTCATAATAAATTAAATCCAATTAAAATATTTCCAGTCCGGCCATGGGGTCTACACATTATGATCCCAAAGCCCAAATATTTATTTAAAAAATAAACAAAAAAGGAAAAAAAAAACATTACTTAATTTTGCTTGATTACATGTGACAAAATAATTTGTCTTTTTACTTTAAAAGACAATTGAAATACATTTTTTGCCTTTGAGTTCTGAATCCACACCTTCATCCAACCACATTCACCATTCTTAGATTCTCTTCGAAAACTTTTTGTCAGCTGCATCACGCCAGTCTCTTTAATACAAAACATAAATAAAATAACTGCATTTACTGTATTTTCACGTCTACATCCCCTGTCTTCCCCATCCCAGTTTCTCCCTTTTACCGTGGTAGGCCTTTGTGTGTCCGGCGATCAGGTACTTGAGTTCGAAGCTGTAGGACCTCATCTTCTGCTGCGTCTCACTGCGAACAGCCGCCATGTAGCTGTCCTCCATCTTACTGGTGCAGCAGCTCGGCCCGGGGTGCACGCACACTTGAAGAGACTCGTCTGGAAGACAAAGGGAAACAACACATTCTTAGTATTGTCTTTGTTAACATAAATATTGAGCAAACTACTTCTTCACTTTGGATGTAGCAATAGTTTCTGAGGGCTGTTTTCCAGATTTTATCGCCGACCACTTCAGAAGAATTATTCCTGTTGTGTGCTTTGGTAGACTATTGTAAGCCTAGCTGTCACGCAGCCGACTGAGATCAAGAGGGGAGAGAAAGACGAGAGGAATGGATTGTTAAGTTATGTGGAACTCACTCACACACACACTAGTCCTGTGTCAAACTTTGGGCTATTCATATTAGCACTGACTGACAACGGAGTACATTACTGAGATGGCTGCTGTTTACTGGTAATCGCACGCCACGTTCCACGCTTGATTTTTGCAACAGCAGGAAGCCACACAATGAGACATCAGCTCACAAGCTCCACTCGTGAAGGAAGATTTATGTCTAGAAGCAACCTCCTTGACTCTAATGGAGTCTGCATGATTCAGCAAATGGCGAGGCCTCTGTTCTTGTCATGCACAAAAGTTTTTATTAAACTAAAAGAAAAATGATAACAGGTGAGAATCCAAAGCTAAAATCCTCTTTTGATTATAAAACAAATTAAATTATTTTAAGGAAGAACCATCTACAAATTATTAAATTAAGGCGTGGAGCCTTTATCCAGTCGCTTATAGGGAGATGTGTTGATGTCTTTGTCAATGAGAGAGGAGCCAGTCATTCCTTATCTTCCAGGCTAATTCATTTATAGATGACTGAATGCAAGAACAAGAGATTCTTGTTGTGCAGATATGTTGTGCAAAGATTGTGCATAGCTCTTGCGGTGGTAAATATCCATAATTTGCAGACTTCTGTGCCAGAGATTCCTCAGGTCACTACAGTGTATTATTAAGAAGCTGTTAGCAATCACGAGATGGTCAGTGCTGCGGTAACACTGGAGAAATTCTACAATGTCTTATTTGGTTGATTCAGTCTGCTGTGAAGTTGGGAGTGAATGAAGTAAAAGCATTTCCTGGTTAAATGTGATGATTAACAACATTACTTAAATGTTACAATTAGAGCTTTTAAGGGAAGAAATTAAAGCTTAAGTCTAGATCTCTAAAATCCACTCCTCTGCCTCCTAAAGATTTCTCTGTTTTCATTTTGGGTGGAGAATTTAGTCAGCGTTAAGGCCGATCTCCCACTCAGCACTTCAGAAGAGGATGCACACATGCAACACATGCAATACAGCGAACAGGGGCTTTCATAAGCCAGACACAATTTGAATGGGGCCCTTTGCATTTAGAAACCTTTATTTATTCCACCACTTATAGCTGAGTGTGTGTTCAAGAGATCTACAGCATATTAGACTAATATAAAGAGTATTTGTAGGACAAATGTGAGTGTCGGCATTAGGAATTTATCTCTGCACCGACAAAGCTCATGGTCAAAAACCCCGCTAGCAACGTTTCAAATATTTTTGAGAATATCAGATTAATAGACGATAAACTGAAGTTTGATTAACACAAGAGTGGTTGGAAGTGATCTTACGTACGAGCCCTTACATGAGTAAAAATGCACAAGTATAATCATTATAAATGTACTTAAAGTATCAGAAAAAAAGCAGCCAGTCTAAGGGTTCAAACTGCATTCTTATATTTTCATTAGAAATGCATAATTGAAATTATAATTCCATATATAAAACTGCAACTAAGAAAACGACTTGTGTCTGTTAAATACTGTTCTGCAAAGAAATAAGTGGATACCTATAGATAAAAGGTATAAAAAGTGTCTGCTTGTGCTGAAGTTTAGTTTGAAGTAGTTTCCACCTTCATTTTCCTTTAATTTTAATTTAATAAACTTGACTACTATTAAATTATGTACATGTATTTCTTTCAAATATTTCCAGAGGGACTGACTGACCTGTTCCCGGCCTGTCTGGCACCAGCTCCACCGGGCCTATTTGGCGCATCATGTAGGCTGTCTTCACCTCATGACAGCTGTCTGCATCGGCTGATCCACAGCCAGTCTCCGGCACAAGAACAAGGCACAGGAAAGTTACCCAAAACAAGTCCGCGTTTTGCAAGGCTGCACGGAACATCGCAACATGTCAGTCGGGAGAGTCTGGACGGTTAACGTGAATTTCCAAAAGTCCCACGGTGCAGTGTGACTGTAAGGTTCATCTGCAGCAGCCCGCTGGAAAGCCCGTCTGGAGGGTCTGGAGCCGCTGTCAGGCTCAGCGCCCTTCTCTCTCTCCCTCTCCCCCCTCTCTCTCTGTGGCTCCCTCCCCTTTCCTCAATTACTTAATTAACATGTGCACTCAAAATACTTTCGAAATACATCTGACCCATTTAAAACAGAATTGGAAACAGCAACAATGTCTTGGCAAGACAATATATATATATATATATATAAAATAAACGCATTTTACTCAGAGTCCAGCAAGTTGCAGAATTATGAAAATACTTTTTTTCTTATGTCGTCAAACATATATAGTACACAACAAATCCTCCTGCAAATTAAGATATTTTCAACTTTGCTGATTGATGTGAATAAAGCGACTCAGACTTTTACTGGAACATGTGCGCCCCCTGCTGATCAACCTCTGGTCAATGAGACTTTAACAAACTTGTCAAACATCAGCTGAAATGACTTGTTGCAACTTCAGTTTGTTACCTAAATGTATGAGGCTTTCATGAGTGTTATATTTATTTATTTATTTGCGTTAAAAAACACTATCATCATTTATTCCGTACATATTTCTAGACTTTAAATAAACCGCCAGTTAAATTACACTAAAAACTTTTTTCAGTTCCAGCTTTTCAGCACAAGATGGCGCCATAAAAGAAAACCGACAAATTAAGGATTTTTTTTATTTTTTTTTCTAAATTTTACTTTCTCCGTTGCAGTCTCTTAAGAAGTCCCGAAAATACCTCCACAACTACGGTGAGTGTTTTTAAGACGACCTTTGTGCATTTTTACAAACGTGTCAGGTTAATTTAGTTGTGGCTGAACAATTAGTCTTGACGAATGTTGGCCATGATATATATATATATTATATTCAGCTAAAACTTTCTTCATTACCTGTGCCCGATTAAATTTACCTTAGGTGCTTCGAAAACGCCGTGTCCAAGCAGCCTGTTCTTTGCTAACTAGCCAGGTGGCTAACTAGCATAGCTATAACAGACAGATGCCATCTGTTACGGGGGGGCTAGCTGTCCAGCCAGCTGTCATCGGGCGAGAGGCGGGGTACACTATATATGTCTATGGGGTACACCCTGGACAGGTCACCAGTCTATCGCAAAGCTAACACAGAGAGACAGACAACCATTCACATGCACACCTACGGCCAATTTAGAATCACCAATTAACCTAATGAGCATGTCTTTGGGCAGTGGGAGGAAGCCGGAGTACCCACAGGGAGAACATGCAAACTCCACACAGAAAGGCCCATATATATATATATATAATCACAGTTGGTTTCTTACAGGGAGGCGTTGTGGCCTGAGGACCGATGTCTTGTAGTCCTGTGTTGCTACAGTGTAGTATATGTCCCATGTAGGGCTCGAACCCGTGACCAACACACTAAGGCGAGGCGATGTCTTTATCGCAAATATTGCATCGTAGGCCGTCACCTCACAAAATTCTACAAAGATCAGACCAATCAGAGGCCGTCCGGCTATTAAGAGTTGTTAGAATCAATCATCTTTCGCCACGCCTCTCATGATTTGACCAATCACATTCGGTAATAATAACCGTATAATCAGGTTTGGCGGGTCCCCTGCACCTGGATGCACATTACTAACAATTTTATACGAATTATGTCCAATTGCGGTAATAAAAGCTGTGACTATATAAAAGCGTGTCAGAGAAAACGAAATAAGGCGGTAATTTGTTCAGATTCAATGTCCTCACTTGCATGCATTCAGAGTGGAAAGTCTACATGTAGACAGGGTCTATTAGATGAAATTAATCAACTCATTTTTAAAATAAACCAACAGAGCATAAGCATAGGATTGTTATGGGTCCCTGCACATAGGGGAGTGGAGGGGAACGAGAAGGCAGACACACTGGCAAAGGAAGCTGCTCCTTCAGAAGTGGTTGAGCTGGATATTGCATTAAGCAGGTCATAAATGAAAAGTATTATTAAGGACAAAATCAACAGAATGTGGCAAGAGAGATGTGATAAGGAGGGAAAAAGGCAGACACCTGTATAACACACACAAAGAGGTAACAGCTAGTAAAATCAGTGGATTGGAAAGGCAGGAGGAAACATGGTTAACCAGATTGAGGATGGGACACACAAGTTTAAACAATGGATTACATATTATAGGGAAACACCAGACTGGAGTATGCACACACTGTGGAGCAATAGAAAACGTAAAACACATACTTCTAGACTGCACACAATATCCCAGAGAGAGGGAAAAGATGAAGAGAGTGGTAAAGAAAGACCTAACAATGGGAAACTTATTGAGTACAGCCTGCACACAGTCCACAGTTAGGGCTGTTATAGCTTCCCTTAAAGATACCCAACTAGCAAGTAGAATATAAAAAAAAACACACAAAAAAACTTTTTTTTTGTTGTTAAAACTGGGTATAAAATAGCATCCCATTGGATCACGCCTCAGCCCGGAAGATGGCGGTAGTGCACTAAGCATGCAAACTGCCAATAAACCTTATAGAAGAAGAAGAAGAAGATGGGCGTCAGAGGCCTCGTTGGCGCAGTAGGCAGCGCGTCAGTCTCATAATCTGAAGGTCGTGAGTTCGAGCCTCACACGGGGCACTTGTTTTTCGTTTCTTGTTATTTTCTTAAGCCATAAACCGGAAAGTGCTGATTGATGGTGACGTTATGGATACCCTTAAAAAGGATTATTCACATGATAGTTACAAATAAATCAATTGTCTTGTGAGTCATTTCAACCTCATTTGGATCCACTGAGTATTTTTTAATTGAAGGAAAAAGGAAAAAAAAAAAAAAAAAAACTCTATTGCGCAGATCGCAAAGGCAGCAGAATGATGTTGTGCTGATCATTGTGTTTGAAATGCTGCTTTGAATTTACATTGAATGTGCTGCTTATTTTTTTTTGTTACGGACCTGAAACGCATCAGGATTCGTGCTGCGGTCCCTTTAAGCCCAGTCTCCCGCGTACCAAGTTAGGCGGAAATAGAAAGCCTTCTTTTCTCTATTTAAGCGCGCCAACAAAGACCATCCCAGGCCAGGACACTCATCTGCACCCCATTCACAGCACACCGGACCGTCGTCTTTACTGTCCTTCTGAACAAAACAAAAAAAATGCCGGAGGAAACAGCCGCCGCGTCGAGCTCTGGGAGGTAAGAACCGCTTTCAATTGTTCACAGTACAATTACGTACACAGGAGAAATACAGCTAGCTAGCCTTTAGCTAGATAACAGTGCTAACGTTGGCGACCTTGTGTGGTATTTGTTGGTTGTAAAATATCGCCAATATACGTACGCACAGCTAGCGACGCTCTCTGTAATTAATCAAACGGTTGATGGTGTTAAGTGGCGGCTGCAGACGCTGCTGGCATCACGATCCTCTGCTAAGCTAGCCGGGTTACAACCAAACAACATAGCTTAGCTTAGCACGACTCTCGGTTGAGCAAGCAGTAAAAAGTTATCAGTTTCTGTTGTGGTTGGACTTCTGTTGAGTTGGCGTTGACTGAACTCCGCTTTGAACTCTTGCAGCGCGGAGGAGGAGAAGCCGTGCTCCTCCTCATCAGCTGCAGCAGCTGCAGCAGACAGGTGAGTGTCAGTATAGTCTTCATCTGTTGACTAATTCACCATGGACTCATTATAATATTTTGTTTGTTTCACTTTGTAGCTCAGTTGACGTGATGGAGGAAGCAAAGAAACTGATCGGCACAGGGAACAGGCATCTAGTCATGGGGGATGTTGTTTCTGCTGTCGGTGTCTTCCAGGACGCCTGTGGCATGCTGTGAGTCCCCACAGGAAAGGAGCTGTAACCCATTATGCACTGAAAACAATAATCTGTTTCATTTTAACTGGCTCGTATATAAGTATCATTTATCTTATCAAAATCTTCTCCACCCAACACTTGTGTTATTGCAGGGCTGCAAAGTATGGCGACACTGCAGATGAGTGTGGCGAGGCCTTTTTCTTATGTGGGAAGTCCCTGCTTGAGCTTGCCAGGTTTGTTAAGTCACTAGGTCTTGCTACTGTTCAATAAAGACTTAAGTGCCCACGAGGCGGCCGATAATTTGATATTTGTTTTGCATAACCTTGTTTTTTTTTTCTGGTTTTTGTTAGGATGGAGAACAGCGTCCTTGGTAATGCCCTGGAGGGAGTCCCAGAAGAATCTGAGGAAGAGGAGCAGCCCAGCAACTCAAATATTGAAAGTGCAAACAACCTTGATGGTCAGTATCTTATTACTGTATTCTTTCATTTTTTTATTTTTGTGTGATGTAGGGAACACGTTCAGATTTTTAGTACAAAATCTGTTTTATTGATATATTTCAAAATGTATTAAGTTTTTACGGAGCTTCAGAATTTAATAGTCTTCAGTATCCATTGAGGGATAAATTCTCTGGTGCAGAAAAAACTAGAGATGAGCTACGAAAGCAGGTGTATGATGCAATGGCAGAGAAGGAAAAGGCTGAGGATGCGGAGAGCGGCACAGAGGTGAAAAAAGAAAATGGTGAGGCGACGTCTCCAGTCAAGCAAAGTGCGAATGGATCGGAGCAACCTTCAAGTTCTGTTGCAAATGGGGAAGAGAACAGTTCAGTCCAGGAAGCTAAAGTGAACGGAGTTGAGAAGAGCACGAGCCCGGGTGGTCCCGCAAACGCTGTTGGGGAAGGATCCCCCGGAAAAGAAGCTGTGATAGAAAAGAAGGTTGAAGGTTCGGAGGAGAAGACCGACAAGGTGGCTGAGGCAAAACCAGAAGACGGAAAAGACGAATCTAAACCTGAGGCTGAGCAAGACAAAGTGGAACCAGAGGGTAGTAGATTTTGGGATACAGAGCACCTTTTGGTGTAGATGGGTTGAGCGCAAACTTGATGTTTTCTTTTTACACAACGGGCCACAGTAATGGTGTCACAAAAGGTGAAGGAGAAAAATAAAGGATTGAGTTCAGAGAGCACTTTTGGGCAAGGTTTTTATGTTTTTTTTTTTTTTTTTTTCTTGGGTGCTTTTGATTTCAGTTTGTATAAAATACAGGAAAGTACTTACCTGTGCATAACTACTTATTTTTGCTTCAACAGATGATGATGACGACGACGATGATGATGATGACGATGAGGATGGTGAAACAAATGGACAAGATAAGGTGAGTCTCCTGATATGGAAGTCTGTGACATGATTGGTTAAAATATTCGGGTTTTTTTTGACAACTTCTCCACCTTTCAGGAAGAGGAGGAAGTTGGGAATCTGCAGCTGGCATGGGAAATGCTCGAGGTGGCTAAAGTAATCTACAAAAGGTATTGCACCATGAGGTTAATGGTAAAATCAAGTGGGCAGGTTTTTACTGAACCCTAAGTCTGTGTGAGACGGTTTGATGTCGGCGCATGATTTAAATTCCTCTTTACCCCACAGAAAGGAAAACAAAGACGACCAGCTGATGGCAGCACAGGCATATCTGAAACTTGGAGAAGTCAGTGCTGAATCGGGTAAGTTCCGGGGTGCACTACTTTCGTCTTGTTTCGCCCCTATCCAAATCTGACTGCTCCTGTATTCCTCTTTCTAGGTAACTACCCCCAGGCCTTGGACGACTTCCAGGAGTGCCTCGCCCTGCAGCTCAAGCACCTGCCTCCCCACAGTCGTCTGCTGGCCGAGACCCACTACCACGTTGCTACTACACTTTGCTACATGGATCAGTACAGCCAGGCCATCCAGCATTACAACAGCTCCATAAAAGTCATCGAGACCCGTCTGGGTGAGATTGCTTTTTCAGAAATGTGTGCTTGTTGTGCTCAAAACTATAAATGCCCATTCATCTGAGACAAATGGATTCAAAATGAAGTCGCTTGAAAAGTTTTTATCAGCTTTACGCTTACGTGTCATGCAAATGTTTTTAATCTGGGTGACGCCCATGTACAGCCATGCTGCAGGAGGCGATAAATGCAGCAGATGGGGCTGCAGAAGAGAAAAATGAGATGGAAGAGCTGAAGCTGCTTCTGCCTGACATCAGGGAAAAAGTTGAAGATGCCAAGGAAAGCCAGAGAACAGCCAGCACTGCCTCCCAGGCCATCCAGCAGACACTAGTGGGTAACACACAATGGCAGCATCTAGGGTTTAGACAAGTCTTTTGAAAACATGGGTGTGTTTTTATGTACTTGTTTAATAATTAAGGAGTTAATCAATGCAACCCTGACTCCTTAAGTTACATCTTACAGGGTGGAGCCTCAACTTCATCAGCATTCCCGTGTGAAAATGGCGGCCCTTCATCGTCATCGTCCTCCTCGGCATTTGCGACAAGCAGTCAGGTAAAAGCGTGTGGTTGATAAAGCCATGACTCGCTGATTAACATGACTTAAAACCAAACGTGCAGCAATCTGTACTTTTCTCTTCTTCAGAGTCCCGTAAAAACATTTGACAGCGCTTCGTCTTCCAAAACTGTCTCGAACATTTCTCACCTCGTCAGGAAAAAGGTGAGGCTCGCTGATCTCCGTTGCCGTTTTCCCGTTGGTGTTGATTCATTTTTCTTTATCTTGATTGCAGCCCACATAATACCTCTAAAACCAAAATCCAGTTTTCTTTGCTTCTCATGGGAATAAGCCAATCATTTCAGTTTCTCAAGGAACAAAACCTTCACAGCTGGAACTATAATTTAAGATGGTCCCCTACTGCTTTGTGTGCTTGCTTGCTGTGGGTGTAGGAGGTCATTGTGGCTTTCCTGCGAATGTCAGTCTTTTGTTGTGGCTTCTGAAGTGTGACTCTCGAGCTGGAGTTATTGCATGTGTTTGTGTGTGTGTAGGTGATGGCGTTGTGGGATTTCAATCTGGGCCGACTTGTTTGCATGATTCATTAAATTGTGTCATCTTGACCTAACGGGTCACCGATCCACCGATGTCAAACTCCCTTACCTGAAAGGTCGTTTGTAGTGAATACAGTCGTGTAGAGCAATCCTTCAGTTTTCTCTTCCTCCCCCCTTTTTTGTCCTGGTTTTGTTTCTACACAGAGGAAACCAGAGGAGGAGAGCCCAGTAACGGACACTGATGCTAAACAAGCGAAACAGGAAACCACAGTTAATGGCAGCGGTGACTCTAGTGCCAGCAACGGCAATGGAGTCCAGGAGGGAAAATCACAGGAGGCGAGTGATAGGCTCATCTCTTACTTACTGATAATATATCCACAGGACTCTCTGATTATAAGATTGTGCTTGTGAGGCTGCTAATGGAGACGGGCGGGATGCTCGGAGATGATCTATTGTTTCTGGTGGCGTACAGTCACGTCTTCATCCATTAGGGTGTATTTCAGTAACTATACATGAAGGAACAATGTGAAGGCTTCATTAGAAATGCTTTAATGTTGACCTCAGATGTTATTGAATTTGCATCTGGTACCTTCTGTGCAGCTAAAGCTTCAGAAAAGAAGGTGACTAGATTTGTCTTGGCTTTGGGACGATTATCAGAACACGTTGGCACGATTTCTCAAGTTGCACAATACTGTGTGCAGAATGAACTGTTGCTGTGGTTGATCTTGAACTACTTGCTGTCTGGATAATGAATACAGTACTTTCTGTATATGATTTAAATGTTACAGAAGGGAACAAGTGGCAAGTATATTCTTGTTAAATTGCTAATATGAAGTGGTGTCATTGAGTAGACCTTTTTCAATATGCCATCAGAAAATGGCCTGGCACCTCAAGTGGTGGTTCTAAATAAAACCTATTCCTGAATCTTTACTAGTTATTGCATATTGAATCTTTTCAAACACAACTAACTTCTCCTTTCTTTGTTCCCTGCAGCCTGCCACTCAGTCGGCCTCTGTCGAGTCCTCGGCATGACGGTCTTTGTCTCTTTCCAGATCTCTGAAACCAGCACCGCATGCCAATCCAGCTCCTCTCAACACTTTTGTTTCTGTAAATAAGATCCATTTTCATAGATTTTGTCTGTCAAGTTTTGTATACTTGTAGTAAAAAAACAAAAACAAAAAAAATAAAGAATTTGCAGATGTAAAAATGTACCATCAGTTTCTTCTCTGTTTCTGGGGAGGAGGGTACAATGTCGACGAGGGCCAAACATTCAGCAAGACAATATTTTATTCATTCTAACAACTTGGCTCTATATTGAGTTTGGAATGAGTTCATAGACAACCACCAAATGATGATGCTAAATAAGTTACATGTTAACACTATTGCCTCCCTGAAAAGAAGGATTTGGTTCTTTGTATGGAGTTTGCATGTTCTCCCTGAGGCTGGGTTTCTTCCATGCGGTCTGAAAGCAAGAAATGTATTAGATTTGTTTCAACGATGGTACCTTATTGAGAAATGTTTTTACTGTGAAACAAGGAACGTAGACACCGTAACGTTAATATTTGTATTAGGGATGCACCGAAATGAAAATTCTTGGCCGAAACTGAAAACCGGAAATGGAGAGTGATAAATTAAACCTGACTTTGCAGATGCACGCTTCTTGAAATTTCAGCATCACACGTTTTGCAAATCGCTATCAGTGGGTCTTAATATATTTATATAATACTTTATATATTGAAATATGTCCACACGGCAGACATGCCTGTGCTGTTTCGGCGATAAAAGTATTTCGGCCGAAAACCGAAAATGCACTTTTGGGCCATTTCTGGCCAAACATTTTCGGTGGCCGAATATTCGGTGCATCCCATTTGTATGCTTGTTACCAGCATTTGAAAAAGCCAGCAGTTGAGATGTCTGCTACAACATGAGCGTAGACTTGTTTTCTGCCCTGGCTTCGTCGGTGGGTGAAGGGTCTTTGTGGTCGGTGATGGGCAGCGGCGAGGAGAGTTTATCCACTCCTGTGGGTTGTGAAGCCGAAACTGGCACCGCAGCGTTGTCTTGAATGATTGAAGGCAGAAAGGACACCTGTATTGTAATAAATCAAATAATAGTAAAAACATCACAGAAAATTGGTTATAATTGCTGCTGTTCTGCCATGCAGTCTAAATTAAAACATTTCAGCATTCAACATTATAGACTATAGACTACAGACTATAGACTCATGAACTTACTGCAGCTGGATATTTATAGTGGCCGCTGCCCCAGTGGTTAGGCTTTACCAGGGTCTGCACGTCTCTATCTCGGCCGTTCACCAAACGCACCCACAGCTCCATGTTCCCCACCTCAAATTTAGAGAGATGTCAGGTGTGTCCGTTAGAACCTCTCTCATCATCTACCTCATCCAAAAATGCTCTCAAACCAAATATATAAATGCACTGATTGCTGCATCTAGAAGCTCAAAACATCTGTTGGGGTCTTCATACCTGTGGTATGGAGTTGAGCTGGGCAATGCTTGTTGAGGGTCTAATGGGCAGACTGCGCACTGGCACCCTCCAGTGGCCGCTACGAAGCTGTCATTAGATAGAAATTAATGTGTTAACACAGATCAGCCACAACATTATGACCACTGACAGGAGAAGTTAATAACATTGACCATCTTGTGTTCTGCTGGGAAACTTTTGGACCTGGCATTGATTCGTGTTACTTAGACATGTAGCTCCCACTTAGACCAGACCAGACACCCCCTCCCCATAGCAGTGACACTCCTTGATGGCAGCAGCCATTCCCAGCAGGATGCAGCCTGACACAGGCGCACACACAAGAACAGTTTGGGAAGAACTTAAAAGTAAATTGAAGGTCAAGGTGTTGACCTGGCCTCCAAATTCACTAAATCCCAAACTGATCAAGTATCTGCGGGATGATCCACAGAGGCCCCTCCCCTCAAAGGCCCCCACTATCAACATCCTGTTACCAGACACCACAGGACACCCTCAGAAAGCCCATGTCCATTCTCTGATGAGTCACAACTGTTTTAGAGGCACAAGGGAGACCTGCACAATATTAGAATCAGGCCCCTAATTACCCCTACAGGGAAACCAGTTTAAGTATTTTATCTTTAAAGGAGCAAATCTACAAACGTGCATTTATAAATAAACATTTACACCCTGATACACCATATTTCCCATTGGCAAAATGTAATGTATGAGACCCCTACAGACCTGGTTGTATTCATCAAAGAGTTCTAGTTGCATCCAGCCGCAGGACTCTAGTTTGAAGACCTCGTGGTTATAAACATCCACATCTCTTGCTGTCTGCACCTCCACCACCAGAGAGAGGGAGGGCGATGGCTGGATTCTGAAAGTGGAAATGTTTTAAAGAGTAGATGTAACATGTTAACGTCAGATGTAGGTTTATTGTAATGGGGACTTCATTCCCTAGCTTCCTCTTCTCATAAACCTTAGCTCAGTGTTCCTATCCTACTGAAACCATTGTGTAGTTTACTTGTAACTGCAACACTAATCATTCTCAAGACACATAGTTAACCTATTTTAATTAGGTTAACCCTCTCCACTGCTGTCCTTAGTCTCTAAACTGCGTCCTTACCCGGGTACAGGCTGTTTCACTGACAGGTGGACGCTGTTTCCAGGGGTGAGGCTGAGCGGGTAAGGGAGGGATACGCCTGGCAAGCACTGGACAGGGGGAAGCGGAGCAGGCGGTCCCACCTCCTGACCATTGGAGTAGAGAGCCGAGACCAGACGCAGCAACTTCTGAGAGGCATCAACTCCCAACACCAGATCATAGAAAACCACAAAACCAGCTCTGCAACATCACAAGATGTTACAATCGATTAAAAGAAAGGGAGCAGATAATTAAAAGTATATAAAGTGCTCTCAGGACATAGTAAACAAAACATAAATATGTGAAAGTAACATGCATACTATATTTGAACATACGCAGGGTCATATGGGGCAGGACCAAGAGAGTCCTGGGTCTCCGTAACATATCCTCCCAGCTGAGAGGAGAAGGATCTGGTCTGGAGCTGAGGAACACATAGAAGAGTAGTATCCGTCTCTAAGAACATGATTAAAAGCAACTACTGTTTAAACTGGAGCTTAAAACCTTCTGTCTCCACTTGTTTGTGTGAAGAGCCTTGTAAATATTTATATCCGAGTACAATTATAAGTTATGTACCAGAGAAAGCGGCGCTTGAATGTGGGTCTTAGTTTGGAGCGGAGGTGGTGGAGGAGGAGGAGGCTGTCTCCTGGGCCTGGAACCTTCTTGCTTCCTCTCCATCTCTGCCTGTAAGCCAGCAGTCTGGTGGAGGTTCTCCCTCTTAATCAAGTCAAGCTCAGTCTTTGCTCCTGCTGGAGAACCCAAACAGTATACACTAATCAGGCATAACATTATGACCACCTTCCTAATATCGCGTAGGTCTCCCTTGTGCCTCTAAAACAGTTGTGACTCATCTGAGAATGGACATGGGCCTTCTGAGGGTGTCCTGTGGTGTCTGGTAACAGGATGTTGTTAGTGGGGGTCTTTGAGGAGAGGGGCCTCTGTGGATGATCCCACAGATACTTGTTCAGTTGGGGATTTAGTGAATTTGGAGGCCAGGCCAACACCTTGTGCTGATTTTCAGGTTTTTTTGAGTTTTTCCTAAACCGTTTTTATGTGTGCGTGTGTGTCAGGCTGCATCCTGCTGGGGATGGCTGCTGCCATCAAGAAGTGTCATTGCTATGGGGTAGGGGTGCCTGGTCTGGTCTAGGTGGGTGCTACATGTCTAAGTAACATCCACATGAATGCCAGGTCCAAAAGTTTCCCAGCAGAACATTGTATTGTCACAAGATGGTCAATGTTATTTACTTCACCTGTCAGCGGTTTTAATGTTGTGGCTGATCGGTTTAGTTTAAACGAGTTCACACATTTAATCAATTTAAGCTCAAAAGTGGAGACCTAAAATGTAAATAGAAAACATTTAGTTTAATCACTTATTTTTATCTATGCTGACAGCGTGGGATTGTCTCCAGAGGATAAATCTGAGTGTCTTTGGTGTACTATTGATTTTTACAACAATGCCACCAGGATGTTCTGACTGAAATGTCTTGTTGGACTGATTAACATGTAATTTGGTTGGACGCTCATGTTATTTAATGTCAGGATGACTTGTAATAAAGTTTCATCTTGTGTCCTCTCGGTGAAACTTTATTTGGACTTTAATTATTATTGTATGCCAGGAAAGGTACTAAAAGGACAAGATACTTTGCTAAACTATGATGGGGAACTTGGCAAACATTACTCTACTGACCTTAGCATTTAGCACAAAGTAAAGCATCACAGAGCTGCTAGCATGGTCTCAACACTGCAGGGAATTTGGGCCGTAGTTGCTCGTTTTTGAAGCAGCTAACTGTAAGAAACTATTTCAAACTGTTATATGCGAATAGATTTGTTGGAAACAGGACAAAAGAAGAGTTATGAGCTGTCCAACCTTCATAGTCATGATGTCTCTCTCTGGCCAGCTGGATCCTGAAGATCTCCTCCTCCAGTCTTTGGTTTTCCTGCTCCAAAACCCGCAGCTCCCAGCTCGCCCCCGTCTGAGGAGGCTTCACCTCTGGACATGAGGACGACAACGATCATGTGGCTCAGTCCCAGAAAGGTAATTTATGCCTAAAGTTATTTCATCATCTCTCTCATTGCTCATAGATACAACTCTCCAAATCGCTGTGTGTGTTTTGCCTTCAGCATGTTTTGGTTGTTGTCACTGAAAGGAAAATGTTGGACCAGAGTCTTAATAACCATGGAGGAGATGAGCTCAGTTTTTGGAGAGGATAAATCAAGCTGAGTAAACACAATAAAGGCTTCACTGCGCACAGCTGTGTTGACAGAGGGTTAGACAGTGCTGAGTGCAGTGTATTTTCTTTTCGTCATCGCTCGCAATCTTACTCTTCTTTCGGGGCTTGACGGCTGCTGCCGGCGGGTTCCTCTCCAGGCTCTGGGCTTCGGCCTGCAGGTCAATCATCTTGGCCACAATGGCTGGATCAGACCCACCTGAGTGAATGTATGCCTGCCGCAGAGCTCTGCAACAAACAGACCTGTATTTAATATCTTATCACTGGGAAAAACTATGTTCTCTGTCTTGTTTTTCTATCCAGTTTAAAGTTTTTAATATGAATTCCTCTTGAAGGATGTAGATGCATACTTAATCTGCGTAGAGAGAGGGCCATCCGCAGAAGAAATGAGCTCAAAGTTACGATGAAACTTTTCCTTCGTTTGTGGATCTGGTCGATCAGCAGCTACTGAGCCCTTGTGCACTCTAAAAAGAAAAACAGTAGATTACATTTGTATTAGTTCAGATATAATCAATCCAGCATATACACATAAAATAAACCTCCTGTTTGCAGTAAGGTTAGCAGTTAGCAGACTCCGCGCTCAGTCTCTGTGCTGTCACTTTACCATAACGTAAGAGAAACTACTCCATTCAGTTGAATCTTTATTTTAACCCAACCAAGTTAGTTTTGTTCAGGATTTTTTTTTCTGTCTGTCTAAAAAAAAAAGTCAGCCGTCCATATCAACCTGAAACCGGTTTTACAAGTTCTCCTTACTCCTTCTGTTTATACTGGCAGTTAAGGGATTACAGTGGAGACCTCATAGGCCTCCATTGTAAATGAACAGTAGCAAAACACACGGTCTTTCTTTCATACAAAAAAATATGAAAAGTTTTACTTGAAGCTTATGTGAGGCTTCATATTTTTAATGTCCCTCCATAAACAGTAAATTTATTCATTTTATGATAAATGGTCAAAAGAGGAATATCTAAGGCAAGTTTCAAAGCCCATATGAGTGCCTTGACTGTTGTTTGAAAACCACTGGGCAACTATCCTTTAACGCCCTCCAAAAACTGAATCAAATTTAAAAGTACAAAACAAGAGCAATTGATGTAAAACATTTCACGATGTGACCACAACAGAAACAATCGTGTTTTTGTTTTTACTGTAGCGCTCGGAGATGCTCGGCGAGTTGTTGCAGCGTCTCCTCGTTCCTCTCCTCCTGCTCTCTGAGCTCCATCAGCAGACTCTGCAGGGGAGTTGTGTTGCTCTGCTCAGACAGGATGCTCACCTGGTGGGCCAACTCTGACACAAACACAGTCGCTTTTCCATCACCTCAGAAGACCTTGCATTGATTCCTAGTCCGGAGGCATACACCGGTCAGGCACAACATCCTCTGAAACAGTTGTGACTCATCAGAGAGTGGACAGAATGTAGTTTGTGGGGGCCTTTGGGTCCTATGGGTTGAGGGGAGAGGCCTCCTCTGTGGATCATCCCACAGATACTTGATCAGGTTGGGATGTACGTAGTGAATTTGGAGGCCAGGTCAACACCTTGTGCTGTTCTTCATGTTTTTGTTTTTTTAGTTGTTCCTAAAGCGTTTTTGTGTGTGTGTGCCTGTGTCAGGATGGCTGCTGCCATCAAGGAGTGTCATTGCTATGAGGTGGGGGTGTCTGGTCTGGTCTGGGTGGGTGGCACATGTCTAAGAAACATTTACATGAATGAATGCCAGGTCCAAAAGTTTCCCAGCAGAACATTGAACTGTCACAAGATGGTGAATGTTATTTACTTCTCCTGTCAGTGGTTTTAATGTTGTGGCTGATCGATGTACACTAACCTTACTATTAAAATGAATCTGAACTACAAATTTGAATGATTCACAGTGTGACAGGTTCTGTCCCTACAGCAAGAGTGCACAAACACACAGTAAGTGTTAAAAAATCGGAGATATTCTTAGAGTAAAGAATTTCAGTCTGAGGCTCAAGGAGAAATTCGGCCTACAGGGCCTCAAGCAGATCCCAGTGTTCGTCCCTCACCGTCTCTCTGCTGCTCCAGCTGCTGGTTGCGAGCGTGTATCAGGGCCAGCTGGTGCTCGTGAAGCGTCGCCATTTCCCTCATCTCATTCAGTCTCTCGCCGTGACCCAGCTGACGCCCACTCGCCTAAAGAACGCGTACATGACAGATGGATTCATGCACAACGTCGGCGCTTTTGAAACATTTTAGAGAATTTATATTGCTGTTGAAAAGCACTCGTCTTCACACGTATTGGCCCTGGGAGTCACCTGCACAGCTGGCTACGCCTTTATCCATTATTATAGTATAAAAGAAACATCTGCACTTATAACAAAACATAACATATTTTAAAGAACCAAAGAGTAGAATATCAATGGCTGAATAAGAGGAACAAGATGCACATTTAGAGGAGGAAACAATACCAACCTCAGCCTCAGTCGTCCTTTTTGACCACACTGGCAGATTTTCTTCAATGGACATCCTCAACTTGTGAAACTAAAAGCATAAGGAGAGACACTGTGCTGTATTTTATGTTATTGCAACATTTACACATATATTTGAACCACTTACGCACGTGTGTCTGACTCGCTTTAGAAGACGCTCTTTCAGTGCGTTTTGACTGACATAAAAATATGGAAACATGAATATTTAATCAAAGACCATAAATTGCCCGCTGTGCTCGGTGAAACGACACAATGACACTGGCCTTTTCCCTGATGGGCTCTTGTGAATGGTCGTTTGAATCTGTGCGTTGGATGTCGACAGCTGTGGAGCAGCAGGGCGGGTGACGTTTTTCTTTTTTTTTTTTTTTACCTCGTCGGTGAGGTGTTGCAGAGCATGGCCGTCTGTCTGACTGCTCGCCGCCTTCTCTTCCGCTCGCTGTGACTTTGGCTCAGCGTCAACGTCTCTTCTCCACCTGCTGATGTTCCTCTGCTGACCTCTCAGCTACACACACAAAGATACACGTTCACAGCATCTGTTTCCCTGAATGACACTTCTGCCATCCTTATCTTTGCCAGTGACAAAATATTCAACCGTCACTTGTTGTTTATCAGACACACCTGTATGACTGAATGCAATCCAGTTCTAGCCTAGCAGTAAAACCTGTCTGTCTGGAGCCTATAATGTTTTTGAGTCAGCTTTAACATTATCTTTAAGGTCAGACACAGAGGTATAGTTTTACAAGATTGCATCTTCTCCTCTCATCTCTTGTCTCTTTCTGTCCCTTTGTTCTAATTAGTTTACTACAGTATACACCGAACAGCCACAACATTAAAACCACTGACAGGAGAAGTAAATAGCATTGACCATCTTGTGACAGTTCAGTGTTCTGCTGGGAAACTTTTGGACTTTTGCATTTGTGATGCACACACACAAAAACAGTTTGGGAAGAACTTAAAAGGAACTTGAAGGTCAAGGTGTTGACCTGGCCTCCAAATTCACTAGATCCCAAATTGATCATCTGTGGGATGATCCACAGAGGCCCCTCCCCTCAAAGGCCCTCGCTAACAACATTCTGTTGCCAGACACCACAAGACACCTTCAGAAGGGCCATGCCCATTCTCTGATGAGTCACAACTTATTTGGAGGCACAAGGGAGACCTACAAAAAAAAAAAAAAGATTCACAGGCAGATGTTGGTACCTGTGCGGCATTTCTGCTTGATGCACCTCCGCCAGTGCCTAAGTACCAGCTGCAGGGTCTTCAGCTGGGAGCCATCCCTCACTGATGTTTCGCCCCTTTAAATATTAGGAAGGTGGTCATAATGTTATGTCTGATCGGTGTAGCGTAACAACAGAACTGGGTCTGGTTAAATCAACTTTGCAACAAAAAGAACATATCGCATTTGTAAGTTCACAACTATATATTTCAGTCTTTAATAAATAAAGATTTGTGTGCATCAGCTTGAGTTCTAGTTGAGTACAGATGGGAATTTTGCTCATCCTACTCGTGTGGTTTTCCAGAAATCAGGATCTAGAAGAATACACTACCCTTTACCTGCTGACTGACTCACCTGCACCAGGTCAGGGGTTCTTGTCTGTCTCGGGTCCAGGGCTCCAGCTTTGTCCCTCCTGAGAGGCTCAGAGCCGCGTCTTTGCGCCCGAAGGTGCTCTACCTCACTCCCGATGCAGAACAATGCTTTGTGTTTCTCCAGCAGCCGGGCAGAGTGAAACGACATGTTGCAGTTTGTGCAGATCAGCTCCTTCTCCATGTGTTATCAGAGCCGGTGGTTGTAGATGAACTACCTGCCCCCAAATGGAAAGCAAAACTAAAGGAACTGCACTTAAATCAATCTTATTTGAAGGGTGTGAAACTACTCAACTCCTGAGTTGCTGGCTTGTATGTTTGTTGGCAACTGTCACCATGCCAATGATTGTGTTGTGAGGATGTGGCGAGTTCTTGTCCACATACCAGACTTTACGCTTCCCTGACCACATTTTGTGTTAATCTAATTGTGTCAATTTGCTGATATATGAAGCTGTAAAGCTGGAGGTCAAGATGTTTGAGTCTGTATTAGAAACTAAACTTTTTTTCTGCACTTTCTACTCCAGCCACATTGAACTCTACATATGCTTTTATTTTCTACATATAAATATTCTTCATTCATTCATTCATCTTCTGTAACCACTTGTCCTGTGAAGGGTGGTACCATCAAACCTAATGGTCAATCCTCAACTTTCTTTTCATTTTTTCCCCCTGCTCAGTCAGTGAAATGGTGCCCCCTACTGGCAGTTGTGTAGACAGTGAGGCAAATTTCATTTAAGATTTTTGTCTTGAGTAAATTATTTGTAAGCAGTGTAGCTTCACATGTGCAACATACACTTCTCCACAGAACCAAAACTACAGAGAAGATGCACTTCTAAAATAAGTGCAAATACAGGAGTCAGGCTGGACTGTTGTGTATTTTCATTGGAGTATTTCTCCTCAGAAACGTTTTGGTGCCACAGTTCAGCTGCCTTTTGTTTTAGCTTTGTTTTAGATGCACCATGGCCTAGATGATTGAGAATCTGCAGACATCCTAGTTAAAGATTAAATAGTTTCTTCTTTTTCCTCTCATACAAACAATCCATCAGAGAGTGTGATGCTGCTTTGAGTGCTTCAGTGCAGACTTGAGTGCAGTTATTTTACACAGCGAGTGTATTTATATGACTAGTAAATTATCCAAGCAAACACTGAGTAGTTTAGAATACACATAATTCAAATAGATTATGTGTAAGTGACTTTCATAATTAGTAATATCTTGTATGCACTGAAAAAATAAAGAGCTGAGTATTTCTTCACCAGAATTGTGTTCCTATCGCTATAAAACAGCCTTTTGAAGAATACACCGCTACTGCTGTTTATTTTTATTCAAGAGGGCAGAAGATTCATTTCATGTTGCAATATGCCTGTGAAGGTTCTCAGTCATCCAGGTCCAGTTGCCTTTTTTGAACCTTTGTTGGATATTTCATTTCATGGTTTTCCTTACACACAACAATCAGGCATAATATCATGACCACCTTCCTAATATCGGGTAGGTCTCCCTTGTGCCTCCAAAACAGTTGTGACTCATCTGAGAGTGTCCTGTGGTGTCTGGTAACAGAATGATGTTAGTGGGGGCCTTTGGGTCCTATGCGTTGAGGGGAGGGGCCTCTGTGGATCATCCCACAGATACTTGATCAGTTTGGGATCTAGTGAATTTGGAGGCCAGGTCAACACCTTGTGCTGTTACATTTTTTGTGTGTTTGTCTGTGTCAGGCTGCATCCTGCTGGGGATGGCTGCTGCCATCAAGGAGTGTCATTGCTATGGGGTGGGGGTGCCTGGTCTGGTCTAGGTGGGTGCTGCATGTCAAGTAACATCCACACGAATGCCAGGTCCAAAAGTTTTCCAGCAGAACATTGTATTGTCACAAGATGGTCAATGATATTTACTTCTCCCGTCAGTGTTTTTAATGTTGTGGCTGATCGGTGGCAGAATGCACATAGTAGCTATAAGTATCCTTAGCCTCTATATCTATAATAATGAATCTACTATGCCTTCCATATCATCAGTGCTTTTCATAGAAGTATAAATTACAGCGTAGGGTTGTACCTTGTATCTTTTGATGCAAAAACATTGTTGAATGACTAAAAGTGATTAAAAATGACTTATCATGATATTTATTCTTCATTTAAATTTGATATACTAGGCATAAAAATCCCAATCAGCCCTTAAAATCTAAAGTGCTCTGATGATGAGTTTTGTCTCTCTCCTCCTCCGTTAACTAGTTTCCAGAGCTGTATATACAGTAATACTCTTGGCTGCTCTCAAGCAAATTCGTCCTCCATAATACTGAGACAGACTACTGCAGCTGAGAGCTGAAATATTCAACATCCATCCACACTTCTGAGAGAGAGAGAAAGACAGAGTTGAGGACTTGAACTCCTTTCTCTCTCCCACATCTCTCCTCCTGCCCTGCAACACATACTCACACATACCAGGCTGTTGCTAAGCAACTGCATAATAAAGCAATACAGAGAAAGAGGGAAAGAGAGAGAGAGAGAGGGAGAGAGAGACCAAGAGAGGAGAAAGAGAGTTCACAAGTACTGCAATCCACTACTGTTTGTTTGGCTCTGTACATGATCCCACCACAGCTCTCGGTACCCATCTGTGGATCTGCGAGGACTTGTGACTTCTGGTTCTCGTCCGCCGACCAATCGGCGCAGGCTGCTGGGCGGGCTTAGCTGTTCCCTAGGTTACCTGTTTGATTGACATTCAGCCTCCTGCAGCGGAGCGCACGGCAGTGTATCACTGATGCTCCTGCTTCCCCCCGGAGACTGTGGAGAAATCTGGAAGAGAGGAGAGACGGAGAGAAAACGCAAGAGCAAGAGGAATGATAATTATTTAAAGTCTCTTCCCCTCCTGCTCCCGTTACTGGAAAGATGAAAGCCAGAGCGCTGGAGGAAGCCGGCTGAACGGAGAGGAAAGGAAGGATTTACGAAGAAGGGGGATTTGTTGGTAAGAGAAACCCCACACCACTTTTCTCTGTCTTTCTTGGCTTTACCAGGCACCTGTCCTTGCCAGCACTGGGAATGATAGGATAGCAGGTAAAGAGATGGGTCTTTGGGCTTTATGTTAAGTGTGTGGGATGGTGAGACAGATTTTCTGCATGCTGCGTGGCTGTAGAAGGGCTTTGATGTTACTGTACGAAACCTACATTACATATGAAGCCTGTTTGACAGTTATGCACAGGGTTTAGCTGAGTCAAGAGCTGCCGGTCTATATGAGAATGTAGAAGACACAGGGATTAAAACGACATCGCATATGTGAGCTATGTGAGTCGTTTCAGGTATACAGTTACAGCTGAGGCAGGGATTTCTATGCGTGTCTACTGTATCTGCATAGGAGGGGGAGTATTAATTACATAACACTTCATCTATACTCTTGTATCAGTGCTGTGCAGCATCATTCTGTCCCACTAGTCCAGAAAATCTTAAATGCTGTGTGGCTGTCTTCTTTCCTACTGTAACCTAGAAAGACACAGAGGCAGCTTCTAATGGGGCAGACTCCTCAACTTATCTATGCATATGTATCACTGGAGTGTCACTTTAAACAGACCTTCGCATGTGGAAAGGTCAAAAAGACACCTGATCCTGCATGCCCCGCTGGAATTTGAACGATCAGAACAAGACACAGGGCATACATGGAGTTCAAATTGGTCTTAAGTGCCCGGCATGTGTGTGGTGCCAGACCTCAGTGTCACCAGGACTCCTTAAAATCTCCATTAGTATCCTGGGGTCAGGCTACAGATGGCTCCTAAGTGCCCTCAAGACTCATCTCTGCACCAGTGGTGTTTCATGCTTGCCTGCTCTCCTGGCAAGAGTTCGCTCCTCTGCCACCTGAGGATACCAAACACTTGAAGGCAGTTTCAGACCAGCTGTGAAAAGTTTCATCGTCAGGAAGTCACTTTCTGAAGCTTTTTATTGGGAATGCTTCTGCACCAGACTATGCCTTACTTCCAAGGTAGCCTGATGTCCTTCTGCATTTCCAGACAATCCCACCTCAGTCGGGTTCGATGGTCACACACCCCACCTGTTCAAGTGTACTCTTTCTTTTCTACGTGGCAGTGAACTCCAACATGAACCCCTCAGTTCCAATCGTTTGAAGTATGATGCCGAAGCAACAGCACTTAGTGTAAATCTCACTCACAATGCTCAGTTTCAACTAGAAAGAGTAGGTGGCACTAATGTTCAAATGACAGGTGACGGTTTGGGTGTCTCGGAAGTGATGTACAAAAGCGTACCAGCAAATACCGTTTACAGTCATAGGTTACGTCAAAGAGAACCAAACAGAGATCTTCCAGATTCCAGATTTTAGCATTTTAAACGTTGTATATCTACCTCCACCTAAATACTGTCAAACTGCAGATTTAGTAAGACATTTATCCTAAAAAATTTGAAAGATTTTGTCTTTGGACATTTTTACTGTTGACACATTTACATGCAACAGTAACTTTCAATCTGTATTTGCTATTATTTCACCTTTACAGTTTCCACCACCGACAACAGACGACTGTCAAAACATAATGCTTTAGTTAATCCATCACCAACATGAGAAGTTTTCATCATGAACTTTGGAAAAACAATTTATTTACACCGTACTAAAATCCTGATAATATGTCAATTTGCAGCCTCAGTTTAAAATATTTAAAAACCCTTTTACAGATAGACTTCCTCTGGTTCGCATCCTCCTCCTCCTGAATAGAGACATTTTTATTCCAACCATCTTGATGTTAGCTGACTCACGCTGCTCATAAAATTCCATCTCGTCATCCCACTAACATGGCAGCCTAACAGGTTTTTCAGTTTATCACCGGCAGCCTTTAGCGATAATGGTACCTGATATTTCTCATGAAGCTGTATTGTGTTATCTTTTTGACTGCAGGTGTGATATCGGTCCACACAGTGAGTTCAGATCCTCCCCGCAGATACAAATACAAAGAATAAGTCTATCAGTGCAGATGCAGTCTTCTGCAGGCTTCCTGTTTGTTATCACTGAGAGTTAATCAGATATCCCATAGCA
This sequence comes from Chelon labrosus, assembly GCF_963514085.1. NCBI lineage: Eukaryota > Metazoa > Chordata > Actinopteri > Mugiliformes > Mugilidae > Chelon > Chelon labrosus. The sequence goes on from NC_140343.1 coordinate 9,707,019, forward strand.
TTGCAGTAGCTACAGTTGAAGGTGTTAAAGTCTCTAGAGCTGCTGCCTGTCTGCCTGCCTGCCTGCGTAGGAGGAAACATCTCATCTTCACAGTTCGGTCTACTGCAGATATAAAGCTCTGGAAATCGTTTCTGCTTCATTACAATGTATGCTGGGCAGTGAAAGGAGAATGGCAGAAAGAGAAAGGTGGATGAGACAGGACAAAAGCCAGATTTGTGCCCTCAACATCACAAACTACATGATAACCACCTTAGCTCACAGATTCATGGAGAAGCCCCACGGCTAAGAGATTTTTTTTAAAGCCTACCAGACAGTAACATCAGTTAATACTCCTTCAATTACAGTTTGAGCCCTGATAAATCTCAGTATTTCTCCCGACTTGTACCTCCTGATTGGTAAAGGTTTGGCTGAAATCCGTCGTGTTTTAGCCAGCCTGTCAGATCACAGGATGACAATGTGTCAGTGACTGTATGTAAGTGCCAAAGAGCCAACAGAAGGTGCAAAATACTAATCAATGTTTAAGCCCATTGTTGAGAGATAATGGAATAACTTCTGAAAACCCAACCAATACTGCACTGATATTCCACTGACAATCCATGCTAAAATAATGTTTGTCTGTGTAATACCTTAGAAAATAAGGTGGAAAGATGCTACAGTGCAATACATCCATGAATGTAATGCTAGCTATCGCCGTGACAGGGTTGGCCTTCCTGCTGATCTGATTTTTGCATATTAATTATGAAGCCGCAAAGGTTTGAAATGGGTGGAAGCTACTAGCCAAATATTGCTAATGAAAGTTGTACAAAGCTAGCTGTGCCCCCCAAGCTTGCATTGTTTATAATTAGCTAAGCTAAACAGGCTTTTCATATTTAATTCTGAAATAATTTTGAATATTGTGATTTTGTTCGCAAACAGTTTTTTAGACATCTGGCAGTCACAGCCCAAGTCTGTCATTCATTTGGAGATGTGCTTAGTCTGTCTTTGTATATGGTTTTGTCTTCTTGCTTACCTACCTATTGGTACTCAAAGCACTTTACAGTCACAGTGAAGCATCTACCCTTTACCAACCAGTGGGGTTCAGTTTCTTGCTCAAGGACACTTCAGCATGTGGTCCATGTATTGAACCACTAACCCTTTATGGTTCATTGGCAACCTGGTCTACCTACTGAGCTACAGTCGCCCCTGTTTCTGGTTACCTGGTGAATGTAACTCCATATATGTTATGATTAATCAGCCATTGCTTGTGGTTGTTCTAGGCTCTGGTAACCCCCTTGTTTGTTTATCACCCCAAATGTTTCTGAGTGAAATGAGAAGAATATAAAGATATTGAGAGTGTATGGACGGGGCTTTTACATTTCTGTTCAGTCAACGTTCCAAGCCTGCTGTCAGCTTGGTGAATTTAGTGGTAATACAAAGTGATGGAAAGTGTTTCCCATTGGGAAACGTCTGGGGAAATACATGTTTGCATCAAATCTCAACCATCTGTATCAATCGCTACCACTGGTCTTTGCCTCAATTGCGTCAAAGCCAGTAGTCCTACTTGGAACCAGCCCACTTCGTGTCAGCCAAGTTTTTTTTCCCCGATAACTCGTCAACTTGGGCTGGGCCTCTCAAAGACAATACAAAAGCAAAAATATACACATCGCCATGGTGTATAGGCCTTTTGGTTCCGTTCCAAATGATGGTATCAGCTGCCAATCCTCAGTTGAGGGTAAGCCACTTGGGTGTTGTTGAACTTGTTAATTCAAGGACAAGAGGAGCGTTGGTGGATAGGAACACTCTATTTTGGACCTACTATCATATCTGAGGAAAGATGATAGTTTTGACCTGCTGCTCTGGTCTTGAAGATGTTTCACCACTCATCTTAGAGTCTGTTTGTGCATGACATGGAGGGATGGATTGTTTCATTGATGGTTCCAGCTTGACTGGAAGTATTCACTTTCATACTGTACCTGGCCATGTGTGATTTTCAAGCAGTGACAGACTGAGTCATGGGAGAGGTGCTTCTGGTTTTAGATGAGTTGAGACATTACTGTGTCCAAAGTCAGGGAGAGTTTCTTGTGGATCACTCGTACTTCCACTTACAATAAAGTGTCAATGTTAGAAGAAATACTTTTTTTATGTTCCATACATGCAGTAGATTCTGTTTCAAGTAGATCATCCTGTGTGGTTTGGATTCTATATCCAGAAAACCAGTAAAAGTGAAAACCCAGTTTGTTAACCCTGAGGCGAGGGAAACACTTACGTTTTTATTTCTTATTCTTTAACTCTGGGGCACTAACACTGTGGTGACTTACTCCATGAACCCAATCTTTTCTCTGGCATCTTTTCTCCGACAAACTCTTCTCTGTCCCCTCCTATTTCTGTTGTACCCGAAGAAGCTGCAACATTTCATGTCCACATTTATACAGTTGGCATCAAAGTGAATATCGGTGTTTCTTCATCTGCAGAAATGTACATGAAGAGAAGAAGTCAAAATTCCTCTTGGAATTTATTGGTATTAGTATAAAATATAATTTTGTTTAAACAGCACTCATCCGTTGTCACACCTTGACATTTCTTCTACTGTGGGTTAAGATAGTGGCTCTGCTCTTTATTTAAATGCTGCCATGTTGAATTGTAGTATAATTTTCTGTCCAGCTTTTTAGAAGCTTCTATCCTGGAATTGGTCATCTGAAATAACTTGGTCATCCATTCAGGGTGAAGCCAAACTGACTTTCTGGAACAGGCCTCTGGTGTTACTGTCTGTGTGCAAGTATTTATATCCAGATGATTATCCTGTCTGCTTTCAAGGTTGCACAGTCTTTCTGAAGACAATCTGGCCATGATGATGCGCCCTTTGTCCAAACCATATCACAGTCATACTGCACTGTGGGGCTCACTTTTAATATCTTATGAGCAAATGTAGCTGCTAAACAATGTCAGCATGAAGGCTGGAGCGGTATCTGTTGCTTATCAAACATCCTAGTGAAACATCAGTGGTTTAATTGCTGTAGGGATATACACGGACCAGCCACAGCAAAGTGAATAACATTGACCATCTTGTGACAATACAGTGTTCTGCTGAGAAACTTTTGGATTTTACTTAGACATTTACCACCCTGCTAGACCAGACCAGACACCCCCACCCCATAGCAATGACACTCCTTGATGGCAGCAGCCATCCCCAGCAGGATGCAGCCTGGTGCAGGCACAGACACAAAAACGGTTTTGGAACAACTTAAAAAATATGAAAAACAGCACAAGGTGTTGACCTGGCCTCAAAATTCACTAGATCCTAAACTGATCAAGTATCTGTGGGATGCGCTGGAACAAGCCTGATCTCCATAGGTCCCTCCCCTCAATCCGTAGGATACAAAGCCCCCCACTAACAAGATTCTGTTGCCAGACACCACAGGACACCCTCAGAAGGCCCATGTCCATTCTCTGATGAGTCACAACTGTTTTGGAGGCACAAGGGAGACCTACACAACATTAGGAAGATGGTCATAATGTTATGCCTGTTTGGTGTAGATATACAGTATACTGGTAAGTCTAATATTTGGACAGCTGAAGGAATTAGATTTTCTTGGTTTGCTTGAGGAAGGTGTTAATTAAATTAGCGGAGATCCATTTTTCCTATTGACTTCCTTGATGGTGGAAATTGGCACATTTAGTTTGAAGTCTGGTTTCTTCTGCACATTAAAAACAGTCCGGCACTGACAGCATCAACCAGTTTGAAAAAATGCATTGAGATCAGTGCAGTCCTTACACAAGAAATCATGATGATTAATCTCTGTTTGTTGCTTCACAAATTTCCAAAAAGGTCCAGATTCTTCAGAACAATAGCAGCAGGCGTCACTACCATAGCCTAGAGAATATGTTCTTATGTAAATGCGTTGGACAGTTGATATCATCCCACACATGTTCAAGTAAAGGTCATTTCCCCCAGAACAAAACGAAAAACTCCCTTTCTCAGGGGAAACTGAATCCTTTTTTCTTGTAAAACTAAAGATTTCTGATAAATAAAAAAAACCCTCTGTGAAGCTCTGTTTTTTACTGATTGAAATGTGAGGGCAGGAACAAGTTCTTCTGTCTCCCCACATCAGATAACGGCACTCTGTGTGGATTTCTAGTTCTCTTTTTTAACTCCTTATTCAACACTTTGTGGCAGTTTCCATTTGGACAATGCAGCGCTATCAGTGTGTCCATGGAGAGATAATCTGAAAATACGTGCCATTTCCCACATTTTTAAACAATGCAATCTTGCCCTCTTTCACTCCCTCCTCTCTATGATAGCCAGCATTTCTCTTGGACATTTGATAAGCAGCAATCTTGACTATAACCGTAGGAAATAGTTCTAAGAGACCAATGCAACCAGTAGTCCCCTGCTAGATGATAGGTATAGGTTTTTGTGAGCAAAATAAAAGCTAAAACACTGAACTTTTCAGCACTGGACGGAATTTGGAACATGGCCAGGTATAAAAAAGGATCAAAATGACATTGTATATTGTGCTTTAAAGCTGTTGAGCCCCAAGATGATATTCTAACTTCATAAAATAATTTAACAAAGCTGACATGCAGTAAACCAGAGACTCTGTGGCTCTCCTACTCATCTCATATTGGAACCAAGCCATTGTAGCATTGGAAACGGGTCATTTATTAATTGTTATCATGGAAATACATTAAAAGTCACAAGTCTTGTTAAATTTAAAATAAGATGTATTGACTGAATGTAACAAATAGAGGCCAGAGCTTCACTGACTCTGCTGTTGGACCTGTTAGACCAGGGGTCTTCAACGTTTTTTAGGCCAATAGAGAGATGGAGCAGGGACCTCCTGCTATATGTATTGTATGAAATTGTGTTTTATAATAAATTGGGTGACGGCACAGTGGAATGGTGGTTAGCACTGATGCCTCACAGCGAGAAGGTTCCGGGTTTGAATCCATGGGCCGACTGGGCCTTTCTGTGTGGTTTGCATATTCTCCCTGTGTCTGCGTGGGTTCTCTCCTGGTACCACCGTCCAAAGACATGCTAGTTAGGTTAATTGGTGATTCTAAATTGGCCGTAGGTCTGCATGTGAGTTTGAATGTTTGTCTGTCTCTCTGTGTAAGCCCTGCGATAGACTGGTGACTGACCTGTCCAGGGTGTAGCCCGCCTCTCGCCCGATTGCAGCTGGGGTAGACTCCAGCACCCCTTCACAGGACAAACGGTTACAGAAGATGAATGAATGAATTAATAAATTGGGCCTAGTGCAATGTATAAATGCACCTTGTTATCATGCATTCAGTACTATTCAAATAATACACAGGTTCATACACTCATGTTTTTAATCATTTTTGTAGTTTTTTTGTTGAATCACAAAACGATCCATTTTGGCTCATAACAATGTCCATACACTTGGCATAATTATATACTGTCCTCACTAGGTGGCTGTTGTAGATAGGAGCTGCAAAAATGAAGTAAACGTTGTTGTTTTTTTCATATAGTTGTTCTATTTTGTCATTTTTTTACAAAGGTATCTTCTTTCCAAATAATATTGCAGTGTGCGGCCCTTTGTCTCGGATCTTAGTCAGGTGGGGACTGAATAGGCTCTCTGCCAATCACCTGACAGAGCCGGCATGTAACATGCGACATCGTGATGGGCACAGCAGCGATATGGGGCGGTTCCCCCTCTTTGTGTCCAGGAGTCTTGGAGGGACAGGTCCAGGCTTGTCTTGTGCTGTGGGTGAACTGGTGCCCAGCTTGAGAGAGCTACTGTGGTTCGCTGAATGTGAGCATTTCTGACTGAAAGACAACGTCTTCTGCCTCCATTAATCCTTTCGCTACAATTTGTTGGATTTATGTTAATGTGTATGTAAAGAGATTCAAATCTGAAAATGTGTGTATATATAAAAAAATAAAATTTTCACAACCCCCTGTAGTGTTGTGACCATCAGCAAGCATCCAGCCAGAATAACGAAACATTTATAACCCAGTCAAGTCCAGTTACTACTTCCTGACCAACATAAATGGACCAAAAATACGACACAAAGAGAAAAACTGCTTAAAATATGAGATTTTTCATTTGTGAATGACTGAGTGTGAATGCAATATTTCCAAAGTAGTCTGGTGTTCACTTGTCTGCCTATACAGTTACTGTATAATTGCATCATTCTCAGCAGGATTATGAAACTGTGAGAAATGAGCATAGATGGGGGGGAAGAGAGAGAGAGGGAGAGTCACAAAGGAGGATGCAGACTGAGAGGGGCAGACGAGAAAAACAAAGCTTGTCAGGTTTCCACAATGAGAGATATTTAATTCTTCTGTCACAAGTCATGAAAACAGCATAAAGAAATGATGAGGCAACTTAAGGAGAGCTGGGAGAGAATGACTCATTCAAATGATGAGCTTTCAGCTGTTTCCATCGCAGAGCAACATGTGAGCACGTTAATCTGCGATCAACAAACAGCAGCCCCATAATCAATGTGTCTGATTGTCCTCCAGCTTCAGAAAGCCAGTGTCTGTCAGATGTCTTTGTTGTTCCAGGTTAAAGAATCAATACAGTCATAGGTAACAGAATCGCTGTGTGACTAATGTTTAACATCTTCTGCTCTGGACATAAAATAATAAAAAGCCGCATTTTCCAGTATATTCAATAGCGATGAATCTCGCATATATAGAATCATTTTATATCCTTTAGTTCCTTCGTCTTTTTCCCACCTCACTCTCTTTTGAGCAAATTTGTACTTGCTTCTTCTCGACTGCAAGCTTTTGGGACCAGTTGCCTTCATTATCTCAGCACCTGTCCACACCAGAAAATGTGTTATTTTTTCACTTTCCAACAGGTTCTGTGTGCCATTATAGCTAGGGGGAAATTACCTGGACTGAGTGTAGTTCACAGGGACACCACTACCACCACCAGAGTCAGAAGATGATATGGAGTTGGCCTTTTAGAGTCATGAGTGTCTTGACAATTTGCATGCGTGTTATTGATGCTGTATAAATAAAATTGCATTGCAATTGAAATTGCAATTGCACGTCTGTGTTACCGAAGAAGCCCCTGGGTCACCGTGTGACATAACATTTCATAACAGAAAATGACAATTAAAACGACCACAGAGAAACAATTATATGACAAAAATAACCACATAAACACAAAATACGACCCAGAAACACAAATTCAGCTGAACCACAAACAAAGAGATAAACAAAGACACACAACACACCACTAAAGAGACACAGAAGTGACTAAATGGACACAAAACAGTGACAGAAACTAAACACAGAGACACAAAACAAAGCGCAAAAGGAACAAACCACAACATTTCTGCAAAGAGATCTAACACGACTCCAAACAAGAAACAAGAGAAACACAAATACACGCAAAGAGAAATTAAACAACTACGCAGTACACACACTGATAACACAAAAATAGACAAACTTTTAAGAGACACATAATAAAAGCACAAAGAGACACAAAACAACTTCAAAGTGGCAAAAACTACCACAAAGAGCAATGAAACTACTACAAACGCACGACAGAAATACACAAACCAGACACAAAAGAAGAATAAAACCACAAAGTATTTGCCAGTGTACCTGTTGTCAAATGCATGAAAAGTTGCAGTGCATTGAGCCCTTGATACAAAACAAATACAAAAAGGAGTAAAACAACTACAAAAACAATTAGAAATCATAGACTGTATATAAATATGGACAATGTGTCGCCACTTCCTGGCATTGGCCAAACTGACGCTAATTTTCCCGGGTATGCGGGCAGCGCCATCTTGCGACTTTGGAGCCAGAGTTTGCGTAGTACGACCACAGTTCTGCCAGACTCACTCATGTTTTCGTTAATTAATACTGCGCTCTGCTCTGCCTCCACCAGTTACAAGGAAATGTACACTGTATACTGTACTTTTTTTTTAATTTTTGTTTTTACAACTCTCACGGTCACACAGGACCGCTTTACGGTTGGCATGTCAACTGGTAGTCACCGAAGTAGATAACTAACTAAAACGAAACAATTGACACTTGAACATTCATCAACATTATATTAACTGCCTAAAATGACAGAAATCGTCCTTGATAAAAATTATGTATTTTAGTGTTTTAGTTTGGCCCCCAATTCAATTTTCAATTCAATTCAATTTTATTTATATAGCGTCAATAACAATACAAATCGTCTCAAGACGCTTTACAAAAACCCGGCCTGAAACCCCCAGAGCAAGCCTGAAGGCAACGGTGGCAAGGAAAAACTCCCTTTTAACAGGAAGAAACCTCAAGCAGAACCCAGCTCATATGGAGGGACCCATCTGCCTAAGGCCAGCCGGGTACAGACAGAAGAAAGAGAGAAGAGAACAGCAAAGAGAGAAGAGAAGAGAACAGCAAGATAAACATACATCTGTCATAGATACACATATCTGACTAAAGTGTAACAGAAAATGACAATTAAAACGACCACAGAGAAACAAGTCCCATCCAAGTCCCATCCATTAACATAGAGGAGGTGGAGCTTATGACCTATACTGCAGCCAGTCACCAGGGGGAGCTCTACTTGCTTTGGCTTCAATTTTGAGGAGCTGTTCCACCGTCAATCTTGTCTATGCTAGAAATAGACAACACAAGAAGAAATAGACACAAAAAGCACTACAAAGACGCAGCAGAAAGAGATAAACCACAACGATCTGCCTGATGATGATTGTCAGTAGTTTTGTAACTCCTTCAGTCTGGATGTCTTGCTCATGTGTGGGAGTGGTGGAAGACTCGTGAGCAATTATGGTTGTAGAGTTGTAGATTTGGTATCTCCAATACTGAACAGACTAAGTAACTATTAATGATGCACAGTCTATCATCTCCTCTTCTTTTTTATTCCCCTTTAAAACTGTTTAAAACTCTGCCCGTCACAGTGCTCACCTTTAGTCCATGAGGCTGAATCGTGTTGCGATTAATTCCTGATACAAAGAGCTGTTGTGTTTGCAGCCTTGTAGTTCCTTGTTTATATCGTCAGCAGCTGTCAGCACAAGAAACAAAACAGGAGTCTGCTCGCAAACAGTTTTAGTTTTTGTGTGTGTTTGAATTAATACATTTTTAAAAAAAAGATATCAAGAAGTAAAGGATAAAAGCTTGCAGGGATATACATTAATTATCAGTTTGCTGTTAGATAACAAGAGACAACCAAACGCTCAGAGTCGGTACATTTTAGAGAAGAACAAGCCATCAAAATGCTTCACTGTAGACATAAAAATATAGCTGCAGGGGTGGAACTACACCTTATGCATGCGTGTGTGCCTCTGCGTCTAATACCAGCTTCCAACAGCACAAAACCCACTTACAGTGACTGCTGTTTAGAGAAGAGTGGAGCAACTAAAGATGACTGATCAGATGTTAAAACTGCTCCATTATTACAGTTTATTCATGTTTGATTTGCCCTTATGTGGCAGAGGAATGCCTTGACAAGATGCCACCATGTTAGTTTGTTAGCATCCTAGCATTAGCTTTTCCGGGTCTTAAACTATTGGACGAGTTAATGATCCTTTGGTGGACCTCGATGTTGGTGTGCGTTATGGTGTGTGTGCGTAAATGAGAGTCAACGGAACGCCAAAGACATCGGGACAAATGTTTCTACCAAAACAAATGTAAGAACTTTCCGCATTAGTAATATGGTTTATTTGAGTTTCGGTTTGGTTTGAGGCTGTTGGAAATGTTTTCATTTAGAAATACATTTGCAGTCCCCAATCCTCAGGAGTTCTAATCAGAAAACGAATGCCTTTAAATTTAAGGCTTTCATAACCAGTTGAAGGTCGTAGTTTCAGATGCAGCTGAATGTATTTTACTTTCCTTTCCATTGCTTTGCTTTGCTTTCCTTTCCCCTCTTCCCTCCCAGTTTCTCCTTTACTTTACTTTCCTTTTCTTTACCCTCTTCATTCCTAGTTTTTCCTTTCCTTTCCTCTCTTCACTAGTTTCTCCTCTCCTTTCCGTTCCTTTCCCCTTTCCCTCCTAGTTTCTCCTTTCCTTTCCTATTCTTTACCCTCATCCTTCCTTGTTTTTCCTTTCCTTTCCTTCCTTTCCTTTCCTTTCATTTCCCCTCTTCCCTAGTTTCTCCTTTCCTTTCCTTTCCTTTCATTTCATTTCTTTCTTATTCTTTACCTTCATCCTTCCTAGTTTTTCCTTTTCTTTCCTTCCTTTCCTTTCCTTCCCCTCTTCCCTCCTAGTTTCACCTTTCCTTTCCTTTTCTCCTTTTCTCCTTTTCTCCTTTTCCCCATTTCCTTTCCTTCCTTTCCTATCCTTTCCCCTCTTCCCTCTTCTTCCCTCCTCTTTCCTTTCCTTTCCTTTCCTTTCCTTTCCTTTCCTATGATTAGCTGCAGCTCTGTAGGTTACCATAGCACCCGGGAGAGAGAAAAAGTCAGCCCACACAGAGTCTCTTGCCTACCACTCATTCTCTTCCTCTTTCACTCTCTCTGCTTCTATTCCGCCTTTGTCTTTCCTCTTTGCTCTTGCTTTCGGCCCGTCTCATCGTTACCTCTTGCCTCCTGCTGTTCCCCTCAGCACTATTGTTGCTGTTGCTGTTGTGTTTTTTGTTTTTTTTTCGGTATATTGACATGGTTAATGGTTAAATGTCATTTCGTTAAGTCCACCTGAGTGTGTTTGTGTGGAGGCTCGCACGCTGTAAATGCTCGGTTATGAATATGCAGATATGTTCTGCCCGATGTGACAGCTCAGCCTCACTGTCCGCCCACACACACAGGATGCCCATGGACACGCACTCGCAGAGATCCACAGTGGAGAGTGGGCTCTGATTGAGGTGACTGTCCGCCATGGAGGCCAGGTAGCGCAGGTCACTAACATGTGTCACGTCTTCTGCCTCCTCTGTGTGTTTTCCCTTCTGTCTCGCTCTTACCAGTCAAATGTTGGTAAGTGCTGCTGCATAAATGCTAACTGAGCTTTCACTGGAAATGTGTGCGCGTCATTGTTTGCGAGATTGCGTTTGAGAGAGAGAGAGAGAGTGAGTCATTCGAAGAGTCTTCCCAAACATTAGCCAATTAAACGGGGTGGTTTGGGGTTGCCAGTGGACGACAGCCTGTGCTTATTACATGCAAAAGACAGTTTACATGGAAACGACTGTACATATGCCTGGAAATGTGTCCATACTTGAAACAGGAAATCACAGATCGCCTTCTTGGTTTAGTTAAAGATTATGAAACCTACTTTGCTGACCTTCTGCCTATGAGATTTAGGGACAGGAAAATCACACTACTTCTGTCTTACTTCTGTCTCAACGTTTTGACATTTGAATGGGAGAAACACGCTAATATACAAACTTAAAATATCATGCAAAAAATGAAACAGAATCGAAGTGAGGGGGGGGAAATAGGAAAAAAGTCTGGAGGACATGAGGTAGATGAGCTGAGGCCAGCTTGCTGTAGAGTACCATCTGCTGTCTGCTCCATTCAGTATTAAGTGTATTAAATAATCTGTGCTTTGGGAACATGTCTCCCAAAGCACAAGTTTTAAAAATTGTTGAATGGGTTTCCTTTACCCAAAAAAAAATAGTTTCAAAACTAAATTGTGCCGTCAGTCGTCTACTTCGCTGCTTTTTTGCCACCACATTGTTTGTAGGCTTCCTCCAGAGGGAAGTAGAGCTCCTTTAATCCAACAAGAGTTTTTAAAAGAAATGTTCAAAATGAATGAATTCATTTTTCTTTGCTGCATTTTAATTTTGCATATTCACTTGCACTTTGGAGTCAGTCTAAGTACTTTACACCTGGATACACACATTTTTAGTTATTTAAGAAACGTTATGGAGTTTCTCTCAGGTTTGGGTTGGAAGACAGAAGACATGCTGACAACACCATGGCCTTACTAAAACTTACTGCACATGCGTGTACGGAGAACTTGTATTGTGAATTTGTATGTTAACGAGTCATTAGTAAAGGACTGAGGAGAAGCGTAACATGTTCCATCAAGCCTTTAAACTGTGTGTGGGTTGTGTGTTTGCCATGTGTATGCCATCTCTCACCACAGGGATTTACAGTGCAATGGCCTCCTGTCAGAAAACTGACTTCCTGTTCGGTCGGCAAGAGTGGAGAGCTCAGGCATTTTGATTGTGCAATAGGAGAGGGAATGCATTATGTCAATGAGAGTTCTCACAAGGATAGGCGTACGGGTGTGTGTGTGTGTGTGTGTGTGTGTGTGTGTGTGTGTTCTGGAGCATGCAGCCGGTGGAGCCCTGGTTCCAGTATTGGAGGCCACATGTGCGCCTGCACCTGTATTAGCGATCACAGCGCGGGGGCCAGATTTCCGTCTCCAACGTTCATTTTAGATTTAATAAAACTAAGTATGGGCGTAAATGTTGCAAGGCAGTGGAGATTAAAACATTTAGGAAATGAATTAATGTCCAGAGGCCTCACATTTAACATGGCTTTGACGCTGTGCGGAGGATAATCTCACTTCTACAGAAGTCAGCACACTATAATGCAAAGCAAGATGTTTTAACAAACCTCCTTTAATATTTAACACAATCTGTAATTGATGAGATGAAATTTAGACTGCAGTCACATACCTGTTGAAGTGGTCTTTCTAATCGTACAGTGGATAAATGTCTTGACTGACTCTGGGTGGATGTTTTGGCTCTTTGTCGTGCGTCTAACAATGTTATATCAGATCGGGGCCCAGAGTTTGAGATGGCATTTTGTATTTATTAAGTGTTTGTCCTTTATGACGATATAAAAATAAGAGAGTTTGGTTCTCTTAATCCAGTTTTAGTAGACAATAAGAAAACTCCAAACTCATTTTTACATATCTCCTGTTACAACCTAATGCAAAATCAATGACTAGATAGATAGATAGATAGATAGATAGATAGATAGATAGATAGATCTCTCCATCGCACTTCTCCCTTCCATTCTCCGCTCATTAGTTTCCATGGTAACACAGTGTTGCTGAGCTGGTCGTCAGGCTGCCCACTCAGCCCTCACTTCTCTCAAACACGTACTCACACAACCTCGCACACATACTTCTACAGTACACACACTCATTCACCCGTAGATACTCACACACACACACACACACACACACACATAAGTATATACAGCTGGACTGACTCACTCTAATGACAGTTACATATAGCGAAATGCACACACACACACACACACATGCAGAGCTGCACTCATACAAGTGAAAATAGGAATGTATAGAAATAGCTACGTCAAATGCATTGACTGTATGGTTGCAAGTGTGTGGGTGCACAAACTTTGCACACATGCTTTTTTCTGTTAAACCGGGGAGGCTTCCTGAAGGACGGGAGAACACACGCTCGTTCGGATATGGCTCGTATGGAGTAGCTAGCCCACTCAGAGCGCTGCAGAGACAAAGACAGACACAGAAATACCAAAGTAGGTTAGAGCAAAGCATTCTGGGATAGCAGGATACCCCCTGGGCTTCTGCAAGAGGCTCTCTTTCCTTCTCCCTCTCGCCGCTTGTAGCTGAGACTCCTTTTTTTTTCTTTCTTTCACTTTCTATCCACATGTTTTCCTTCTCTCTTTTGCCTTCGATTACATCTCTGTCTTTCTGCTTTTTGGCCGGTGTTTGTCTTTCTTTATTAAGTTCTGCTTGTGTGCATGTGCGTGAGATGAAGTTATCGGAGGTTTAAAGTTTAATATTTGAGTCTGTTAGATCATCTCACACTCTCTTGAGCTTTTTTTTTCATGTTGTAGATGAGCTTTCATCCTGTCTTTGGCAGCATTGCATTCAGATTCTTCCACTTTTCCGCTTTCTGCCACTATGTGGAGTCGAGGCACACGTTCAGTCCGTTTCTGGATGGAAAGCTCATACCTTGATATTTTTAATGAGTGTTTAATCTCTAGTATTTTCAGCATTTCAAATCAACTCTCTTGAAAAAAAGTGTTAGGCACTTTATGTTTCTTTACAGTTGCAAGTCCATGTTTTAAAAGGTAGGGTGAAATACTTAACATCACAAACCTGACCCTCGTTTCCCAAACGTCCGAAAGCTTAAGATCTGTTTCCCAAAAACTTGACAACTGAAGATCCCCTTAGGAATGATCATAGATTAAGGAGAACAGGAGGTGCCCGCTGCATGGACACTAAGAACATCCAGGTGGATCTAAAAACTGCTAAACTTTTAGGTCAGTCCACACAGAGAAGGACACACGGTTCACAGAGTTCTTTTCTCCGGCCTCCACTGTCAGCAACTGCTTAGTTCAGTTAATCCGTAAATTCCTGTCATCAGTGTCGTCCTCTCCTACTCAATCCAAACTCAAGAGCCCTCTAAGGTTAAGCGGTTGTAGATAATGGATAACGGATGGACGGATAGTGGTGACATTGTAGATTGCAACCAACTAAATAATAGCCATCCCTCGCCTTCCCTCACCCCTGTCTTTCCAAGCGTGTAGGAGAAGCTATGGTAACTTCAAAAAAGCAAAAATCTCTACAGTGGTAACTGTTTCGTTTGTTTGTTCTGGGCTGCTGCTGTCGAAACTTGGCAGTGCAAAATGGACATGTCTCCCTATGAGGATATGAAGGGTTCATTCTACACAAAAAAAACAATATTTCTTCTTCTTTTGAGTTTATTATACTTTGTGGTTTCTAAGGAATTGAATTGGGAAAGACAGCTTTTAGGTTTTCTGCTTCCGCTGCATGGAACAACCTACATTCAACTCTCAAACTTCAAAACTTAGAAAAAAGCATTTCTTTGTTATGAAACCAGGTTAAATAGAGGCAAAATAAAAAATTTTAAAAATAAAAATTCACAAATGAAAACTAATTTTAAGGGCTCACCTCCCTATGGTATACACACACACATCCCTAAACTTATGACTGGCAATATTTAAAAAGCAATATTATGCATATTCAGAAAGCCAGGAAGAGGCTGGACCATTTGCTCATGTCTGTCGTTGAGTCTGCCAGTCCTAGAACCATCTATCACATGCTAGGTTGCTGTCATCCTCATATTGTACTGTTCATCATTGTTAATCATCATTGTTAATCCCCGGATTTCAGTCACACACTTAAATTACTCAGGGTTCACGGCTGAACTGAGCGATGACTATTGTGCTGTCACTTCCTGTTATTGCACCGTATCAAGCACATTGACGGTTGTCGTGTTGCGTGGCTGTTGGGCTGGCTCTTGTGTTCAATTAAGGGATCAACTCCAGGGTCCATTCCTTTGTAGTGTATTGCTGGTTAAAAATATGCCCATAGGTTTATCGAAACTCTACACACCAGACCTTAAACCTTTACTGGTTCTGTAGCTTTGGATCATATCATGCAGCCTTCATCTGCTGATCGGACTTACCCCGTAATGATCATAAGTTTTTGTTAATGTTTTGTTCAACACAACATCCCACTGATATTTAATGGTGTTGAAACAGTTTCAGACCGACAAATATGGCTGTAGATATCTGTAGTAGCCTAACCATGTGGTTCTGGTGTGAGTTGGTCAGTCCGGCATGACATCTGGTACATTTTGGACGTCCAAGGTGTCAAAATTAGTTAGACAGTTAATACGCAGTTTGCATACTATTCATAAGTAAGGCATGTCGCCATGGCAACAGTATGCAGGTTATACTGTACATAGTATTCAAACGTTCAAGGGAATGGAGTTTGAGCCCCATGTTCACTCAGGCATTACGTTTGAGCTTCATTATGTGAACATATCTTTGAGCACACATGTCCGTTTTAAATCCCTCTCTGTGACTCACTTTTTAAAATGCCCTCCGTGTGTTCATGTTCCCAGTAACAGTCAGGGTTTGTTGTATGTGTGTCTCGCTTCACAAGGTTTCCACCAGTCGCTTTTGTAACTAGGGGATCGAGTTTGTCCGTCACATAACCAGCCTTAGTGAGACGTGCCAACCTATTCAAGAGGTAGGTGGTCCCTTTAATTGGACTTGGTTCTGGTGTCCGGTGACTTTCACAGTGGCACAAGTGAAAGTTCAAAATACAAAGCTGCTTTGTCTTTCATCTTGATGTAGCTTTGCCTACATTAGCATGTGTCGACATCTATCAGCAATTCACAGCAGATTATTCAAGGGAAAATACACCTATCACTTCTTGGAGATATAAAAAAACAGAAGGAAACAATAATTAAATTTTGCAGCTTTTGTAACCCA
This sequence comes from Chelon labrosus, assembly GCF_963514085.1. Lineage (NCBI taxonomy): Eukaryota > Metazoa > Chordata > Actinopteri > Mugiliformes > Mugilidae > Chelon > Chelon labrosus. Next base: position 9,723,108 of record NC_140343.1, read on the forward strand.
CAATGTCGTCAATCATTCATACATTTGCTAGTTGCACTCGCCGTTCCATTCAGTTAATTTAATTCATTCACTACTTCTTTTTTTTTTTTCGTCTTTGTTGTCGTGAACATATTGCACGGAAGAAGAGATGAAAAGAAAGTGATGGGCAGACAGGAAGGAAAGATGGATGGAGTAGAGGGAGGAGAAGCCCGCTGGCTGGCAGATCCAGGGAGTAGTGGAAGAGTTGCTGGCTTGATCCCCAGTGCTCGGCTGTGCCCACTACAACGCTTTAAATTACAACGAAACTCCTCGGGGACCCTTTGTTTTCCTCACCGAAAGAGGTTTAAGTGTTAACAGGTTTTATTGTTGTAAGCCATTAATAAACAATACCTGGCTTCCTGAGTGTGAAGCAACCTGTCAATACAAATCACTTGTTCTGCGTTTTCAGCTGAACCAGAAAAAGTGACTCACCGCCTGGTTTTTGCTGATGCTGTTTTTTTTTTCGTCGGCCTGGGAAGATACCTAGACGTCACACTCTACGGTAGCATTAGGGGAAGCGAGGAAAAGGCAGGAAAAAGGAGAAATGGACAAAGAGAGGAGAAGAAAGGAGGAAAAAAAGGACATAAAAGGAGCAAATGAGAAAGAAATGGTGAAAGAATTAGAGAAAGTGGGGGGGGGGGGGGGCAGAAAACAAGAGTAGAATAAAGTAGAACGGAGAAGAAAGGAGGCAATATGAAGGAGAGGAGATGAAATTAATAGAAGAAAGGAGGAAAACTTACAGAGAGGCTCAGGGAAAGAACTGGAGAGGAAAGACGAGGGTGAAAAATGAAAAAGAAGTGGGAAACAAATGAAAGGGAAGCTGAGGAGTGGAGAAGAAATAAAATGACACAAAAGGTAAAGGAAGGTAAGGAAGACATGACAAGAAAAGAATGAAAGACAGTGGAGGACTCACAGAGAATGTGGGACCACTGTGAGTACCACCGCCTTGGGCCACACTCTCCATGCATCCCTCCTCACGTGGCTTTTTGCCCTCCCTCCTCTTCCTCCTCCTCCTCATTTCTCTTCCTCGGTCCCCTCCTCTCTTCACTCCCCCTTCTCCTCCCTCCTCGACTTGCTGCCATATGCATGCAGACGATGGGATGTATGGATTGTTGTCCCTCTGTGTTTTCACCTCGCCTCATTTTTATCACCGCAGCAAAGCCGTGCAGGCCTTACGTTAATGGTTTGTGTGTTTGTGTGTGTGTGTGTATCTCTTTCTCTGTGTGAGCGTCCCAGAAAAGGCGGACCTCAGGGAGTTGTGCTCCACTTTCACTCCTTTATTAATTCACCCTTCGCTCCCTCTCTGTTTGCCAGGATGGACGGGCTGGAGGGAGGGAGAGAAAGAGGGCGTGAGAGGGAGGGAGGGAGGGAGGACAAACAGACAAAAGTCAGTGAGTTCAGAGGAGAGTCCAGTCAGACAGACAAATACACTTTTTTGGCGTTTACATTAAAAAAAAAAAAAAAAAATATGGGATGCCCCTGTGTCTGTGTGGGTTATCTCTGGGTACTCCGGCTTCCTCCCACCATGCAAAGACATGCTCTTTAGGTTCACTGGTGATTCTAAACTGGCCGTAGGTGTGAGTGTGAATGGTTGTCCGTCTCTCTGTGTGACCTGTCCAGGGTGTACCCCGCCTCTCGCCCAATGACAGCGGGGATAGACTCCATTTATGGAAAAGTTCTTCGGAAATACTGTACATTATAAGCATCCTAAAGCTGTATAGTCGAAGTGCAGTGGACTTACTTTTGACAGCTCCAGCTAAGGTGTTCTTCTTTGTTTTGAAGCCGTGATCCCGGCTGGTTTCTTTAGTCTGAACTCTCTGAAGCACGGTCACAGCAGGCAGGAATCACATCTATTGCATCAAAGGAGCTCACTTTCCTGGCCAACTCCTCAAACTGAGCCAGAACATCCAATATCTTTTCCCAGAAGTGTCCAATGGTGAGCAGTGAGGTTGTCGGGGAACTCATAGTTGGATCAAATGTTCCCAGAGCCCCGTTCTGCTTGATGAGAGACTATAGCATTAGTACTACAGTATATGCTACGAACGTGTGGTATGTCCAACTGCCACCACATCAACAACACCTATCTGAGGCAGAAACTCTATTTTTCAGCATGAAAACCTGTACCTACCACCACCTACTAGAGCAGCTAACATTGGTTACGTATTGCAACTTTAGATTCTATGAGTATAAGTGGAGTAGGTTTGTTGTATCTGCACCATTTTACATGAGCGCAGTATCAAACCAGTCCCAAATACTTGTATATCGGTCCATCCCTAAGACAATTATATTATATCAAGTAGAAATAAAGACATTAGAGTATGGTGTATGATTGTTTTTGTTTTTTTTTAAAGAAACCAATTTTTATCAACAATCACTCCCGAAATCATTAGAAAACTGCAGACTTTTATCCAACAGGCTTCGTTTCTATCACATATAAGAACAGGGTGAAGCAGCCAACAGACTGTGGGTGGGCAGTGGAGTCAGCATTCGGAGTATTTAGAGAAGAAAAAAAGACTTTGCGTGAGAATTTTAAAGAACTGATGGGAAGACCACTGAACACTTTCTCGTCTAATATTTTGGTGTAAAATCTCCAGATATCTGCAGAGATGTTCCACGTTGGAACTGCATGCTTTTTGGGGATGTCCTTTAACTTGTGCATGGGTTTTCCATTAAATGTTTCCGCTTGCCACAACATTAAAACCACTGACAGGTGAAGTAAATAACATTGACCATCTTGTAACAATACAATGTTCTGCTGGGAAACTATTGGACCTGGTTTTCGTGTGGATGTTACTTAGACATGTACAACCCACCTTGACCAGACCATGCACCCTACCCCATAGCAATGACACTCCTTGATGGCAGCAGCCATCCCCAGCAGGATGCAAAAATGGTTTAGGAACAACTCAAAAAACATGAAGAACAGCACAAGGTGTTGACATGGCCTCCAAACTAGATCCCAAACTGATCAAGTATCTGTGGGATGATCCACAGAAGCCCCCCCCCCCCCCCCCCCCCCCCCGTCTCTGTATGGTGGAGTACATTTAAATATATACAGTACAATACGGTTGTGATTGTGTGCGCTGGTATCTAGGCTAATCCTCTCTCTCTCTCTAATGATAATAATACGTTCGACACAGGCCTTTGTGCGGCATCTCCATGACAACGAGCGTCCTTCATTATTGGATGTCGTTTGGACTGACACACGCGCAGGCTGCCGCCATTATCTCTTTGGTTCGACTCACTGTTCATCACGCCACCAATGAAAAATTAATTTTAGTTTGCGGAACAGCACTTAACGGCGCACTTATAGTCGGTGGAGGTTTAGTTTATGGGTTAATGAAGTCACTGTAAACAAAGAAGAATCATTTACAAGTTTGTGTGTGGTGGGCACAAGCAGTCCTCAGGTTTAATCACCATGATGCGCTACAGGAAACAAATGTTCCAGTTTTTAAAGGAAATTATCATGTAATTCCTTATAATGTACTTCATGTGTTCCTCATCCAGCACATTTGTTCTATCCAGAAAAGGAGAACAGACTCCAGTACACATGAGGATTTAAATACTGACTGACAGCATCTCTGGAAGGAGACATATTGTACCATGTTTGTCTCAAAGTCTAAATTACATGTGCAAGTCACAAATATTAGCGGCAGCAATCAGGCCAGGAAGAGCAGATTAGAGGAAGCACGTGTAGTCTCTTTTATAGTAGGATTATTAGCTTAATTGATTAGTTTTGCAATTCCTGAGTAATAAATTATAGCAGAAAACCTGATAAACTGAAGACAGGAACACTGATTAAATTTACTACTGTTTAGTTAAGTGATTAGTGGCATCGGCCGAGTTATTAGTATCCGCAATACCGACCTATCCTATCCAAAGCAGTGTGAAGGCAGAAGGCTGATGAAAGAAATCAGAAGCTGCAGGGGCATCAGTGTTTATAACCCTTCATTTCACTCTTGACTGAAACTGCTATTGTCTTCCTTCAGTGCCAAAACAGTCACTTTGTTTTTACACGGATCTGACAGAACACCGTCCCGGCGTTGTCACACCGAGATGTTTTAGCTTAACTGATTGTGTTAATGGAGATGAGAGACAAAGTATTGTTTTTATTTTTTTATTTTAAGTGACAAGAGAAACGGGCTTTGGAGTAAACACAAGGCTTTCATTGTAGTCCTGGGATTATTGGGCTTTAATACATCCTCTCAGTGTTTTGACAGTTCAGTTTCTTCAAAGTGATCAAAAAAAAAAAAAAGATTTTTTTTTTTCTTGTTAAAAACATCTCATCTCATAATACATCATCAGGTTGGGTAATACACATATATACTCTATATACCCCACTGTCTGCAAATGTCCCCACTGTGGGATAAATCCGAGGATTATGCTATCTTATCTTATATACGCCATGGACATCCCACGCATATGGGACTATAGTCGTATACTTTTACTCGACACTTAACAGCAGAGTCTAAGGAATGAATTTAACAATGTGTTTGACGGCATAAGCTTTTAAAATTAGAATTTCAAGCTAGCCAGCTTATTACTTACACAACCCACTGCACCAATGAAGCATTACTTTCAAATCCAGACATAATGTCATTACCTACAGTAACTACATTATTTTTTGAGATAACATATTACGTTACCAAAAAGATCCAATTCAGGACTTCAGCTTGACCACTGAGATGTCAAAATCAAACTAGCGTTTGACTGCAGCCAAACTCGCTACCTCAAATATCGTCCTCCTTGATTTCTTTTGCGAAAGTGAAAGCTCCTGTTTTGAAAATACAAGCCGAAATGGAAATATTTTCAAGCACACCATGTAGTTAGCGTTTAATTAACTAGCTGACATTAGCTTAGGACAGTTGTCATTTTAGCCGGTATCTGAGATAATGCTGCCGTCAGTTGGACATTTTGGCAGAGGCTTTGAAAGTTCATTTGTCTCCAGATATGTGGTAATTTAGTTGTGTAAGGGTTTGTTTTAGATAATTATACAACATGTCTGAGGAAAACGTTGATATCCCCAACAGCCTCATGTTTTTATTATGCCTTTGCATTTCCTGCATTATGCTTTGGTTGGCTTCTTAAATTGTTAGCCATGGTGGCTTCTAGATCGCATGTAGATTGCTAGTTGCTTACCTGTAGTTTTCTCAACACTTGGCCAATGTCCTTAAAGAAAATACCATAAATATTAGCTGACAAAGAAATTTTTAACATCGACCAACGCCATCGAAGTATGAAGGAAAACTAGATGTCACATTCCAAGATGGCGCCTAATTTTACCTGTAGGCTAATTTTTTGTGCATTTTTGTCATTTTCTTTCCGTTCACACAGGAAAACTATATGAAGACGATACAAGGACGAAAAGAACCAGCTCAGAGACACCTCAACTGAACGGCAAACACAAAGATGTTCAGCAGAACTTGGTACCCATAAGGCCTTTGCACAGGCCCAGTGGGCGGGGTTACAGGGAGGCAGAGATGAACCTGACCAACCACAGGCCGTCACCCGGGGATATAAGCTCCACCCACCAGTGATCTCCAGGGTGACTGACGGACAGATCGACGCCTCATACACCGGCTTCTGAATTCTAATTGGCCCACACTAAGGTAGGAGTTGTATTGGTCAGCAGCTTTTCCAACTGTCACTACGACTTTGTGGAAGCAGAGGACGGGAGGCGAAAAGGGGAGCTGACGTGTGAGGAAGTTGAAGTGTCGATGGAAAGAAATGGGTGGAGATTAATGGAAGTGTCAATGTTTTTTTTTTTACTGGGGTTAAATAGGATGTTTTGAAGCTATTGTACACAGAAGGTGAATGATGATGTTGTTGTGTGTAGATTCTACAAAATGAGTTCCATTTAAAATCCTGTGTATTTTCTGGCCAGTTTTTGCGTATAAAAGGGTGTGATCTTTGGAAAGTTATAAAAAATTATTCCAACTGTGATGTTGTAAAGGTATGAGGGGAGTTGGTTTTGACAAACACTTTGTTTGAAGGATAATAGGTTAAAGACAGCATCTGCCCTTTATTTTGCTGGAAGCATATAGAAGCTGTTGAAAATCAAACCAAATGAATTAGATATCATGAAAATCAGCTGGGAAAAAAAATGTTCTTAGCACCTACAGTACATTAGAAAACTAAATTCACAAACATATTAATGGACAGTTTAGTGGTTTAGTGGTCGCATGCAACAATATCCCCCAGCAGCCAAATTCCCACCATTGTAAAAAGAAAGATCTATGAATAGGACACCACCTACTTCAAACACAAATTTTAATTATATTTTTGTAAAACATCACCAGCACCAAGGAGACTGAGTTGTATCCAGTTGATCCACATGGCTTTGTCCTACTGTAGCTTTGTGCTTACTGTAGGTGTGGTAGCAGCCACCTGCACAAACCAGTGACACAGGTGTGTGTGTGTGTTTTTTCGGGTCGGAGGACTCTTCTATAAGCGTCAGATAGCTTGCGTAACCACTAGCTTGGTTGCTACTGAACTTGTCCCAGAAAACACACATCACAAGCTATCTCAAACGGGTGCAAAGCGACAGAAGATGAAATGAAACAATAATGGTTTTTGAGGAAACGAGAAAAGATTGGAAGTGAGCGCCTCGTGTTGGAGCCAAGAAATGTTGAACCGCGGTTACTTTTACTAAAAAAAATCACTGCAGCAGAGAAAAGAGAGAGTACCTCTGGGTAGATGGTGTGTAGGTGGAAGAGGGAGGACTTTTCTGTGGCTGTCTGGCCGCTGAGAAACAAGTGACCTGGAAATACATTTTGGACAGATCTTAGCTGTTACACTGATGCACAAGCACAAATCTGGCTTTTAGTCATCTACAGAATCAGAGGCGTTTGCTACGTTTCAGTGGATTGTGTTCAAATTTGGACAAAAGTTGGTTGGTTTCTCCAAACAAAATTCTTCATATCCTTTGAGGATTTTTATTGAATTTATCTCATATTTTTGGTGCAGTTACCCTTCCCAATAGACCTGACATGACAACAGCACAGCAGCGCCTTCATTTGACCCATCCACAGTCAAATCTCTAACTAATGAGTGGTTGTTTGTCATGTTCCTGATTCTAAATCCTTCAGAGCAAACTGCTTTGATAGCTAAACAACCATCAGTTAAACATTCATTAAAGTACAGCTCACCTGAATGTTGTTACAGACTCCCAACGAGCAATTAAATGCATAGTAACTGTTAGAATGTGACCTTTGTGTCCTTGTAACGTCCTTTGTTCGGTGTGTATTTGTATATTTCTGAGTGGGTGTTTGCGTGGGCGTGCGTTGGCCAAGTTACGTGTGGAAGCTTCATTGTGTCCCCCCCCCGTCCTTCCTCTCTCCTCCTTTCTCTCTATCTATCTGTTTCTTTCTCTCCGTCTGCTGTTCCCATGGAAACCTGTCCTACTCATCTCTCTTCGCTGAGTCAGGAAAAGGAGGGCGTAGTTTGACGGGGCCGGTCCTATCAGAGTCACTAGGTGGCATCTCAGACGCGTGTAGCGAATCCCGTCGAGATGATCTCGAGATATCACGCCTCATTAAAAGACGCGTCTTAGCTCCCTCTGTGATTTTGACCTTTTTTTCTTTCTTTTTTTTTTTTTATTCTCTGAGTGAAAAATTGATTTTCAAACTTCCAGGAAAGCTGCCTCGTGGATGTTCAATGAAAATTTGGATCTCAGTCTTATGGTATGAGCTGAAGTTAGCCTATATTACCATAAAGCCTGGAAGCAGAGGCTAACAATTAACCAGGCTCTTCCCAGTGTCCAAAAATCACTCTCATTAGATTGGACCTCTCTAATCAATAAAAAGAAAAACATTAAATGCTCAGTTTGTGGTTTTAGGATAAACCCAAAGGCAATGATCAGTCCACACCAGCTCCTGTTCTGTATGTGGTCAACAGATTGTCAAGAAGGTTAAGAGGTGAACAAGTAGTTTAGTGTCCCACTGCTCCCAACTTTTATTCTTAGCTTAACTGACCACCTCCAGGATCCAGCTGTGGCACCGGTCAAAGAAGTAATTTCAAGTCTCAAAAATGGCAACATATTCCTTTAAAGTAGTGATGATACCGTTCCTGAAATGGGCCATCAGGAGTACTGGGAGAAATGCTAAATAAAGTGGACGAAGTAATGTGAAAACATGTAGATATAAATAGCTTGAAAATAAAGACCTGTATGTATCAGGTGGAAGCACCTCCAGGCCAGTCAGAACTCTGAGGATAGATGGTTTATTATAATACAAGCATGAATATGTATTTCTTTCGCTCGACATCAAGCCTTGAAACTGAAAGAGCTTGTTTGTTTTTAACGGCTCTGCATTTTGCTGTGACAGATTTCACGTAAACTAAAAGCTAACGGGAATCAAAACCAAAAAGTATCTCAACAGAGATTTTAAAGTATATGCATTCGGTTGTTAACATGTGGCTGCGTGGCTGCGTGGCTGCTGGCCTGATGTTAGATTTCCTGGAGTGAAGCATCGTCCCGGTCTAATCCTGATTGCATGGTACCCCAGTGTTTCCCACTGAATTTCATGAAACCCTGGCCTGGGGTCTACTTCTTAATAAAAGCCCTAATTATGATGCTATCCCAACTATTAAAAACTTTTTATTCAGAGCATGAGTTTTGTATCAGTCTGTCTTTAAATTACCGTAATAACGCAGATATTGGATTTAGCGACAAATAGCAGCGGCCTGTCCAGTTCATATACCTTATTTCTACACACAAGCTGTTGAAATGTGGCATTCTATGGACAAATGTATGTAAGATTAGGGAGGGAGAGATGCTTTCAGGAGAAATAGGAAAAACAACGCAAGCACAAAGTCATTTGAAACGTGCTAAAATATTTCCAATTCGTTATGAGACCATGGTGGAGTAAATTAGACCCTGGGGTCCGCCATAGTTTTAGCACTGTATGGGAAACACTGGCCCAGTGTGCTAGACAAGATCGTTGGATTCAGTGTGACAACAACTGAATGGTAATGACTTACCCATAGCTGGTTGTTGCGGACTGTGTATTACAATAACCAAGTTACAGTTTTAGGTCATTTTGAAATGGAAGTCTGTGAATAATCACCCAAATCACATCTAAATTAAATTCGTATCAAATTCAGGAAACCTTCATCTTCCAGTCCTGCGAGATTAAATCCTGCGAGTGAGATTAGTCTAGATAATCTTTATTTTGCAAGATATCTGTGTATTAAAACCAGCTAGCTACACCTGCAGGCTGTGATATAATTGGCTGTAGTTATTTTTTTATCTTTTGTTTTATTTATTTATTTATTTTTTTCATCTTGTTCCAGAAATATACACAAGCATGTGACTACCATGTCCCTTGGGAACAATGTTTTCCTCATCGAGTCCGGAGACTCAGACTCAGTAGGATGCTCACCAGAATGACTGAGCTGTAATTAACACAAGGAGCAGAATGCATTCTGGATGTTATGATTCGCATACATCCATTTTTAAAAAATATGACGAATATGACGCTTACAATTTCTAGATTAGAGAGAGAGGTCATATGCTGTGTGCAAAACCGTGCTTGCAATTTTCATTATTTGTATCTTGTGGCAAGAAAGTCGCTCCTATGTGTGCAACATTTGCCATAATGTGCTGTTTTGTGATTGCGCTGTAGAAAACGACAGTAGAAAACAGTTGGGCAAGTCCGTGGTAATTGAAGCAGTTGCAAATGAAGCCCATGGGAGTGAATCTTCAGCCTGAGCTGAAGTGAACAGAGTTAATGGCTTTTGTGAACAACTCCTGCGTGACTCACTCCTGGGGGCCACATTACAGGAACATTCGAATGAGACAATCCTATCTTAATCCCACTTAAGAAAGCAATTTAGAGTTTCTCCAAGACAGAGGGGCATGCTGCTGAATGCAATGCCAATCAAGCTGCAACGTTAAAGTCTGCGTGTCACCCTCAATCGGCCGCAGAGGCACAAGATAGTATGATCTGATGGCGTGACTCATGACTCACTCTGTGCTTCAGATATAACCTATAAAACACTTTACATACCGTTCATACAGAACAAGAAGTGGGAATGTGTAAAAGATTACCCAGCATTATTACAGCTATGACTAGGTGCGATGCTACATGACAAAATCATCTCTCAGTTAGTGTAGCATCACTACACCATGTGATGTTAGCATGTTTATGCTGCGCTTTACTAATGGCAACACAATCTTTTTGCATGTCACAGCGACATTCGTACTTCAGATCGTCATATGCTCACACATTTGCCTGTATACCCATCAGGCATAACATTACGACCACCTTCCTAATATTGTGTAGGTCTCCCTTGTGCCTCCAGAACAGTTGTGACTCATCAGAGAATGGACATGGGCCTTCTGAGGGTGTCCTGTGGTGTCTATCAACACAGTGTTGTTAGTGGGGGCCTTTGGGTCATATGGGTTGATTGGAGGGGCCTCTGTGGATCAGGCTTGTTCCAGTGCATGATCCAGATACTTGATCACTTTGGGATCTAGTGAATTTGGAGGCCATGTCAACACCTTGTGTTGTTCTTCATGTTTTGTTTTGTTTTAGTTGTTCCCAAACGGTTTTTGTGTGTGTGCCTGTATCAGGCTGCATCCTGCTGGGGATGGCTTCTGCCATCAAGGAGTGTCATTGCTATGGGGTTGGGGTGCCTGGTCTGGTCTAGGTGGGTGCTACATGTCTAAGTAACATCCACACGAATGCCAGGTCCAAAAGTTTCCCAGCAGAACATGGTATTGTCACAAGATGGCCAATTTTATGTACATTACCTGTCAGTGGTCATAATGTTATGCCTGATTGGTGTAATTTGATTAAGGCAAGAAAGCCGGGAAGGCCTTGTTATCTCTGTCTGGTTAAGATAATATGGTTATGCGCTTTGTATAGCATACCTGTTGTTGCTGAGTGACATGAAAAGACATTTGCAGTGATGGGATGCTTCTCCTAGAACTGCACAATATCAGAGCTCATGCAGGTGGATAGATAAACAGCCGTAGACCTCTTGGGACACAGGACCTCCTCGTATTATTGGCTAAACTAGGATCATTTAGGGAATTCCCTCTTTGGCCAGATTATAAGCAACTGGTGCCATTTGGAAAGCTCACTGTTGCTGCTCTTTCTTCTTAGTCCACATAAGACCAACATGTTTGGGAGTTTGGCCAAATTAATCAGAAGGGGTTTCCTGCCACTGAATTTAATTATGGAACATCACACACACGCTGGTCAGTTAGTTTCCTCTATTTCTCCAAAGCAAACAGTAAAATAATTAAAAGCGCTCAACCAAAAGTCAACAGTCTTTTGATTGAGGGTAAAGGTGATTCATTTTATCGGTTCAGGCCAGCTGATTCCTGTTAATGCCTCCATTATATCGCTGGCCGCTTTTGAATGCAGCAGTTATTGCCACTGATATTTCCAGGAAATGTGAGTCACATCATTCTTTTCTGCTGACCTTGTGCAACCATAAGGAGCCCAAACCCAAACATTTCTGTCAGGTATGGACGCGATGCTTGGATTTAAAGAGCACTGTCTGTACAGGTTATTTTTACGTTGTCCGTTGTGCTTTCAATGCCAAACATCTACAGAGCTTCATCGTGTTTTATTTTTCCATCTGGAATCGAGGCAAGCAGCTCTGTTGATAACTAGCTGGATCTCAGCTGAACCTGTTTCATCTGTTTTATACAGATTTTGTTGTTCCAGCTTCTTCCATTTCAGAATCTGCTGCTTCTTCTTTTGCCGTATCAATGTAAACTGAACATTTTTTAGTTTTTATCAGACAAACCAATACAGTTAATGATGTCCCACTGATTTTCTCCCATTTTGTCGACCAAACGATTAACTGATGAATCAAGAAAATGATTATCCAAAAACACAAGCTGAAACAAGAACAACTGGACTTGTAGGATTTCTTGAAGGTGTTCATCCAAGATGCTTCTTCAGTTCTCAGAGACTGGTATGGATTTGAGGTTAAAGTCTTTGAGAACTGAAGAAGCATCTTGGATGAATTGGGAATCGTGTTCAAAAAACCTTGCGAGTACAGTTGCCCGTGTTTCAGGTTGTTGTTTTGGATACACTATGATGTGGATGACTGCGAATCTTCACATTATTACTCTTTTGTACCAGATTAGCATTTGTCTTAGCCTTTGAGACATCAGGATTTGCTCCATTTCTTTGACTTTTGCCTTGGTCTTTACAAAATGGGACAGCAGTTAATGTGTGCATTAATTGACAATTGCTTCAATTAAAATTGGAACATATCTCTTTAGATGTGTGCGAAGACGCTTAAATGACTAAAACCTTTTCTCTGTACAGTCAAAATAAATGTAAAGCGCCCCCTTGTGTTAATGCGAGTAGTTACGTAAACAGTGGTGACTCTAAGTCCCTTCTGCTCAAATATCATTAGCCTCATAGCAAAGTAATTTTTTGTCCACTGTTACAATATCAATTAAAAAAAATACGGATGCTTGCTAAATATTGTGTTTTTTCTCGTTTTCCAAAAATGTTAAAATATGACTTAGGCAATTATGCTACGAGGCTCGCGGGATAGCTTTCTGGAACATCAGAGACTTATCTTGGACCCATCCATTCATGAAAGATCTTTTTTTTTTTACTCTTCCCGACTTCCCGATTGCTACGGTGAATTCAATGAAGTTATTTTTGTAACTTATTTTTCCTCTGTTCTTCTGGTTGCTGTAGGCTAAACTGTCCATGTCACTGCGGTTGTTCCCTTTTCCACCTCTGGCAAACAGTCATTGCTGGTTGACCAGAACAGATTTAACTGTTGTACTGTGGCGTTTAAAGAGATTTATGTCGCGCTGATCGGCTTAATCAGCATTCCTTAAACTTCTTTTGGTTAAGACACGTAATAGACGTTCATTTATATGTAAAAGTACCGCACTATAGCTTTAAATTTATAGTCCAGTCACCTTATATTTAATGAACCAGTGTGAGAGGGCGAATGGTAAATGGTCTGCACTTACATAGCACTTTCCTACTTTAGTGGCACTCAAAGTGCTTTACAATATTTCTCATTCCCCCCATTCACACACTAGTGGCAGTAGAGCTGTAATGCAAGGGGCTCATGTGCCAATTTCAGGTTCATTGTCTTGTCCTAGGACACTTCTGCAGTTGGAGGGGTTGGGGTCATCACACCGCCAACCTTGTGATCAGTGGACAACAGCCGCCCTGAGTGTTCTCATCCAGTTCTTGCACGACAGAGCAGCAGTGGTAATACCGCGCGAATAGTAGCACGTAGCCTTGAATCTACAAATAAATACATTCTTCCATCTTTCCTCCATCCATCTTTATCTCGTGTGTTTGCTCCCGAGCTATCTTCGTTCCCTCTCTTCAGGTATCCTTTCTTTCCCGGCGATGGCAAGAACGGTCGCCATAGAAACAGAGAGCCTACGATGAAGTGAGAGAAAGACTGCGAAATAAAAGAAAGAAAGCAAATGAGTGAGATAGAAACGGAGGGTGGGAAGGAGGGAGGGAGAACTTTACTATCTGAGCACCATCTCTACCTCGCAGCATCTCTCTACATCTGTGTTTCCATTTTATTTATTTATTTTTTCCTGGGAAGTTATCCTCGAGCTTTCATCCATTCCTTCTGTCCATCCCTCCAGCGTTGTCTCTAATCCTTTCATCCGTCCCTCTGTGTCATGGACTTAAGGGCCAATTATACCTTTTGGGTCTAACAAACATGGTCCTCCTCCTTTATTGTAAACAGGGATGGATGCTTTCTTGCTGGAGGTAAAAACTGCTTGTTAGCTGCATTATTTACTTGTTGCTGCAGATGTTCTGGGTTCATTTAAAGTAGGGAATTAAAGTCACACCACGTCCCCTGACTGGAAGGCCCTCACGTTACTAAATGTCCTTAACTCGTGCACATTTTTGTCACTTTCTTTTCATCGTAGTCTAAAGTAAGAGTCAGTAGCTACTCACATCGCCAAAAATATAAATGGTAAAAAATGTTTGTATCCTGGTGTGTTGATGGCTGTGTGCTGGAGAGGGAGAGATTGTGTGTTTGTGTGTGTGTGTGTGTGTGTGTGTCTGTTTTAATCTCATTCATATATTCATCAGCAAGGCAGAAGTGCTGACGCAAGTGAGAATGAGAGGAGGCACGGAGAGAGTGAGAGGCAGAATGTGTGAGATAAAGAGCGAGGAAGAGAAAGAAATTCAGAAATTCAGCTGTCCACCTTTCTGTCTTTCTGTCTGTCCCTCTATCCGTCCGTCTATCCGTCCGCTAATGCGATATGTGTGAAGTATACATTAAACATACAGGAGGCCGCTGAATAGTGGATGAATTGGCAGAAAGAGACAGAATAATGGAAGTCAAGTGTCCTGGAAAGATGTGGAAAAGAGGACAGGGAAAATCAATTAGCTTCTCTTCTCTTCTCTTCTCTTCTCTTCCTCATACAGCAAACCCACTGTTAACTGCACGTCATTTCTGCAAGAGACATTTTAGATATAAGGGCAATTAAATCCTCAGATTCAGACCAAAATAACATTGTTAATGCACACAGACCAACTCCCTTAAAAATGAACTTTTGCTTGAAAGCTTACGTCTCTTTGTTGGTCTATCCCTGTTTGCTCTTGTGCACACACGCCCAAATATACGGTATAACAAGCAAACAAGGTTGGATAAATGACACAGAGCAGAGAAATTAGTGGACGGTAGTGTGATAGAAGGAAGGATGACAGGACAAATTCCTGCCATTAGACTATGTCTGTTTACCCGTAATTACCCATAATCCATCAGGAGCCTGTCCATACTATGCACAGCTGGCTGCATCTCCTAGCCAACCAGGTGTGACATGCATCTGTTAAGGGCTGTTACAGCAGTAATAAAAAAAGATGATTGCAGCCCGAGCAGTTAATAAACATGACACAGAGAGACACACGGGAAATCATGTTTATTTACTAGCAGGAATACTGTATTTAGCGTGCTACCAGGAAGAAAAAAAAGCATCAGCGGCGTGTGTTGTCACATTCAAGTGGGAAAACCTTCAGTTGTGACAGCAATGAAGTAACGTGGAATTAATACAGTATACAGTAGAGTCTATGCAGGGAGGAGTTCACGGCGGATGGACTGCTCAACAAAGTGTTAGACCTAAATGCTGAAAGTGACTTCCAGTTTATATTCAGCCAATATTTTTTTAATCCACAACCTTACAGCTAAGTGTTAATTAGCATTATTAGGACAAATACCCCTTAATCTTAAAGTCAGTTTAGTCCAAACCAGTTCCCTATGCTTAACTGATGTTTGTGCCAAAAACTTAACCAAACCTTAACCAGACATATGTCACAGCATCAGCACTGATTTTGGAGGCGATTGGAGATTTTTCAGTGTGTATTTCTATAAGGAATGAAGTCTGTTGGCGACATATTATGATGTAGTATATTACAGCTAATAAATAAATGCAATAACACTTATTGTTCTGCATGTGTTCAGATTTGTCATCAAAATTAAAACATTATTGATTCTGTTCCGGTGACTATTATGTGCATATGTGCATACTCTACATGATAGCGTGGAGTGGCTTTGAAGTTCAGTTTTGTGGGACCCAACTGTCACTCAAGGCAACCACAACCTTAATCGAGCATAATTTTAAGCTTTCGTACGTAATGCAGTTGTAAAAAATTTAAAATTGACCAAAGCCATTTTTGTACTAGGTTGTAAACGTGTTTATTTCTATTGTAAAGTTAGACAATTTAGCATGAAGCTCTATGGGGATTGGTTGTTGCAGCCCCAAGTGGCCATTCGAGGAACTGCTTGATAGATTTTTCAATCCTGGTCTTGCTGCTTGATAAAACATATACAATACTTACACTTGTTTGCAGTAAATTCAGTAAATTGTTCTCGTTGCTGGTTCACACAGTATGTGATGGATAGCCAATTCCTAAATATAATTTCTACATGAACTGCAGCATTTCCGTTTAAAAAGCCAGGAATGAATTTTACAAGTACCCACGAGGGGTGCAGTGAAGAGGAGTACAGATCTGGATCCGAGTTACTGCACCCACCTGCAGCTCAGTGTTGGAAAGACGCTTGGAAAGCCATCCTCTGCCGCCATCCAGCATGAGGAGGTGGAGACTGCAGACTCAGAGGCTCGCATCCTTCAGTGTCTGCATGTTTTACCAGTTGGTTGCAGACAGTCCACCGTATTAGTGTGTAGTGTGCTGTGGCTGCCCCCAGTTAAGAAGCTTCAACAAGTTTCACCAAGCCTGGCAAGAATGACGACTCTGCTTTGGGTAGAGAGGAGTCTGTGAGATGTAGTGGTGATAGGCGACAAAAATCCTTGACGGCGCAAATTGGACGGGTAACAGGTTGAACTAAACTTTGAGGCGTGACATTGAATGCAAAACGCAAAGAAACAACGTCCATGACTACGGATCCTAACCCTTTAAAGTGGTCCTTGATATCAAAATCAAACAATCAATCAACAAACCAGATATCGCATCAAGTTGAACTAATCTCAACTTTGAGGCAACGGCCAATACGATTGACTGACGCCGTTCCTGAAACGTTAACCTCAGGGAAACACCATCCACAACTTTGGTTCCTACCACCAAATTCACGCCATCGCATTGACAGTATTTTCTTTTACAAACCGGAATGGGGACGGCAACAAGAATATTTTCATGTTCTGCTTGTTTCTTTCATAAAATCTTTGCAAATATAAGATAGAGGGTAACCGAGGCAACCAGAGCCTGGAACGTCCACTAGCAACCAACTGTCAGTCAGCTACGAGGAAATTGTTTTATGTGTGGATGGAACTGTAGGGAAAGTAGAGATTTATATATTTTTTTTCCCACACAGTTTGGTGAAGATTCAGCCTTCAGGTCTTCTGTCAAAGGATCCAGCACCAGAAACACTGGAAACAGATATACCATTTAGACATCTTGGTCTGGATACACTTTCTACCCGGTGAAAAATGTTCCTTTTCCGACAACAATGCAAGCTTCAAAGCTTAGTTATTGAGAAAAGTGTTCAGTTTCTACGTGACAGAAACCTGCAACTCACTCGTGCAAGCAATTCTTCCAGGCACCTACGTCGTGTCAACGCTCAAAACTGTTGCTTTAATCCATAATCATCCTAAATACAAGAATCAAGTTGCCACGCTTTACTGCACTCCAGTTACCTAGCAACATCCATTCACAAAATGCCATATAAGGCATAATGCAGTATGGAGACTGAATGTACTCTCAGATTCAGAACGAGGCAGCGAGAGAGAGACAGAGGGAACATTAAAGAGACGTGGCTTTTCAGAGACGGAATAACAAACCAGGAAATACGCTGTTTGTGTGTGTTAGAGCTTTAGAAAGGCAAAACAGGAGCCTGTGGTTTGCTCGGCAGGTTGCAATTATAACACAAAGACGTCAATTTGACACATTCCTTGTCATTTTCCATGCAAGAAAACCCAATTAAAAGAAGTGTTTGTCTCCTAGCATGTGACTTGTTCAGTCAGTACTCTTGTTTGTAAAGTTTCAGAGGCAGTAAGTCTGTTTAAGTCTTGCGGCGGGTTCGGCATCCCACACGGTGTACCGCTGCTGTCATGGACTGTTTCAGATTACCATGTCATTTAGATACCAGCTCCTGCCTATCGTTTAATCCCGCGTATTCCCCGTCTTCCTTCATCGTGTCTCCGTTGTCGGTGAGTGGTTCAGCCTGCCGGTCAGCCAGCCAACAAACCAACCAGCCAGCCAATTACTCATCTCAGTGGGGGCAGACTAAAACTTGGTCTCTTCCCACACCTAATGCCTAGCAGATCTCAAGGCTTACAACACAGGCAGTGATGGGAACACACAAGCACAAGACAGCTTTATATACTGCAGATTTTGGCTTCAGAAAAAATAAATAAATAAATAATAACAAAAAAAGGTGATTGATGAAACCATGTCTCCACGGCAACCATGGATATTGCCTTTTGAAGAAGACTCTGCTCTTGTCTTTTCTATTCTACTCTAATCAACTATTGTTGTATTCTTAGATTTTGCGGTATCAGACTTGTTGATCCATATGTGCAGTCATTTCAGATAAGCCTTTCCTTCAGCCTGCAGAGGGAAGGTGTTGGCATTTACTGTTTCAAACATTGTCAGAAAAGTTCACAAAAAGGAAGTTATCAGGTCATGTTTTGAAAAAAAAATTTTTTTTTATCCACTTACTAATTGTTGAATTCTGCGCCAACATTGTAGGGCTTTGGTACGTACATTTCTAAAGTCATTACTGTCATCTCTCTGTTTCACTTATGACTTATTTGCTTGAGTTATCCAGAGAGTTTTCATTACTGACGTGGTCGTGTTGATTGTGAAGAGATCTGTGAAGAGAACAGATGGGAAAGTTAGTGGATCTGAAGTGGTTTAAAAAAAAAAAAATGACATGGAAGAGAAGAAATACTCATGCACGGGAGAGACTTTCAACAACTGGTCATTTGTTTTACCATAATTTTGCATATAAATCATGCATTTATTCTCTCGGTTTAGGAGCTCTGGAAAATGCACTCAGGCAGGGGAAAGCCCAGGATTACTGTGCACTGTGTGTGTGTTTGTGTGGCACTGCTCCTCACAGCAGTGATTGGACTTGAGCTTGAGTCTCGGTGAATCACATCGTGATCTCATGCCACTTATTCTGGGCCTATGAATTAGGGGAACCTCAGGGAATTGCTCACCTATCAGCACCACCTCGCTGTTCACAAGTTTCTTTTCTTTTTTTTCATCACTGAACAGCAGCCGCCTCTGGTGTCCAGTATTATATTGCTTGCTATGGGACTATATTGATCTGTATAGAATGGATCCATCATATTATTGCGGACATCTATTTTTGCTGAAATAAATGCTGAGAAACACTGTACAAACATTCATCTATCATGATGTGATCTTTTTGGTGGGGCTCCCAGTACTCAAATTTAGTTTGAGGAACACTTGGAAGTCTTACTAGGTGTTGTGACTGAAGACATGTAGATTTAACAGATGATGAGAATCAAATATACAGGCCATTAATATTCACATTAAAAAATACCACTGTAGACCAGGGGTCAACACTTACAGTGCACACTCAAAAACAAAAAGGAAATTGGGTGCTTACAAAAGTGTTATGTGTAATTTCACTTAAATAATTTTATGTTTTCAAGGTGAACATGATTAAATCAGGCAGGATTTGAATTATTTTCAACCATTTAACATGTGTTCACTTAAGTCATGTAGATCTAACATGATGCACTCAAGCAATACTAGTGGTTAGATTGCTGGTATCTAATCCGACGGTATTGAGCTTTCGGAGTGGCTTGGTCTGAACTACCTTGTTAATTTTTTATTTGATTTCTATCCTAAAGAACAATAAAATAGTACGTGAGACTGCCCTCTTGTGGCTTTAAAACAGGAAGAAAACCTTTAAGTTCACCAGCACATTATACTCCTCTATCAAGAGGAACTTGAGTACAAACACAGCAGCACCAGTGCTCTGAGTGTACACAGTACTGTGTGAAGGAATGGGTGGGCCAAATACATTTACCCATGTGGGACCAGCACAGTAAAAATTATTATTATTAACTTAATTTGCATGGTTTGGACCAATACAGTTTACTGGGGTAATGGTACAGCTGTAAAATTAGTTGGACCCAAATGTAGTAAATTAGTCCAAAGAAATCTCTTGAATCTTGTTGGAACTAAAAATTACTAATTAGTTTGGCCAACAATATCAAGTTAATTTGGGTCCAACTGTAGTAATTAAGTAGAATTAACATTCAGAAATGAAGAACATTAAGTTGGACAAACAGAATTGCATTAGGTTCAAATACAGCAATTTAATCAGGTGGAAATCCATTCCATTATTTTTTTTATGTTCATTCAACAAGCTACTTTTTAGTTTTAATACAGTTTAAAATGTAAGCATCCGTACCAAGTGTTTGGACTGTATTTGAATCCAGGTTGATTTTTGACTTTCAATCTAACTTCGCTAGCTAGTACTTATAAAGTTATGCTAGTAGTCCACATTACGTCTGGAGTCATTTCCTCCGAGTTTTGACCAACTCTCTTTAAATAATTGTAAATCTCCATGGTCTAAAAATCAAGAGCACAAACATTGGGTTTTAAAAAGTGGCAGAACCTTATTTTTTTATTAGTGAACAACACAAATAGCTTGTCATGCTGCATGAATTGTCCGAGCCGTTTTCTCCGACAGGTTAAATTCAGTACAGGGCAGGTGACCGACCGGTGTGTATGGAGGGTCTGGCGGAGGCGGTATTGGGAAAGAGAGGGAGGGAGAGAAGCTTTCCGGAGCCTAACATGATTGAGAGAACTTTATGGGGCCTAACATGATTGAGAGAAGGCCAGATTTGGGTCCACAGACCCCTGTTTGCCTACCACTGCTGCAGATTGCGCTTATAAATTGTCTTCTAAGTCATGAACTGCTCTTTTACAGCTTCAGTTTCTCGGAAATCTTAACCTCATAATGTCACACAAGGTCTGAAGCTATTGAGCCTTCCCTTCTCCTTCCTGCAAAATTTTGTTGCCAAGTGATTTTGGCTAAAGCTTCTCTCTCTGGCTCAAATTGTATTTGTTGCTTGGCAACATTAACTTAGTGAACATCTTAACAGGAAGCAACTATCGAGGCTTCAGTGATTTAATGACACAACTCTTTTTTTTGTTGCCTCTGCGCCAGGCTGTCAGCTCGCTGCATGACATCCTGCTACCTGCAGCGTCCCATCTCATACTCATATTGTCTCTCTGGGATGCAATTGCTTGTACATAATAGTGTGCTGGGGTTGCGGATACTCGGTTCTCAAGCTGCGTGTGAATACAGCTGTAAGGATACAGTTCTACCAACTGTATCAGTGCCTGTCAGACATCGTTGCACTTAACCCTGACATTAATTATAACAAATACAAGCTATAAAATTTCACACTTGGCTTAACACAAGTTTAAAGTAACCCTGTAGCTGCATCTGAAAGCTTAAATGTGCAAAATCGGTCCTTGCAAAGATAAAAGAAGCACAGATTTGGAGTTATATTCGGATGTCCAGAGCTGCCTAAAGTCATTCATGTCCAGTTTAAACAAGAGTCAGAGTAGAGGTTGGACACTGCTGCTAATTCTACTGTATTTTCACAGCTGTGAATCTTGGCATGAGCCTCGATGTATTATTTGCAGAAAACACAAAATACACTCAGGGTGTTAAAAGAGCTGCAATGTGGAGCCTGAAATAGGCCAGCTCTCTGAATATACAGGCTCTCCACCTATGTTTTATTACAGATCCACACTTGGCTCCCTAAACCAGGACCGCCCAAAATAGGACCTGTGGGCAAAATCAGCTGAATCCAAGCTGCCTGAAATAGGACCGGTGGGCAAAAACCAAATCAAAGTGTTACACAGAGTATAAAATGCACTGTTTCTTTTTTTGATACTTTAAATTTAATAATCCGCTATCAGATTTACTTGAAGAAATGCTTCGGGAGCAATTTTCCAGCAACAACATTTGATCAAAACTTTTAAAGTCTAAAAACTACTTATTCAGTAAAAATACATATTCAGTTATATAGGCTTGTGGTGTACTTTAATGGACTTCAGCTCCTGGAAGAAAAGAGACCAGAGAGATGCTTATACCGTCCTGCTGCAATTTCTCTCGCCTGATAGTTTGATAAGCAGACGGAGCCGCCACGTTATCTCACTTTCTTCATGTTAGGGGCCATTCTATTCAAATATATCCATCCAGGAAATATTAGGGCTGCTGTGGACATCTTTCACATTGACTCATGACATGTATGAGTTGTTATGCCTTTAGCTCCGTCGGCCACTCTAATTGGTTGAATGCATTTACGCCTCTACTGATTCTGTCCAGCCCATTTTAATTGCTGAACTTATATGAGATGCTGCCAGTAAAGCAGAGGTCTGGAACAGAGTGATGGGAGGAACTTCCTGCAACTAATCACGCCAAACAGCTCTACATTTGGCTCAGAGTTGTCTATTCACGTGACACAATATTGCTCAAATTAAAAGCTGATTTGCAGAGCAGCTATTCAAGGCCTTTAGGACAATTAAATGCAAATTTATGTGAATATTTCCATCCATCCAGGTCATGGTATGTCTAAAACAATACTGAAACAACTGGACTTGTTTGATGTTTCACCACTCGTCCAAGCGGCTTCAGTTTGTCTTTGTTTTAGCACACGCTCTGTGCACAAGTACACATTTCCTAAACTTGTGCAAATGACACAAAAGTTATATGGGTGAGTAAACGACCGTATTTTATGCTAGAAATAAAGCCCAGGTTTTAAAAAAACAGTAGTTCCCCTTTAAAGGCCTTGAATAGCTTCACGGAAACCAACAATTTCCTGCCTTAGTTAGAACGGTTTCTGTATTTGATCAAAATTTAATGACAGGTTTGTTTCTTAAATGTCAGCCAAACCTTAATAACTTATATCTGCTGTATTCAAGGGTGATGGTTGATTAATAATTCAAAGACAGATGCAAAATAATTAGATTCTCTTACTTAAAGCGGCAAATTATATTTCCATCCGGTAATTGCGGCCACTTTATTGCACACGATAACCACATGTAAGCAGTTAATCATAAACAGACGCAACACGACGCTCGGTGAAAAGCCCTTCATATTGATTTTAAATCACTGCGAGCCTCGGCCCCTTGTGGCTCATTGCTTTTATAAAACAGTGGTAATATGATACAGCACTGTAATCAAACAGAGGGCGGGTGTGAGAGTGCACAGCGGCATGCAGGAAAACCATAAGGCCTCAGCGTCCTTTTATAGCAAATGTTCAAGAATTACTTTTTGCACATAACTGATTTCACACAAGCTACTTACCATCCTTTCGACAAATAGTATAATTTTAAAATAATTTTCTATTTGTACTGCCATCCATTTTCTAAAAGCATGCTATGTAATTGTTGGATCCCTTCTTTTGAAATCATCTTACTAAGAAACCTAAAGGGGATTTGGCGGCCGTTGTCACCAGGCAACAAAACCAATCTCGGCCGAAAATAACTTCTACGGGTTCACTTCAAGGATGTTTGATGAAGCTTTGGTGGACCTGATGAGCCTCGAGGTGACCCGCCAGAGAACGTAGGAGATGCAGAGATAGTAAGATGATTTGATGACAGAGTGACGGGCTGGCCAGCTTCCTGTTCTCTAACAGACTGTTGTCAAACTCAGTCGGTCTTGGAGAATCCCAGTGCTGCCATCTGGGTTTAACTGGAGCTTCATCCTGGCGCTGCCAACTGGAACAGATGGAATAAGGATACTATGTCACTGTTACAGTAGAATGAAGCGGAGCCGCGGCATCAGAGGTCACTATAAGCCGTGACAGGATCCACACTTTATTTAGGAGGAGTTATAAATCCATATTTCAGAGGCCAGCTTCATTCATTTAGTTGTGCTTTTGTCATAATGTTGTCATGACCTCCCACTCAAGTGGTCCACGCCTGGTAATCTTTCTCATGCAGTGTAATATGTGCCTACGCTGTTCGAATTGATTGAAAACACATCCTGAACTTAATCTTTAGGAAACATTTACTATAGCAGATAATTGGGACGGAGGATACTGAACACCATTTAAAATATCCTGTCATCAGAGATCTGGTCTAAATTGGCAGGAATTTGATTTATTTAATTGTATTGTTCTATTTTATTTGATTTTATTTGTTGGCCACACATTTATATCTGGAAGCTACCCACTGCCACAAGCCCGTTTCTTCGATCTCAAACCGACATTGGTGTACTTTATATTTGAGTGATTTATAGAAATGTAAAATGTTGATATATATATTCTGGAGTTGGACAATTTGGACTGCTAATCTTTGCTAATCCTCATGTAATGTGTACCTGAGGTGGGCAACAAATTGCACTTTAGATCAAACCACAGAGTCGCGGAGAAGCTGGTATAAAATGGTATTAAACCAGTTGCTGGAACTTAAGCTAATAATTAACTGCCAGCCTGTTCGTGCTCAGTCGCCCAGATGGAAACCGAAGAAGGTGACGCATGTCATGTCAAGTGGATTTATTGCTCTACAGATTAAAACAGATAAATGCAACTAACTGGCGAATGGCTGACTGTGTATAAACCAATGAGACCTAAGAGCCTCTAAATACTTCAAACTCTAGAAAAGTCTGCCCACTTAAAGGGAAACTACTGGTTTTTTTTACAACCTGGACCTTATTTCTGGCATAAAATACGGTCGTTTACTCACCCATATAACTTTTGTGTAATTTTGTATTCCTTCGGGAGATAATTAGAACAGCGTATATCCATGTAGTGGGAGTGACTGGGGCACCGAAACGCAGCCTCTAAATAACGTATTATCTGCCGCAAAACTCGTTCATATAACAAAAGTTATATGGGTGAGTAAACGACTGTATTTTATGCCAGAAATAAAGTCCAGGTTGTAAAAAACAGTAGTTCCTCTTTAAAGTTCACATGACACTAAATTCACTCAGTGAGTTTTTTTCAGGTGATACAGTATGTATTGCACAACATGCCAACTACCAGTTTTACCAGTATCTGATCCAACCCTGACAAAAAGGCATTTTGTAGGTATTTGTATTGTAATATTTGTAATTTCCTTGAAAATGATTTAATAATGTTGATGACTCATCCTGCACTTAGGGGCTTACAAAGAAAGGATCCATTAAATCTTTGACATACACCTCTCAGAGTCAGATTGTCTTACAGCAGATATTGCACACTAGGGGAATATCTGCTGTATTAAAGGGCATTATCCTGCTGTTACCACTTGCCAAAGAAAACAATATTAAGACTATTAATTTACACAGACCAGCCACAACATTAAAACCACTGACAGGAGAAGTGAATAACATTGAACCATCTTGTGGCAATACAATGTTCTGCTGGGAAACTTCTGAACCTTCATGTGGATGTTACTTAGACACGCACCATCCACCTCGACCAGACCAGACACCCCCACCCCCACAGCGTAGCAGTGACACTACTTGATGGCAGCAGCCATCAGGCACACACACAAAAACCGTTTAGGAACAACCAAAAAAATAACATCAAGAACAGCACAAGGTGTTGACCTGGCTTCCAAATTCGCTAGATCCCAAAATGATCAAGTATCTGTGGGATGATCCACAGTGGCCCCTCCCCTCAAACCATAGGACCCAAAGACCCCCACTAACAACATTGTGTTGCCAGACACCACAGGACACCCTCAGAAGACCCATGTCCATTCTCTGATGAGTCACAACTGTTTTGGAGGCACAAGGGAGACCTACACAATATTGGGAAGGTGGTCATAATGTTATGCCTGATTGGTGTATATTTTAAAGCACAATGCAATCAAAATCTAAAGGTTTTCTCAAACCATTACTCAATTTTCCTGGTGACACCTGACGGGTTCCCCTGGATGAGTCATGACCATACGGTTCAATGAAAACTGAAACATTAATCACTACTCCAGTAAATTGGATGACCCTTAAGTACAACATGGCATGGCAGATCTTTTGGAGTCAGCTTTTCTAACCCTAGCTAACGTTAAACTAGCATCCGTACAGTGTGAAACAGTAAATATACTTTGACAGCATGTTTAACAGCAAGGCTAGCTGACGACCTAGCTATGTCATTGTTTCAAAACGTCCAAGAAACATCTGCATTTAAACTATTTGGTGAATAGTGCCATTATATGCAAGTAAATTTAAAGCCATCACTATCAGCAGTGGTCCTGCAGAAAATAATGAATTAGACCGAGTTACAACTTCAGTGACAGGACATTGATCATCATTTTTCTTGGATGGCACATTCACCTTTCAGGTTCCGATTTCATTTCGGACACTGAAATGTTGGTCAAGAGGAGAATGAAGATGAGTAGGGACGCATTTATTCTGGGCACGATGCCAAATGCTGGAAGTCTTTGGCAGTGGGGACAGCTGCTGATAATGTTGGCGACTCTCAAACACACAGCTCATCGTCTGGACATTACTGCTGCTACTGCTGGAAGGACTGTTTTATGTAATGAAAGGGTTGGCCGGGTGACCTTAAAATCAGTGATAAAGTTTTCTGGGATAATTATCATTGTATATTAGTCATTTTTAAAGTTTGACTCAAATATTTACAGTGTAAACCACTGGGTAGTAAATTATATTATTATAAGCGGATTTAAAATCACGTACTAATGTTTTAGGTGCAAGTCCTAAAGTCCTGTCTTTCAAATTCCACCGATGATAAGGATTAGGAGACATTATATAGACAGATTACCCGATTCACCTTTCCCGACAATCAGATGAGAACTTCTTTCTGTACTGAGGTTAGGATTATCTTGTAATGTGAGATCCCCAGATCCATTCTTATAGGCGGTTTAGACTTCTGCATTGTATTGATGCAGAAGCTACAGCGTCAGCGCAAAGCCGTAAACGCCGTAACCTGACGTGCACCTCCCCAGAAAAGTAACTACGCACCGGGGTGACACAGACCGCAAGAGCTATGATTGGTCGTCTTGGTAGTAGTGTGTTTCTGCTTTAGTATTTCCGGCTGCTTCTCCATCTCCACAATTTTCAAATTGATTGTTTTGGTTTGATAAAGATGAAACAGATCGAGGAACGGTTAAATGGTGATGTTCAGAGATGCAAACATTTGTATGACTCGTCTTTGGCGAAATTTCGGCAAAAGTTTCAGTCGCCATTGTTGAAAGTGAAGCAGGAAGTAGAAACAAAAATTAACCCGACTGGCAAAAAAGACACAGCGCCGACTAGCCTTTGGGTGGTGTTTTACAGAGTGAGCCAGACTGACGGGTGCACAAGTATAAATGACTTGCACCGGCGTAGGCTACTTACGTAAATTACGGCGTCTATGTCCCGCAGTACTATAAAAGACCCTTTACACCTCCTGAACAGTTTGCTGGCTCATATCAAACATTTAAAATCTGGATGATTAGTGCCTTCACCGCAAGCATTGAGAGAAACTAGTTTACAAGGACATGGATCAGATGGTGCTGTTGTCAAGCAGCGGTAAACATTAGTCCTTGACTCTAATGTTAGCTACCACAGTGCTGTTGACGGATCAGTCAAAACTTTATCCCCAGTTTGTCATGTATGTGTTATGCTATTGTTTTTACACAATAAAATGCGTGTTTGAGATTAGAGAGAAGACTATCTGCGACGTTTTTCCTTAAGTTTGTGATGCAACCTGATTTTAAAATTGGGTAAAAACCCTGCAGTCTGAGCCAGGTCTAAAGTTCTTCATTTTTGCCTTACAGAGGCCAGCTGTTACTGGCTGAATCAGAGGACTGATGAAGGTTAAATGCTTATTTCTTTCTTTGCTTATTTTTTAATAAATCATCCAGTCCACAGATTAATTGTTGAATTTTGGTCCACAGATGTTTCCCCAAAATAAATATTTTTGTAGGCACCTGCATGGTGAATTACATGATCTGCAGGCAGAGTGGAAACACTAGCTATTGAGTTGTTTTTTGTTTTTTTTCAAGAGGTATGGCTAAGCTGTTAACATGGATTAATTTATTATATTATAACAGCTACTACCACTACTTATAACTTATAAACCCTATAAACCCAGTGTTTTATTAGAAGAGCATTTAGAATAACTCAAACATTTGCATCAAGAAACCTTCTCGTTCAATCTTTCATCAAGACTGGGCTATTCTTGTCCACCATAAATATATATATTTCTTTTATCCTCGCAGGGAAAGATGGAGGCAGCATGGCAACAGAGAGACAGTCTCCACTTCACGTGTGCGTGCGTGCGTCCGCCCCGCGCGTGCACGCGTGTGCATTGTGACCCAGCGTGATAAAAAAGACGACTTCCTCTTTCTCCCTTTCTCTCTCTCTCTCACAAACTCCGCGCACAATCACAACGCGCACCGATGCGCACGCGTAAACGCGTCTACCCCTTGCGTCCTCGTTCCATCTTCATCCGTCTCTCCACTACACACACACTCTCCCTCTCTCTCCCTCTCTCTCTCTTTCTCCACGGGGGACAGATGGGAGGAGACGCTGCTGCTGAATGTGTTTTTTCCCGCAGCGGGTTTCTCAGTAACGGAGAAGGAGGAGAAGACGCGCGTCGCTCCTCTCCTTCGGTCACGGATCCTCCGGTGTGATTTCCACAGCCGACCTCTCTCCGTCCCGTTGTGTCCGCGTCTTGGCTTTTTTTTTTCCCTTCTTCTTCTTCTTCTTCTGCTTCTTCTTCTTCTCACATGGACCGAGGAGATCTGTCTGAGAGCAGCGTGTAGTCTGTATGACTTTGGATTTAAAAGCGAACGATCCTGAAATGAATCGCACAGCCCGGGTTGATGTGCTCATCTCATCCGTTTTCCGGCCCCGGGGGTACCAAAGATGCGGCTGGTGGTAGCGCGGGTACCTGTCCTGGTTTCGCACCGGCTCGGTTCGTCCCGGTAGTCTGATCCTGCCCGGTGCTGCGGTGTCCACAGGGTCCACCAGAGTGATTTTTTATTTATTTTTTTTGTTCTTTAAAGCCGGATCCGCCACCAGCAGCCTGACAGATGGATAACTACTCTACTTTACAATGTAAGACAGACACATACCTGCTGCAGTATTTCTCATTCAGGCTGCCTTAAATGGTGGGCATCCCTTTAATGAGTAATCTGTAGTAGCAGTGTGACCTTATTGCACAAAATGTCATCTCCTTATATTTAAATGTCTCATAAATCTGCTCCCGTTGGCTTGGGGAGGCATTTCTTGATGTTTTGTCATGACCATAATTTTTTTTATTAGCCCAGTTTAATGCCACTACTTGAATGACATTATCCAATCTTTGCATCAGCCTTGCTGCTTGAGCAGCAGCACTGTGGCTCTGTGTGGAATATACATGTATGCATATATATATAGCAATTCTGCACATCTTCCCTTCATCTCGTCACAGACCCTCAAACACGGGGCCTTTAAAGCTTTGTGATGAGCTAATGAAACAGCCGTGACTGCAGGAGGGGAGAGAAGTGGAGGAAGGAGGGAGGGAGGGGGGGGCTTCAATGTGTGTGTGTGTGTGTGAGGATGATATATGATGCGGTGTCACATACCCTCCTGGTTTGACACGTAGCCCGCAGCCGTTTCTGCCATCATAACTTCATGCTTTCATATAATACACCCATCGTGCATGCACACACACACACACTAGCACACCTGTTAAATCCAGCAGCCCGAGGTATTGCAGCTTATTAGCCTATCCCGCCCATTATTTAGCCGTATCAGTGTGTCACGCTCGTTACAAGCTTGTTATGACAAAGACTTGTAAACCATACGGCTAAGTGGTTTACTGCTGCTGTTATACACCTGCAGAAGGTTAAAGCCTTTTATTGTCTGGATCATAATTTTTTCCAATTGTTGTTGTTGTTGTTGTAATTTCAGGCCCAGTGTTTTGTGTTTGTGGTTTTTCCTTCTTTCTGACCTGCAGGGAACTAAAGCAACGAGCAAAAAAAAAAAAAAGAAGCTTATTCTAATCAAAGGGAATACTTAATTACAATCTTCAATGCAACATATTTCAAAGCTACTCTGTGCGTGCTGCTGCTAAGATCGCTTCTATTAATACATCTTCTCTTCGGCGGCGCTTTTGCGGCCGCTGCTAACGACCTTATTTTCTATCACTTAGCAAACAGGCTGTTTATGTGTCGTCGGTGTTGTGTCTTTGGCCACATAGACCACAGCGGTCCAGGGTTCAGTTTGCATGCACACTACATGCAAGTAAGTCTCCGGACACATAGACTAATCCTCTGTGTTTCCTGGAGACGTGCATTAGGAAGTGTCATCTCTTCCTTTGTGCATATGATTTCTGCTGCTAGTTCCGTTTCTTGGACTCTACAGTGATTTCTGAGACTGCTGAAATTGGTAGAAGTGTGTGGAAATGGCAACTAAATATACTTACACAGTTGTTGGTCATTTCGGAGGTTTGATTTTTATGGAAAGAGTTATTGTACTTTTTCCTTCGTGCATTCATAGTGACATGTGTACATGTTAATTATTTTGCACTTCAGCCAGTTTTCAGCAGGAATCAGTACACATACATTTTTCAAATATCTTGTGCAGACACCTTGTTCAGTTATTGTGTATTGTTATTTATGAAAACACATAGCTGTTGAAATCACCTTTACATGATCTGCATGCAGCTCCTACATTCATGCTCATGCATCAGTGGTACCCCTACACATCTGGCATTTTAACTACATTCTGCTGATCTGGCTTTTCCTAACGGAAATACTTTTTGTAATGGAGTGTTTTGTTTTTTTACTACATTATGCATTAAACTGCATTTACTGGAAAGGAAATTGATAATTCTTCCACCCCTGCTCAGCAGTGCTTTGAGGTATTTGGTGTCTCATTATGAAGCAGGCAGGTTACTCCAGTAATTGATTGGCGGATCGACAGACACTTTTTATCATTTTTATGGTGATGTTTTCTTTTTCTTTTTTAATGTAATATGGCCAAACATTCTCCAGTTTCAAGATTTTCAAATGTAAGAATCCCCCACCCGCCCGCCCCCATCTAATGACAATTTCTTCGGGTTTTAGACTGACAACAAATGACCAAATAATTACTACGAAAATGACAGTTCAATCAATACCAGAAGATCTAATTATTTACTCCCTCACTCTGTGGGTCCTTGGTGGTTCCCCATTTGTGAGACATAAATCCGGAGAAAGACTGATAAGCATTGTCCATTTATGAGCCCCCAGTGACGGTGAAAGTAATAACAATATTGATATATCTTTTTACACGGGCTTAAACCAGATGCACACGATCCTGTCATTGTCTCTTTTCCATTTCCACCCCGCGCGCTGTACCCATTTCAGTCTAACTATAGATGTACTCGCTGGTGTAAGTCCTTTTATGTCAGTCTAAATTAAGCACCCCCGGCGTTGAGTGTAACGTAAGAGGCTTCAGATCCGCGACACGATAAATGCATTAACATTTCCTCTTCAAAGAGCAAACTTGCATGCGGATGGAGGAGGAGGAGGGTTGGCTCGGGCTCTTGTTGCCGCTCCACTCCAGCTCTGACAGGACACTGCTGTTCCTGCTGCTGCTGCTGCTGCTGCTGCTGATGCTGCCGGTTGCCTAGTGACTGTATCCATGGAACCGGCTCCCATCGTCATGGTGATGGGCCAAGGGAGAGAGAGAGAGAGAGAGAGACCCAGTGAGGGAACCGGTGGTGGTGGTGGTGGTGGGGGGGAGTGGAGTTTGGGCAGAGATACCAGTACATCTGCAGTGTGCGCTACGATGATGAGGATGAATTGTGATATTATCCAGGGTGATGATAAAGATTGCGGTGCTTTTATTGGGATAAATCGCTGTTGTCAGATGCGGCGACGTCAGCCATGATCCCGGTGAAGGGTATTAAGGACGTCAAGTTTAATTACGTTGATCTCGATTTGGCCACTTTACAGCGTCGTGTCATGTTTTCGCCAGAAAATGACCACAATATAAATCAAATAGGTCAGTGCTGCACTTTAAAGAAACGTTAACTGTTGGCACTGCTGACGGATGGATAATTGATGGACGGGTGGATTGTAGAGATGCACATGCTGCAGATTAAAGCTACAGCAGTGATTAACACGAAAGATGAATCTGTAAATAGTCTGATAATAAGCTGATTGTCGTTTTTAATACAGTCTGTGAAACTGATAGTCGTATAAATGGAATATATTTGCACAAAACAAGACTCTGCACCCTTTAAACTTTTTAGTTGGTTAGCCAAGAAAGGCAATAAAAAACAATTAGTTCAGCAGAGTTTTGAGAATTTTCTGCCACTTGGATGTTGTCCTCCTTGGCATCAATAATTATTTATAATTTGACCTCAAGCTGACTTTTTCTTTTTGCAACCAACTGTTAAGGATTCGGCATGCAGTATGACTTAAAGCTACATTTAAGCTTTTTCTTTTTTAAACCACCAAATCCATGCTAGGAAGCCTTTGCAGGATTTTAAAGAAGCAGAAAAGAGCAGAGTGGAGAGATGAGTGTAGTCGAAGGGGGAGGGAGGAAGAACAGACAGAAATATTATCGTCTTCGTCACGGTACGTACTGTACTGTTGGTTCACGCATGGCTGCATGAAGCTGTTCCAAAACCGGTCTCTGAGAGGATACATTCATCTCCGTCATTTTGTCCATTTATCCGGTTTAATGCGATTTCTTTATGTTTTTGTTTTTTTTTTCTCTGCAGAGTACAGATTCACATAGGAGCAGCCGTTCTGCCCCTTCTCCAGCCTCGGTGACAGTGTTGCCACCGTTGCATCATACACATTATTCTCTCGAGGGTGACATAATTATTTGGCTTGGGTTGGGGATTCTGGTTCCTTCACAGTCTTCAAGGGAAATTAAATTCAGTGGTGAATTTAATGGACGCTGTGTGCTCAGTCTTAATCGTGATAGGCAGATCTTGCTTGCGTGGAGCAATCACAGTGTGGTGTGCAGTAGGAAGGTTGGAATAAATTACTATAAAGTAATTGCCTTAACAGGGTCAGTGTTAAAACAATTCCTTAATAGGATGTATGGATCTGGTTCCAATTTGACAATTTTCACCTTTTTTCTGATTTGTTTAATTGTAAACGAAATCTCTTTGGGGCTTTACTGTTGAGGACAGTTGAAGACGTGTGACCAAGTTATCCAAGAAATAATGAAAGAAGCAAATCATTCTTAACTGCATCTCTACTTTACAAGATTTCTGAGAAGATTCACCGTACTTTTTGTCATGTTAGTATTGCTCAGATGTGACAAGGCGCTCGAATGCATCACAATTTTTAACTATTTTCAGTCAAACATCTATAGATCAAATCAATTACCTGCTCATTAACTATAATTTCACTTCTTATTATAATGAAAAGACACTGTACCTCCATTGCTTTCAGTAGTTGCCACAATTTCATCCAAAGTTGCGCGGCACCTCTTGCAGCGGCGTCATCTGACTCCTCGGGCTCCACTTTAAGCCTCAGCCACCTCAGCTGTGGTCCACCAGGCAGGAATCTTCTTTGTGATTCATTGACGGGACAGGGTCGAGGAGCCGCCGGTATCTCTCTGTCGCAACGGCAAGTCTCCCCTCATTTATTGTGACAGCTACAGGAACATTTAAGAAGGTGACCTGTCACTGACAGGGATGAAGCGAAGCCTGGATATTGCGGCTGCGATGTGCCAAGTTTTGGAGGCTGTTCAGGGGTGTGGAAAACAGGACAGCGGTGGAGCGGGATGGCCACCAATCTGGTGCACGTAGAAAGGAAAATGAGCATCTGTTTGGTTGAGTATAATGTGGTGTATTTTGTACGAATGAACACATTTGGCAGAAACAATAGGCAACCGTGCAGCTGTTAAAGAACCTGGCAGGACTGTAGCAAGGTGTTTCACACTGTATAGTCGGCTCTGTGTGTGTGTGCTGATAGAGTCTTTCACACTTGACCAATGTGTCACACGGTATGACCCCGTGTTATTGCTGAATCTGCTGGGTTGTGTGTGTGTTTCCATGTTGTTTCCATGTTGCCTGTTGACTCTGTTTCCTCCTGCTGGGAATTGGCCACACATTACCTACATTTTTTTATTCCCCAAATTCTCACATTCCCATAGGCATGCTGAGATTTTGCTTATTCACCTCACCTGTTTAGAGAGAGAGCGAGATTTTACATACATGGCTTCCTTTACTCTTCTTTCTAGCCACCTGTAATTTCTGGCTAAAATGTCGGGGCTATTGTCCTCAAAAGAGTGTCCCTTGTTCTTCCTATGATATTTATGCTTGTGCACACTTCATTGTATTGTAAGGTAATTTTACATACACCCATCAGGCAAAACATTACATTGACCATCTTGTGACAATACAATGTTCTGCTGGGAAACGTTTGGACTTGGCATTTATGTGGATGTTACCTAGACATGTACCACCCACCTAGACCAGACCCGGCACCCCCACCCCATAGCAATGACACTCCTTGATGGCAGCAGCCGTCCCCAGCAGGATGCAGTTTAGGAACAACTCAAAAAACATGAAGAACAGCACAAGGTGTTGACCTGGCCTCCAAATTCACTAGATCCCAAACTGATCAAGTATCTGTGGGATGATCCACAGAGGCCCCTCTCCTCAACCCATAGTACCCAAAGGCCCCCACTAACAACATCCTGTTGCCAGACACCACAGGACACCCTCAGAAGGCCCATGTCCGTTCTCTGATGAGTCACAACTGCTTTCGAGGCACAAGGGAGACCTACACAATATTAGGTTAAGCCTGATCGGTGTAAACAAATCCTGTTTTGCCCATCGGTTAATGCTCACAATGTTCAGTTGTAACTTCTTCGGCACCGGTCTGTTCAACCAGACTACAGGCTGAAAGAAACAAGACAGTAAGCGGGATAGGAACACAAGATTAACCTGCAACACGGACATTCTACCAATAAAGTTTGCAAGACATGTCCATGGATTTGCAAGCAATTTGTACTTCCTCTGTTGAAATAAACAGCAGCAACATTGCCAGCACTAAAGCCTCGATTTATGGGTTAACAAACTTATTTTTACTATAATTTAATGATGTCTCGCTCAGACATGAGATCATTTTCACCCCTACATCATTAACAAGGTATTGCACTTACCTATGATTAATAGCTGCTAACTTATTGTTATTTCTTGAAATGTGCCAAAAATAACACATTTTAATGCTATGTTCATTCCTAAATTGAAAGCACGTTCAACACTTTGAAACTTCGGTGTGGGTATCCCACCTAACGATGCTTTAATAGGTGTAAAAATTCACTAAAAAGACATGTGTCAGGTCAGAACTGAACCGGTGATTTCTTAAGTCGGAGTGTATTGTGGAACAGTCTCCCAGGAGATGAGAGGAGGGGAGGGGTTTCAGGTCTATCTCCATCCCGTGATGGTTGGTCCACGTGTTGCCGTGGGCGACCCAGTCTCATCTTAATGGCACTGCAGCCCGGCATGGCAACTGAGTAGGAGAGAGACAGGGAGCGCCCCTAAGGCCTCTGTTAGAGTCTTTAAAATCCTCTCATCCGTTTCAGGCTCTCAGCGTTTAACATAGAGGTAATTTGAACCCATTGAGTCTTTTAATAATGGCCGTTTCACTGTAGCAAAAATAACCACAGCCGCCATTAATGAGAGCACCAAAGAAATTGAATAAAAGCAGAACGCTTGTCTGCAGAGAAAGACACGGTGGGTAATGTATAACTGCAATTAACTTGTAATTGAAGTTAGTAGCATCCTCCACCGTCTCTGTTATTTTAGTGTAATTGTTCTGCATTTTGTGGCACGCCAAAGAAAGCCAGCAGGGAGAAAGTTTTGGAAGGCAGTAGAGCCGAGTGAACGGGAAGACAAAAGGGCAAAGAGGAAGAGGGTAATCTTTCTAAGTCGACAGCATCTGCCCGCTGTCCTGCTCTGTCTGTCTCAGCTCAGCTGTCACGACTATCAGACAGGAAGAGACTGAGAGATGGCTTGTGTCAGTGTTCACTCGGGTTCGCCGCTCTCTGACATTTTTATCACGTCAATAGGAAACTTTGTCTTTGGAATCACTGCCTCTTTGTCTTTATATGTTTGTCTGACATTTTTATTTTGTTACTATCATCAAATCTCACCAGTCTCTCTGTGTCATTTCATCTCATATGCGCCTAAACCTTTATGAACAAGTAGTGGTCTTCGTCTCAAACGTTACTCTTTTAGTAACATTTGGAGCCTTCAGATTTGGTGCGTTACTCCTCATCTCCGTACAGTATACGGTGAAGTGGTTCCGTTGTCGTTCATCTCTTTGCAGCTTAGAGTCGGTCGCTGGTGGACGTTCCAGGCTCTGGTTGCCTAGGTAGGGTTCCCAAGTGAAACAAGAAGAACGTATAAATATTGCTTGTGGATGGATGAGGGACTTCACAAGTTCAGATTTTTTTAAAGTCGACTACTGTGTGATGAAAGTCAACGATTAGTCGCTGGTGACGTCACGAATAAAACCACAGTAGAAAGTAATGCTCTGCAACAATGAAATCTATATTTTTGACCTGAATACATATGCTGAGAACAGACAGCTCATGCGCTACATACTGTGCGCTGCAGATATGTATAGCCTGTATAAAAACAGGCTGCAACTCAGCACAATCTATAGCATTTAAAGGGGAACTGCTGTTTTTTACAACCTGGACCTTATTTCTAGCATAAAATATGACCGTTTACTCACCCATATAACTTTTGTGTCATTTACACTCGTTCAGGAGATATTTAGATCAGCGTATATCCATATAGCGGGAGTGACAGGGCACCGAGACGCAGCCTCTAAATGATGCATTACCTGCCGCGAAACTCGTTCATTTCGCTAATATTTTGTTATGATACGCTCCTGAACGAGTGCACATGACACAGAAGTTATATGGATGAGTAAACAGTCGTATTTTATGCTAGAAATAAGGTCCAGGTTGTAAAAAACACTAGTTCCCCTTTAATGGTGCTCCACAGCGGTTGCAAGATGGGATAGTGTAGCCGGGTTAAGGAACATGCGGTATTTCTCTAAAGCCTTCTCCGTGTACAGCAGCTAAAGGTCTGATAACGTTAGACAATGAAATTCACCATCAAATTGTTGACGTGCAGCCTCCTTCTCTCTGTTACCACAGGGCATTTAGTGAAGTCGTCGATTGACTCCTGCAGAGGGGATTTGGACTGTTCCTCTGCTAGTGTTAGCGGATGTCCTTTCAGATGAGCGTGCATTGCTGTAGTGCTTTTCTTGTATTTCATTACTGACGTACATATTCTGCATGTCGCAGTAGAATGGGCTTCATCTTTAGTGAAGTATTTCCACACACTGAACCGCTGATAGTTTGCTGCAATAAATCACTGGGGTCCTCACCTGTCTTCCCTGAGGCATACATGCTGTTATTGTCAGAGATCAGTGACTGGTCGACATTGTACTTAAAGCGTCACAGCTGTGAAGTCGACAAACCGACTAGTCGACTAGTCTATACAACCTCTAGTACTGACAGTAGCTCATGCCGTCAGCTATCTCCTTGAAAAAAAAAAAAAAGATATATACTGTCAGCACTGCCACTCCATCTGGGTCCACCCGAGGCTCCAAGCCCGCAATCAGCATGCTGAATTTGATCATGCATGCCTTTCCCTGTGGTAAACATTTGTTGAACTCTGTTTGCATCATACGTTAGTCAACTCCCATTGGTTGTCGGCTTTAAAGTTGAGATGTACTTTTTTCCACTACAACTACCTCTTGTATATTTCCAACCAACAATGTTTAATACGTAGACACGGTGCGAGTAAAAGTGTATCTACAGTGTGCATCACACTTTTCATTTTTGTTCCCGGGTGTGAGCTGTAAGTGCAATTGTGCAGCTCAGGTTTGTTGCCATTTTGATGTCAGGAGCCATTTTGATGGACGTTTCTTCTTGGTTTGAGTCATGTATCAATCAGCCGCGTCGCTTACTCCCACTGGTCCTCTGATCTCAAGGTTGAGGTTAGTTCAACTCGGTATCCACCCATTTTTCACTGCCAAAGGTTTCACCAGATTTCATTAACATCACTTCCTGCGTGTTCCTCCCGTTAGTGAGTACATCCGGCAGCAGAACAGTGAATGTGGGTGATGTGTTTTTAATAGTTTGTCCTGGCGCTGACAATACAGACTACAGTGGGATTTGTTTAAATTTAATGAGAGAAATGTCACCAACAGTACCTTCTATTTATGTGGAAAATGTGTCTGTAAAGTCTTTGAGTATCTCTCTGCATGAAGTCCCAGCAAATACTGGCCAGCCAGCAGCGGCACTCCAACACTGCTCAGTGTATTACTATGAGCAGTGAGGTCATTTGCCAGAACTGTGAGGCTTCCACCAGGATCAGGGGAGGAAATGGAGACTTGGACTGATGCCACTTCCTCTTAAGGCTCAGAGGAAGGAAAGGATTTTAAGGCGGAGGAAGAGATTTCCCATCCTCCCTTCAGTGATGAATGCTTAAAACCTTGACAGCAGCAAAAGTCAAAAGGATGCAGTGGTGGAAGAAATACAATCTTATATGGAGAAATTATTATTTAGTGAACTGAAAGTGGATGTGTTGTTTTATTGTTGCAGCCAAGAGCTCATTTAATCAACTTTATACACCGATCAGGCATAACATAAAAACCACTGACAGGAGTAGTAAATAACATTGACCATCTTGTAACAACACAATGTTCTGCTGAGAAACTTCTGAAACTGGCATTTGTGTGGATGTTACTTAGACATGTACCACCCACCTAGATCAGACCAGACACCCCCACCCCATAACAATGATGGCAGCAGGCACACACACAAAAATGGTTTAGGAACAACTAAAAAAAAAACATGAAGAACAGCACAAGGTGTTGACCTGGCCTCCAAATTCCCTAGATCCCAAACTGGTCAAGTATCTGTGGATGCACTGGACCAAGCCTGATCCACAGAGGCCCCTCCCATCAACACAAAGAACCCAAAGGCCCCCCATTAACAATATTCTGTCGTCCATGTATAGTTTCTGATGAGTCACAACTGTTTTGAAGGCACAAGAGAGACCTACACAATATTAGGAAGGTGGTCATAATGTTATGTCTGATTGGTGTATACAGTTTAGTATCTTCTTGGTTTCCTGGTTATCCTTAACCTTTAATAATACATCAAAACGTGTTGTTCCTATTTGATGTTAGGAATCTGAATCAAATGTCCTGCATGCAAACACAACATTCATTGGCAGGACTTCATGTAAAATAAATCTGCTTAAATAAACTGCCATATGCTTTTAGTAAACTGCATTTACATTTGACAGAAAACCCGCACTGATAACTTTAATAATATCTGTTTTCCACATCATTAAAGTTCTTAGTCTGTGCTCTTCTTGCCCTGACAAGTCAGTGTCTGCTGGAGAAAAAGGTCTATTATTGCGTCTTACTGTCAAAAGAGTTCAGATTTATTATATTAGGGTGAAAGAGATAACGCTTTATGATGACAGGTGACATTTTAATAATATTCTTTAGCGCCGCTCTTCCGGCAAATGTCCTGCATGTCAACGTGTCCGACGTTCGGGATTTTACGTAAAAATAAATTGCGGCAATAAACTGCCACGTCCTCCTTTATATTCCGCTTAGCAAAGTGTGTTTGCCGAATGCTTTGTTGAATGATTGCGCCCATTCATGAGCTCATCTGTGGGATGAAATCTGGTGCGGTGATGTTGTTTGACAGTGTTTTTTCCTTACATTTGAGCAAAGTCCCGTGGGCTCACTGTACGCACCGATGTGTGCAGAATGTTAATAGGCCGCTACACGTGACTGAGGGAGACCTCAGACCTGTGTGTGTGTGCGCTATACTGTGTCACTGGACTCTAGTGAGTACCCATCCATGCATGTGTGTACGGAGTGTGTGGAGCTGCATGTGACTGCATATGAAAGTGCGTGAGAACCATACATACACACACACACACACACACTCAGAAAGAAAGAACGGACTGCTGACTGTGGATTTTCTCATTGCAACACTGCAACACAAGGACTTCCAACTCCGAAAAATCTTTTACATCGATCACTTTACTCATCTGTATGTGTGAGCTTTTATGTTTTATTTTTTGCGAGAGTGAGGGCATTTTGGTCGATCCCTGATCCTTCAGAGAAGCCAAACTGAGATTTAATTTCATTTTGTCAGACACTAAACTCTGATCCTTAAACCACTTATCCTGTGAAACCAAAATTAATATTTTCTGGTTACATAAAAGTCGCTCCCCTCCTACTTTCGCAATCACATATCCACCTTTGTAGATGGGAACCTTATTTTGACCATCTTTAGGCCGTTATCCTGTATCATAGGTTGCTGCTGCTGCTGCTACACAGCATAAGAGTCGCACGCTGAGAGCAACGACCCACATTAACTCTCCTGCTCCTCCTTATCTGACCTACAAACGTGAACATACGCCTTGTCCTTGCTGAACGAGTGTCCAAACAAACATTCACAGAGGAAAATTGCGCTGCTATAATTAGTTTACAGGGCGGATGGGTAATTCGCTTCTCAGCTGCAGCCCATCAAACAGCGTATACCTGCAAATGTCACCCTGGTGTGTTAAGATACGAGGTCCTTTGCAGTACAACAGGCAAGTTTATTCCCTTTGTTTTTACCGGTTTTTCTTGCTTTTAATTCAAAAAAAAAAATTAAAATGATGGCCTTGGACTGGAGGTCCTCACCCATAAAGGACAAACCGTGTGAGAGCCTTAGCTTGGATGCTGAATGCTTCGTCGACTTTTTATTTCGCTCTTCCTCGTCTTGTTGACTGTCTCATTATAGCGTGCACCACATCAGCATACTGTATGTGGACCAGCTGCTGCTGGTCTTATGGTCTCTATAGGTGTCCATAGGTCTGCCTGAATGGCAATATGTAGCATGTCAGCCTGTTTCTGCTGCCCTCAAGCCCTTAACATGCAGCCTGCAGCGTTTATTAGCAATTCAATTGTGCCTGTAGGCGCTGAGGAGTGATCTTCTTATACCTGCTTCCCGATGTATTTATCTTGATTCTCGGTATAGAGTACAATCTTTTTGGTTTAAAATGAACTAGCATCCAATGCTTTAAAGAAGAAGAGACGTTTTTTTTTTATTTTTTAATAGTTTCATTTCACTATTCTTCATCCAACTTTATTGGATTTTCTGTTGGTTCTGTTGGATATTATTCATTTGTGTATTGACACTAAATCAGATTTATGAAAGTGCCATGGAAAGTTTGAGTTTGAAATACTGTCCCCATATAAGCACAATCCCTGCTTGAAATATGAGATGACAATAAGAAACGTAAGAGCAAAAGTGTAGTTAAGATGGATTAATACGAGAAAAAGGGATCCTAGTCTAGTCTAAAAGGTGATGAAATGGAAATGTATTGATGATTTCACGATTTGTGGAAGCCTGCAAGAGTCTGTGCATGACATCATTTTGTCATGTGCATAAAACAAAGTCGATAAGAGAAATTAATCCATTTCATACATGTATATACCAAGACCTTAAAAAAAGGGTTTCCACTTACAGACCCAACAAGATGGCTGCAGCCTTGACAAAGAAACACTTTTTAGACATTGTGCTTTGTACAGAAGGATTCTGCCCACATAGACTTCATGGTGACTTGTCTGAAATCTAATCAACAAAGCCGTCAAACCTTTAGATATCTAACTTATTGTCTGAGAATTAAATTGTTGACTGGTTTGCATATTGATCAAACATTTCAGCATCTCTCAAATTTAACATGAAACAGCAACCAAACCAGCAGATCTTAAATGATTTGGCGTTACAGTCAAGTCAAATTTGTCCTGCTACACATGTTTTGCTATTGGCTTACATCTACCAACCTGTAACTAAACAGCATGTCTTTTATAGATTTAGATATAGATATAGATTATAATGACAGTGATATTGATTTAAAAAAGAAATTGGACCTAGCATGTCCCAGGTATCAACAGGCACAAGGACTTCCTGCTGAAACTTTTTCAGTGGGTGGTTTTTCAAATGTATGAAAGAAATATATGAAAGAAATAAATGAAAGGGGCCGCACGTCGCTGTACGGGTACTTGAGATGATGAAATACTTTTCATCACGGTGACATTCGGGGTGCAGAAGACGAATAATAAGACTGTGTGCACTTCTGCAGCGAATATGTGAGTCTAGGTAACAACCTGCAGCAACACAAAGTGTCACTTCACTCCTTGTTAGTTTGAGTGTGTATTCGTGTTCTACATCAGTGGTGCATTACTTGTGCGGATGTACCTTTGGAGCGCTGTGAATCGTGATGGCGAGGTTTGATGGTGCGCAGGTACGTGGGAGTGGAGCGTCTCACCCTTGACTGACTGGCCTGAATTTACCTTGTGATGCCCACGGCGCTGCGGCGACGCCGTCGTGTTAAAAACCTTTTTTTTCCACGGCGGCATTTGCGTCGTGACTAGTGGGCTTCACATCAGTGTGTTCTCGCGGAGCTGCCTCCTCGCTCTCGCTCTTCTCCTCCTCCCGTCTCTCTCCTTGCAGACAGGGAAGGCGTCTGCGGTTACTCTGTTCTGCACCAAGCTGCGTCTGCTCGGTTTTTGATAGTAACTGTGGCGGCACAATGACTGTTATCATCGCTGCAGCGGAGATGATGATGATGATCCGTCAGAAGATGCGTCACCTCTACAACTTCACAATCTTTGCAGCTGCTTTTGTCCTGCAAGCTTTCACTGCAGCTCTCTGCAGGTTTTACCGACTAGAGTAGTGAAGTTGCATTCCGTTATTATTCTTGCAGTGCAGTATAACCTGTGACAAACACAACTGCTGTCTACATTCTGACATGTGAAGACTTCTCCCTGTTAAAGGATATTAGCTAACCTGCCCTAATCTGGTTACGTTCAGTAGTGTCACACATAGGTTGCCTGAAGAGTGGTTTTGAAGCTCAGTGTGGTGGTTCTGGCTAATTCAGAAATGGTCAAATATGTGAGCAGAGCTGAGGCGGGTGACTCCTAAGCAGATAGTGTGCAAACTGTGAGGGCATCCCCTGTCACTCTGAGTGACCGCACCCTAAATTATGCATCACTTCAAGCTGTAAAGAGCATAGACAGTATAAAGATGGATGGTGAAGCAAAAGCAAGTAGAGCTCCCCCTGGTGACTGGCTGCAGTATAGGTCATAAGCTCCACCTCCTCCATGTTAGTGGGTGGGACTTTGGCCAAAATAAAACACTAAAATAAGTGT
This sequence comes from Chelon labrosus, assembly GCF_963514085.1. Classification (NCBI taxonomy): domain Eukaryota; kingdom Metazoa; phylum Chordata; class Actinopteri; order Mugiliformes; family Mugilidae; genus Chelon; species Chelon labrosus. The sequence goes on from NC_140343.1 coordinate 9,765,740, forward strand.
GGTCGGGTCATCGATGTCGCGGCTCCGCGTGGCTCCAGTACCAAAAATATACCAGGCTGTAAACCTTGTTGTTTCCGCTGTACAGTTGAACATTTTTGAGGTGTATGGGGATTTTGGAGTTCCCACCCCCAAGTGGACATTTGAGGAACTGCAGTTTTTAGGTAGCCTGGAAGCCAGCCCGACTTCCCTAGCCACACATTTTTTTTGCAATGCAAAGTTGGTTTGGAGTCGCCACGTTGGGAACTGATTATGCCCCGGCAAAGATCACCCCAGCAGATCAAGTCATTTTGGCGGACGTTATGGATAGAAGACGAATGCGTCATCTGAGTTAGGTGGAGTTGAATTTGTTTACAACAATATACCTCTGACTTTTAAGACAATCCAGTAGAGTGAGTTTTTTTTTCTCTGCTCTGGTTGAAACATGACCCTAAATGAAATCCAAATGGCGCGTTGCCAGAATTGAGTCTGGTAGCAACAGTCAAGTTTTTAACACTTTCTTATTAGTTTAATTTTTTAGCTCCAGAGGTTGAAGCTTTGTTTTATTTCAGGATTTTGCTTTGCCTCTAAAGTAGCGGGTCAAATAGAAGCTGCGTGTCATGGAAACAGATAGTTCCGTCTTGTGAAAAACAGATTTTAAAGTCTTGCATCGCGTTCCCGTTTATATGATGAAGAACAAAAGACTTGTCATCCGTTTTTATTCGGAAAAACGGCGTACACAGGTGGCATATGACACGCATCCAAAAACACCTGTATCTATTGTTTTCTTCATAAAGTAAACCCACGCACTGACAGCATCTAAGCATCACAGGTTCATGCTCAATCATTTTAACATACAGTAGGTGGTGAAGGTACAGGAATCGCAAAATCAAAGCCGGGGATTTCCACACCTGCTTGATTCTGCACCGACTCGTTATTGACGAGCTCCGGTGGCCGCCGTCGCCATGAGCGGAGTTAAACAGCGCTCCAGCAAAACAGCATTTTTATCAACTCTCTCCTTGGGTCGGCACATTCGGCGCTGTACTTAAGTGATTCTTCACATTCTTTAAAGTGTTTTCTTTCAAGGGCAGGAGTCAGTGTGAATTTGTGTTATATTTTGTTGTAGATTTATAGTAAGGTTTTAAAAAAAAGTTGCTGCTAAAAGAAGAATTTTCTCCTTTCTGTCTTTCTGCAAAATATGGTGACAGTGACTCTAAGACCTGCATAAAAATGTAAAACTTCTATAACTTTACACCTCTACTGGTTGTGAACTTCTGTCTTGTCTGTTTGGTCGAGGACACGAAGTTTGCAGACGCGCTCCATGCCAGACTTCCTGCACACATTTTTACTTCTCAAACTGCACACGCGCCCTCGCATAAACCACTTTTACACCGCGTTTACATTCTGTGAACGGAGTGGCAGAACATTATACAGTGGGTGTTGAAATGACTTCCATTCCCAGTTCATTTTCCTCACCTGAGGGACTGGTTCAGCAGTGTGTTGCGTAAAGCTTGTCAAAATGGTGCTCTTAGCCAGGGCTTTTTAATTAGTGCTTTATGGTAATTTTGGGCTATTGAGTCTCTGGTTACCATAGCAACTGCTCAATGTGCAATTTCCATGGACTGTTAAGGAAAGCTTTAGGGATAAAACTTACTAAAGGGTGTTTATGCAAATGGGCTCTCTTGCATGCCGGGTGAGAAAGAATATTGAAAAACCTTTAGCAAATGTGAGTAAGGTTAAGAGGAAGAGAAGCGTGCTGAAGTCACAGGTTAGATTCCTGCAGCAGACAGCGTGCATTATTCTCTAAGTGACCTTGAGGCAAACGTTAAACCCAATCTGATTTCTCTAAGGAAAAGCACATAAACTGAAAAGACATCAGTGCAAAGATGAGGAGCCCCGTCGCATTATCTGTTCTCGCTCGGAGAGGGGAGGAGAAAAAAAAAGAGGGGAGGAAAGAGGAGTGACAGAGGCAGCAGCAGGTGATAGATGGAGTGAACGCATGAATAGAGATCCAGACAGTCATGCACAGCTATCAGCTGGCAGTAAAAAAGAGAGATTGACTCCCGGCCGGAGCGCGAGAAAGAGAGAAAGAGAGAGAGGGATGACAGAAAGATGGAGAGGTTGTTCCAGATAGCAGCAGGTCTCACAGTGTGTACAGAGAGTTTTTTTCAGGTGAAGGTGAACCGTTCTCTCGCAATCAGGACTGTGTGATCTGTATGCATCACGTTGCAGGGAGAGGAGCCTAGAAACAAACCCCAGATATCAGGGCTCGGTGAAGCAGCTCAGGGTAAAAGTTGCAACCATTTAAAGTTTAAATTATAACTCTGTTAAGGTAACGATCCACAAACAGGTATCTCCCTGTTCCCCTCATGTCTGTGGAGCATCTTTTAGCAACTTCACTGATTTATTTCAGCACTTTCTCAGTATCATTTCCAGCTTTAGCAAGCAGCAGTTTTCTGTAATATGGTTCTGACAAACTAAGCTAAAAGCTGATTGGATATGGGGCTTTTATTGTCCGGGTGACAAAAGATTATTATTTAAAAAGAATTGCTCTGTTTCTGCTAACCTACAGTATATGCTGCAACAACCTAACGCTTTTACGTTGTGCCAAGAATACCTATGGGAGGTGGGAGCAAATTTTTTTTTGTATTTCTTTCTATGAGGTCAGAAGAACTTAAAATATCAGCTACGACTCTTGCTGGAAACTGAGCTCCATGTCTCCACACTGCTGCCGAGTCATATTCACGCGACACCGATGTGGATCAGACTGCGTGCCATACATGAATTTGTGCGTTGTTCGTCGACCCGGGGTTCATATTTAGTCTCCTAAATGTTAAAGCAAATTAACCTCAAACTTCTAATAACAAGTGTCGCTCTGTTCTTAGCGTGATCTATAAATAGTTGGAGACTTCTAGGTCAGCGGTATGAGAGCTTGAATAGTAGACATCCATGCCTTCTTTCCTCTTCTCTGTCTTTCTGGCTCTGAGCGTTGGACAAGGTGCCGGGACGCCAGCATGGCAAGGTGACCTCGAATGGAGAACACACAAATAAACACACGCAGGAGTTTAAAAGCACCTTTGTCCGTTCTCTCGTATGGTGATTTCCCACCTATAGTATATGATACAACGTATTGCATTCAACCTCAAATCGGTTTGTATTCACCATAGACCGTATAAAATATGGACGACGCCTCCCCACTTCCTGCCACTGATCAAACTGACACTAGATTTCCAGGGATATGGACGGTGCCATCTTGCCAGTTTGGAGCCAGAGTCTGCGCAGTACTGTCCGACAGTGGAGCCACTTTATCAGTGACTTGTCCACACAGCTTCTTACATACTCTGTGAAAAGAGAAAAATTTGTTCTCGCTCCAAGGGCTGCGATAACAAGAAAAAAGTTCTTTTTGGCTAGGTAACTTATACTTCATGAGAAACTCTAGTGCCGAACTGAGGGGAAGTCCTCATAGGGCCCTCCCACTGCAGCATACGTCACACGCGCTAAGCATTGTGGGCGATGCTTTTCTTATTATGTTCAAATGTTGGCCGTCAGATCACGCCGTTCATTCAACATGCACCCACACACAGTATCCCGATCTCTACCCAGGAGTGATTAGCGGTCACACTGCAAATACTAGCACCTGGGAGCTCACAGAGTTGCCGCTAGCATTTCCACTTTTCCACATTAACCACACACACTTCAGTTTCTGGCCAATCACAGAACACTAAGCAGACACCACGCGAGAAAAAAGTTCTGCCCGGTTGGTGTGTCGAGAACAAGCCATTTTGTTCTTGCAGCCCGATTGATCAAGAGCAAACTTCTCGCCTCTAGTCGTCATGATGTCACATCCTGTTTCTATCAGACCAAATAACTAAAACGAAACTTGTCAGAAAAATGTACACTTGAACATGCAAAATGACAGAAACCATCTTTGGCCCAAGTCCCACGACTAATACTGAGGGGGTGGAGCTTATGACCTATACCGCATGCAGCCGCCAGGGGGAGCTCTACATGCTGTCATCCATCTTCCGTCGTCCATCTTCTCACAGGGCAATCAAGACAAAGTTCTGGGAAGCACTCGACCCTACGTGCTTGCAAACTGTTTTGTGATTGCTCATAATTTTGCGGGAAATTAGGATTTCAGTTAATCAGGGAATAATCAAATTCAAAATGGAGCATCAGCAGCATCCTCTGGTTCATGTACCATCGTCCTTGTTATGAACAACATGTTCAGTTTGATCAAAGATCTAGGCTGCATGTCCATGTAGCGTGTTAATGTACATGCACTGCTGCTGCCAGGCACCTCTTTGGAGGCTTGCGAGGACCTTCTACAAGGTCCATCAGGTAAACTGCTTGGTTATAAAATTCTAAGCTCATAAATAGCAGCTGTGTTGGTCCACGGGTAACGTCTGCTCTTACCATCAATGACTCGCTCTGGGTACTGATTGCAAGCGGGCTAAGCCCACCCTCTCTAACTGGTCTCAGCTCGGTTGATACATTTCCAAAACTGAGTGCCATTGCTGTGTTCATGCTATGAAGTAGTGGCAACGCTTAAACCTGACCTAAAGTCAAATCATGCACTCTAAAAGGGATTCAAACAGGGCGTATAATTCTCAAGCTGTCGGGTCATGTCCTTCTCTAATTTATGGCATTGAAGAGCCTTAAAGAGGTCACTGTGGTGATATGAACATATCTGGTTTTGGAGTTCAGGCTGTGTGAAAAGACAAACTTCAGCTTTGGGAAAAATGGGACAGAAAGTTCCCTCCTTTCATGATGGTGACTGAGACCAGAAGACACAGAAGTCTGTGGAGGGTTTCTTGTTGTCAAACACCAGACGATAACTTTATCTTCCAAAATGAAATCACCTCCTGGAATTTAAAAACGGATTTAGATCGAGGCGCTCCTCCCGCGGTGAGGAAACAAAAAGTACTGTGCCTGATTTAAGATGGCTTCCCTTTCTCTCTCTCTTGCTTGGGGGGTGGGATAGAGGAAGAGAGAGAGAGAGATGGAGAAAAAGTTCAACTCAGAGACAGACGGAGGAAGGATGCTAAGAAAAAGAGACAGAGAGAGAGAGAGAGAGAGAGAGAGAGAAGCCTAAAAGGGAAAAGGGAAAAGACAGAGAGAAGAGATGTGCCGGGGCGTCTCAGGCAGAAAGAACTGGGCCACTGAGCACAACCGTGGAAGAACAGAGAAGAGAGAGAAAAAGAAAAGACTGGCCTGGAAAAATGGGGTGAGAAAGTGAGAGATGGCAGAAGGAGAGGAGGGAGAGGAGAGGCTCGGATGAAGTCTTTGCTCAGTGAGCTTCGGCAGATACCGGGGGACAGTTGGAGGAGCGCAGCCTTGAAATGAGAAACCAAATAAGTCGGTCTGGAAATGTTTGAGAACAGCCGGTCGTCTTTTCTGTTGACGGTGACATCACTCCACGTTAACACACGAGCGGGTTTAAGGTCTACCCCAGTCTAGATCTAGAAAAAACAAAGGTCTGGGGTTAAAGAGTTTCCCACAGCGTCTATTTCAAACAGCCTTACTGTTCAAACACAAATGTTCTGGCAGTTTTTCACTCTTACCTACAGGACTTTGCCCAAATAATTCGATTGCCGGGCATAACCAGTTCCCAGTGGGGAGACTCCAGACCAACTTTCCGAGACAAAATGCTTGGGCTGGCTTCCAGGCCACCCATAATATACATTAACCTAAATTCTCAAATACTCCACTTCTTCCTTACTCTTTGAGGCAAAGCTATAGCTACGTTCAGTATCTGTTTTATTGCGTCTTGCAAATGTCTGCCAGTCAATGTGCACTTTGTTCTGTTTAATTTGTATTTAGTCACGAGTAAGTAACTTTTATCAATAAGAATTTGCAAGACAAAGGAAATGATTAGAAAAAAAGAAGCTGCTTTCTCCTGATATTGACTGGAAGCCCTTATTGGGTTTGTGAAACACTGTTTTAATCAATTAAATGCCCATCACATGTTTGCTGGTGACCTGGTAGTTAAAATGTATTCCACAGACCTGCTGTTCCCAACCTGTGGGGCTCCAGGTGAAATAATCATGCATATACACCGATCAAGCATAACATTATGACCACTGAAAGGTGAAGTAAATAGCATTGAGCATCTTGTGACAATTCAGTGTTCTGCTGGGAAACGTTTGGACCTGGCATTCATTCCTGTGGATGTTACCTGGACATGTAGCACCCGCCTAGACCAGACCAGGCATCCCCACCCCATAGCAATGATATCTGTGTCAGAGTATCTATGAGATGATCCACAGAGGCCCCTCCCCTCAGCCCATAGGACCCAAAGGCCCCCACTAACAACATTCTGTTGCCAGACACCACAGGACACCCTCAGAAGGCCCATGTCCATTCTCTGATGAGTCACAGTTTTTTGGAGGCACAAGGGAGATCTACACAATATTAGGAAGGTGGTCATAAATATATCAGTGCAATGTGTATACACAAAGATATCTTTTTGGTTCTCACTAAAAAGTCAGGTCAGCGAGCCGACAAGCTCATCCCAGCTCAGCTCCGTTTTTTAGCAGGCTGATGAGGTTTTAATCAAAATGCTGACTCAAACATCATGCCGTGTTAGACGCTCACGATGCGTTTGTGTGCAAACAAGAACACAGATTGGTGTGTGCGTGCATGAGCTGGGGGAGCTTTTCCCTAGATACCTCAAGGAAAAACTGTTGGGAAGCACTGCCGTATACAGTAACCAACCGCTTCAGGCGTGTTGCATGTTCCGCAGCTCCACATGATATTCGGTCCGTGTTTAATCTACAGTGACAAACAATAGAGACAAAAAACATCAGCAGATATATTTAAGAGGCGGATAGCAGGGCAGATTTGGCATTGTGCTTGATAAAGTTGTGTGAATTTCCATTCATAAATTGATCTGTTAGCTGACATGTGAAAGCGTTGCATGCCATAAAATCCCTGCAGTATCTCAGACAGGCTCCTCTCTGACAGCACGACTCTCCGTGCTGCCTCTGTCACGCACCCTCTCTCTCTGTCTGGCTGCTTGTTTATCTGTCTTTATTGCGCACTATTTATACATCCCACTGTTTGTCTGTCTAACTTTTCCGCCTGCCATTTGTATTTGTCACCACACGCGCATCACGTCCTAAAACTTTCTCCACTGCAGAGTGAGCGTGGGTACCGTTTGTCATCTGGGAACACACAGAAGACATATTTTTTTCCAAACCGCTCCCCGCCCGCGTTTTAAGCAACGACGGTTTCGGCCCGTTCCGGTGTGCTCGTGTGTTTGCTCATTCGCTCGTCTGAGCATAATTGATTGCCACATTTTGGGTGCAGGTGAACCGTCAGCTGTTGCCGTGTTTCGTCGCGCCGGCCGATTGTTATTTTTAGTGACGGCGGCGTAAGGGTCGTTGAGTTTTAGAGACGTGCCACCTGGAGCCACAGTGGCGTGCAGATTGGGCTGGCTGCGAGTGTGAAAACGCCCATAGAGGGATTCAATAAGACTCAGCTGCGACTCCTTGAGACTGTGTCCTCATCAAAAACAGACTAGACAACAACTATTTGTGGGAAGTATAAATGCAGACGACTCAGTTTTGCGTCCTACCTCCTTGCAAGACTTGAATGTTAACCCTGAAGGTAGTTTTTACTTTATATTTAACCAAGCTGGCTTCATCTGGAAGGCACTTAGAACGTTTTTTTTTTTTTTTTTGCAGCCGTAACATCCACCCATCCATCCATTATCTATAACTGCCTATCATGTAGAGAGTCAAGGGGGATTGGAAGCTTTCCCAGCTGGCATTGGTGCAAGTAGTGGGGCCTGGACAGGTCAATGCTAACATAACATCCACTTTAATTGAATATATTTCCTGTTCAACATATTCTTTGTCAGTTAACATTGCCCATTGTCCACTAAACTAAATATATTTTCAGATTCAGCCCTTCACTTTGCTGGCTTATAAAGATGCACATTTGATCGCAATTTTAAAGTAGTTTTGTTCCAGTTCTCAGGCTGGACTGGTTGAATGTTTCTAGATGCAAAGAAGAACAAATAAGGGTTTTTCACGCGTTCATTCAGACATGCTGCTCGGAGTGGGGTGGGATTTGTTTGTTTAAATGTTTGAATGTGAGGAGCAGCACAGGAAATCAGTCAATAGGCAGCTGATGATTAATGGCTCTGCAGCTGCCAGCGTGGATCCCCATTCTGCACATCATGCCCACCTGCTGGTTGTGCTCTTTGAAAATGAGCGTCATTTATTTCCTTCCAAGTCCAATGGGCTGCACATATACACAGTAACAAAACAAGACCATAAACATGCCTTAAATCTTGCGCCAAACTAAGCACGCACGGGCGGCTACCCTTTAAATAATGCCACCGGGATGGGATAACGATCAGCGTCCCGTGAGAAGTGGATCTGATGGATGAGGGATTTGGCCAGACATTGCTGCATATTTATTTAAGTGTCACGTCGGCGGCTGAGTAACCCATTTAAACTGCCATTTCATGTCCTCATTTGCTCATTCCTCGTTAATGTGACATGGGGCTGGAGGATATCCCAGACCGCATCGGATTTGAGGAATAAAATGTCAAACTCAATGCCCGTTACAAAAATCCGCCGCCCCCCCTCAAGGTACACCTGTACTTCAAAGCTAAATAACACGGCATTATTCCCGCGCGTGCAGACTGACTTGCTGACAGCCCCTTAATGCAGCATATTTCCGCTGATCTCTGCTCTTGCTTTTCGAACACAGCGCTTGCAAATGATTAAGCTCCCGGCCCAGAACAAAAGACAAATAAATCTGTTTGTATGCATGTGCTGGTGCAGGTAACTGCTTTAAGTAGATGTGAAAAGAAAAAAAAAGACAGAACAAGCTGTTCCTGGCCACTAGTTAGCTAACTGCCTCCCACATATACAGTCTCACACACACACACACACACACACAATGCTCAGGGATTTGCTTGACGGTGTGGAGCGCTCGGATGTGAACAGGATCCATTTTCTCTCGCTGTCACAAGTAATCATAAACTGGATGAGTCTGCGTTGCATGTGTGTGCCTGTTACTGTCGTTTGGTTTATGAGTGTTTTATGCGCTCCCGTGTGGCTGGTTTAATAGTGAGGGAGCGCAGGAGCCCGGGCTGAGCTCTGCGGAGTGTAGCACTCACACCTTCACGAGGAGCACACAGAGAGAGAGATGGAGGCGCTGCACCGGAGCTCTTCTTCAGGTGCTATAAAACTGACTGATATATCTGAGTCTACGTTAAGCGTCGCCAAATGTGGAGCGATCGCCCACTGAGTGCAGCATGTTCTGTTTTATGACAGAGAGACGGGGAGGGAGGGAGGGAATGAATAAAAATACACCCGGCTCCTGGGAGACGGTCTCTATGGCAGCGGTTACTATGGCGACGGCAGGGCTGCACGTGGAGTGATGGCTGTCATGGCGCCCTGGGGAATTCACCCTCTCGAGCTGCTGGAGGACACACACACAAACACACACAAGCATGAATGAAGAGAAGAGGGAAGAGAAACGAGGAAATCAAGAAGAGCTGTGACACCATAGTCGAATGAGTCAGTAGTAAAAGTATTTAAATACTTTTTACTGCATTTTAGAGGTACACAAGTGAAAACAATGTATTCTAATAGAACAGTCCTGCACTAAATCCTACATCCCCCTTCGTGACTGTTATAATGTTATATAAAAAGTATAATGAAGGTAGTACTTTAACTCATGATCATTTTTCCAGGGTGTAGTCTGTGGTGCTGTTTAACTGTATTGAATAAAACACAAAGGTGTTTCTGTTGTTTAGCCCAGTGTTTTTCCAACCTTTTTTGAGCCAAGGTACATTTTTTTATTGAAAAAAATCACAAAGCACACCACCAACTGAAAATGTTTAAAAATGAAAAATGAAACTCTGTAGCCTACATTAACAATATAAAGTCATTCTTGTCAAAGTGTCTTGAATAGGAATCAAAGTCTTATGATCTTTCATATTTCTACTCATTCAGTGTGAAACCTGGGCCTGTTTGGATGAACACAGCTCTTGGCCTATAGGTATACAGATATATATATATATATATATATATATATATATACATATATATATATATACACAGACACTTGACAATGGCATATTATTTGCAGATAATTAATTTGTTTTCAAAAAATGTTTTTTAGACCAATTAGGTGAAATTGGATAATTTCCCACGGCACACATGATGTTCTCTCATGGCACACTAGTGTGCCGCGGCACAGTGGTTGAAAAACACTGCTTTAGCCTAGCTCACTGGCCATGATGGGGTTGTCAAAATAATAGAAGCATGTGTCCGTTACAACATAATACAGTTCAATAGCACTCTCAGCTATTTTAAATAAATGCTGAATACCATAACCTTCGTGAAGCTAAGATTTGGTGCATATTAGAATCCCTTTTCACTAGTGTACCTAATGAACTGACAAATGAGTGTACATACCTGATCAATCGGGTGATTTTATTTTGAAATAAATCTGCTTATGTTATTGTTTTGTCTCATAGTTTATCCTTTATTTTTTTTATTTTAGGACACATTTATAAATTGCTATTCCCCTTTTAGATATGTGAATTTAATTTTTTTTTAAAAAGCTGTCAAAACAGGACAGATGTCTTCATGTTCAAGGTGCAGTCGCAAACATTTCGCTCCTTGCTGATTTTGCGTCAGGTGTAGTAGTTACTGATGGTTACAGTAAATGCGGTTAAATACTAAAGGTCGCAGAACGAAGGCGGTGGCAAAGGGAACTATTATAACTTTCCTTTTTTCCACCATTCTGTGAGCAGTTGTGCTCTGCTGTTAAGCTGCTTATAGCATGAGTCTTCAGACAGCAGGTTACAGTGAAAGGAGATGCTGGAGGTGTGCAGCCTGCAGCTCTTCATCTAACAGCTCACTGTGGCCGCTCCTTCTTGTTCCACTACTCCCTGCTTTATTGCACTGTTAGCTACTGGGGAAAAATACAACTATACTATTTATACAACTTTTTATTTTTTCTTAGCTGGCCATAAGCTCAGTCGTCATTCAGACTTAAATTTATTTAAAGCAAACTATTTGCAATCGCCACAAAAACTAAATAAATAAAAAGCAGATTTAAAGGTTGCTACTATTTTAGATTATATTGCTGTTCTTTTATTTTCCTGTGTAGTTGGATTTTGAAAATGTCACTGCTTTTCCTTCAGTAAATAATTTCAGTGTTCTTCCACCACTTCCTGCTGGTGTGTAAATGTGTGTGCATGTGTGTGTGGGCGGGTGTGTGTGTGTGTTACAATAGCAGTTCTTGTCAAATTTACCACTACATCCCTCTTTTTATTTACATCTTCATCATTGTTCCGCCGTTATAAGAGCCACACTATTTAAATGTGTCGGGAGCTGTGCACATGCACATGCAGCCTCTGCAGAGTCAGTCTGCTCTGTCATCCTGTTTCCATAGCAGCAGCGAGAGCCAACACAGCCAACCGCGCTCACTTCCTAGTGTCTCCCTATTGGTGCCGGCGCACTCCGACTCCCTTTCTACTTCTTTTGGCCGCTTGCGCTCTCGGAGTCTGGGCAGCGCTGGATACACTTCAGTGCCCCCCTTACATTCATTCACTCATACAGAAGGGGTCAACCAGAGAGCAGGAAATACAGAGTAGGTTTGCTGTTAAGTCTGGTTCCTTTTGTGTGAAATCATTTTGTACAATGTACTTAAAGGAAACAGCTCCCTGTTCTGTACATCATCTTCTTCTGGGATTCTCCTGGCATGAATCAGTCCGTGGAGGTGGCTGGTCACCGCCGTCTCTCATTGTTGCCCACATAAACAAACTCCCATTTGCTAATATTTGTCCTTGCCCCTGCTGTTGTAGTACTTGCACGGATAACATTCAGCTCTCCTCCTCTTCTCTCTTGACGAAAAAAAAAAAGATAAAACCTGTTATTTTTAGTCCGCTCTCAAGTCAAGCAGCTGCACTATAAAGATTTAGTCGAATAATCAAACGCAACAGTTCATTTTTAGTGATTTCATAGTGGGTCCTTTTGGGAGTCTTAAACTTCACTCTGTAATCATTCTTCATTATATGTCGGTCAGGAAAACAAATGTTTTAGCTCGTGTCTGACGGATCATTACACCAGTTGCTGCGTTTAAATGGACACTAATACTCCACTCAATGTCCCATTTAACCACCTCAATCAAAAACCACTTGGCCTGATGTGAAGGAATTTCCAGTCGCGTTGTGTAAATCTTTGACGATCGGTTAAATTAACCCTGTAATCATGTGACTTGACTGTCTCTTCGGATCTTGGGGCGTATGCCGCACGTGAGGTAAAGATCAGGTGACGGGTTTCCAGAAGGGACAGACTCAAACATGGGGTCAGCACAACACTGACATGTCATCATTCTTCTGTTATATCTCCATCGGCGGAACCACTTTGCACAAGTCAAACAAGTTCTGTGCTGTTCTGATTAAAGTTTTAGAAACACCAGTTAAAATCTGAACGATTTCAATCTGGTTGATGAAATGTTGCCCATGTAAACACAGCCGATGGATGGGATAGCCCATTGGAAAAGCTTTTAAGAAACTGTAACCCATGTATGGTATGAGCTGCGGTCAGTGTTTACTTGGGACATTGTACTGGGCCGTATGGCTCTTGGCACGGATGTCGAAGCGGTTGACTGGTGGACGCAGTGCGCATTAAACCGATTTCACACCTTTTCGGGTCATGAAGCCTTCAGCCAAACAAGCAGTCAGAGGGGCCTTCTTCCTCAGCCAGCGAGAAGAACCGCGGGGCTGTTTCTGCTGTGTAACCATGACGCAGTGTGTCACCTGACTTGTGTCCTCTTCAGGCTGTAGGGCCACACACACAGACACAAAATGTTGACCAGGAATATTATTGCAGGCAGAATATTTAAAAAGCTTGACATCTGCCAGAGATGCCAGACATATACTGTCCTTAAACATACTGTATATAGTTGCTCAAGATGTTTCCACTGCTTTGTTTAAGCCTGTTGGCTGCAGATAATATAATAGAGACGGTGCAGAGCAGCAGAAATGTCTTCACCTGTAAATGTGCTGTGTTGTTTTTCGCTCGAGGCCTGCACGCTGCTAACAGCATCTGTTGGTGATGGTCATCCTGTTGTATCTCGCTGCATTCCACGACGAATGTGTGGTGATGGAAAAGAAATACAGCTGAAAATGAATACCTCAGATATTAATATCTCCAATTATTCAAACACTTTGGAGGAGGGAAGCGTTTGCAATCTGGACTACAGGCTTATTACTACAGTATCAAGCTAGCAGGGCTTACATTTTTCATGTCTAATAATGTTAACGAGGTTTTGTCAAGCAGCCTGAGCTGCAACACATTTATCACAATCTAACAGCTAACATAACTCTCTTCCAATATTCCCCAGACACTTTGTTTCTGTATTTAGCATTTTTTATCTTTTTTATCTTTTTTATCGGGTTAAGGAACAGACACACCAAACCGACATCACAGAACTGCTGGAAAAAAGACCAAAAAGCTGTGCAAAAAGGTGCGTTCTGCACCCAAAACTCTTTATACCAGCAGGTGTCTGTATTCATCGATCAAAAGAGGAAACAGGATGAGTTGCTATTAGCTGGGAGGCTGAATCATGCTGATGAGTTTGTCTACAGTTTACTTATTCTGGATCATCATTCATTCGTTCAGTTTCTGTAACCGCTTGTCCTGTGAAGGGTCGCAGGGGGGCTGGAGCCTATCCCAGCTGTCATCGGGCGAGAGGCGGGGTACACCCTGGATAGGTTGCCAGTCTATTGCAGGGTCAACACAGAGAGACAGACAACCATTTACACTTACTTACACCTACGGCCAATTTAGAATCACCAATTAACCTAAGGAGCATGTCTTTGGATAGTGGGAGGAAGCCGGAGTACCCGGAGAGAACCAGACACAGGGAGAACATGCAAACTCCATACAGAAAGGTCCAGTCGGCTGATAAATAGGAACCCATTCTTGCTGTGAGGCATCAGTGCTAACCACCTCACCACTGTGCCACCCCCTAGATAATGATGCTGTTGTTGCTGATGTACAGATGAGAGGAAGATGTACTTTCTTTTGTTGAATTATGTCACTTTTGGCGATGCTGAATCAGTTGAAAAGCCACCAACAGGGCTCCAGTGGTGCCAGCGATGCAGGATATACCACTCAAACTAAGGCCACAGGTGCTCACCGTCAACCCGACAACAACATATCAACCATCGGCTTAGTGTGTCACAGCCCTTTGACCTGTTGCGCTTATTTTTTATTTTTTTTTGCAGTTCAGCAGTGATTTTCATGTCTATTCAAGAACTATAATACAATAAATACAAGATGTACAACCATCCTTTTGAAATGTTCATATATATTATTCACTTTTAAAATGTCAGTGGCTTAAAAAGGCTCTGAGATATTGTATTTAATGCCATTTGAAGTTCTTCTGTTTTAAAAGTTAGTTTGAAGTTTCCTTATTTTCTTCTTATGGACCTTTAATAAAGATAGACTTAAATTCTTCTACCTCGTGATGTTGAACCCGTCTTTAAAGACTAAGGAGAAAAAGAAAACAGTCTTTTTCTAATCCTCATTGTGAGATCCCTCCCATTCCCCCCATTGCTAACCAAACCCTGGGTTATTAGCTCTAAAGACGAGCAGTTAGAAAAGAACCAGCGGTCTAATGAAAAGCACTGATTGCCAGTTTACACATACAGTAGACAAACAGCAAATCCCAGCTGGCCTCATTACACCCGCTCTGAGCATGACTGTGGAAAAGGTTGTATTGATTTTAATGGTCCAACCCTTTTAGATAAACAGTCCTGTAGGATCTGCAGCCTTTTTTTTTCTTTTTTTTTAATCAGATCTCACCGGGCTTGCAGCGAACCTAGAGCCGATAACATAGTGTACCCACAATGCTCGAGATCACTCCGTCTATCTGGATTCATCTGTGGAGCTGGACATGTGTGTGTGTGTTTATGGACAGATAAAGCTGCAGGTCTTATCTCTGGGCCTTCTGGTGTCCCCCTCCATGCTCTCTACACCTCCTCATTTTCATGTTCTCTCCTTGCCTTTCTTCTCCTCGTCCCCCCCTTTTGACTCACTCTTTATGTCGCTCTTAACTCCTCGTCACCTCCTCTTCCTCCCTTCCCTCTTCCTCTGATCGCAGCTGAAGATCAAACAGGAAATTGAAGCAGCAGTCCGATAACTGAGAATTCGCCCTTTGTTCTGTTTGAAAGGCGCTGCCATTAAAAACGTGTGTATTTGTCAGCAGATTGAGTGTAGTAAGCGTTTGAAATGATAGCGATGAATGATGAATCCTCACTCCGGGATTTTAATACCCATGGTTGGCCTACTTATGCCATTCAGCCACTTGCTTTTTAAACGGAGTTGTGTAATGGAGTGATGTTGTCGCAGAATTACAAAGGATTCGGTCTAATTATATGGCTCTGACTTGTTGTTTGGAAAGACTCAGTGTGCGTGTGTGAGACAAAGAGAGTCGAGCGTTAGCCTGCTGTGAACTGGGTAGCTGCTGGTTGGCGGGGGGACGACTGCGTTACCCATCTGCCCCCTAGTTTTACACCTGCCTGGCAGCGAATATAGCATTTGAAGCTCTTTAACTAGTGTTTGTCCTATAGCACCTGTGACCTAAAGGATAAAATCATATATTTGTCGCAGAACAACATCCACGTGATTGTATGTTAGTTGCAACAGCTTCTGGCAATTTCAATTTTTTTTGTGTCCCAGGTCTCTGGGCTGTGGGTGACATGCAGGTTACAGTTTCTATTAGAGCAGTATACATGCTGCTTTATTTCACCTCTTCTTTCACCACTCTGTATGCAAACAGGACAGGTAGACACATCTCACCGTAAACTGTAACAGGTGGGTGTCTTAAATAAGTTATTGAAATGTTAAAGTGGTATAGATGATAATTCATTTTTTAATAAACTAAATTGTGCAAAGTCCTAAAATAATTTTTTTGCACAACCTCATACACAACACAGATCAGTATGATAAAACTGAAATAACCCAAAGTAACTAAGGTTTACTTAGCTGAAGCTAGTAAGAAGCTAGTATGGTCTGAGTTACTGCCAATTTTTGGTCAACACATGACCCAAAACATTTGAAAATTCACTCAGGATTTGACCACCTGAAGGTCACTTGGAGATCATAGACCAGAGGTCTTCAACAGGGGGTCTGCGACCCCTAGGGGGTCCGTGAGGGTACTGCGCGGGGGTCGCAAATTTTTTTTGCCATAAATTTACATGTCTTTAAATACACATATACATAAGTCCACCTCTCCATCAGTTTGAGGGTCCTTGGCCTGGAAATCGTTGAAGACCCTTGTCATAGACAGTCTAAAGATGGACGGCGGAAAGATAAGCTCTGCCCCTCCATGTTAGTAGCTGGGACTCGAGCCAAACTAAAACACTAAAATACAAGTCAAATCTTTTTTTTTCAAGAATAGTTTCTGTCATTTTTGGTAGTTAATATAATGTTGATGCATGTTCAAGTGTAAATTTTTTGGATAAGTTTTGTTTTAGTTAGTGATTTGACGCTATAGGAACAGGATGTGACATAACGGCAACTACCGGTTGCCATGCCAACGGCTCAGTAAAGCGGTGGGACTGTGGGACTGTGAGAGTTGTAAAAAAAATAAAATAAAAAACAAGTACAATGTATAATGCGACATTTCATTGTAACTGGTGGAGGTAGAGCAGAGTGTAGTATTAATTAAACAGAAACAGGAGTGACCCAAAGTCGCAAGATGGAGTCGCCCATACCCCGAGAAAATAGCGCCAGTTTGTTCAATGCAAGGAAGTGGGGAGCCGTTGTCCATATTTATGCAGTCTGTGGTTTGTATTAATGTTCCCTCCCTGACGCACACTTGCAGCTACACAACAAACACACAGTAAAAATGTCCACCAAAACCAGCTTATAGTTCTTCCTTCAGGTACTTTCATCTAACTTTCATCTAACTTTCATCTAACCACATGTCTGGGAAGGTTCTCAGTCATCCAGGACACGGTATTATCCAAAAACATTAAAGAAAGACAACTGGACTTGTAGAGTTTCTTGAAGACCCTTTCGCCACTCATCTGAGTAGCTTCTTCAGTTCTAAAAGACTAGTGGGGAGTTGATGTTTAAATAGGAACATCTGTGGGTGTAACCCATCAGAAACCTGCTTGACTAGTGTCTGTGAATGGTCAGACACTAGTCGTCTAAGTATCTAGTCGAACTACAAGGTTGAGACATAGTAGTCTTCAGTAATACTGACATTGCGTCCTTATGAGTGGTAAACTGTACCTGATTCTGGGATATTCAGCTAGCTTTTACATCAGATGTATAGGTACAGTACATTATGTTCATTCTCACCAAATGTACTATACCGTTGCCTCCGACGTACTCAAGAACAGTATGGATTAGCAAGAAAGTATCTGTGGGCTTCTAAAACTTCATAATTGATTCAACCTCAACTTAGAAGGCATGTTTGCTCAGAAATATGACTGCAGATTTGGTCCTACACCTTTATTATTCAAACCATATTAAAAAGTGATATCTGTTCAGCCAGCATGAGCAGCAGGAACAATTTAAACCACGAGAAACTCATTGTGAATGGGGACATAAATGTTGAATGAGGGCTTTTCATATACCTGACGATGCAGCAGTGATTGGGACTGAGTTCAACTTTTAAAAGTAACTCCACCACATCTATAAGGACCATATTAAGTTTAAGTTT